>NC_064822.1:162621822-163246822 GCF_024166365.1 Elephas maximus indicus | reverse complement strand
GTAAATTTCTTTGCCACACATGGTGTGAGCACTTCATGATGTTGGTGAGGATAATGTTGAAGATGATGGATGATGACGATAGCAAACACCTTCACGGTACTTTGTTCTGGGCACTGTTGTAAATGGTTTATATACGTTAACTCATTTAATCCCCACAACAACCCTATAAGGCAGGTACTATTATTCCCATTTTACAGATGAGGAAATAGAATCACAGAGACAGTAAGTAACTTGCTCAGGCTCAGGAATAGTAAGTGGTAGAGCTGGGATTTGAATCTAGACAGTCTGGTTCCAGAGGCCTTGCTCTTATGTAACTTCTTTTTGCCTGAGCCATGGTAACAAAACCAATATGTCATTATGTATAGAGATTTATATTACAAGGTGATTTCTTTACATTGGCTCTTTTCTTCCTTGCAATTAAAATTTTATAAACTGTTCCAGCCTCCATGCTCATTTTCCTACTTCTTATGCATAGGCATTTTTCTTCCATATTGAACCAGACTCTTTTTCTTTCAGAATAACTTAGATGCACTCAGAGGGAAATTTATTTTCACTGATCATTTCAGGGTATCACTTACTCCTTTAGAACTTAAATTCTGGGAGATGCTTACTGAATGTGGAAAATATCAAATAATAAAGGAATTGTAAAAATAAAATAATGAAATCAGGCCTCTGAATAGAGCATGTATTTAATTTGTAGCCTCATGGAATCAGGCCTCCTGAGGTGATATCCTGATGCTACCTTTTTCTAATTGGATAATCTCTCCATGATTTAGTTTCTTCATCTATAAAATAGGAAGAAAAATAGCATTACCTCTTAGGGTTGTGAGGATTAAATAAATGAATCCATGTAAAATGCTTAACACAGTGCTTGGCACATAACAAGCACTCAATAAGTACAAGCTACTATTATTACAGAAACCCTGGTGGTGTAGTTGTTAAGTGCTATGGCTGCTAACCAAAGAGCCAGCAGTTTGAATCCGCCAGGCGCTTCTTGGAAACTCTATGGGGCAGTTCTACCTTGTCCCACAGGGTCGCTTTGAGTCGGAATCGACTCAACGGCACTGAGTTTGGTTTTGGTTTTTTTTTTTTTTTTTGGTTTTACTATTGTTATGGCATTTAGTTTATATAGATTAGCTTTCAGCTGCAAGTAAGCGCTAAAAATTAAAAGTTGACATTTTTAGTGTGAAAGAATACAGATTTTAGGAAAATCAGTTGTAGTCAATTTCACTTTCAAAGTTCACTGCCATTTATATCTTGACAAATAATTTTATTCCCTGTTCTTGGAGAGAACATAGGAAAATAAAAAAATATGATAGAACCACCTAAAAAGTCATTAGAGCGTTCTTACACTGTCATCAGACATAAATCTAATGAACCAGGGGTAAATTTTTCAATGTGGTAAGGTTTTAAGTAGCATAGAAAAGATGGTTTGCTTAATGTGCATGTTTTTCTATCATAGCCCAGATTTCTGCACATAGAGTGACTTAAGTGAAATCAGTCTGTAGTGCAGCGATGAAATTTTAACAATTCTGCAACTCAACAGTAGTAAAGCTTTCCTTACATTCAGCTGGCCCATTCCTTTCTTTGCCCTTTTCCTTCTTTATCGTCTAAAACATTAGGTTTAACCTTCAGATCCAACTGTCAGAAGCCACATGGGTGATTTAGGCATGGCTGGTTAGGAACCTGAAACAAAAATTCCCATTCCAAAGAGAGATGCAAGTACTAGAAGAAAATGACTCGCTGAATGCCTGCTTGCATAGAGCTATTTGGTAAGTGGTATACAAAGAAAACAGAACAGATTGAAGCCTTTTTCCCTTCCGTTCTAAAGTGGGCACTGTCATCAGAGAGAAAGCAAAAAGCTCAGAAGCCCAGCAGGAGAAACATGGAGAAGCTATTCTAGGTAAAGTTCACACCTTCGCCTGCATAACCCCAGAATGCCCTGAACTGCCCTTTTGTGGTCTAGGTGCCACGGGACTTAAAAAACATTTGCGAGACCCCAAGGGGCTGGCAGTGAGGACACGAGCCTTTGCCTCATCCAGCCAGACATCGCATATTCTTTGGCAGTCCTGAGGGAAAGGAAATCTTGATGTGTAAAGTAGCACTTCGGTTGAGATTTAAAATTTTGAATAAAAAGGTTACTGTATAACCTAACGTGGGCTAAAAAAGTAGACGGAAAGAGGCATGCTGAGACAAAGCACACAAGGTCTCAATTTCCATCCTAGAACTGCCTGTGGACGCTCCTCACTATCAACATTCAGGCCTCTCCTCAGACCACACGGACTCATAAACTCATAGACAAGAAGCAACTCATTTTGAAATGAGACCTTAGCAATAACCAGCCTCCAGTTTTCTAGCAGCAGACAGCATGTCCCAGGCTTAATCCTGTGTCTAAAGTCTCAGTGAGTAGGGGGCAGTTCCGGGATTATAACCAGTGGAAGTAGGAGGTGGTTGAAGCATCAGAGAAGAAATACATTTCCTGATAGCAATGGGATTATTAGAAAATGGAAAGGCCAGGAAAGAAACAATGACTTCTACCGGCGAGAGAGACCAGCAGCCTCAGCTGTGAATTACAGACACAGACAAGAGAGGCAAGGAGAGAAGACTGCTGTCCTCGCATCCTGCAACCACGTGGATGTGGAGAACGTGGGGCCCTGAGGAGCTAAACAGTGTAATCTGGTTTCTTACTTGAGATTGATTACAAGCCACTCATGGCAGAGGGAATGGGTGGTTTCAGCAAATTTGTGGGGAAGTTATCAGATGCTCAGGCTTTCTATCTTTGAGCACCATTCAGTCACTTGTGCACGGTGCCAGACACAAAATTATTCGCGACAAACATCAGAACCTGCTGCGGCTACTGCTGCTGTTTCACACCCTCTGGGTTTCTCCAACCCATCAAACCTGTTTTCAGATTTTCTTACCAAAATACAAAATTCTTATTTTCTCATAGCAGTCTCATTTTTTTCTTATTGGAACATGTTTGGGTCTCAGTTAACCCCTTGCCGTCGAGTCGATTCTGACTCATAGTGACCCTGTAGGATAGAGTAGAACTGCCCCATAGGGTTTCCAAGGAACAGCTGGTAGAGTCGATCTGCCCACCTTTTGGACAGCAGCTGAGCTCTTAACCACGGTGCCACTCAGTTAAGGCCTTTTATATATTTTAACTGAAATTAATTTTTAAAAGATCCCACTTATTTCATATCATATACAAATTCCAACAATGACTTTGATGTCCCAACACCATATAATTACATGGGAAGTTAACAAAAGCAGAGGTGGTGGGTTCTACCCAGTGGCTAACCGGCCACTCCACAGGCCTGCTGTCAGTTTTCCTTACCTTTTTTTTTTTTTTTTTTTAATGATTCCCCATACACATTCAACCCAGGTGATTTGGTTCTTAACAAAATAAATGTGAATTAATTCTAATCATAAATCTCAATAAGACAACACTTTACATGCTCTCAGATGCTCTAAAAGCAAAACTTATCTTTTCCTGTGGTGAAACTGGACATTCTTTTCTTTTGAACCTTGATTGTTTCATCTCTGCAATTTTTACATAATGAAGCAATTTGCATATCTGCCTATCAGTGAGGTCAGAGGGGACAGAACTGTAATCTCAAGCTTCCCATACTCTTACTTCCATTTCATAGATATATTCTATTCATCCCTTTTTGTTCGCAAGTTTTATACTTTCACAGAACTATAAATTGGATAGCACGACATCAAGCTTGATCTTACCATTACGCTTGATTGTTCAAAATTACACTAGTCCCAGAATGTTGACAGAATTCCTTTCAATATTTCCTCTGTTCCTTTATTAAGTGGCAGTGCCATATCTAAAGAATGAGCATTTCTGGGGCCACTCATTTGAGTCTTTGAAGACTGACATCACATTAAATTTTTTCCTCCAATCTTCTCCTATTCTCTCGATCCTCAGTATACTTGACATGTCAGAAATAATTATAAGTGGCTCAGTAAATACCAGAGACACTTCTCTTTACTATTCCAGACCGGATGAGCACAGGGTCATTTTGTTATCAGCTTTGTTCTAGTTGGATATTCGCGCTGAGCGTCAGGATGATCTCATGAAAGAGCAGCGGCGTGCCCCAATGGCTTAGACTCTGTCTCTGGATCCAGGCTTACCTCCCAGACACTGTTTGTTCCTTCTAGATGATATTAATGGTGACGGCACATCTCCCACCAAGATGCCCCTCATGCTTCAGGTGCCACTCTCGTATGAGCATACTCAAGATAGTGGCTTTTCTACTTCACTTGTTAATATTAGGTCAGGTTTTAAAAGCAGATTTCTGGTTAAAAAGCAAAAAAATTAACAAGTGGGAAGCAATGATGAAGCCTCGCATTTAACACTCTTATTTCACACTGTCTCTTTAGAATGGGCACTGCCTGTTCTTTTCATCAGACAAAGGCAGAAAACCTGTTTTATATTCATGGTAAATGGTGGACACCTGCACCTATATTTCCTTTCAAAGCTTATGATTCTCATATATGGTAAGAAGCTGTTACAAAGGGTCCGGCTTTATAAGGGTATTGGTTGTACTGAAGGATAAATAAAGCTGTCTCTCTACAGAACGACGCATTCTATGCACCTCTCTTCAGGTGGGTGACATGCAATGCAAGGTCAGGGGCACCATTGCTTTTTGCTGATAATCAAGGTTACAACAAATTTTCTGAGTTTCACTTGCTGGTTATATCAGCTCCTGTGGCGAGGCAGAGAAAAGAAATATTGCCAGATATGCCTACAAGGAGAGAAGTCGAAGGCTGGCTGAAGCCCCTTTACACAAATTCTAAGAGACTGTTTTCAGAGACGACACTGGCTTGATGGGAAAAGTTCTTGACTGGGAAAGATGGAGTTGGCGTCTTTCCTGCCACTGTTAGCTGCGTGGCTTTGAGCAAACCACTTATGCTCCTTGAAGTTTATTTTACAAAATGGTGATAATAATACCTTTGGGGGCATACCTAATAGTTCAATTAGATAACATATATGACAATGAGAACATTGGTTTATAACACGCCGTCAAACAAATGGTCAGCATCATTTTCCTCAAATAATGCCCTACAATTAACCAGCAAATAAATTCAGGGCCATGATCACAAACCAGAAATCTAAAAGGAAATCTGTATTTAATAAAACCATACTTATTTAGTTTTAGGAAGAGGGCTTTCTTCTAAAGAAATATTACTGTTACTAAATTTATTCTTATGTTTATATCCTGTATAAAAAACCAAACCAAATCTGTCGCTATGGAGTCAGTTCATGGCAACTCGATGTGTTACAGAGTAGAACTGCCTCATAGGGTTTCCTTGGCTGTAATCTTTATGGAAGGAATCCTCTAGGCCTTTCTTCTGCAGAACCACTGGGTGGATTTGAACCACCAATCTTCAGGTTAGTAGTCAACTGCAAATCACTTGTGTCACCCGAGCTCCTTAGATTTTATACACAGGTGACCAATTTTCAAAAAATGAAAATGCACTAAAATATTCTAAACTATGTACAGACTAGACATAAATTAATACTTCTTAATAATTCAGGAGGCTTTTTATTGTCTTACTGCACCTAAGGGTCGTAATTATGATTATCAGTGGCTAATTTAACTAGAGAAATGGATGGAATCCAAATGACTCTATGATATAACTGAGAATAAATTTTAGGACTTAATCCATGCAATCCATTTTTAATACTGTCATATCAGAAAAGTAGCACGACCTCAATAATTCTAAGTTATGTGCCTTGAGCTTTTGGGTAATAAGGGGATATTAGCCACAGCACAAATCTCTACATTCTAAGAGATAACCAAGCACGTTGCCCAAACATAGTGCCTTTTAGGTAGAGGTCAAGGCTAGGAGTTCTACTTCTCTGACCCTGAAGTGTTAGATGTGGAAATAGCAGTAAGAAGTCGAGATGTGAAATACAGAGGAAATAATAAGACTCATTGATGGAGTTGTCATAAATCAAATGAATTAAAACTTGAGGAAGGCTTTGTAAGCTATATGGTGCTAGACAAATGTAAGGTGTCATAATAATTTTTAATATGAATAATCATACCCAGTTTATAGTGGAAGTTATATAAAAACCCATATGCATATGTACATAACATAAAAAACAAAAATACACACACATATATCTACATAGCTTGAAAAAGAAATTTTTTCTTTTCAAATGATGATACATTCATTGCTCCATCATCCAATTCTTGCTCTCTCTTTCACCTCATCTTTCAGCCAACATGAGTGATATGTATAGTCTATCCTTGTTTTCTTTCTTTTTTTTCCCCCCATAGTTTGACACCATTGGAATAAATGAACACATCTCATGGAGGATAGGGCTGCAAGCAAATTCTGAAATTTTAAAAATAGCTGTCTCTGAATAGTAAGGTGCAAAGGTTTGTGCATACAGGAGGCTAAAGATACTCTTTGTTAATATGGCTCAAAGCATGTAGCATTTATGGTGAGGATGGTAGAATATTCTGAAAGTTGAACATCTGAACAATGTATCTGTAGGATGCCACTGTCACAAAAGGCAGGCACGTGTCAGAATGATCTCTACTTCTGAACTTGGCCATCTGAATTGTCCCCTTGAAATGAAAAAAATCTACGCGTGTGTGTGCATGCATGTGAGGGCATGAGTCCTTATGGCTATATAATTATGAACGCATGGAGTTATACAAAAATATATCACCATAAGTATGGAGCATACATTTGGCAAAGTGCAGTAAAGCTTCCCAACACTATCGATAGTTATTCGTGAGCCACTTAAAAGTAAAACCAGATTAATAAAAGTAGACATTCGTTTTCCCAGCACAGGAAGGGCTCCTCAATTAATTACCAAAAGCATTTTTGGAATGCTTACTATAAGCACAGCACAATTGTTAGTGCTTAAGGGAAGAGAGAAGAAAAGTATACAATGGTTATACAATTGGTGGTATATTCATAAACAGAATGAAGGAGATTTATATCTGTCAGGATAGAATGATCACATTATATATTTTAAGTGAGAAAGCAACATGTATAACATTAAGTATAATGTAGTCCCACTTGCATTCTACACACACACAGAAGAAATCTAAAAGTCAAAGACCAATATGCTAAAGTGGTTCACTCCGGGGAAAACCAGCTGTGATCAGGTCGACTCCGAGACACAGCAACCCCATGTGTGTCAGAGCAGAACTGCGCTCCACGGGATTTTCAATGGCTATTTTTTCAAAAATAGATCACCAGGCCTTTCTTCTGGGCTGCCTCTGGGTAGACTTGAATCTCCAACATATCAATTAACAGCTGAGTGTGTTTACTGTCTGCACCACCCAGGGACTCTATTTTCCCCTGGGAAGTTTAATTGGGGAAAGAGAGGATGGAAAAGGTGGGGGGTGATTCCTTTGCACTCTTTACACTTCAGTGTGATTGTTACTATCTTTTACAATTATTTTTTAAATAAACAAAAGAAATGAAGTCATGGTCCCTCTACTTGGGAGGAGCCCTACTGGCACAACGATTAGGCACTCTGCTACTAAGCGAAGGTTGGCATTTCAAACCCATCTAGCAGCCCTGCAACAGAAAGATCTGAAGATCTGCTCCCATCAAGATTACAGCCTAGAAAACCCTATGGGGCAGTTCTACTCTGTCACATTCGGTCACTGAGTTGAAATCAACTCAAAGATGCCTAACAGCAACTACCACCTACACTCTGAAAACACTGAGTGTAATTACAGGTCTTTCAAAATCTAGTCTAGTGTTACTGATGTCGGTCACATAGGTCTATAGAAGAAATATTTTTTAATTGATGAAAATAGTACCTTTTCTGGCATCTGGCCGCTTCTCTTCACAAGCACTTCCAAAGCTTCACCCAGCACATTATACCCATGTTAACCTCAAATCTAAAGAGTAGAAAACACTATTAAATCTATCATGCTTTCAGCCCACGTTCACAGCAAAAAGGGCTTTTCTTCTTGTTTTTAACTGGACATATTTAAATCACTAGAGATAAAAACTTTCCCTACTCATTAAAAAAACTGTCAATACATGATAACCATATAAAATACCCAGAAGCTGCTGTTTCAGAACCCAGGCTCACGAGAAAGCACACATTGCTTTCTCTACCACCAACGGCACAATTTTTGTTTATCAGGAAAGTTTTTCTATATTGAATTTAGACACTTTTTAGTTTGAAGTTCATTTCTATATGGATTCTGAGATGCTACAAGGGCGTATTCTGTGGGGAAGGTAGTAATATTATTCTCTGCTCTGAAGCTTTCAGGCTCCTGTTCTGTCTCCCACTTGCAACATTTATTTTTCTCTTTCTCTTCTTTTTCAACTCAGTGCATCTAATCTGTAATCCTTTGAAACAACAGAGTACAAAGGACCAAGAGACTTAAAAACTGAGTCTGATATTTTGTCTACAATTTGATCAAATTGACACCCAGTTGGTATAAAAACCCACCGCTGTCCAGTCGATTCTCACTCATAGCAACCCCGTCAGGTTTCCAAGGCTGCAAATCTCAATGGTTTTGAACCGCCAACCTTCTAGTTAGCAGTCAATTGCTTTAACCACTGTGCCAGAGTGTCCTAATCATTCATTCGCTTGTTCAAAAATATCTATTATGAGACAGTCACTTTGGTCATGAGAATGTAAGATGAATTTTCATATACTCACTCCCGTGTCAAGAAACTTAAAATCATGCAAACAGCAACTTCAAATATAGACAAGATCTTACAATTATTGATTTTTTTCCTAACGTTATAAGAACTCATGTGTTTGCCTTTGATATAACCTAAAATTTTACTCATTTTGGAAATAAGCATTCATCTTTATAACCACAGTTTTAAAAAATCAAAACTAGGGAGTTACTAATGGAAGTATTGAGTTAGATCAAAAGTTGGCAAACTATGGCCAGTGGGTCAAATCCAGCCTGCCACCAGCTTGTGTCAATAGTTTTACTGAAACACAGTCCCGCTTATTCATTTATGTATTGTCTTTGGAGGCTTTCAAGCTACAAGAGAAGAGATGAGTAGTCACAACAGAGACCATATTACTCACAAAGCCTAAAATATTTACTGTCTGGCTTGGTACAAAAACAATTTGCCAAGCCCCAACAGATTAATAAAAATCAAAGGTGTGCTTACAAACTGTAATGTATTTATATTCCTACTGCTGTGTTCTTTTTGGGAATCTTTGTTTTTGAAGGATATTCTAAGAGTGATCCCTTAAGGCACGTGTGTTTGTTTCCTCTCTGATACTAGGAGGAACAAAAAGACAGTGTGGGTGAGCAGTATTGAAAAACATAGACAGAAGGGATATAAATTAGAAAATGAGTGATTTTACAAACAGTGTTTTTAAACCTGAACGTGGCCACTCTGTTCATATCCGTGTTGGCCAAAGGCTGAAGTTTTGGCTAGTGTAGTAGAAAAAAAAAAAAAAAGAGTGGGAAGAAAAGCCTGAATTGAATGATTTGGATAATAATGGGGCTTGTTTAACCAGCCTTGGAAATGTTTATAATATTGTAAGCACTGACCCAATTCCTGAATGTCCAACTTTAAAAGAACCTGGCAAAAAAGAAAAAATTGCTTAAGCTAAATTTTTGCAAGATTTGCACGGATGGAGCTACACAGCCTCCTGCCAAAGATGCTCCAGTTTAATTCTGCTTAGCTAGTTGGCTGGGCTTGTTTGGCATTTCATTAACAAAAAATTAACTTCACTCTTCTTACTGAGAAAACAGCATACGTAGTATTTTTGGGGACAAAAAAACTCAGTGTGCTACTTCTTGGTATGAAAAAATGTATATCTGAAATGTAGATAAATAAGGCTTTAAAACCCTTCCTTGGCATGTACGCTAGCCACCCTGAGAAATCCACATTTTAGGCATGTGATGAATAAATGTGACATGAAATATACCTTTAAATGTTCAAAAATTACAGAGAAACTATGCCATAGACTAGTAAGAGGGCTGATCTGAAAACTAAGGAAGTAGATTCTTGCAACATTTCTAAGCTAATTGATGCTCTGTGCAACCCAATAACAATCTTTTTTAATTTCAGCTTCTTTTGGGGATAAAATGTAGGTATTAGTAAAGTGTTAATGTCAGAGAAGAAGGTAAAATGAACATACTCATAGATTTGGGACTCAGTTACTATTCCTCAGAAGTAATTGAAAGGTAAAATTAAGTTAAAAGTTTATATGTGTATATATATATATATGTATATATATATGTGTATATATATATAAGCATCCTTAAATGAACACTCATAATAATCAGCAGCGGAACAGGCAATGATTTTTACAGTTCTGAACCAAATTCTTATCTAAAGAGGTCTTTATTTAGTTGAAGGAATTACATTGCTAACAGCTGTCAATGGACTGTATAACTCACAGAAGATCTTTTCTCTTTACATTATTGTCAAGGAAAGTTTTGTCTGGGAGGCCCAGAAGATGCTAAGCTGTAGATGAGATCATCTATCTATCATCTATCTAATCTATCTAATCTAATCTATCTATCTAGCTAGCTAGCTATCATCTATCAATCTATCTATCAATCAATCATCTTTCTATCTATTTTTCTACCTACCTATTGTCTTGTCTACCTATCTATTAATTCATTATTCATTCACATGTGCTGAGTACCTACTCTATACTGGGTGCTGCACTACATGCTACAAATTCAAAGACCATTCTGTGGCTTTAATTAGGCAGCAATGAATAGGAGAGCCCAACTGATACACAAAATAGAAAACTGCATAGTTAATGCGATGACTGGATTATGCACAGGGTCCTATGAGAAGGCTAAGTGGGATGAGGTGACCAGACACATAAAGGAAAGGTGCTTGAGGAGGAGACACATTTGTGTTGAGTAAAGGAGGACTAGGAGTGGGCCAGAGAACAGGTGTGAGAAGCAACTCAGAGGCAACAGAAAAAGCAAAGTTAAACAAGTGGGAAATGATATGGCTTATACGTCAAATTTCAACTTGTTGTGTATTGCTGGAGAGCAAAAGTTAGGATAGGAAATTGTGGGAGACAAGACTAGATAGAGACAGGAAGTAGCAGGATTTGAGGCCAGAAGTTAGACTGGGCCACTGTGGACATCATTCATCACGGTGAAAAAAAAAAAAAAAAAAAACACTGAAGGGTTTTGAACTTGAAATCAGCAGGCCTAGGTTGAGTTGTAGGTAAGGTTGATTTGAGGATGCCAAGACTCTCAGAAAAAAGGCCATTAAAAGTGCACGATGTCTAAGCAAAAGATGAACCACTGGAAGTGGCAGCAGTCATGAACTACAACAGTGGCAGTGACGATGAGTGTTAGAGATAGACTCCATAAATATTTAAGAGGGGAAATTAAAAGGTGCTGGCAATGCATTTGATATGGAGAAAAACAAAGGTGGGAAAAGAGGAGCCAAAACTAACTGCTGGGTTTCTCAATTGGGTGATTGAGTGGTTAGCAGTATCACAAAACAAGATAGAGAGCACAGAATGAGGAAGAACCAAGTGAAGGGAAACATTCATGAACTTAGTTAGCAAATAGTGATTTTGAAGGTATCTGGTGAACGTGGCAGTTGGATATTTGAATCTGAATTGTAGGAAAGGGATTGGAGCTACATATGAAATATATGAGTAAGGCAAATCATGAGAGTAGAAGAAAGTACTGGAAGAGTCGGGGAGGAGGAAGAAGAGAAGTCCATGAAAGTGACATAGAAGCAACCATTAGGGAACTACATGGAAGGTATGGTGCCATGGAAGCTAGGGGAGCAGGAAATATTCAGAAGGAGGGAGCAATCAATAGGGTCAAATGTGCAGAGAGATCCAGGAAGGAAGTGAAAGACCCACTGGACTTTGTGATTTAGGAACCATTAGTTCAGTTGCAAAGTGAGAGCAAACGCCAGATGCTGGAAATTACATAGTGGAGACAGGAAATGCCAAAAGTACACCTACATCAAATTTTTAAGAGGTTTCAATGAGGTGGGGGGACAAAGGTCAGAGTGAAGGTAGAGAGGGACCAGGACAAGGGAGGGGACCTTATCGGACAAGAGAAATGTGGGGATACATTTGAATCCATGACCATTTCTTCTTGAAGGCCCACCCAGATCCCCGCAAACTTAACTGCAGCTCCATCAATGGCTGTTCCACACACTTCCCTTCCCCTTGCTGTTCTCCCACCACATTCACATTCTGAGAAACTTTCTGGGCAATTCACCCTGGTTATAGGATGGTGGGCCGTTTAGCAAGTAAAAAAATGGGACAAGATGGAGTCAGGTTCATTATTTTCTTCATAAATTGCCTAAGAAAAGCAGGTAATTTTTTTTCTTAAGGTGATTTTTTTTTCTTATATAATTACTATCTTTTAAAAATCTTTTAAAGTATGAGTGTTTCATACTTTATTTTATAATAATGCCTAGGTGATAGATGTACAGACACACCATGAGACATTAAATATGAGACCTGATTTACTACTGAATGGCAATTATATTTAGAGGTAGTTTTCTACTGTTTAGAATCTTCTACACTGGGAAAGAATAGGGCAACACAACTAAAGTGGGTCATCTGGATATGAATAGCTTTTAATTTTTTCCTGGCTTGGTCACTAACTAGCTGTGTGACCTTAAACAAGTCCCTTCTCCAAGTTCAGTCTTCATTATGACTATAAAATGAGGTGGTTCCCCTGGATGGTTTTCTCTTACCAAATTTCCAGCTGAGAGAAAACTCTTACAGATACTTCAGTTATACTTTCCAACAATTAGGAAATTCAATCAAAATATCTATTTGCAGATACTGAAACAAAAACTGAGCAGTTCCAAAGCAATAAAATTATGTCATATATCTTGGGAGAGAAACATTTAATAATAATAATTAGAAAAGAGGCAAATAGCCTTTTCTTTTGCAAATGAAAAGCTCATTTTGACTCACGCAATATTTTTCTTCCCCTTCAAAGTCCAAGTCCAAGTGTTTGGTGACAAATCAAAGTAGCATTGTTCCAGCCACAGTCCACATGCCAGTGTCTCCAAAAGCAAAGTCAGAATGACAATATTAGGAGACAAATGATTCATTTCTATTTCCGCTCTATTAACTAGAAGGACACCACCGCAGTCAAGATTCAAGCTGAGGTTCAGTAATACAAAGTCTGTGGATTTGGTTACCACACAGACAGCAGTTTCTCTGGGTAGTGTCTCCCTAGATAATGCTGAATGAGATGACCTCAAAAAATTGTGGTATGTGTGGGCTAGGAAATTAAAAAGTGCTTCTAGCTTTAAAACCCTTTCAAGACCTAATTATTTTCTGCTTTGAGTTTTTTGTTGATACCATGTGTTTTCATTAATGGAAGCATGATGAGTCATTGAGTGTTGTTGAATTTTTTGTAGATAGCATGGTTTGTTTTTTTTGCCCCCTCCAGCAATCCCACCCTCCAAGTCCTGAGGGACAAACTGTATCCCACTAATTCTACGCCAGACACCCACTAGAGTCCAGAGGGATATACAGTGTTCCAAAGAAAATTTTTCAAAGTTTCTCTTTCTCCTACAAAAATGCACACACCTCATAATTTGCTGCACACTCTTTTTTTGGTTTCCAACAGTCATAAAGGCCCCTGCTTTGTGGCGGCATGTAGTCAGTGGGGAAACCAGCTTCCCAATCCACCTGAGAGGTGGAAAAAGCAGCTGGGCAATCATATATCCCAACAGTTATGAAAGTGTTATATAAATTTAACTAACACTTACTTTGTGATTATGAAGATGAAATGGAATCATCAGAATACAAAGAAATAACCTATGTTTTTCCTCTTCATCCCAGAAACAGAATAGAAACATGCAACAAATACTTTTGGTCCTCTTTCTACAATTTTCTGGGGTCCTCTAAAGCCTCACTTAGCCTTGTTCTATGTGCAACTTCTCCATCAGAGAAAGAAAACATTCGAACAATTTTCAGTTTCTTTTTATCCTTTACTGTTTACCTCCTATAGTGCTGGGTTTTGTTGGTGCTGTTGTTTCGTCTTGTTTTGTTTAATTATTTCCCTCACGACTGGTAATTTTACCCCTTTTTTACATCCCACTTACAGTCACAGTCTAGGATCTGATGATCTTTCACCTGGATTATTACGGCCTATTGGATCTTGTCTTTTGATTTCTGAAAATTAAGACTCTTTATCCACCTTCAAACTCCTAAAATCAACCGCTGTCAAGTTGACTCCAAGTAAATCAAGTTGACACCCCACGTGTGTCAGAGTAGAACAATGCTCCATAGGGTTTTCAATGCCTAATTTTTCAGAAGTAGATTGCCAGGGCTTTCTTCTGAGGTGCCTCTGGGTAGACTCAAACCTCCCACTTTTTGGTTAGTAGTCAAGCTTGTTAACAGTTTGCACCCCAGGGACTCCTTAAACTCCTAGTCTTCATAAATAAGCCAAATCAATACACACGCGAGTTACTAAGGTTGCTTCTTTTTTCTATTTTTCCATGGGCCTCATCACCTTTACTTTTTCCTTAGGAAGGACCCCCTTTAGGCTTTCATGCTGATGCTTAGTATTTCAGGCTCTTCTTGTTTCACAGTCCAGATGGGCACTTCATCATGCCCTGTATGCTTTGCCTCTTAGACCTCTCTAGTCTTCCACATTCTTCTCAGGCAAGTTATCTCAATGCTCACGTCATCCAATCATTCCTTTTCCACTCCTAAGCCTTTTCTCAAAGTGGGCCCTATGTTTGTAATGATGTCTTTAACTCACCCAGTCCTTTCCCTTCCTTCCTTTGGCACTGCCTGGCTCTAGCCTCCTGTGAGAAGTCTTCTTTAATGACAGGATCTGGAAAGCAAACGCTTCTGGTAGCAATTTCAAGCATGCTCCCTTCTTTACTCCATTTTTAATACCTAAAATCATTCTATGATTTGCATATTTCATGTCTTCATGACCTCAGTAGTATTTTCTCACTCCAAATTTCCTATATCTGTATCTGCTTTATTAGATTTTAAATTCCTCAAGTGCAGGAATTATATAGCTATCATTCAACCTCTTTGGATACTGTCCAATCATCATTTTAAAAATCATTTTAATGGTGACCATACAATAGAGGGTATTATGCAAATTTACCTGTTCTTCCATGAGTGCATAAACAAATAAATCATCTTAGAAACCAAATAGCTTGGGCTCTCTCAGCTCCCCAGTGGCCTTGAAAGCACTAAGCCTGTTTCTTACCTTGCTCTCTGTCCTGTGGAGCTAATCCAACCATGGACTTGCCTTTGAAGTCAACTGGAACATCATGCATGGGTGAGCTCCAGAGAGCACACAAAAGCAAGAAAAGAAAACTGACACGTTATTCTTAACCAAAGGGACTGTGCTATTTCCGTGTTTCTATACACCCTTGGGCATCCCACAGACTTCAAAAGCCTGCAGATGAAGTGGGAGAAGAAGCTGGAGTTAGCAGTGTCCTGTGAATGGGCAGCAGATAAAGCCACAAAGAATAAAAATTTTAAATTCCAGGAAAATCATTCTTTCACTTTTCCTTATCAAGAGTCATACAAACCACAAATACGAAAGTTTTCAAGGCTATAAAACTCCTCCCTGAGAATAACAAGCTCTTCTGGAAATGGTATCCACTCTTTCATCTAAGGTACAAAAATTACCTCATAGACTAGCATTCAATGCCATGGAACAGGCATTACCCAGAATCTTCAGTAAAAAGGATTTGTGCTCATCATGACGAGTGCACCATCACCATCTTCAAGAAGAAAAGCATAAAGCAGCTCTCACATCTTAAAGCCCTCCACAGCTATTTACAAAGCACACTCTCCAATAGCATCAGTCTGCAAAGCAGCAACACAGGTGAATACAAATGACAGCTGTAATACTGTTTCTCATAGCCAAGGGCTGACAGCTATGTGACTTCTTGGAAAGCAAAATGGCAATATGCATTAAAATGTATTATGTGTACCTTTTGACCTATGAGACAAAGAGAACCAACAAAAGGCCCACTACTTAACTGTGTGCATTTGGTGGATTTTCTCTACCTTCCCAAGCCTCAGTGCAGCCATTTGTAAAATATGTATCATAATAGTAGTTGCTTCATAGCCCCTGTGAGCACAATGTCTAGTACATGGGAAATGGTCAAGAAATGTGAAAAAGGCAGTTATTATAATCCTTATTTTGCAGAGGAAGAAACTGCATCTCAAAGATGTTGAGCCATTGGTCCAAGGTAATAACAGGCAGTGGCAGATCTGGGATTTGAACTAAATTTGCTTTGATTGCCAAGCCTACACCTTCATGCCACAAAGATTATTTCTTCACTTAGAGCCCCAAGTGAACAAGAAAAGGAGTTATCAGGTGAGACGGTCTTTCAAGTACACTTCCGATGATCACACAAGGATGTCTGCATACTAATAACCCTCTTCTCCAAGTGTACACTTGAATACTAGATTATTAAACTTTCAATCACCACGTGAGACCCTCAAATCACAGAGCACTGAAATTCAAATGTAAAATTGGCTGAAATCATGACAAATCAATGTAGCCTAGAAAAATGAACATGAACCTGAAGGGCAGAAAATCATTGATCACTGGCAAGATATGGATTCACCACAGGTGCAAGAGAAAAAAAAAAAGGCTTTGTGCTCCTGGACACAGTTATAGCACTAAAATTTTGATTTCGTATTTAAATACTCCAAGATGAAGCTTAAGAAAGTTGATCTGCCATTAGAAACATCAGAACGAAAATACTTTGGCTACTTCACTGGGGTAAGGACCTAGAGGACATTGAGAAAGTTATTCCAAAATCAGGTTGTTATGAATGAGCATGCTGGTGAGGTACCAAAGCAGTGCAGAATCTCCTAAAAGAATGAACAAGATGGAGTACCCGCTACAAAACATATTTACTTCCAGAGGTAAGGTACCAAAATCAAATTTGGAGATAACAGACATCATGATCTAGCATGCGAAAGTAAAACTGAGAATACTCTTTGCTGTCAAGTTGATTCCAACTCATAGCAACCCTATATGACAAAGTAGAACTGCCCCATAGGGTTTCCACCGAGTGGCTGGTGGATTCGAACTGCCAAGCTTTTGGTTAGCAGCTCAACACTTAACCACTGTGCCACCAGAGCGCCAAAGCTGAGAATACCAAAACTAAACCAAACCCACTGCCGTTGAGTCGATTCGAACTCACAGCAACCCTATAGGACAGAGTAGAGCTGCACTATAGAAATTCCAAGGAGCGCCTGGTGGATTCAAACTGCCAACCTCCTGGTTAGCAGCTGTAGCACTTAACCATTAGCCACCACGGTGTCCAAGCTGAGAATAGGTGGCTATAATTCCACAACATATTTCTCCCCCACCCCACCCCAAATATTTTCCTTCCTCTCTTCACAAATTTAACCGCATACCACATTCCCCAATGTATCATACTCAGGACTTCTTGATTTTTTTTGTCTTCAAACGCTGTGAGTCTAAAAGTGTATTTTTTTTAAGGTAGGTCAGAAATAATGCCTCTAACTCTTTAATCTTCATGTTCTAAATCACTCAGTGGGGGCTGGGGGGAAATCCCACTGAAGGAAAATTTCCCAACCATATTTTTTATGTTGCGTAGAGTTCAAAAGTGCCTTCGACAAAATGGCTATCAAAATGAAATACAGCTACAAAGGAGACAGTAACGAAAGGAGTTGTTTTTTGAGGGGGAGCACCAAAGGCATTAAGGAGAAGGTGTGTATTGTCTCTGTTGTCATTATCTGTTTAGACAGGTGGAGAGTGAACCCTGATTACAAAAGACAGTGAGCATCAAGGGCTGCTATCTCCTGGAGAGGATGCGGCTATCTATTCTTGAAGTGGGTCTCATTAAGCACCTGTCTGTCTGATTTTTTCATGATGTGTCGAGTATAAATCCATTCCTAAAGAGGACAGAATCCCTGGGTGGTGCAAACGGTAATGCACTTGGCTGTTAACCAAAAAGCTGAAGGTTCAAGCTCTCCCTCAAGGCACCCTGGAAGAAAGGCCAGGTAATCTAATTCTGAAAAATCTGCCAGTTTGACTGTGACATCCACGGGGTTGCCATGAGTCAGACTGGACTCGACAGCAACTGGTAAAATGGGATTCGGGTGGATTAGCCCTTTGCTACAGCCTCCCCAATAATAGGACATCTCTCCTGCTCTGCTTAGTTGCTGCTATACACTGTCCATAGGGGATGTCTGGCGGTAAGAGCAGGGTATGCATTTTTCTATCCAAGTCTTCCCTTCACTGAGTGAAGAAGGTAGAAATAGACAAGGCTCTTCTCTTTACGTCTACAAAATATATACGCCACAAGATAAAAGAGAATAATTAAGTCATTGCTGTTATCTTCCACACAGAGATCTAAAAGTAACTGAGGGCAAATACTTCGAGGCTTTTTAAGTAAAATTTTAAAAATGTTGGCTACTCTTTGGCCTCCCTGGAAAATGATAATCAGCATATGTATGAAGTTGTTGTTTGTCTTGAAAATCCTAAAATTTTATATTTGAGATAGAAAATAAGAACCGAACCAATCCCAAAGCTCTTTGTTTAAGGTTAGGTTTTATTTGGAATAGTGTTTTTATTTATATGGGTAAATGGCAAAATATTTGTGCCAGAGAAGGGAGCTATGGGCAGGGCCGTTACACATCCAGGGATGTTGTCAAAGACAGCTTTAAAAAGTTTTCCGTCACAGAGAATGTGTTAGCCTCTCTTCTGGAGACAGTGAGGAAGCTGAAGTATTTCAGAAGATAGACATATACACAACAGTTCAAAATATTTTTAAAACATTTCAATTTATATCTATGTCCAAATTTTGGAGGAATATCACGAGGACAATTAGGCCAGCAGTAAATTTCATATCGTCCTCCCCCAGTGTGCATGCACCTACACACACACACACACACACACACACACTTTATTTAAAGCCTTTAATAAATTAAGGTATTTGTAAGCTTTGGAGAGCCTAAGTAATTACTAACAGCTCCATGGAGTTAATGGAAAAAAAAAAAAAAAAAACCTCACAAAATGAAAACCTTGTATTTTTGTTGATGAATTCGATTGAAAAGTTTAAACTCCAAAATCCATTTTCAAAGACTAGCCATTCTAAGTATTCTCATTATTAACACAATAAATATTCTGAACCTAAAATGCTATATTTGATTTTTAATACTGATTTCTACCTGTGAGGAAATAGCTTCTCCCTCCACAGTACTAAAGTGTGATGGCTAAGAGTAATTTTATTATATTATCCAATTAGTTTTTGAAGGTTCTTTTTCTCTCTCCAATGGTACTATAGTTGTTGAGGGAAATAGTACATTTTCTTTTATAAAATCTTCCACAGTGCCTGCAGCAACACTGGTCAAACTAAGTCATTAAGAAAAAATTCCAGTCGGATAATTGAATGAATGAATGATTGAAAATCTTCCCAAATTTATGACAATAAGCATGATTTGGGGATCAAAGAGATACCATTGCAGTTAGAAAGAACATATAGTGTACCAACTTTTACCCAGCTTGGAATGGAAAACAAGAATTTCCCCAAACAAGTAGAAATTCTGAACCCTAAAAAATGTTTTGTTTTGTAGGGAAGAACCAGGAATTCTATGCCATATGTAGTGACATTTTTTATTTTATTTACCCAACAAAAAAATAAAATAATAATATCAAGAGATATTCGACTGAGGGAGGTCAAAACGTTGATGAATATTAGAGAGCCACTGAGTAACGTGGTGAACTGAACTGGACTGAATTAGCCAGATTAATGGGAAGTGAAGACAACAAAGCTCTAGATTCAAATCTGTCTAGTAGGTTGAAATCACTCAGTTTAAAAAGTAGATGGGAATCTTTAATATGCCAGGTGACACAGATAGTTCTATTCTTAAAGCATTTTTCCTACTTGTCTAACCTATTTCCCTGGTCTCAATATAAGTTCAATATCTGTTGGAAAACAATGTATGTCTCATATGTTTCCATATTAAGTATATGCTTCCTGTGTGACTAGCTTGCCACTTGAGAATTACACCATTTTTTAAATTAAATTTAAAAACTGCTAAAATGAAATTATTTTTGTAAATGTCACCAAATGGAATTTCTTTTAAAGACCAACAGCATCATCATACAACACGCCTAAAAATGGAATAGTATTATTCGTGCTTCACTTACAGCCTTTCACACAATTAAGTCCACAGCCAACCAACAAAGCAGAGGACACAAGGAAGTTATTTTTCATTTATTATTTTTGACCAAAATGAGTTACTAATTTAGCATATTAAAAGGTAAATTCTTTATGTTTGTCCTTCAAATTGACATGCAGTGTTCCCCTGAATTTATATGATACAAAATTGAGAGGGAGCCAATGGCTTTATTGTCACAGCGACAAAAACAACCTGTTAATTTGGAGGAAACAAAATAAAATCTTCCATTGATTCAACTGATTGGGACTGCATTGAGAAAACTGGCCGATTAGATATTTCACTTTCCAACGGCATGTGGTGCGTTCTTATGGCAAATCGCAGGGGCTAAATATTGTTCTCCGTTTGCTGCTCTCAATTGTGCACCCAGGTGGCAGCAAGATCTCAACAATTACACACTGTAGCTAACTGCCAAGGTTCATGCCTGAAATTAGCGTCAAAATGAAAGGACCAAAGAAGGTTAGGGTTAAAAGGGGAGCCAAGATCTTCCTCTGCATTTTATCGACATCAGCACAGCATGCCATAAGCATTTGGAGCACAGTTTCATTTTTGGAACTTTCATGGACTGCTCAACTGCTACTATTACTGTATAGAATGCAGAAACGGTCCTTGTTTCCTAAAAGCAGGACAGGTCCCAAAGCCTCCTGACCAAAGCTGTAGCCTTGCCCTATCTACTACCCGGTAGGAATCCCCCCAAAATCAGGCTGCTTCAGCAGGGTAAACCCATACAAATTAGGGGTGCACGCAGGCTACTATGTTCTCTGCAGTGCTAAAGGTGAAGCTTTTCCAGCTTGCTTGACTCAGAGAATTTAGTAAGTGCTACAGATTATATATATCATGTAATATTAATACCCAATTGACATAAGTCCTATATTCAGATCTACATATACAAGCCTGGGTTCTTACAGTCAGCAAAATAGTCCCACAGCACAGGTCAGCTAAAGCAGTTGCTTTAAGAAATATCCACCTGGATTTTCCTATGAAGGAAAACTTCTGCCTCAAGGTCTTAGTTTGTGAGCCCATAAAATACAGACATATATGTTTATTTGGAGATTTCGAGGTGGCACTTTTGAGTACAATGGAGCAAAAATATAAATGAAATTAGCCCTGAGAATTGCTTAAACTATTTGGCATTCACAGAAGAGTTTTACACTAGGAGGCTGAATGTTGAATTTGGCTTTTATTAAAAACAAACAAACAAACAAACAAACAAAATGCAACATGAGATATTAACTAATAAAACTTGATGTTGGTTAAGGGAATGGCTCTTTTTTTTGGGAGAGGTGATCAGCAACTTCATTGATACTGAAAAACGTCCCGGGGTATGGAAATAATACACAAACATAGCACAACTGCACTTTCTCTTTGAAAATACCAGAAACTTCAGTCTATGTCAAACGTACGATTATTCCAGGAAGAAGCAAAAATATATTTGGAAGTAAAGATTATTGTATATATCTACACACTCGTTTAATAGGATCTTTGAATCTAATATAAATATTTAAAGGTCTCTCTCTTTTTTTTTTTTTTAAAGGCCCTGGGTTATAAATTTAGGAATATTATTTTCCCTTTCTCTGTTAGCCTTCCTCTGGTTGTCAGTCTCTCCCTTCTCTCTCCTCCCTCCATCTTTCCAGCCTGGAACATGTGCCCACTGCACCCTCTATGCCAGGCACTGGGCTAGGCAGTGGCACTCTTACTTCCAAGCCTTCTATACCTGCTTTTACATTCTTCTCATTTCACAGCTGGTCCCTTGAACTCTTCTGTCACTGTTTCATTTGGCCCCATCCACAAACACTGCCCCAATGGCAGACACAGGAAAAGCATGAAATGGTACCTAACCTTGCAGAAGTCATGTGTCAAATGATCATGCGGGTAAAAGAATTTGAGGATTTCATTTCTGAGACACGCTTTATGGAGGCCAGGGGCTTTGACCCAGCCCTTGAGGAATGGAAGGCTTTGAGAAATCAGTGACAAATTCATCTCAGGTACAGGAATGATCAGTGAAAATACAAGACAAACTTTGTGTGTCAATGAGCAAATTAGCCTTCTGGGGTAGAAAATTCCTATTCAGAAATAGGCAATGGTGTAGTTGGGGAAAAAAAACTGATCCCAAATATGGAAACATCTAAAGAATGCCTGAAATTTTAAAAATTTATCCTCTTGGCCCTGGGGAATCCCTGGGTTCGGAGGGGAAGAGCATAATTAAAGTATCCAGTGCTTAAGAACTCAGTTGCTAACCAAAAGGTTGGCAGTTCGAATCCATTAGCCACTTCTTGGAAATCCTATGGGGGCAGTTTTACTTTGTCCTATCGGGTTGCTATGAGTCGGAATTGACTCAATGGCGACAGGTTTTTTTTGGTTTTATTCTAAGGGTGGATCCCTGGTGGCGCAGTAGTTAAGAGCTAAGGCTGCTAACCAAAAGATCGGCAATTCAAATCCACCAGCTGCTCCTTAGAAACCCTATAGGGGCAGTTCTACTCTGTCCTATAGGATGGTTATCAGCTGGAATCGTTTCAATGGCTTGGGTTTTTTGGTATTCTAAGGGCAGAGATTTTTTTTAAGGGCAGAGATTTTGCCTAGTACATCCACTGCTTTATTTTGAGCATCCTAAATAGGACTAGGACATCATAGGTGCTTGACAGTATTTGTGGAATGACTAGAAGAACAAATACAGTCTGAAGGGCCTGGGTGGTAAGTTATCTCATCCACTTACCAGCTCTGTGACCTTGAGGAAGTTATCCATAAGATAACTTCTTAAAGTACATTCTGACTGCTTTTCCAATACAGGCAGTTCCTGGGTTATAAATAAGATTCCTTCCCAAGTTTGTCTTTAAGTCAAATTTGTAGGTAAGTCCGAACAGGTACATACAATTCTTGTTTAGCGTCAGTCAAATGTTTGTCTTAGCATATACTTTGCCTGTCTATGCATACAAAACACTTAAGAAACACTTCCAAACTGCACAATGTTTTCATGAGTGTAACAAAGTAGTTCATGTATTCATTGTTATGAATCATTGTGTTTAACTAAAAATTTTAATACAATAGGTTTTATGGCAGTCTGTTCTTAAGTATGTACAAGTTATCCTTAAGTTGGCTGTTCATAACCAGGAGACTGCCTGTATATTCTTCTACAGTGGTATAAAAAAAAAAAAAAAAAATTTTTTTTTTATATATGCCTAGAATATATTTTAAGCCATTTAAAGAATACACAAGAGAAATACAAGTTCCAGAATGATATGGACTGTGTGTGATTACCTGATGATGTGTGAATAATTAGTCAGACTCCCATAATCTTCAAAATCAGACCAATAATATTAATACGGAATTAATGGTGAATATTAAATTAAGAGCCACTAACAGCACCTGGCACAATGGTTGACACTGAATACATGTTTGTTGATTGAATAAATTGAATGTTTTCTAAATCCATATGAGGGGATATTTTAAAAATAATTTATTTCCAGCAAATCAAATTCTTCTTCAATCTTTTCACAATGTCTGCAGTAAACTGTGTTAAAACCCCTAAGATTGTGATAAGTGACTATACACCGTACGTTCCTGACCACTCTGCACTAATTCTCTTTCTCTAAGGAAGCTCTAAGTCTTATGGTATTATCTCAGTCTTTGCATTTGGGCTGCGGACTCAGTTGTCACAAAATCTGAGAATTTATGAATCACAAGTACACTGTACTTAAATAATGTTAAGCAACATTAAGCACAGAAATGTAAGTCAAAGAGATATTATTAAGGGTGCAAAAAGGTGTTGTACGCTGTATGGTGTATTCTCGTAGGATCCAAACTCTAGCAACTTTAGAAGAACTAAGGGTCATTACGAGTCTATACAGGTCATTCCTTGATAAAGAGACTATAAACACCATTGAGAAAACTATAGTTTTCATATTTTAAAAATCTGAACAGATTTTGAATGCTTCAATTAATTACTCGTGAGTCTTGAGTATGTGATTTAGCTTTTCTAATGTAACTTTTATTTTCTTAACTCATCCTAGTATTATCTAAACAAAAACTATCCAATTGATGGCACTGGAAATTAAAATCTAGGGCTGGATCACAGAGTTGATCAACACAAAATGCCTGTAGATAAAATTCTATTCCGTACCCTTGCCAACATGCTAAAACTCAGGATGACACCTTCACTAGCCTTCTAAGAGGGCCCTTCCCTGACCAGCTTATTCTCTATAATAAATTTTCTAGATGGTGTCCACTGCAACTGACATTTTTCACTTAGCAAACTGTTTAGTCAAAAATAAACTATGACATCTGAAAGATTTTGCTGAACTGCGCAAGTAATGGGAAAATCCATATCCTAACATCAACCCCTTAAACAACATCTCGTGGCCAATTCAAATCTTTCAGCACCGCTTACACAATTTCTAAGGAAAGAAGTTTTGGGTTTTTTTTTTTCCTCTCTCCCCTCCCCTCCCCCAACTCAAATAAAAAAAAATAGATCAGACAAATAGCTTCAAAGGCAATGCAACTTTCTGGATGACGGATAAGAATAACAGCACACCAAAGAGACAAAAAATAAAATTATAGTAGGCAGAAGGAAATTAAGAGTAACCAGTTGTCCCGTAATGATGGTATTTGGAGAGGAATATTAATTACGAAAAGAAAGCCAACTTAGGAATTATAGCAAACATATCAGGGGAAGAGAATAATTTAACCAGATTTAAGGGGGGTGTATTTTACTTTTATAGAAAATTGCACCTTCATGGTATGCTAATTAAGCAATAATATTACATTCTAACTTCAAATATCCACTATAATCAAGTTGAATTGTATAAAAAATCTTCCCATTAGAGTTTAGAACAAAGCAAGTTAGAAGCTATTGGCTTTGTGTAACTTGCACAGAAAAACTGATACAAGGATTTCATTTTGACTTACGTGAAAATTGATCTGATATGTCACAACTCCAGTTCCCAAAGGATCTGATTCTTTAAAAGCTATGTTATTAACTTTACGCGTGTATCTCCTGAAAGAACTGAGGTGCAAAGATGTTCCTGCTAACATTAGCTGCAATCATAGTAAGTTTATATATCAGCACTCCCCTATTCAGTAAAGACAGCTACAACAACTGCATATTTTCATACAGAGTTTTTATTCCTTAGTCCAAATTTAACTTAAAAAAAATACGTGACACCTGGACAGCAAAGTAAAATCAATTTTACGATAGCACATAGTACTTACTCCTTCTGTCTTGTCATTTTTCTCTGACTTGTATGGCTTTTTCATTCTTCTTCTTTAAACTACAAACCATCATATCTAATATTCCCCCCTTTAACAAACACCTAATTTTTGTAAGGCTGTACCGCATTAGACTAGGAGCAATCTGGAAATACTCAGCTTTATCTCAAGAGCTCGGTGTAATTGCTTCAGCTGAGATAAACGCATGGAGACTTTTCTGAAATAACTTTTACATAAGGATAAAATGCTTTTAGGTGAGAAACAATTACAAGCCAACATTATTATCGCCAGAAAATTGTAAGCTAGAATGAGCAATAAAAACATTCTATTTGGAAGGAGGTATTACAGAATAGCTATTAAAATATTTTACTCAATTCTTATTACACCTTAAAATGAAAGTCATCACAATGTCATTACAGGCCTTTTCTCTAGACTCTTCAGAGACTGAATTTAATCATTTCAGGAAACTGAGCACTATCCCACATTCACTTAAATTCTTTGAAATAATAGCAAAGCAAAATACGATGTGAAATGTATAAGACAATTTATATTAAAATATATTTATATAAACGTATAGATACATACCAGGGAGCATTTGTTTTCCAATACCTAGAATTAAACATTTCTTGTGAAATTAACCACCCATATAAAGCATTACCTTCAGGACCTGAAGTAGGAAACCCAAGTAAAGGAGCCACAAGTTGCGCTTATTAAAACACTAAAGTATTACTTAAAAATATATATACCTTTCAAAATCAATTTTTTAGGAAATTACTTCCAGTCAAAATTATTATTATAAAACAGAGCGTAGACCTTCTGACTCCTTCACAACTAAAGACAGCTAAACATTAATTGAATAAGTACAGTTTCAATAATAAAGGCATCGCTATACGTTTTTTCAGAAAACTAATTTTCTGTGAAGATTTGTAGAATTTTTAAGCCGAAAGAGACCTTAAACATCACCTAATCCCAGTTCCTAATTAGTACTGGGACTAAAATCTTTGTTAAATAAATACCATTTTTACTGATACCCCCAAATATTTTTCTCTTAAAAACCAAAAGCTGCTTATTTCCAAGGCTGAAAGGACAAAGTACCAGGGTTGAATTTGTTAACCAACACTAGCCCAGCTTTAGAAAATGACTAACAGCAATATAATGCTCTAAATTATTCTCTTCTTTAAATCTTTTACGTTAAAAAAAATAGTTTAAATTTTAAAGTTACATTTAGAAAGTACTAATGCTTTTGGCAAAAAACACATGAAATCATTTGAAAATTGAACTTTAAAAATGTTTAATTTTTACCTTTCAACTCGAGGAGGATGCCACTTCTTATGGAACCCTTTTTTTTCTGAAGATACTCAGCGCTGACGGTTTAGAATAAAAACTATTAGCATATGACTAAAAAACTACACTACAAAGCCGCAACCTCTCTTGGAAGGAAGCTGATGGCGCTTACTAGCAATAAATGCCTTTCATTACACCTTCTTCGTCCTCGTCATCATATTAGCAGACTATATCCTCCCTTCAGCATCAATTAGCAGTTTTTAAAGGAAGGGGGAAAATGGATGAGGGCTCATAGGCTAAGCCTGGCAGTATACTCCACAGTCTCTCATTCAAATGCGACTCCTTTCTATCAAGGTTCTAGAATACAAGGAAGTCTAGAGACCATTAAGTAGTACACAAGCAGGAAATTCCCCGGAGTCACCAATATCGGATACAACTTTCCCTCAAGGAACCCGCGTCAGACTGAAGGCGAGAGAGTCGCCTGCAGCAGAGCCACACAGCGCATCTGCCTATTTATACCTTAGCACTTGGCAGTCACAAAGCGAGGCCGGCAGAGCAACTACTCCTGACTTCTTACTTGCCCCCGCAGAACGCAGGCACTCACTCGGAGAGGGCTTGTTTCATTTGCAGCCCCAATGAGAGCGAAGGTAAGGAAATGGCAGGCTTACCCTTTCGTAATCAATCCACCTAGAGACGCATCATCCGAGTCACAAATGAAACGCTAATGTACGAGAAAATGCAAGCCAATTTCCTCCACTTTGCTCCAAGTTTCAGTGGCCCCTCTACCATAAAAGATAGCTGTTTGTGGAGGCTGGCTTGTTCCGTGCCATTAACTCAGAACAAAACATACTTCTAGTGGGACAGCGGTGTTTACTTGTAAGAACTGATGAATCGTTCGGCACCGTTTATCACTTGCAGACAAAGACGTTCAACCACGATTTTGGACATAAATCAAGGTACATGCTCCTCAATGAAAAAAGATTGCTTAAGTCCCCAAAATCGCAGAGATTGAGGTCAGACTGGCCATAGCAACCAAGTACGGGACTTGGGCCTCCAGAAGGACCTAGCAACCGATAAATGAGTTCAGATCTCTTTTCATCTCCACTGGTGTGAAAGCCAAAATTAAAAAGATTAGATCACCCTGCACCCATTACAAAAGGCGCCACAATGAAAAAGTCATTTCCAGCCTTTGAATCACATCAAATAAATAACATTCATCCCTGCTATAATGAACAACTTTCAAAGTAAATTGAATCTCCATAGTACTGCTTTCTCTGGCTGCACAGTATTTACATAACAATATATCACAGGAAGCTCAGAATGGGTCTTGTAAACGGGGAACTTGGGATAAAAAGCATCTTTAGCCCCCCATTACAGTACACTCAGACTGCTTTCCAGTCCCTCATTTAAACAGTGTGTTTTATCAGGAACGTAAACAATGTTTTCAAATTGTGGGAAATGAAAGTTTTGGGTGCATATTTAAATGTCTGGACTAACCCCAATAGACTCCCTTTTGTGGGGCACTGACAATGTAAAAATCATTTAACCTCCTAAATCCATCTCCTGGACTCATTTTTGTAACAAAGAATTCTCATCCATGTGTACACTTCCTTCTTTGTTCATGCCAGCAATTTTCCACCCAAAATATCTTCTGAATTTTCATATATCGCTTTCAATGAGAGATTTAAAGTGATATATGAAAATTTACTGATTTTTTTTAGCGTGTGGCTCATTCATTGTTTGTCATTTCCTAGAAAGTGTAAGGGATCATTCTGCAATGCCATAACAATAACATTTATTAAGTTTTAGTAATATCTCCACATATGACGTTCATCCTCGACAGTCTAATTTGGACTAGATTTCTCCTGGTCATTAAAATATATATATATATATATATATATTAAGGACTAATCTCCACAAACACTTAAATGCCCATAAACTATTGTACATTAGTATGTTCAAAGTAATACAGTTAAATCTAGGTTAAAAAATATACCAGCATTATCTTATCTTTTTGTGGCAGTTCACTTAGACATGACTGTTTGAACTCCACAGGGAATCTCATTAATTTTTAAAACTCTCTGACCTCAGTACAGTTGAGTGTAAAAATAATTACAAATTTAGAATGAAAGAACATCGCTTGAATTTTACACGTCCATATGCTGCATGTTGCACAAAACATTGCTGTCACCAAACAGAATTTTCTCCAGATATAAATTTAAGCAGCATGATAAATGTCATCAGACAGAGATAAAAAGCAGCTCACACTCCCACCCAGCCCTACTCACACCTCACCTCCAATGATTCTAGTAACACAAAGCCCTGAGAACACAGGTTTGCAGGCAATCGACAGCACAGGCAATGCCCTCATAGAACTACTTCCCTATGGAAACTCACTTTATATCTCAACGTCTCTCCCTCCCAAAAGGATGCAAAAATGCAAGATTCAGGGCATAAATGTTTTCTTACCTAAAACTTGTCAGAAGGACGGTCCTTGTCATTGTTGTCACCTCCGGTGTACCCTCCTGCCACTGTGGCAATTGGCTCCACTATATTTATTGCTCATGTCTCAGTTACAGCTGTGGTACTCATCTGCCTGCAAAGACCCTACAAGGGGAAATGAAAAAGAGAGAGTGAGGTAGTAAGAGAGAGAGAAGAGGGAGTAGAAGTGCGTCTTGTGTGTGTGTGTATGTGTGTGTGTGTGTGTGTGTGTGACAGGATGAGAGAGAGAGAAAGAGAGAGAGACTGCTGACTTGAGACTAAGAACCTAAACCTCCGGCCAAGTCAAGCCTGAATAAAAATGATCAAAGCCCTTTCCTTCATCAAGAGAGTAGACAGATATTTTTTCTCCCCCACTGAAAAGTGGAACTGTCATTGGGGATTCTCACCAGGAAAGCGCAGACGGAGGCAGACCTTCTCCAGAGTGCGAGCGCTGCCCAGCAGTCCGTGCAGAATACAGGTGCCTATTGTTCCAGACACAGATATGTAGCCAGCCAGTCAGCCTCTGACAGATCTCAGCAAACCAGTGAGCCTGCCTTCATTTTAACTCCTTATTTACTAGTGCTTTTTGGTCAAATGCAAAGGTCTTCTCATCCCCCACAAGGAGTAAATGAGAGGATGCAGATGAGCTCACAGCAGGAACTAATCTTGTATCTTTCACAAAGGCAGACTTTTCATTGCTATTATGGAAATGTTGAATTTGATGCAAATATCTTATTTTTCTGAGAAGAAATGAAGCATTAGATTCCACAAGGAAGAACTAGCACATAAAAGAAAACCTTGACATCCAAGATGAACATTGTAGCCAAGGAAGGGAGGAATTGGAGATATTCAAAGCACCCTGAGTATAAACATATATACTCCAATACAAATGGGGTTAGCTAAACCAAAGGGTCCTAACCCTTTGCAAAGGGGTGTGGCACACTGAAAACACTGCACACAAAAAGACACCCTGGCAGGCATCTGTTTTCCTAGGGGCTCAAGTCTTTTTGGTCCTCTCTTTCCAGACCCCACTGCTTTCTCAAGCACTCCCAAAACATCACCCGTCCTCAGTGCCTCACCAGAGTCTAAATTATGCATAAGGCAGTTAAACAAAATTAAGGAAGCTCAGAGGAAAATAACTTGCTCTCCATTCTCCCTGATGAACCCTAAGATCCAGAGAGCACATTTGATTCTTTAAATTCCTGGACCTTTACGGATTAGCCTCACCAAGGATTTCTAACTTTGATCTTTGTGTATTCATGGAATAATGTTCTTCTAAGGAGTAAAAGAAGGCAAATTGCTTTGCATCGAATTGCTTGGCACTAAAATTTTTAATAGAAGACAGAAAACAGAAAAACAAAAGAAAAAGTAGCTTGTCGTTGAGTTAAAGTAAGAGGTGGATTTATGGCCTTCAGAAAAAGACAAAGACTAAACGTATAAGCACTTTGGATTTTTCCTAGAATGAACACCAATTCTCATGAAGCACTACGCATATTCTGACACAGGAAGTGTGCTGCAGAGTCTATAAAATGAGTTTAAAATTCCTTTGTAAAACCCACACTCAGGCATCACTTTACAAAGCCAGAGGGTAAACAGCGCAATAGGTGAAGGTTTAGGCATGCATGCCTGTTAATGGTAATGAGACATGTACTACATATCTGTGCACTGCTGAACAGCTCCTTCTAAATACCTAGGGTGTGTTTCATTTATTTAAAAACAAAACAAACTAATAAGAGATTGCATTCTAATGTTTCCCAACTCCAGAAAAAGAGAAACAGAAAATCCAGTTGCCACCTTTCACACTGACTCTGCCTAAATGCCTGCATTTTGAAACCATTTCAAGTCCTGTCATTGGACTAGGACTCAGAGCAATTTATGTAGGCATTCAAAATTCTTCTAGAAGTTAGAAAAAATTTGCTTGGCAAATGGATGCTTGACTTGGTAACTTCGGAAAAGTCTACCGGTGGTTTGCATTCAAAGAGAGCTTCTATTATGCTCAGACGGAAAGGACGCCAGAAGACTTTACCTCAACAAGGAGAAAAGTATACAGGGTTTCTCATTAAGATCATCTTAACCTATGAGCCAGCAACAAAAACAAGAGAATCTCGCAGGCTCTTTCTTCCAAGTGGGATAACTGATTTTTTTTTTTTTTTTTGTAAATCCACTTTCAAGCACATGCACATTTTTGAAAATTCAAGGGACAACTTCATCAACATGACTAACTTAATGGCAAAAAAGCAGAAGCCCATTCAATAAAGGGAAGTAGGATAGATTATAGGTACACACATAGAACAGAGCTGGAACACAGCAGAGGTGACAGCTTCCATGCAAGGCTCCCATGACTGCCCCTAAAGCTGCAGTTTTAAAGGGCAATCTAAAGCCTCACTCCTGAGCATGTGATAAGACTTAGGTTTAAGTACCTTTAATTAGACCATTACCCAGGCCCCATCCAGATGTTATTATCTTTCATCTTTTTTTTTTTTTTCTTTTGATTTTTCTATCCAACTTCTGTTGTCTTCAGAAAACCAAGCTTGGTGTGCCAAACTGATTTTAAATATCCAGCTCTTAGCATGTCTGAATACAGACAGTTCTCACAGTCGGGGTCCATTATTTTCTGGAGGCATGAGCAGAGGGTGATCAACATTAATGAGAGTCCTGTGTACATGTAAATAGAAAGCAGAGGAAATACTACTGAAGTATATGTCTCTGTGTGTGTGAGTGTGTGTGTATGTGAATATGTACCAGTACTTGTACAAGGTACACTTTTTTGTATGCTTCATGAGAGGAGAAAAGATCCTTTTTCTCAATAAAGTTGATTGTGAAGTCGCTACCAGGATGACTGCCCCTAGAACACCCCGGAGGTCTGTCACACAGCCCTAAGCTTATAATTCACACTTCAGTTCCAGATTTGCCAAATAATTCACGTCAACCAGGAGTCCAACATGAAGTGCCAAGTGCATTTTCAGCTCCTACCTCTAATCTCTGGTGAGGATTTTTCTGTTCCTTGATAGAAAAACAAAACTCTGTTTCATGTGCTAGGTTTTTAAGGAATAAATGCATGAGGGTTAAGAGTGCCCCTCATTAGCAGTAGCAAGGGGTAAGCTAATTCCCCTGATACTCCACTGGGTATTTACTCCTTTGAATCCACATAGCTTGATCTCAGAGGCTTGAAATTAGATTTCCCAGAAGAAACGTGAAAGGAAAACAGAATATCTTCTTTATATTACATAATATCTCAATTTTTATAATTTTCCCCCAGGACATGGAACGGACACATTCAGTTATTCATTCACACGATAAACCTCACGCTGCTAAAACTTCTCAGAGACTCTCCGGGAACTTGCAAGTAATTCAACCCCAGCCAAGTTAAAAATAGTCTCTCCACCGAATTAAACATTATCTAAGTTCTCCGTGCAGTTATTAAATATATAGAAGATCACCTCTGTGCGTAATCTCCAAATATCTTGGATTACATATTAAAATTCTAATTAAAAGTTTTTGTCTTATCTCAGTTGGCCAATTTGAGATTAGAAAGTAAATTTTAGTTCGGAGTAAAGGCACGTGGGGAATCAAGATTTCTGTAAATTAATGGCAGTAATACGAAGTATTTCTAGTAAGAAGAAAATAATACCTAACAGTGAACAACTTCAAAGACCTCTCTCTAGGTCTTGAGTATTTAGTACCATGAAGAGATTCCCTGGTGACTTCTATACCACAGAAGTTTACTTCCTGGAGAATTGGAGAGAGATAGAGAAGAGAGATGAAATTTCTTTGGTGTGAGAAAAAAGTATTACCAGGATTATGCTAAAAACTGAAATTGTAAAAACCTGATCACACAGCTTGACTGATTTAAAAACCACATTATGAAATATAAACTAAAGCTTTCCAATATTTAAGATCAGGATGGGGTAAATGCTACTTAAGTTTCCATGTATTTAATCTGCTGTGAAATGTAAATGGAAACACTACTAAGAATACTGTTCTGAAAAGTCAGTGAAAATTTAATAGAAAATATTAGGGGGTGCTTTACAAAACACCTGCAATATTTAATAGTGCAGCCATTTGATAACTGATAGAAGGAAAGAGTGCATTTTCTCTAAAAATTTCCATTCTGCAGCATAATATATATTTTATAATCTACCTGATTAGCTTCCTGACATACAGCTTAAATTAGATAAATATTTGGTTTCCAAAAAGTTCAAGGAAATGTGTTAGTCATCAATTAATAAGCAATGAGATATTTGAGTAATGGTTGAGTATTTTGCCTTCCTTATTTGGAATCAACTGGACCAACAACAACAATTCTATAATAGTTGCTGAAAGTCAACTCTGAGAATGTACATAGAGACAACAGAATGTTATATTTTGAATGGTAACAAAGGGAAAGTATTCACATTGTCCCATGTGTAAATAAAACAATACATTTTCCATGTTTCTATAAATGTCCTCTTAAGTAGTCTCAGCCTTAAAGAGCACAATGAAAAAAATAATAATAACCTGTAACTGATTGATGAGAGTTGATTTTCAACACAAAAGCAGTTTACAGAAGTTGGAAAACTCTCAGAAGGGAATTGGGCAGAGAGATTGTAAGGAATTCTCTATGCTTATTTTGTACAGCATTTTTTAAAGTCATGGAATATTCTAGAACTTGATATTTTCTTCAAGGATTGCAATTCTGAAAGTTTTGTTAATGCACATATATTATCCTATTTCTCGTTCTTTGAGTGAATGAGGACCTACCTGGTTTCTCCAACAGCTGTTTCTGGGGCTTCATTGGTAGAGCGGCCTGATCCACAGGAAACTTCAGCTGAAAGTGCCCCTCTCCCTTCCTCTTGTCATGTGCAGTCTTCCCCATCCGAATCTTTTGATAAACATCAGGATAAGCATTATTTATTAATATGGCAAAGTCATTACAATCCTGAGCTAAAATGCTATTGGACCTTTCCCTAGCTAAAGCTGTTTAAAAAGTCTTTAAATCCAATTTAATTTCCTTCCACCCAGTCAAGTTTTCTCCACAGATAATTGGTTTTCATTATGTGCACAAAAAGCATCAGTGAAGTCAGTACGTACGAGGCATTTAAATATTTTCAAATGGAAGTTTGCATGTATTTACGTTTGGGTACCCAAATACATACTTCCATCTGACTCTGTATAACTGATCACTAACACCCTTATAATGTAAGGGACAGCACTGTGGAAATTGGAAAGGCTGCATAAACAGCCATGTTAGTCATTGGTCGTAGTCGAAGTTCCATAAAGTCAGTATTGCAAAGGTCATAGTCTTATTTTAAACAAGTAGATTATCGCAAAACAAAGTATTCTCCTTACTAATTGTGTTGAATTTTTGCATGCTCACAACCAGAACGCTCCTGGTTCTTGGTTTTTGGTTTTTAATTTGCAAAGCCTTAATTCTTTCACCGGAAAAAAATTCTGATTTTTTTTTTTTTTTCCTAATCATCATTTGCACAACAGCCATTTTAGGATTTATAAGAACTTAAATCAGTATATTATCATCAAAAGTGTGTTTGAGATGCTAGTGCAGAATAGCTAATTGTTCCTAAGTACCTTGAAACATTAGATTAGCAATGTTTATAATTGTCTAAATAAAGCATGACGATATAAAATCAATTACCATGCACATCAGTCTTTGACGTTTCAATGCATTACAACTGTGTAGTAAAGTTCCCATTACTTTAAAAGAAAAAAAAAAAAGCCAGTTTCTATTGCCAGAAACTCTAACTAATGAAAGTAGTATTCAATTGTAAACACTGGAGAAACAAGCAGAGCAGCATCTGCAGTGCTGAAGTTGATCTACTTACTTGAATATTCATCTTCCTCTGATTTAAGACTACCCTGAAACATGAAGAATTTCACAGTTGAGAACGTTTCCGTGTGCTCTTGGCTTCATAGTCCCTCCTTCACAGGTAAACTACTATCAAATAAAAAGAGCCCTATTTAAACACCAATGCAAAACTAGGTTATAACAGTCACTAAGCTTCCGAGGAAAGACAAGATATTCCGAAACTCCTTTCTTGACACAGGTGTCTGTTGCTGTCCATTGTCATTTGGGTTCCTCCAAGCTTTTATAGTCACAATCTCCTTCATATTTCTCTCTTGGGGGCCCAGAGTGCTGAAGTGAGAATGACTTCTCCTTGGTCTTTATTTGCTTTTTGATTGGAAGGAGAGGGTCAGAGTTTATTCAATTCAAGATCAAAGACAGACATGTCAAGAGAGGAAACATAGTTTTCCGAGTGGAATTTAGGCCTGAGATTTGCTCCCTTTCTGAATGAAAAAACAAACCAAAACAAAATACAAACAGAAGCAGATCAATTCAGCGTGCCTGATTCCATCAAGTCACTGTGATTTAAAAGATAAAGACAATCCGACCAGAAAAGAAAGAAAATATTCTTAGCAAATTAGTTTCTTTTCTCAGTCCCACACCATACCCTTCAGCCCCGGACTTCTCTGCACACCAGTCTTCCTCCTGTTGACTAGTAACTATTTCTGTAAAGAAAACACTTAATGAAGCTGAGGTCAGGCTGCTTCGCCTTGGCATTTGCAGTGACAACAAATCAGGAATGATAGCATCCCCCAGATTTATGAATTTTTTACCCCTGCAGTCACAAACATCAGACGTTTACTTTATAAAGGGAGCTTTTAGATCCTTCCTGCAGTTTCCATAGTGATTTCATTTTTTTCCCTTTTATCACAGATTGGCTGAAGAGCTGCTACCCTTTGTGCGTTAAAAGGTTTGTGCTACCAACTGTCGATGTAAAAGGTAGCTGAGGCAGAGACGCAATATATACTGCCAAAAATAATTGAAACAGAGACATATCAGTGAAAGGTTCCAAAAGAAATGTATTTTTTTTTTTTTCTGCATCAATGTGATAGTACAGGAGAAAATAATTTTGCCTGAATTCTCATAATTACTCTGAATTAAATGTAGTTATATTTTATGCTGTGTACCAAACTTATATTAAAACACTCATCATACAAAACATAATCCTTTCATAAAAGGCTTTAATATAGCTCCCACTGTTCCAAGTGTCTGGGCTTGTTAGACATAAAAGTTCATTAGGAAAACATATTCACTTCTGTTACTTTCGTTTCAGCTGCAATGTTTATTCCAGTGTTTATTTTTTTCTTCTTACCCCTTGGCTTATTCATTTTTATTGTGTGGTTTCTGTTAAGGGAAAGTGCATTGAGTTTTCAATTTAATCCAGACTGTCCATTGCAAAACAGCAATAACCTGTGGAAAAAAAATCTGTACACTTTTATCTAGCACTTAATAAAGTAAGGGCTCAGTTTTTAATTTAGTTCTACATTGTTTTATATCATTCTTCTCCCTATTAAAATTGAGCATTTCAATGAATTTTAAATGTTATACTGATTTTTCTTTCAACTCTCATACTATTAAATAATGTTGACACCTGAATAATCCTAGTCATAGGTTGCTATAATCCTAAGAGAAATGTCTGCTCTCTAGCTACTTATTAAATATATTGAATTCTTGTCATGATGCTGTAAATGTATTACAAATAAACTTTTAGCTCTGAATATTTTTTTTAAGACCGTGAGGAAAATAACACCATTGCCAATTACTATAAAAGTTTGTGTTCTATTTATAGATATATTAAAGTGTTGAAATAGCAATAAGTATAAAAATAATTGTCATTTTAGAAAAAGGAGCCTGTCTACAGAAGTAGTTATGATATTAAGATAATATAATATTATCTTATATATTTCATATTAAAACGTTCTAGTTTCTATAAAGATATAGAGAACTATGGGATCTGCCCTATGATCATTATAATATATACTTTATTCTACCTCATATATATATATTTTTTAATTTCCAAAAGATAACAAAGCCTAAATAGGCTATTTCTGAGTTTTTACTCAACATGAACAAAATTATGCAGAGTAGTAAGATTTCTCCTCGAGATCTTGAAAGAGAAAGCTATGCATCTGACCTACATAATGAGAATTCCAAGAGATGGTGAGAACAGGTAGACATGGAAAAAGGACACTATTTTCATCAAGCTCTTTGAGGGTCTTGAGCTACCTTACTTAATGGCAGAATTTGGTGTAAGAAGGGGCAAAGTAATAATTAACATGCAACGCTCACACCAATCTATAGATTATACTTCTGAACCTCACAGAGAATAAAACAGGGGCCAAAAAAGGATGAAGGACCTTATCAACTTGAGTTTATGGACTGAGTCACTGAACAAATTATTATTAAACACTTCGCATGCCAAACACTGTGGGACTATCTCCGTTTATGAACAAGAAACATTATCTTTGTCCTTATGGAGATTCCAGTCTATAGAGTAGATGGGGGAAAGGAAGAAGCAAGCAGATAAAATATGTAATTTTATCAAAGAAAATAATAGTGGTCAATGAGAGAGAAATTAAGAAGTGGTGGAAGTAGATGGCCAGGGAAGGCCTCTCTAAGGAAGGCACCTCTACTCTGAGACCTGAAGAGAGAAGATAAGGCTGCCGTACACAATCCATGGGGTGGGAAAAGGGGTAGGAGAAACAGGAGTGCTCGACTCAAAGCAATATCATTCTGTGTTTCAAGAAGTAAAAAAATGGCTGGTATAAATCAGCAAAGTGACTGAGGGTGTTTTAAGTAGCGGAGTGGCATGATCAAATTTTATTTTTAAAGATTATTCTGGATGTTGTGTGTAAAACGGATTAGAACAAATTGAATGCAAAAACAAAGAAGTAAGTTAGGGAATAACTGTACCAGTACTAGTTGCTGTAGAGTTGATTCTGAATAATGGTGGCCTCATGTGTATCAGAATAGAGCTGTGCTCTGCAGGGCTGTCAATGGCAGAACTTTTGGAAGTAGATTGCCAGGCCTTTCTTCTGAGGTGCTTATGGGTGGACTCCAACCTCAACCTTTCAGTTAGCAGTCAAACATGTTAACCATTTGCACCACCCAGGGACTCCAGAGATAACTGTAGAGACCCAGCAAAGAGATGCTGATTGCTTGGATTAAGAGAATGCTATCAGACTAGAAGATGAAGACTTTTAGCCAACATAGTGCCATAGACTGAAGCACCTTGCCATCCCTCCACAGCAAAGACCCAAAAAACTAAGTAAAACAGAGACAAACGTCATTCCTGGAACCCAAAGTGTCAAGTGAAGAGATAAAAAAAACTCAGCCAAACAGCGAATGGAGTAAAAAATTGACAGAGAACAGAGAGTGAGGAGCGATACATGTGGAGGTCCCCATCAGCTAACGCAGCACAGATTCACCATCTTGGACTCCTCTTGGAGGCTGGTGGACAGGGAGCATGGGAAAGCAGCTTCACAGAGCTCCCAGGAGGGGACAGAACACTCGGTAACCAGCAATAAATGCTTTCCCATCCACCATCCTCTCCCCAGCAGGAGACAGAGCACCCAGTAATCAGCGATATATGCTTTCCTAGCCTCCCCTTCTTCCCCCCTCCTCCACCCTCAGCCTCTTCTGCTTCCCACTGGCCAGAGTCTCTTGGCCAGAAGGCAACTGCTTCCACACCAGGCTGCCTGATTCACGCCGCCCACAATGGCCAGCTACCTGAGTGCCATTTGTCTGTTGCTGCTGTTGCTTTTTTCCATTTCTTTTGGTTTCTTCCAAACCTCCCACCACCTCCCCCTCCTTTATCTTGAACATCTGGCTCTGTGTGCCATCTTTGCTTCTTTTTGAAAGGCTGTGAAGCACCGCTCGACTGGGGAACCACTCCCCCGGCCCATGACACCATGCTGGTGGGATTCTTGGGGCTTTTTTGTTTTGTTTTGTTTCATTATGTTTTGTTTTGTTTGTTTTCTTTTTCTTTTCATGGCTTGGGAACCCCTTCTAGCCAGGCTGCACTGCACAGCATAGGAGCCACTTCCCCAGTCTGTGCAGCCCCAGGGGGCAATTCTTTTTATTTCTCTCTCTTTTTTCCTTTCTGTCTTCATTTCTCAGTTCTCATCTCTCTATACTTACCTTCTTTTCCTGTCTTCTGAATACCTGGTGCTGTGTGACATCTATACACCCACTAGCCAGGCTATACTGCACAGCCTGGTAGCCACTTCCCTGATCTTCATGGCCGTGCTGGGGGTACCCCTGGTGGCTTTTCTTTTCTTTCTTATTTTTTTCTCCAAATTTTTATTTAGTTATTTTTTCTTTCTTTTTCCCTTTTTCTATTTTTTCCCTCAATTTCTTGGTTTCTCATCTCTCCACTCCGATGGCAAGCTCCCTTAGCACTCTTTTTTTTTTTTTTTGGTTAGTTGTTTGTTTTTGGCTCCTGTTTCTCTCTCCTGTCTCTCCTCTTTCCCATGCCCATATTAGCTCCGCACATCACAACCTTCCCCTCCTTATGGCCTACCTGCCCTGTGTGCCGAACCTCATAGCCCCGAGCAACAGAGACACACGGCCTACCAAAACCTGCCCAGTACTGATTCCCAGCCCACCCTGTCAGCCCTAATATGTGCCACAAACAACCTGATCCAGCCCCCCCCTTCAGCTGGACCTGCCCTGCTGCATAGCTGACTAGCCCTGCCCATTGGACAAGGAGGCAAGATATATTGTGACCACAGACAAGCAAACAAAAAAGAATGCACAGCCCACCTGCTCAGACATAAGGAAATAAAACAAAAAGGCAGATGAAACAGAGATCTACAATCAAGAAATGAAGAAAATAACTACTGGATGTCCCAAAGATAGAAGACAATATCAAAACAGGTGTATATATATATATATATAAAGGACAGGAATATTCCAGTAGGCATCCAAAATAAAACACCAGATGACTTTCCAGTAGAAGAACAGGCACTAGAACTACCTGACAAGGAACTCAAATCTCTAATATTCAGAGCTATCCAAGAGTTGAAACAAAAAGCAGTCAAAAATGAGGAAAAAATAGGCAAATTTATGGAAAAGGCAGACAAATTCATGGAAAATACAGACAAAAAAAAAATAGAAGAGTTCAGGAAAATAATATGGGAACAAAATCCCAAAACAAATTCATAACTAGAAATCATATGAAAACCACAATTTCAAATCCAAAAGATAAAAAACAAGATTTAAGAAAGGGACAGTGTCATAGAAGGGCTGAGGAGCAGCCTTCAAATGATGGAAGACAGGATCAGTGAAATTGAAGACAAATACTTGGATATAACCCTGTTTGAGGAAACATCAGAGAAAAGAATGAAGAAACCCTGAGAATTATATGAGATACAATCAAAAGTGAAAATTTGAGTGACCAGAGTTCCAGAACAAGGAGAGAAAACAGAAAACACAAAGAGGATTATTGAAGAATTGCTGACAGAAAACTTCCCTAATATCATGAAACATGAAAAGCTGACCATCCAAGAAGCTCAATAAACCCCATATAGGATAGACCCCAAAAGAAAATAACCAAGGCATATCATAACCACACTCAATAAAACAAAAGGCACAAAAAAAAATCCTGAGAGTAACTCAAGAAAAACAAAAAGTCACATAAAGAGGAGAAAGGATAAGACTAAGCCTGATTATTTAGCATAAACCATGCAGGCAAGAAGGCAATGGGATGACATATATAAAACTTTGAAAGAAAAAAATTGCCAACCAAGAATAATACTTCCTGCAAAAATCTCATTCAAACATGATGGTGAAATTAAGACATTTCCAGACAAACAGAAATTAAGGGAATATGTAAAAACCAAACCAAACTTACAAGAATTATTAAAGGGAGCCCTTTGGTCTGAGAACAAACAACAACAGACCACAGCCTGAAGCTAGGATGCAAGATTGTACCAGCCAGATACCAACCTAGGAAATGAACGCTCAAGGACTATCCAAAACCAAAAGAATTGCAAGAGGGAACCAGAGAGGTTATTCTATAAATGACAACAGCGTCAGAATGATAAAAGAGGGAATAAATAAATGGTGTAGTATGGAACTTTCTAATGGAGAGGAAGGTAAGGCAATACCAAGTAATTAAAGAATGTTTCAAACCTAGGAAGATAAGGGTAAATTTCAAGGTAACCACAAAGAAGATTAACAAACCTACTCACCAAAATAAAGAAGAAAAACATTAAATCTCAATAAAAACAAAATCTACAAAAACAAATGAAATTCATTTACAAAAGGAACTCAGCACAGAAGAGTAAGAGGAACAAAGAAAACATCAGCGCCACAAAAAAAGCACTACAAAATGACAGCAATAAACTCACACCCATCAATAATTACACTGTATGTAAATGGCCTAATTGTACTCATAAAGAGACACAGAGTGACAGAAAGGATAAAAAAACAGGACCCATCAATACACTGTCTATAAGAGACACACCTTAGAAACAAAGTTGCAAATTTATTAAAAAATCAAAGGATGGAAAAAAAATACAACAAGCAAATAACTACCAAAAAAGAGCAGGAGTGGCAATATTAATCTCAGATAAAGTAGACTTTATTAAAAAAAAAAAATCCATCATAAAAGACAAAGAAGGGCACTATATAATCAGCAAAGGTACAATCCATCATGAAGACTTAACCATAATAAACAACCACACACCCATTGACAGGGCTCCAAAATACAAAAAACAAACTCTTACAGCACTGAAAAGAGAAATTCGCGGCTACACAATAATAGTAGGAGACTCAACACACAACTCTCAGTAAAGGACAGAACATCTAGAAAGAAACTCAACAAAGAAACAGAAGAGCTAAAGGACACAATCAGCCAACCTGACCTCAGACATATATAGAACACTCCACCCAACAGCTGCAAAGTACACATTCTTTTCCAATGCATATGGAATGCTCTACAAAATAGACTACATCATAGGCCACACAGCAACCCTCGACAAAATCCAAAACACTGAAAGAATACAATGTATCTTCTCTGACCACAATGCCATAAAAGTAGAAATTAACAACAGGAAGGGCAAGGAAAAAAAATCAATTACATGGAAACTGAATAACACCCGGCTTAAAAACCACTGGGTAATAGATGAAATCAGAGATGGAATCAAGAAATTCCTAGAATCAAAGGAGAACGAAAACATATCATACCAAAACCTCTGGGACACAGCAAAGGCAGTCCTCAAAGGTCAATTTATATCAATAGATGCAGACATCAAAAAAGAAGAAAGGGACAAAATCAAAATATTAGCTACACTTCTTGAAAAATAGAAAGAGAACAGCAAAAGAAGCCCACAGCCACGAGAAGAAAGGAAATAATAAAGATCACAGCAGAAATAATTGAAACAGAGAATAGAAAAACAACAGAAAGAATCAACAAAAGCCAAAAGTTGGTTCCTTTAAAGGACCAACAAAATCAACAAACCAGTGGCCAAACTGACAAAAGAAAAACACGAGAGGATGCAAATAATCCAAATAAGAAATGAAATGAGGGACATTACAAAAGACTCAAATGAAATAAAAAGGATCATAACAGAGTATTATGAAAAACTATACTCCAACAAATTTGAAAACCTAGAGGAAATGGACAAATTTCTAGAAACACACAACCTAACCAAACTAACACAAAATGATGTTGAAAATCTGAACAGACCCTTAACAAGAGAAGAGATTGAAAAGGTAATAAACCCTCCCACCTCCCCCCCCCCGCAAAAAAAGGCCTGTCCTAGATGGCTTTACTGGAGAATTCTACCAAATATTCAGAGAAGAATTTGCACCAATACTACTCAAACCATTCCAGAACACAGAAAACAGATACTTCGGAATTCATTCTATGAAGCCAGCATAACCCTGATACCAAAACCAGGCAAAGAAAAAGGCAAAGACACCACAAAAAAAGAAAATTACAGACCAATATCTCTCATGAATATAGATGTAAAAATTCTCAACAAAATTCTAGCTGATAGAATTTACCATCATAAAAAAAAAAAAAGACACCACAACCAAGTGGGGTTCTTATCAGGTATACAAGGATGGTTCAATGTCAGAAAAATCGACAAATGTAATCCACCACATAAATGAAACAAAAGAATCATATGATCATCTCAATCATGCACAAAAGGCATTCAGTAAAATCCAACACCCATTCCTGATCAAATATAGGAGAGAAATTCCTCAACGTAATAAAGGGCATCTATACAAAACCATCAGACAATATCGCTCTTAATGAACAGAGGCTGAAAAAATTCCCCAAGAACAAGAACAAAGCAAGGATGCCCTTCATCACCATTCCTATTTAACATTGTGCTGGAAGTCCTAGCTAGACCAATAAGGCTAGAAAAAAAAAAAATAAAGGGCATCCAAACTGGGAATGAAGAAGTTAAACTGTCCCTATTTGTGGATGACACAATACTATAGATAGAAAGCCCAAAAGACTCCATGAGAAAACTACTGGAACTAATAGATTCAGCAGAGCAGCCGGATACAAGATAAACATAAAAAAAATCAGTTGGATTCCTAGACACCAATAAAGAGAATGATGAAAAGAAAATCAGAAAAACAATACCATTTATAATAGCCCCTAAAAAAGATAAAATACTTAGGAATAAATCTAACCAGGGATGTAAAAGACCTATGCAAAGAAAACTACAAAACGCTACTGCAAGAAACCAAAAGAGATCTACATAAATGGAAGAACATACCATGCTCATGGATATGTAGACTCAACATTGTGAAAATGTCAATTCTACCCAAAGGAATTTAAAAATACAATGCAATCCCAATCCAAATACCAACAACATTCTTTAAAGAGATGGAAAAACTTATCATTAACTTTATATGGAAAGGCAAGAAGCCCTGGATAAGTAAAGCTCTAGTGAAGAGGAAGAAAATTGGAGGATTCACACTACCTGACCCAGAAGCTACTATACAGCTACAGGAGTAAAAACAGCCTGGCACTGGTACAACAACAGGTACATTGACCAATGGAACAGAATTGAGAGCCCAGATGTAAATCCATCCACCTATGGTCACCTAATCTTAAAGAAGTGTCCAAAGTCCATCAAATGGGGAAAAGACAGTCTTTTTAATAATGGTGCTGGCAAAACTGGATGGCCATCTGCAAAAAAAATTAACAGGACCCCATACCTCACACTATATACAAAATCTGATTCAAAATAAATCAAAGACCTAAATATAAAGCCCAAAACTATGACATTCACAGAGGAAAAGAGGTCATAATACAAAGCATTAACAGGATACAAACCACAACCAACAACACACAAACTCCAGAAGATAAGCTAGATAACTGGAATCTTCTAAAAATTAAACACTTTTGTTCATCGAAACAGTTCACCAAAACAGAAAAAAAACTCTTGACTGTTACAAATTATACGAAGATCTAATCTCTAAAATCTACAAGAAAACCCAACACCTCTACAACAAAAATACAAATAATCCAATTAAAAAATGGGCAAAGGAAATGAACAGACACTTCACCAAAGAAGACATTGGAGTGGCAAATAGGCACATGAGGAAATGCTCATAATCACCAGCCATTAGAGAAATGGAAATCAAAACCACAATGAGATACCATCTCACCCCAGCATTACTGGCACGAATCAAAAAAACAGGAAATAACAAATGTTGGAGAGGTTGCGAGATCAGAACTCTTATGCAGTGCTGGTGGGAATGCAAAATGACACAACCGTTTTGAAAAACAATATGGCACTTCCTTAGAAAGCTAGAAATAGAAATACCATATGATCCAGCAATCCTACTCCTAGGAATACATCCTAGAGAAATAAGAGTGGTCACAAGAATAGACACATGCACAACCATGTTCACTGCAGCATTGTTCACAATAGCAAAAAGATGGAAACAACCTAAATGCCCATCAACAGATGAATGGATAAACAAACTGTGGTACATACACACAATGGAGTATAAAGAGCAACGATAAACCTGTGAAGCATCTCATAACATGGATGAACCTGGAGGGTATTATGTTGAGTGAAATAAGTCTATCACAAAAGGATGAATATTGTATGAGACCACTACTGTACTGGAAAGGTTTACACACAAAAAGAAACAATCTTTGATGGTAACAAGGGAGAGGAGGGATGGGGACGGAAACACATTAAGTAGACAAGAGATAAGTGGTAACTTTGGTGAAGGGTAAGACAGTACACAATACTGGGGAAGCCAGCACAACTTGTACAAGGCAAGGTCACGAAAGCTCCATAGATACATCCAAACTCCCTGAGGAACGGAATTGCTGGGCTGAGGGCTGTGGGGACCATGGCCTCAGGGAACATCTAGCTCAACTGGCGTAACATAGTTTATGAAGAATATATTCTACATTGTACTTTGGTGAGTAGCGTCTGGGGTCTTAACAGCCTGAGAGCGGCCATCTAGGGTACTCCACTGGTCTCACCCCTTCCAGAGAAAGGAATAATGAAGAAAACTAAAGATACAAGGGAAAGATTAATCCAAAGGATTAATGGACCACATCTACCACGGTCTCCACCAGACTGAGTGCCCGGCTACGGACTGCTCTGACAGGGATCACAATACAGGGTCCCAGACAGTGCTGGAGAAAAATGTAGAACAAAATTCTAACTCAAAAACAAAGATCAGACTTGCTGGCCTGGCAGAGACAGAGGATACCCTGAGAGTATGGCCCGTAGACACCCTTTCAGCTCAGTAATGAAGTCACTCCTGAGGCTTATCCTTCAGACAAAGATTTGACAGGCCCATAAAACAAAACAAGACTAAAGGGACACACCAGCCCAGGGTTAAGGACTAGAAGGCAGGAGGGGACAGGAAAACTGGTAATAGGGAACCCAAGGTTGAAAAGGGAGAGTGTTGACGTTTTGTGGAGTTGTTAACCAATGTCATAAAACAATATGTGTATTTTTTGATGAGAAACTACTTTGTTCTGTAAACCTTCATCTAAAGTACTATTTTAAAAAAAAAAAGACTAGGAGATGAAGATGGATTTGAAATAGATGGTGGAGGTAGAATTAGCAGCATGTGGAGATGGTTAGTGTCTGAATAATGAGCTTTAAGGAGGAGCCAAAGATCACTCCTAGGTTGTTATGAATGGGGGGACCGTGGGTGCAAAATTCATGGGAAGGGAAATACTTGGTGGGGTGGGGAGAGCAAAAGTTCAGCTCTAGACATGTTAGATTTTAGACATGTCTGGATATCTCAGAGCTGTGCTCTGGGTTGGAGACATACATTTGTGATTTGTCAGCATGTAGATAGTATTTAAAGACATTTCTTCTTTTCCAGGAAACATATCACCTAAGAAAAAGTTTTATAGAAAGAAGAAAATGAGTCCTAAACTACAGACCTTAGAAATATCAACCTTTAAAGGTACAGTGAAAGGAGGGATTGAGAAACAACCAAAGAATTAGGGAGAACACAAAGAGATCATGGTCACTCAGAAGCCAAGGGAAGAGTATAATTGAGAAAGAAGGAAACGATCAATTGTGTTGAATATTGCTAAGAGGGCAAGTAGATAAGAGCCCCCCAAGTGTCTGTCAGTTTGTCGTATTGTGGGGGCTTGCATGTTGCTGTGATGCTGGTATTCGGATACTGGCAGGGTCACCCATGGCGAACAGGTTTCAACTGAGCTTCCAGACTAATACAGAGTAAGAAGCACTCAGCAGTCTACTTCTGAAAGGAATAAGCCAGTGAAAGCTTTATGAATAGCAGCAGGACACTGTCTGATTAGCCCCCCAGGCTGGAAGGCACTCAGAAGATGATTGGGGAAGAGCCGCATCCTCAAAGTACAGTCGACCTTAATGACATGGATGGAGTCAAGCTTTTAGGATTTTCATTTGCTGATGTGGCACAACTCAAAATGAGAAGAAACAGCTGCAAATATTCACTAATAATTGGAATGTGGAATGTATGAAGCATGAATCTAGGAAAATTGGAAGTGTCAGAAATGAAATGGAACACATAAACATCGATATCCTAGGCATTAGTGAGCTGAAATGGACTGGTTTTGGCCATTTTGCATCAGACAATCATATGGCCTCCTATGCTGGGAATGAGAACTTGAAGAGGAATAGCATTGCATTCATCATCAAAAAGAACATTTCAAGATCTATCCTGAAGTACAATGCTGTCAGTGATAGGATAATATCCATACGCCGACAAGGAAGATCAGTTAATGCAACTAGTATTCAATTTTATGCACCAACCACTAAGGCCAAAGATGAAGAAATAGAAGATTTTTACCAGCTTGTGCAGTCTGAAATTGATCAAACCTGCAATCAGAACGCATTGATAATTTCTGGTGATTGAAATGCAAAAGTTGGAAGTAAAGAAGAAGGATCAGTAGTTGGAAAATATGGCCTTGGTCATAGAAGTGATGCTGGAGATTGCATGATGGAATTTTGCAAGACCAACGACTTCTTCATTGCAAATACCTTTTTCACCAACATAAATGGCAACTATACAAAAGGAATTCGCCAGATGAATCACACAGGAATTAAATAGACTACCTCTGTGGAAAGAGACAATGGAAAAGCTCAACATCATCAGTCAGAACAAGGCCAGGGGCCAACTGTGGAACAGACCATCAATTGCTCATATGCAAGTTCAACTTGTAACTGGAGAAAATTAGAATAAGTCCACAAGAGCCAAAGTACAACCTTGAGTGTATCCCACCTGAATTTAGAGACCAGCCCAAGAACAGATTTGACACATTGAACACTAACGACTGAAGACCAGACAAGTTGTGGAATGACACCAAGGACATCATATATAAAGAAAGCAAAAGATCATTAAAAAGAGAAAAGAAAAAAAAGACCCAAATGGATGTCAGAAAAGATTCTGGAAGTTGCTCTTGAACATCAAGTAGCTAAAGCAAAAGGAAGAAATGATGAAGTAAAAGAACTGAACAGAATATTTCAAAGGGTGAATTGAGAAGACAAAGTATTATAATGACATGTGTAAAGAGCTGAAGGTAGAAAATTAAAAGGGAAGAACATACTTGGCATTTCTCAAGCTGAAAGAACTGAAGAAAAAAATCAAGCCTCGAGTTGCGATAGTGAAGGATTCTATGGGGAAAATATTAAATGACACAGAAAGCATCAAAAGAAGATGGAAGGAATATACAGTCATTATATCAAAAAGAATTGGTTGACGTTCAACCATTTCAGGAGGTAGCATACGATCAGGAACCGATGGTGCTGAAGGAAGAATCCAAACTGCACCGAAGTCACTGCCGAAAAACAAGGCTCCAGAAATTAATGGAATATCAATTGAGATGTTTCAAGAAACAGATAGAGCACTGGAAGTACTCACTCATCTATGCCAAGAAGTTTGGAAGACAGCTACCTGGCCAACCGACTGGAAGAGATCCATATTTGAGCCTATTCCCAAGAAAGGTGATCCAACTGAATGTGGAAATTATTGAATAATATCATTAGTATCACATGCAAATAAAATTTTGCTGAAGATCGTTCAAAAGTGGCTACAGTAGTATATTGACAGGGAACTGCCAGAAATTCAGGCCAGTTTCAGGAGAGGACGTGGAACCAGGGATATCATTGCTGATGTCAGATGGATGCTGGCTGAAAGCAGAGAATACTAAAAAGATGTTTACATGTGTTTATTGACTATCCAAAGGCTTTTGACTGTGTGGATCACTACAAATTGTGGATAACATTGCAAAGAATGGGAATTCCAGAACACTTAATTGTGCTCATGAGGAACCTGTACACAGATCAAGAGGCAGTCGTTTGAGCAGAACAAGGGGATACTGGGTGGCTTAAAGTCAGGAAAGGTGTGCATCAGGGTTGCATCCTTTCACCATACCTATTCAATCAGTATGCTGAGCAAATAATCTGAGAAGCTGGACTCAGAAGAAGCACAGGGCATCAAGACTGGAGGAAGATGCATTAACAACATGCATTATGCAGATGACACAACTTTGCTTGCTTTTTAGACAAGAGACTTGAAGCACTTACTGGTGAAGATCAAAAGCCACAGCCTTCAGTATGGATTATACCTCAACATAAAGAAAACAAAAATCCTCACAACTGGACCAATAAGCAACCTCATGATAAATGGAGAAAAGATTGAAGTTGTCAAGGATTTCATTTTTCTTAGATCCACAATCAACACCCATGGAAGCAGCAGTCAAGAAAACAAAAGATGCATCGCACTGGGAAAATCTGTTGCAGAAGACCTCTTTAAAGTGTTGAAAAGCAAAGATGTCACCTTGAAGACTAAGGTACACCTGACCCAAGCCATGGTATTTTCAATCGCATCATATGCATGTGAAAGCTGGACAATGAATAAGGTAGACCGAAGAAGAATTGACACCTTTAAATTGTGATGCTGGCAAAGAACATTGAATATACCATGGACTGCCAAAAGAAGGAACAAATCTGTCTTGGAAGAAGTACAATCAGAATGCTCCTTAGAAGCAAGGATGGGGAGACTACTTTTTACATACTTTGGACATGTTATTAGGAGGGATCAGTCTCTGAAGAAGGACATCATGCTTTGTAAAGTAAAGGGTCAGCAAAAAAGAGGAAGACCCTCAACAAGATGGACCGACACAGTGGTTGCGACCATGGGCTCAAGCAGAACAATGATTGTGAGGATGGCACAGGCCCAGGCAGTTTTTTGTTAAGTTATACATAGGGTCGCTATGAGTCGGAACCAACTCGACAGCACCTAACAACAAGACAAGGATAGAAAATCATGCTTTGGGTTTAGTTACGTAAAGTTCACTGGTAACATTATAGAATGCTGGAGTTAGAAGCCATACTGAAATGCATTGAGGAATGATTGGGGTGGAGGGGCAAGGAAATGGAGATCCCATGTTTAAATAAATCTTTCAGAAGTTTGGCCATGAAAGGAAACAAATGGGCCAGCAGCTGGTGGCGAAGGGATGAGGTCAAGGGAGGTCTTTCTTTTTCAATATAGAAGATTCTGGAGCTTGTGAACAATAATGGGGTTAATCCATCAAAAAAAAAGGTGTGATGCTTGAGGAGAAAGAACGAATAAGGCAAGGCCAAAGCATTTTATTAAAGCAAAAGGGGATAGGATTTAGAGCAGTAGGGGAAGAATTGGCCTTTGACGGGAGAAGGGACAATCCCCCATCATAATAGGGTTGAAGATGGATTAAGAGGCAAGTAGATGTGTAGATTTGGTGGTGAGTTCTTGACTGATCAAGAGCTTCTATTTTCTAAAGTAAGTGTGATCCAAGTTGATCGTCTACAGCAAGAGAAGAGAGTATGTAGAAATTTTGAGGATAGATAAAGTATGAAATATGCCTTTTGGGGTGTAGGAATATAAGCTTATTAGAGAAATACACACAGGGTTTATCAAACAGGTTTGAATGCCCATTCGATGTCTGTGATCTTGAATTTAAAATGAAACAAATTTCTGTTTGTTTGTTTGATTTAACTGCTTAGTAGATGATGTGCGAAAGTACCAGGCTGGGGCTTTGTCAGGAACTACAACACAGGGAACTGGAGAAAAGGAATTGAGAGTATTTGCTAGGCCATGGCTATATTAATGAACCATGGACTCAGCCTGAGCAAGGATGGAAGAGGAGTCAGGAGGAGTGAGAATAACCAGGGTCTAACTAGAGCTCTTGACAGGTTGAAGAGTGTATAAATGGGGAATTTGAGATAGAAGGATGGAAGACAGTGGTCTGAAATGAAATATTTGAATCAAGATATCAGAGGTTATATAGTTTCTGTCAAGGCTAAGAGTGTGGCCATGAGAGTACATAGTTGAAACCAGATGGACAAATAGGCCACAGGCAACAAGGACGTACAGGATCAGATAGGTACATGGTGTCGAGGAACAGGGCTGCCTCTCTGGAACATGGCTTGTATTTCGTAAATAAAGGGCTCTTGGTAAAGAATAATGTGTTCTAGAAAAAATGTTTTTAGCAAAGGCCTTCCCAGCAGATCAGGAGGGTGATAAAATGGCATTTGGGCAGGAAGAAACAACCCCAAATTGTCAACTAGATGGTAAGGAAGAAACTATATGTGTGTAACAGTAAATCATAGTGAACAGTATGTAAGAGGTGCTCGAGTTCTCATAATAAAGAAACAAGCAAACGTGTCATAAATAATAAGATATGAACGGGCAAAATTTGGACAAGAAATAGAACATTCAATAAAAGAAATAGTATGATCCTGGAGAATTCTTGATGTTTGGCATGGTGGAATCATGATTATGCTAGAATAGACTATGGCAATGAAAAGGTAAACTTTACTCGAAATCAAAGGAAGGTAAGAACCTCTCAGAACCTCAATTCTAGAAAAATACAAATAATGAAGAAGAAAATTCAAGGCAAATTTAAAGAAAGAATACTGCATGATGGTGTGCACTTTAAAGAGCTTGGCTGAATAACAACAAAAAATCAAATCAGTTGCCATTGAGCTGATTTTGACTCATGAGGACCCCATTTGTTTTTAGAACTGCACTCCATACGGTTTTCAATGACTGTGACCTTTCAGAAGTAGATTGTCAGGCTTTCTTCTGAGGCACCTCTGGATAAATTAGATCTGCCAACCTTTTGGTTAGTAGCTGAGCACTTTACTATGTGTGCCACCCAGTGTCTCTTAAGGCATGTTAAAAGCACATATTCAAGAATAAAAGGAAAAGGCTGACAAAGACCTGTAAGACGTCAGGAAGAAAAAGACCAGAATGAGATGAAGTGTGAAAAAAATAAAACTCTTTTTAATCTGTGTTCTGAGGAAGAACAAGAAAGGGATCAAGCCATTACTTGGGGTAAATGGAGTCATTCATTCATTTGCTTTTCAACGAGCTTTTACAGAATCCATAAGGAGTCACTGGGTGGTACAGATGTTAACAAGCTTGGCTGCTAACCAAAAGTTTGGTAGTTTTTGGAGTTCACTCAGAGGTTCTTTTGAAGAAAGGCCTGGCAATCTACTTCTGAAAAATCAACCATTGAAAATGTTATGGAGCACAGTTCAACTCTGATGCACATGGAGGCACCATGTGTTGAAATCAACTTGGCTTTTTTTTTTTTTTTAACTCTGTATAGGCATTGTATGAGCATAAGGTTGAAAAGCTCAAATATAATAAAAAATATTATTTATTTAATGAAAATTTAAAAATAGTTACTAATAATTATCTACCGTGAAACAAGCACTCTTTTAGCAATTTACATGCATTAGCTATTGAATATCACTAGCAACCCTATGGGTAAAAGAAAAAAATGAAACCCATAACCATTAAGTCAATTCCAACTCATAGCGACCCTACAGGACAGAGTAGAACTGCCCCACAAGGTTTCCAAGGAGCAACTGGTAGATTCAAACTTTCACCCTTTTGGTTAGCAGCTGAACACTTAACCACTGCACCACCAGGGCTCCACCCTATGTGTAGGTACTAATATTTCCATTTTACAGATGAAGAGGCTGAGGCAGAGAGAAGTTAACTAATTTGTTTAATATCACATAATTTATATAGAAGACTCAGAATTTAAATTCACATTATCAGACTATAAAATTCATAAATTGCTTTATTACTGGAAATCCTTGGGGTAAGCTGTTGTCTTAGTTATCTAGTGCGGCTATAACAGAAATACTACAAGTGGATGGTTTTAACAAAGATAAATTTATTTCCTCACAGTAGAGTAGGCTAAAAGTCCCAAATCAGGGCATCAGCTCCAGGGGAAGGCTATTTCTGTCAGCTCTGGAGGAAGGTCCTTCTCATCAGTCTTCCCCTGGACTAGGAAATTTTCCACACAGGAGCCCCAGGTCTAAAGGACATGCTCTACTTCCAGCCCTGCTTTTTTGGTGGTATGAGGTCTCCCTGTCTCTCTGCTCACTTCTCTCTTTATAACCCAAAAGAAACTGGCTCAAAACACAATCCAATTCTGTAAATTGAGTCCTGCCTCATCAACACAAACTGTTACCCATCCCCCCTCAATAACATCATAGAGGCAGGATTTACAACACATAGGGAAATCATATCAGAAGAGAAAATGGTGGACAATCCTACAATATTGGGAATCATGGCCCAGTCAAATTGATACACACATTTTGGGGGGACACAATTCAATACATGACAGATGCGTTTTAGAATTCAGAGTTTTTTTGTACTTAAGAAATATAAGATAATGATTATACTTATATTTCAAAACATCCACAATATGGTCTAAGGCAGTGATTATTTATTAATTTATTAACAGGTTATTAATTTATTAATAGTTCTATAATGAAACATTGGTTTAATAATGGGCTAAATAAATATTGTTAATTACACATGTCAGCTCAGGTTAAGTTTTGTAGTCAAGCAAATTTTGATATCAAGTTTATAAAAGGAAAGAAAGAATAAGGAAGGAAGGAAGGGAGAAAATGGAAAAGTGAGTGAGGGAGGGAAGGAAGGAGGGAGTAAGAGAGAAAGGAAGGAAGGAACAAACAAACGGACAAAAGAAGGAAAGAAACAATTATTTTGGGTTCCTTTTTAATTTTGCAATTGTGGATAAAGGATTACAAGCCTATATTGTATATAGAACACAGAGAAATAAAACGGGAGCAAAATTCAAAATATTTAACATCAATACAGCTGGAGCTCTAGCCAATCTGAATTATAGACTGGAAACGGACCTTAACATTGGGACAAGGTCCTAAAGACACACTGCCATGTCGAAAAATAAAATTTCAGTTGCTAGATTCTATGAAAGTCCAAGAAGCAAGAGAGATGGGGATTCGGGGCTGCCAGCGAGGCAGCGAGTGGGAACACTAGCTGGAAACGGGATTTTGAGGCAGTGGCTTTTTAAAGCAAGCAACAGAAGTGTTTCAATGTAGTATTATCACACATCTGTCAGTTTGTCATGCTGTGATGGAGTACATGTGAATGTGACGCTAGAAGCTACGCCACTGTTATTTCAAATACCAACAGGGTCACACATGGTGGAGCTGACAGGTTAAGACAGACTAGGAAGAAGGGCCTGGAGGTCTACTTCCGAAAAAAATGTCCAGTGAAAATCTCATGAATAGCAGGAGAACATTGTCTGATATAGTGCTGGAAGATAAGACCCACAGGTTTAAAGGCACTCAAAATACAACAGGAGAGCAACTGCCTCCTCAAAGTAGAATCGATCTTAATGACGTGAATGGAGTAAAGCTTTCAGGACCTTAATTTACAGTTGTGGTATGACTAAAAATGAGAAGAAACAGATGCGCACATCCATTAATAATCAGAAATAGGGAGGTGGGACCAACATGGTGTAGTCAGATGATTCTGGTGGTCCCTCTTAAAACAAAGACCTGAAAAAACAAGTGAATCAATTATATATAACAATCTAGGAGCCCTGAACATCAAAGCCAAAGTTGAGAAATTGGACAGAGTCGCAGGGGGTGGAAGACACAGTTCAGAAGCACGAAGGAGTTCGCAGACCTGACCCAGCGGGAACTAGCACCCTACAGGCCTGATCCACTGGCGTGAGAGTGGTGAGACAAGCAGTGGTATTCAAGACATGTTTTCTACATCAGGCGAGACCAAGCAGCAGAGAGTTCACTCACACCTCTAGAATCAGTGAAAAGCGGCACTCTCAGCATAAGATAAGTACTTGCATCCAATCTACCATTCGACCCAAAAACACCCCTTTGGAAAAAACGCTCTCCCATTTGACTGATCCCTCCCCACTCTGCACCATCCTGAGCCAGCTTCAGTGATAGCTGCTTTCCCTGAGCTAGAAGTAGGACCTGTCATGTGCCCTAAGCCATCCTTTTGGCCTTGGAGAAGAAACAAATTAACAAACAGGGGAAAAATAATCTCCTGGCTGCCCTAAACTGGGAATTCAGGGCAGAAACAGCTCCTTTGCCTAGGCACAGGTATAAGGGGTCCATGGACTTTGACTGCCTTTCACCCCTGCATAGACTTATGTGGGCCCATTTCAACAGTGTAGGCCCACATTAGCACAGTACAACAGGGTATATACTTGAAGTCTAATTTCAGCTGTTTCAGCTCTTTGGTGGAGCGGCAGATACGTGACATTAGACACCGCTCTGCCTATTAAGCGGGGTCCTCACCTACTCACATCAAGGGCCTATTTACTGGTGGCTTCACCCACACCACCTAACTACCCTTGACAGGGGTCCAAGGATAAGTGGTGCCTCCCGGTCCTTACAACCAACAGCACTGGGTGCCCATAGTCCAGTTGAAAAACCCATCCACCTATGTGCTCTAGGGAACAGAGACACACTTTCCTCACAGACACTGAGGGGGGTGGTTTGTTAGGCCCCTGCCTTTCTCAGCATGTGACCCCCTACTGCACCCAGGTACCTGTGTCTACACCAATCAACCCTGCTTGTCCGAGACTACAGGTGAGAGCCTGCGCCACACACTTGGTGACTGACTACCTGGACACCTGAGCTGAATCTATACAAGAAAAGAAAATGGACTCCAGGGCTCATATACCTGGTAACAGCTCTAATCACCTGATGATGGGACATTAGAGCTTCAAAGTCACCAATAATCAAACTAGCTCACTAGAGCAGCCTATTTGGGCATATCAAAATAAAACAAAACAAGAAGCTGGGACACAGAGAGGGAGGGCCAAGACGGCAGAGCAGTCAGATGCTTCCAGTGATAGCTCTTACAACAAAGCCCCCCCAAAACAAGTGAACAATTATTTATATGACAAGCTAGGAGCCCTTAACGTCATAGGTAAAGTTAGGAAATCAGACTGAGCAGTAGTGGGAGGGAGAGACGGTTCAGAAGTGGTGAGGAGTTGCTGGACCTGACTTGATAGGAACCAGTGCCCCTCAGGCACCATCCCCTGTAGCGACCATGGCAGGGCTGATGGTAGCATTCAAGACACAGGTTTCTTGGGGAGAGACAGCAAGCCACACAGTCTACTCACACCTTCAGAGCCAGAGAAGAACAGCGCTCTTGGCAAAAACTAAGTACTTGCATCTATTTTACTGCATCCCTAATCCCCAAGCCAGCTTTAGTGGCTGCCAATTTCCCTGGGCCTGAGACAGGTCCTGCAGCATGCTCTGAGCCATTCTCCTGGCCTTGGAGTAGGAATAAATTAACAACTGGGGAAAAGGATAATCTGATAGCTCTGCTAAGCTGCGGAGCTCAGGGAAGAAGAACCTCCTGTCCAGGCACAAATGGTCCATGGACTTTGAACACCTTTCACCCCTGCAGGGACTTGTGTGGGCCCATTTGAGGAGATTAGTCTCTTGGTAGACTGCAGTGGTGTATGTGCTTGTGATCTGACTTTAACTGTTTCAGCTGTGTGGTGCAAAGGTGGGTGTTTGATGTTTGACATCACTTTACCTATTAAACAGGGTCCTCATCCACCCACATCAGGGGCCTGAGGACTGGTGGATCCACTCACATCACCTAGCCACCCATGAGAGTGGTCCAAGGATAAGTGGTGTCTCCCAGACCTTACAGCCAAAAGTACTGGGTGCCCATGTTCTGGCTGCAGAACCTACCTGCCTGTGTGCTCTAAGGAACAGGGACACATTTTCCTCACAGACAGTCGGGGGAGAGTTGTCAGGCCCCTGCCTTGTTCAGAGTGTAAACCCCTACTGCAACCAGGTACCTGTGCCTAAACCAATCACCCCTGCCCCTCTAAGACTGTAGGACAGAGCCTGTACCACACGCTTGGTGACCAACTACCTGGACACGTGAGCTGAATCCATACAAGAAAAGTGAAAGGACTCCTAGGCTCATATACTTGGTAGCAGCTCTAGCCATCTGGTGACAGGACATTAAAGCTTCAAGGGCACAAATAATCAAGGTAGCTCATTCAAGCAGCCTATTTGGGCATATAAAAACAAAACAAAGCAAAAAGCTAGGATACAGTAAGCAAACATGAAATAAATTAATACAATAATTTATATATGACTCAGAAACAATAGTCAATATCAGATCACATGAAGAAGCAGACCATGATCTCTTCAACAGATATCAAAACAAAGAATCAAGAAATCTTCCAGATGAAGATGTATTCCTGGAATTACCAGCTGTAGAATACAAAAGATTAATATACAGAACTCTTCAAGACATCAGGAGGGGCATCAGGCAAAATGCAGAACAAGCAAAGGAACACACAGATAGAGCAGTTAAGAAATTAGAAAGATTATTCAAGAACATAATGAAAAATTCAATAGGCTGCAAGGACCCGTAGAGAGACATCAATCAGAAATTCAGAAGATTAACAATAAAATTACAAAATTAGACAATTCAATAGAAAGTCAGAGGAGTAGAATTGAGCAAATGGAAGGCATAATTAGTGAGATTGAAGATAAAACACTTGGCACCAATATAGTCCAAGCAAAATCAGATAAAAGAATTTCAAAAAATGAAGACAACCTAAAAATCATGTGGAACTCTATGAAGCAAAAAAATGTACAGGAAGGGATAACAGAAGAAATGTACAGGAAGGGATAACAGAAAATACAGAGAGAATTGTTGAAGATTTACTGGCAGAAAACGTCCCTGATATCATGAAAGTTGAGAAGATATCTATCCAAGATGCTCATTGAACCCCACATAAGGTAGATCTCAAAAGACAGTCACCAAGACATATTATAATCAAACTTGCCAAAACCAAAGATAAAGAGAAAATTTTAAGAGGGCCTAGGGATCAGCAATGGTTGTTTTTTTTTTAGGGATAAATGAAAAGTCATCTACAAAGAAGAGTCAATAGGAATAAGCTTGGACTACTTGGCAGAAACCACGCAGGCAAGAAGGCAGTGGGATGACTTAAGCATTGAAGGAAAAAAATTCCCAGCCAAGAATCATATATCCAGCGAAACTGTCTCTCAAAAATGAAGGCAAAATTAGGACATTTCCAGATAAACAGAAGTTTAGGTAATTTGTAAAAACCAAGCCAAAACTACAAGAAATACTAAAGGGAGTTCTCTGGTTAGAAAATCAGTAATATCAGATACCAACTCAAGACTAGAACACAGGACAGAGCAACCAGATATCAACTCAGATAGGGAAACACAAAAATAAATCAAGATTTAAAAAAAAGGTCAAGAGGGAAACAAGGATGTCATTATGTAAAAGAAGACAACACTAAAACAATAAAGAGGGACTAAAAAATGTAGTCATGAATCTTTCATATGGAGAGGAAGTCAAGGCCATACAAAGAAATAAAACTTTGGTTTAAACCTATAAAAACAGGGGTAAATATTAAGGTAACCACAAAGGAGACTAACAATCCTACTCATCAAAATAAAATACAAGAAAAACATAAAGACTCAGCAAAAAGAAAATCAACAAGAATGAATAAAAGACAATATGTAAACTACTTAGCACAAAAAATTAAGTGGGAAAAAGAAACAGTCAACAATTCACAAAAAAAGACATCAAAATGATACCTATCCATAATTACACTGAATGTAAATGGACTAAATGCACCAATAAAGAGACAGAGAGTGACAGAATGGATTAAAAAACAAGATCCATCTATATGCTGTCTACAAGAGACACACCTTAGACTTAAAAAAAAAAAAAAATTTTTTTTTTTTTTTTTTTTAGAGACACAAAAAAACTAAAACTCTAAGGATGGAAAAAAAATATATCAAGCAAACAACAATCAAAAAAAGGGCAGGTGGCAATATTAATTTCTGACAAAATAGACTTTAAAGTTAAATCCACCACTAAGGATAAGGAAGGACACTATATAATGATGAAAGGGACAATACAACGGGAGGATATAAACATATTAAATATTTATGCACCCAATGACAGGACTTCAAGATACATAAAACAAACTCTAACAGCCTTGAAAAGTGAGATAGACAGCTCCACAATAATAGTAGGAGACACACCACTCTCGGTGAAGGACAGAACATCCAAAAATGAGCTCAATAAAGATACAGATCTAAATGCCACAATCAACCAACCTGACCTCATAGACATATACATAACATTCCACCCAACAGCAGCCAAGTACACTTTTTTTCTGATGCACATGGAACATTGTCTAGAATAGATCACATATTAGGTCATAAAGCAAGCCTCAGCAGAATCCAAAAAATTAAAATATTACAAAGCATCTTCTCTGACCATAAAGCCGTGAAGGTAGAAATCAATAACAGAAAAAGCAGGGGAGACAAATCAAACACTTTGAAAATGAACAAAACCCTGTTCAAAAACAACTGGGTTATAGAAGAAATTAAGGCTGGGATAAAGAAATTCATAAAATCCAATGGGATGAAAACATTTCCTATCAGAGCCTTTGGGACACAGCTAAAACAGTGCTCAGAGGTCAATTTACATCAATAACTGCACACATCCAAAAACAAGAAAGGGCCAAAATCAAAGAATTATCCCAACAACTTGAACAAATAGAGAGCAAAACAAACAAACAAACAAACAAAAACCCTCAGGCAGCAGAAGAAAGCAAATAATAAAAATTATAGCAGAATTAAATGAATAGAGAACAGAAAAACAATTGAAAGTGTTAACAAGACCAAAAGCTGGTTCTTCGAAAGAATTAACAAAATCGAAAAACCACTGGCCAAACTGACAAAAGAAAAACAGGAGAGGAAGCAAATAACCTGAATAACATATGAGGTGAACAATATCACAACAGATTCAACTGAAGTTAAAAGAATCATATCAGATTACTATGAAAAATTTTACTCTAACAAATTTGAAACCTAGAAGAAATGGATGAATTCCTAGAAACACACTACCTACCTAAACTGACAAAGAGGTAGGACAACTAAATAAACCCATAACAAAAGAAAAGATTGAAAAGGTAATTTAAAAACTCCCAACAGAAAAAAGCCCTGATGGCTTCACAGGAGAATTCTACCAAACTTTCAGAGCAGAGTTAACACCACTACAACTAAAGGCATTTCAGAGAATAGAAAACTCATTCATGAAGGCACCATATCCCTAATACCAAAACCAGGTAAAAACACCACAAAAAAAGAAAATTACTGACCTATATCCCTCATGAACTTAGATGAAAAAATCCTCAACAAAGTTCTAGCCAATATAATTCAATGACGTATCAAAAAAATAATTCACCATGACCAAGTGCAATTCATACCAGGTATGCAGGGATGTTTCAATGTCAGAAAAACAATCAATGTAATCCATCATATGAATAAAACAAAATACAAGAACCACACGATCTTATCAATTGATGCAGAAAAGGCATTTGACAAAGTCCAACACCCATTCATGATAAAAACTCTCAGCAAAATAGGAATAGGAGAGATATTCCTCAACATAATAAAGGTCATATATACAAAGCGAACAGCAAACATCCTAAATGGAGAGAGCCTGAAAGCATTCCCCTTGAGAACAGGAACCAGAGAAGGAAGCCCTTTATCACCACTCTTACTCAACATTGTGCTAGAGATCCCAACCAGAACAATTAGACTAAGAAAAGAATTAAAGGGCATCCAAATTGGTAAGGAAGAAGTAAAAGTATCTCCATTTGCAGATGACATGATCTTATACTCAGAAAACCCTAAAGAATCCTCAAGAAAATTACTTAAACTAATAGAAGAGCTCAGCAGAGTGTCAGCATACAAGATAAACATACAAAAATCAGTTGGATTCCTCTACACCAACAAAGAGAACGTTGAAGAGAAAATCACCAAATCAATACCATTTACAGTAGCCCCAGGAAGATAAAATACTTCGGAATAAATCTAACCAGAGATGTAAAAGACCTGTACAAAAAAATCTATAAGACACTACTGCAAGAAACCAAGACAGACCTACATAAGCATAAAAACATACCTTGCTTATGGATAGGAAGACTCAACATTGTAAAAATGTCTATTCTACCAAAGGTGATCTATAGATACAATGCAATTCCAGTGACTTTTTTTAATGAGATGGAGAAACAAATCATCAACTTCATATGGAAGGGAAAGAGGCCCTGGATAAGTAAAGCATTACTGAAAAAGAAGAACAAAGTGGGAGGCCTCACACTACCTGATTTTAGAACATGTTACACTGCCACAGTAATCAATACAGCCTGGTACTGGTACAACAACAGATACATAGACCAATGAAACAGAATTGAGAATCCAGACATAAATCCACCCACATATGAGCAGCTGATACTTGACAAAGGCCCAAAGTCCATTAAATGGGGAAAAGATGGCCTCTTTTACAAACGGTGCTGGCATAACTGGACATCCATCTGCAAAAAACTGAAAAAGGACCCATACCACACAACATGCACAAAAACTAACTCGAAATTGATCGAAGACCTAAATATAAAATCTAAGATGATAAAGATCATGGGAGAAAAAATAGGGACAATGCTAAGAGCTCTGATGCATGGCATAAACAGTAAACAAAACATTACTAACAATGCACAAACACTAGAAGAGAAACTAGATAACTGCGAGTTCCTAAAAATCACACACCTATGCTCATCCAAAGACTTCACCAAAAGAGTAAAAAGATTACCTACAGACTGGGAAAAAGTTTTTAGCTATGATATTTCTGATCAGCATCTGATCTCTAAAATCTGCATGATACTGCAAAAACTCAACAACAAAAAGACAAATAACCCAATTAAAAACTGGACGAAGGATATGAACAGGCACTTCACAAAATAAGACATTCAGACAGCTAACAGATACATGGGAAATCCTCACAATCATTAGCAATTAGGGAAATGCAAACCGAAACTACAATGAGATACCATCTCACTCCAACAAGGCTGGCATTAATACAAAAAACACAAAATAATAAACGTTGGAGAGGTTGTGAAGAGACTGGAACACTTATATACTGCTGGCAGGAATGTAAAATGGCACAATGCTTTGGAATTTGATTTGGTGCTTCCTTAAATAGCTAAAAATAGAACCATCATATGATCCAACAATCCCACTCCTTGGGATATACTGTAGAGAAATAAGAGCCTTTACACAAACAGATACATGCACACCCATGTTCGTTGCAGCACTGTTTAGAATAACAAAAACATGGAAGCAACCAAGGAGCCCATCAACGGATGAAAGGAAAAATAAATTATGGTGTATTCACACAATGGAATACTATGCATCCATAAGAAACAATGATGAATCTGTGAAACATTTCATAACATGGAGAAATCTGGAAGGCATTATACTGAGTGAAATGAGTCAGTTGCAAAAGGACATATATTGTTTGAGACCACTATTATAAGAACCCAAGAAATAGTTTAAAGACAGAAGAAAATATTCTTTGATGGTTATGAGGGTGTGGAGGGAGGGAAGGAGAGGGGTATTCACTAATTAGACAGTAGACAAGAGCTATGTTAGGTGAAGGGAAAGACAAGACACGAAAGAGGTAAGCACAACTGGACTAAACCAAAAGCAAAGAAGTTTCCTGAATAAACCAAAAACTTCAAAGGCCAGAGTAGCACTGGGGCAGGGGGGGTGGTCTGGGGATCATGGTTTCAGGGGACATCTAGGTCAATTGGCATAATAAAGTCAATTAAGAAATCATTCTTTATCCCACTGTGGTGAGTGGTGCCTGGGGTCTTAAAGCTAGCAAGTGGCCATCTAAGATGCATCAGTTGGTCTCAACCCATGTGGAGGAATGGAGAATCAAGAACACCAAGACACAAAGTAATTATGAGCCCAAGAGACAGAACGTGCCACATAAATCAGAGACTACATCAGCCTGAGACCAGAAGATCTAGATGGTGCCTGGCTACAATCAATGACTGCCCTGACTGGGAACACAACAGAGAATCCCTGATGGAGCAGGAGAGCAGTGGGATGCAGACCTCAAGCTCTTGTAAAAAGAGCAGACTTAATGATCTGACTCAGTCTAGACGGATCCCAGAGGTCATGGTCCTGAGATCTTCTTTTAGCCCAAGACTGGGACCATTCCCAAAGTGAACTCTTTAGGCAGGGATAAAAAAATGATACTTTTGAGGAGTGAGTTTCTTGGCTCAAGTGGACACATGAGACTAAGTGGGCAGCTCCTTTCTGGGGTGGAGATGAGAAAACAGAGGGGGACAGACCTGGCTGAATGGTCATGGGGAATACAGGGTGGAGAGAAGGAGTGTGCTGTCTCATTAGGGGAAGAGCAACTAGAAGTACATAGCAAGGTGTATAAAAATTTTTGTATGAGAGAATGACATGATTTGTAAACTTTCACTTAAAGCACAGCAAAAAAAATGAGATGGACGATATCACAAAGACCCATTTGAAACTGAAAGAATCATAACAAAATACTATGAAAAATTGTACTCTAAGAAATTTGAAAACCTAGAGGAAATGGACAAATTTCTAGAAACACACTACCTACCTAAACTAACACAAACAGAGATACAACAACTAAATAAACCTATAAAGAAAGAAGAAATGTAATTAGAAAACTCCCAACAAAAAAAAGCCCTGGCCCTGATGGCTTCTCTAGAGGATTCTACCAAACATTCAGAGAAGAGTTAATACCACTATTACTAAAGGTATTTCAGAGCATAGAAAAGATGGAATACTCCCAAACTCATCCTATGAAGCCAATACAACCCTGATACCAAAACCAGGTAAAGATACCACAAAAAAAAAAAAAAAAGAAAGAAAGAAAATTACAGACCAATATCCCTCATGAACTTAGACACAAAAATCCTGAACAAAATTGTAGTCAATATAATTCAACAACATATCAAAAAAATAATTCACCATGACCAAGTGGGATTCATACCAGGTATGCAGGGATGGCTTAACATCAGAAAACCAATTAATGTAATCCATCACAGAAATAAAAGACAAGAAGCACACAATCTTATCAATTGATGCAGAAAAAGCATTTGACAAAGTCCAACACACATTCATGATTAAAAACTCTCACCAAAATAGGAATAGAAGGGAAATTCCTTAACATAATAAAGGGCATTTATACAAAGCCAACAGCAAACATCATCCTAAATGGAGAGAGTCTGAAAGCATTTCCCTTGAGAATGGGAACCAGAGAAGGAAGCCTTTTATCACCACTCTTATTCAACACCGTGCTAGAGATCCCAACCAGAGCAATTAGGCTAGGAAAAGAAATCAAGGGCATCCAAATCAGTAAGTAAGAAGTAAAAGTATCTCTATGTGCAGATGATATGATCTTATACACAGAAAACCCTAAAGAATCCACAAGGAAACTACTGGAACTAATAGAACTCAGCAGAGTATCAGGATACAAGATAAACATACAAAAATCAATTGAATTCCAACAAAAAGAACATCGCAAATCACAAAATTAATACTATAATAGCCCCCAAGAACATAGTGCACTTAGGAATAAATCTAACCAGAGATGTAAAAGTCCTATACAAAGAAAACTATAAGACACTACTGCAAGAAATCAAAAGAGACCTAGATAAGTGCAAAAATATACCTTGCTCATGGATATGAAGACTCAACATTGTGAAAATGTCTATTCTACCAAAATCGATCTACAGATACAATGCAATCAGGATCCAAATGCCAATGGGATTTTTTAATGAGATGGAGAAACAAATCATCAACTTCATATAAAAAGGCAAGAGGTCCCAGATAAGTAAAAAAAGTAAAGCATTACTAAAAAAGAACAAAGCGGGAGGCCTCACATTACCTGATTTTAGAATCTATTATATTGCCTGAATAGTCAAAACAGCCCGGCACTGGTACAACACATAGACCAATGGAACAGAACTGAGAATCCAGACATAAATTCATCCACTTATGAGCAGCTGATATTTGACAAAGGCCCAAAGTCTGTTAAATGGGGAAAAGACAGTCTCTTTAACAAATGCTGCTGGCATAATTGGATGCCATCTCCAAAAAAATCAAACAAGACCCATGCCTCACACCATGTACAAAAACTAAATTAAAATGGATCAAAGACCTAAATACAAAATCTAAAACAATAAAGATCATGGAAAAAAATAAATGAAGATAACGCTAGGAGCCTAATACATAGCATAAACATTATACAAAACATTACTAACAGTGTACAAACATCTGAAGAGAAACTAGATAAATGGGAGCTCCTAAAAATCAAACACTTATGCTCATCCAAAGCCTTCACCAAAAGAGTGAAAATATGACCTATGTTGTTGTTGTTGTTAGGTGCCGTCGAGTTTGGTCGAGTTGGTTCCGACTCATAGTGACACTATGCACAATGGAACAAAACACTGCCCGGTCCTGAGCCATCCTTATAATTGTTGTTATGCTTCAGCTCATTGTTCCAGCCACTGTGTCAATCTACCTTGTTGAGAGCCTTCCACTTTTCCACTGACCCTGTACTCTGCCAAGCATGATGTCCTTCTCCAGGGACTGATCCCTCCTGACAACATGTCCGAAGTATGTAGGACGTAGTCTCGCCATCCTTGCCTCTAAGGACCATTCTGGCTGTACTTCTTCCAAGACAGATTTGTTTGTTCTTTTGTCAGTCCATGGTATATTCAATATTCTTCACCAACACCATAATTCATGGGCATCAATTCTTCTTCACTCTTCCTTATTCATTGTCCAGCTTTCACATGCATATGATGCTATTGAAAATACCATGGCTTGGATCAGGCACACCTTAGTCTTCAAGGTGACATCTTTGCTTTTCAACACTTTAAAGAGGTCATTTGCAGCAGATTTCCCCAATGCAATGCGTCTTTTGAGTTCTTGACTGCTGCTTCCATGGGCATTGATTGTGGATCCAAATAAGCTAAAATTCTTCATGTATTCAATCTTTTCTCCATTTACCATGATGTTGTTCATTGGTCCAGTTGTGAGGATTTTTGTTTTCTTTATGTTGAGGTGCAATCCATACTGAAGGCTGTGGTCTTTAGTCTTCATTAGTAAGTGCTTCAAATCCTCTTCACTTTCAGCAAGCAAAGTTGTGTCATCTGCATAACACAGGTTGTTAATAAGTCTTCCTTCAATCCTGATGCCCTGTTCTTCTTCATGTAGTCCAGCTTCTGGGGGATTATTTGCTCAGCATACAGATTGAATAGGTATGGCGAAAGAATACAACCCTGACGCACACCTTTCCTGACTTTAAACCAATCAGTATCCCCTTGTTCTATCCGAACAACTGCCTCTTGATCTATGTAAAGGTTCCTTATGAGCACAATTAAGTGTTCTGGAATTCCCATTCTTCACAATGTTATCCATAATTTGTTATGATCCACACAGTTGAATGCCTTTGCATAGTCAATAAAACACAGGTAAACATCCTCCTGGTATTCTCCGCTTTCAGCCAGGATCCATCTGACATCACCAATGATATCCCTGGTTCCACGTCCTCTTCAGAAACCGGCCTGAATTTCTGGCAGTTCTCTGTCGATATACTGCTGCAGCTGGTTTTGAATGATCTTCAGCAAAATTTTGCTTGCGTGTGATATTAATGATATTGTTCTATAATTTCCACATTCAGTTGGATCACCTTTCTTGGGAATAGGCATAAATATGGATCTCTTCCAGTCAGTTGGCCAGGAAACTGTCTTCCATATTTCTAGGCATAGATGAGTGAGCACCTCCAGCGCTGCATCTGTTTGTTGAAACATCTCAATTGATATTCCATCAATTCCTGAAGCCTTGTTTTTCACCAATGCTTTCAGAGCAGCTTGGCCTTCTTTCTTCAGTACCATCGGTTCCTGATCATATGCCATGTCCTGAAATGGTTGATTGACTAATTCTTTTTGGTATAATGTCTCTGTGTATTCCTTCCATCTCCTTTTGTTGCTTCCTGCGTCGTTTAATATTTTCCCCATAGAATCCTTCACTACTGCAGCTCGAGGCTTGATTTTTTTTTTCTTCAGTTTTTTCAGCTTGAGAAACATTGTGCATGTTCTTCCCTTTTGGTTTTCCATCTCCAGCTCTTTCCACATGTCATTATAATACTTTACTTTGTCTTCTCGAGACAGCCTTTGAAATCTTCTGTTCAGTTCTTTTACTTCATCAATTCTTCCTTTTGTTTTAGCTGCTCGATGCTCGATAGCAAGTTTCCGAGTCTCCCCTGACATCCATCTTGGTCTTTTCTTTCTTTCCTGTCTTTTCAATGACCTCTTGCTTTCTTCATGTACGATGTCCTTGATGTCATTCCACAACTCGTCTGGTCTTCGGTCACTAGTGTTCAGTGCGTCAAATCTGTTCTTCAGGTGGTCTCTAAATTCAGGTGGGATATACTCAAGGTCATATTTTGGCTCTCGTGGACTTGCTCTGATTTTCTTCAGTTTCAGCTTGAGCTTGCATATGAGCAGTTGACAGTGTGTTCCACAGTTGGCCCCTGGCCTTGTTCTGACTGATGATATCATCAGTTCGTCATACTGTGGGGGCTTGCGTGTTGCTGTGATGCTGGAAGCTATGCCACCAGTAATACAACCTATAGACTTGGAATAAGTTTTTGGCTATGAGAAATTCAATTAGCTTTCAATCTCTAAAATCTACAAGATACTCCAAAACCTCAACAACAAAAAGAGAAATAACCCAATTAAAATAATGGACAAAGGATATGAACAGGCAGTCCACCAAAGAAGACAATTAGACAGCTAGCTGATACATGAGGAAATGCTAACGGTCATTAGCCATTGGAGAAACACAAATCAAAACTACTGTAAGGTACCATCTCAACCCAACAAGGCTGGCATTAGTTGAAAAAACACAAAATAATAAATGTTGGAGATATTGTAGCGAGACTGGAGCACATATATTGCTGGTGGGAATGTAAAATGGTACAACTACTTTGGAAATGGATTTGGCGCTTCCTTAAAAAGCTAGAAATAAAACTACCATAAAGAAATAAAACTACCATGCAATTCAGCAATTACACCCCTTGGAATATATTCTAGAGAAATAAGAGCCCTCACACAGACAGATATATGCACGCTCATGTTAGTTGCAGCACTGTTTACAATAGCAAAAAGATGGAAACAACCAAGGTGCCTGTCTTAGTCATCTGGTGCTGCCGTAACAGATATATCATAAGTGGATGGCTTCAACAGAGAGAAACTTATTTTCTCACAGTTTAGTAGGTTACAAGTCCAAATTCAGAGCGTCGGCTCCAGCAGAAACCATTCTCTTTCTGTCGGCTCTGGAGGAATGTCCTTGTCCTCAAACTTCCCGTGGTCAAGGAGGTTCCCAGGCGCAGGGACCCCATGTCCAAAGGACGTGCTCTGCTTCTGGTGCTGCTTTCTTGGTGTTATGAGGTTCCCAACTTTCTGCTTGTTTCTTTTTCCTTTCATCTCTTGAGAGATAAAAGGTGGTGCAGTCCACCCCCAAGGCAAAATCCTTTCACATTGTATCAGGAATATGGCCTGAACAAGGGTGTTACATCCCACACTAATCCTCTTTAACCACAGGCAGAGATTATGGTTTATAATACATAGGAAAATCACAAAATGAAGGACAACCACACATGGCCTAACCAAGTTAACACATATTTTTTGCGGGGGGGGACACAATTCAATCCATGACAGTGCCTATCGACAGATCAATGTATATACAAATTATGGTGTATTTACAAAATGGAATACTATTCAACGATAAAGAACAATGATGAATCCATGAAACATCTCATAACATGGAGGAATCTGGAAGGCATTATTCCTAATGAAATTAGTCAGTCACAAAAGGACAAATATTGTATGAGACCAGTATCACAGGAACTCAAGAAAAGGTTTAAACACAGAAGAAAACATTCTTTGATGGTTATGATGGTGGGGAGGGAGGGAGAGGTGTATTTACTATTAGATAGTAGACAAGAATTACTTTAGGTGAAGGGAAGGAAAACATAATACAGGGGAAGTCAGCACAACTGGACTAAACTAAAAGCTAAGAAGTTTCCTGAAAACAACCAAGTGGGGGTTTGGGGACCATGGTTTCAGGGGACATCTAGGTCAACTGGCATAACAAAGTATATTAAGAAAACATTCTGCATCCCACTTTGGTGAGTGGTGTCTGGAGTCTTAAAAGTTAGCAAGCGGCCATCTTAGATGCATCAATTGGCCTCAGCCTACCTGGAGCAAATGAGAATCAAGAACACCAAAGACACAAGGAAAATATTAGCCCAAGAGACAGAAAGGGCCCCATAAAGCAAACTCTATCAGCCTGCGACCAGAAGAACTAGATGGTGCCCAGCTACTACCAATGACTGCCCTGACAGGGAACACAACAGAGAATCTCTTATAGAGCAAGAGAAAAGTGGGATACAGACCTCAAATTCTAGTAAAAAGACCAGACTTAATGATCTGACTGAGACTGGAGGGACCCCAGAGGTCACGGCCCCCTTAGACACATGAGACTATGTGGACAGCTCTTGTCTGGAGGCGAGATGAGAAAGCAGAGGGAGAAAGGAACTGGATCAATGGACACGGGGAATACAGCAGAGAGAAGGAGTGTGCTGCCACATTGTAGGGAGAGCAACTAGGGTCACATAACAATGTGTGTATAAGTTTTTGTATGAGATAATTACTTGAACTGTAAGCTTTCGGTTAGAGCACAATTAAAAAAAAAAAGAAATCAATAATAGACTATACGAAGTATGAATCCAGGAGAATTGGAAGTCATCAAAAACAAAATGGGACGCATTAAGATCGGTATCCTAGGCATTAGTGAGCTGAAACGGACTGGTAATGGCCATTTTTAATCAGACAATCATATGGTCTATTATGCCAGGAATAATAAAGTGAAGAGGAATGGCATTGCAATCATCTTAAGAAGAACATTTCTAGATTATCCTAAAGTACAACGCTATCATTGATATGAGAATATCCACACACCTACAAGTATGACCAGTTAATAGGACTATTATTCAAAATTACACACCAACCACTGAGGCCAAAGATGAAGAAACTGAAGATTTTTACTGACTTCTGCAGCCTCAAATTGATTAAACATGCAATCAAGGTGCATTGAAAATTATTGTTAATTGGAATGCTAAAGTTGGAAACAAGAAGAAGGATCCATAGTTGGAAAATATGGCCTTGGTGATAGAAATGATGCCAAAGACCACATGACAGAACTTTACAAGACCAAGACTTATTTATTGAAAATAACTTTTTTCAACAACATAAACAATGACTATACAGTGGACCTCACTGGATGGAAAACACAGGAATCAATTCGACTGCATCTGTGGAGAGAGACTATGGAGAAGCTCAATATCACCAGTCAGAACAAGGCTAGGAGAGACTGCAGAACAGACCATCAATTGCTCATATGGAAGTTTAAGCTGAAGCTGAAGAAAATTTTAAAAAGCCCATGAGAACCAAAATACAACCTTGAATATATTCCACCTGAATTTGGATTGGAGACCATTTCAAGAATAGATTTGACTCACTGAACACTTAAGACCGAAGACCAGAGAGTTGTGGGATGACATCAACGACATCATACATGAAGAAAGCAAGAGGTCATTGAAAAAACAGGAAAGAAATAAAAGACTAAAATGGATGTCAGAAGAGATTCTGAAACTTGCTCTTGAGCGTAGAGTAGCTAAAGTGAATAGAATAATAAAGTAAAAAAAAATGAACAGAAGATTTCAAAGGGTGGTTCATGAAGACAAAGTATAGTATTATAGAAATATGCAAAGACCTGGAGTTAGAAAACCAAAATGGAAGAACACACTTGCCGTTTCTTGTGCTGAAAGAACTGGACAAATTGAAGCCTCAACTTGCAATTTTGAAAGGACTCTAGGGTCGCTATGAGTCAGAATCGACTTGACAGCATGGGTTTTTTTTTTTATGGGCAAAATTTATTGAACTACTCAGGAAGCATCAAAAGAAGATGGGAGGAATACATAAAGTCACTATAACAAAAGAACTGGTAGATATTCACCCATTTCAGGAGGTAGCATGTAATCAAGAATCGATGCTATTGAAGGAAGAAGTCCAAGCTGCACTGAAGTCATTGGCAAAAACCAAATTTCCAAGAACTGACAGAATGCCAAGTGAGTTGTTTCAACAAAAGAATGCAGCACTGGAGGTACTCACTCGGCTATGAAAAGAAATTTGGAGGACAGTTGCCTGGTCCACCTACTGGAAGAGATTCATATTTGTGCTCATTCCAAAGAAAGGTGATCCAAAAGAATGCGGAAATTATTGAATAATATCATTAACATCACATGCACGTAAAATCTTGCTGAAGATAATTCAAAAATGGTTGCAGCAGTATATCAGCAGGGAACTGCCAGGAATTCAAGCCAGACTCAGAAGAGGATGTGGAACAAAGGATATCTTTGCTAATGTCAGACGGATCCTGGGTAAAAACAGAATACCAGAAAAATGTTTACCTGTGTTTTATTGACTATGCAAAGATATTCAACTGTGTGGATCATAACAAATTATGGATAACATTGGGAAACAAATTATGGATAACATTGGGAGGATGAGAATTACACAGCACTTAATTGTGCTCAGAAACCCTGGTGGCATAGTGGTTAAGTGCTATGGCTACTAACCAAGAGGTTGGCAGTTCGAATCTACCAGGTGCTCCTTGGAAACTCTATCGGGTAGTTCTACTCTGTCCTATAGGGTCGCTATGAGTCGGAATTGACTCAACAGCAGCAGGTTTGGTTTTTTTTGGTGGGTAATTGTGCTCATGAGGAAACTGTACATAGACCAAGAGGCAGTTGTTGGGACAGAACAAGGGTATACTGTGCGGTTTAGAGTCAGGACAGGTATGCATCAGGGTTGTATCCTTTCACCATACTTATCTAATCTGTATGCTGAGCAAATAATTTGAGAAGCTGGACTTTATGAAGAAGAATGTGGCATCAGGATTGGAGGAAGACTCATTAACAACCTGTGTTATTCAGATGATACAACCTTGCTTAAGGAAAGAGGTTTTGAAGCACTTACTGGTGAAGAGCAAAGACTACAGCCTTCAGTATGTATTACACCTCAACATAAAGAAAACAAAAAAATCCTCACAACTGGACCAATAAGCAACACCATGATAAATAGAGAAAAGATTGAATACATGAAGAATTTTAGTTTATTTGGATCCACAATCAATGCCCATGGAAGCAGCAGTCAAGAAATCAAATGACGTATTCCATTGGGCAAATCACCTGCAAAAGAACTTTTTAAAGTGTTGAAAAGCAAATATGTTACTTTGAGGACTACAGTGTGCCTGACTCAAGCCATGGTATTTTCAATTGCCTCATATGCCTGCAAAAGCTGGACAATGAATAAGGAAGACCAAAGAAGAATTGATGCCTCTGAGTTATTGTGTTGGCAAAGAATATTGAATATACCAAGGACTGCCAGAAGAAGGAACAAGTGTGTCTTGGAAGAAGTACAGCCAGAATGCTCCTTGGTAGGGACATGTTGTCAGAAGGCAACAGTCTCTGGAGAAAGACATTATGCTTGGTAAGTTAGAGGGTAAGAGAAAAAGAGAAAAACAGTCAGTGGGATGGATTGACACAGTGGCTGTAATAATAATGGGCTCAAACATAGCAATGGTTGTGAGGATGGTAAAGGACCAGGCAGTATTTCCCTCTGTTGTGCATAGGGTCACTAACAGTTGGAACCAACTTGATGGCACCTAACACCACCAACAAACTTGGAGAGAGATCATTTCATTATATAGTATAGTGCTCTTATAAATATATACACAAGGTAGTATAGAAGCAAAGAGAAGGTACATTTAATTTATGGCAGTGGGTATGGGGCAGGAAGGAATCATACTAAATCTTAATAATAATTTCATACTAAGTCCTTAATAATACAATGATTGAAATCTTACATGTGCCAGGTACTACTCTAAATAATTTATACACATCAAATCATTTAATCCTCACAACGGCCCTTAAGGAGGGCACTACTATTATCCCCAGTTTATAGATGAGGAAACAAAGGTACAGAGAGATTAAAAACTTACCCCAGGTAACATGGTCATTAGCTGGCGGAGCCAGGATTTGAAACTAGGTGGTCTGAATCCAACCCACTCAGAGGGGCCTCATAAGATAGGGCTGGTGATCAGTTTCTGAAAGGTCACAGCCTTGAAAACCCTATAGAGCAGTTCTACTCTGCACACATGGGGTTGCCATGAGTTAGAACTGACTCAACGGTGACTAACCACAAGTATAGCTCCTGAGTTCACGTGCAAAACTAGCACAGTACACATTGTACTGTTAGTACAGCTTTACACATCTGTCTCTTACACAGCACCAAGGATCTGAGCCTGGGACCAGATCTCATTTCTGCACAATGCTCAGGCCATACATAGTAGGTTCACTATAAATAGCTATTGGTATTGTATAAGATAACCCCGCAAAGATGTTGAACAGTTAATGAGGAGGAGAACTAGAGAAGAGGATCTTACACAGCACAGTCTCAGCAAAGGAATGGGAACACAAGGAAGCAGCAACTCCTATGGTGACTACACTTTCACTATCAAGTAAAATAATCTTCAAATTGAAAGGAGTAGAACTAACAATTCAAAACCCTTCTTAGACCAGCCTAGTAGCATAATATGTTGGATGAAGAAAATAGAAAGCTTAGTAATGACTGGGAATTGGAGAGTGGATGCCCCGTCCAAAGGTATACAAATTCAGACATCCTGAAACTAGTTTTCCATATTCTGACTTAGAGGGATTCAGAGATGGGACAATTCAAAAAGAACATTTGTTGTTGTTAGGTGCCACCAAGTCATTTACAACTCATAACTACCCTATGTACAACATAACGAAACACTGCCCTGTCCCGTGCCATGCCTACAATCATTGTTATGCTTCAGCCCATTGTTGCAGCCACTGTGTCAATCCATCTCATTGATGGTCTTCCTCTTTTTCGCTGAACCTGTACTTTACCAAGTCTGATGTCCTTCTCCAGGGACTGATCTCTCCGGATAACATGTCCAAAGTACGTAAGACGTAATTTCACCATGCTTGCTTCTAAGGATCATTCTGGTTGTACTTCTTCCAAGAAAAATTTGTTTCTTCTTTTCACAGTCCATGGTGAAATTACGAATTATTTAATATTCTTCACCAACACCACAATTCAGAGGGGTCAATTCTTCTGCTGTCTTCCTTATTCACTGTCCAGCTTACACATGCATATGATGCGATTGAAAATACCATGGCTTGGGTCAGGCACGCCTTAGTCTTCAAGGTGACATCTTTGGTTTTGAACACTTTAAAGATGTCTTTTGCAGCAGATTTGTCAAATGCAATGTGTCTTTTGATTTCTTGACTGCTGCTTCCATGGGTGTTGATTGTGGATACATGTAAAATGAAATCCTTGACTACTTCAATCTTTTCTCCATTTATTATGATGTTGCTTATTGGTGCAGTTGTGAGGATTTTTGTTTTCTTAATGTTGAGGTGAAATCCATACTGAAGGCTATGTCTTTGATCTTCATCAGGAAGTGTTTTAGGTCCTCTTCACTTTCAGTGAGCAAGATTGTGTCATCTGCATAACGCAGGTTATTAATAAGTCTTCCTTCAATCCTGATGCCCCGTTCTTCTTCATATAGTCCACCCTCTCGGATTATCTGCTCAGCATACAAATCGAACAGGTATGGCAAAAGGATACAACACAGACACACACCTTTCCTGACTTTAAACCATGCAGTATCCCCTTGTTCTGTCCGAACAACTGCCTCTTGATCTATGTACAGGTTCCTCATGAGCACAATTAAGTGTTCTGGAATTCCCATTATTTGCAATGCTATCCATAATTTGTTATGATCCGCACAATTTAATGCCTTTGCAGAGTCAATAAAACACAGGTAAAACACTGGTATTCTCTGCTTTCAGTCAAGCCCCATCTGACATCAGCAATGATATCCCTGGTTCCACATCCTCTGCTGAAACCAGCCTGAATTTCTGGCAGTTCCCTGTCAATATACTACTACATCCACTTTTTGAATGATCTTTAGCAAAATTTTCCTTGCATACGATATTAATGATATTGTTCTATAATTTCCTCATTCAGTTGGATCACCTTTCTTGGGAATAGGAATAAATATAGGCCTCTTCTAGTCAGTTGGCCAGGAAACTGTCTTCCAAATTTCTTATCATAGACGAGTGAGCACCTCTGGTGCTGCATCCATTTCTTGAAACATCTCAGTTGACATTTCATCAATTCCTGGAGCCTTGTTTTTCACCAATGCCTTCAGTGTAGCTTGGACTTCTTCCTTCAGTACCACTGGTTCCTGATCATATGCTACCAAAAAGAACATTTAAGGGCTTTCAAAAAAAAATTCGTTTCAGGGATAACGAACAACTGATAGGACCATGTTTGGTCCTGTTAGTATAACTAGAAGAATGAGAAAAAGCTAGAAGATAGAAAATGATTAAACTATGTACCTATACCCTCAAAAGAGTGAAAAGTTAGATTCCTGGGCCTACAAATCAATGAGTCTGACACTGATTTCAGGGGAAAATTCTACTAGAGATTATTGAAGATAAGTTATGCACAATTACCAAAGAAAACCAAAATAATTACAAGCCATCTTGGATTCTTTAAAAATGAGTCATGCTAAACTAAATTTATGAATAGCAGCAGAGCATTGTCTGATGTAGTGCTAGAATATGAATCTCTCAGGTTAAAAGTCACTCAAAAGATGACTAGGGAAGACCTGCTCCTGAAAGTAGAGCTTACCTTAGTGGCATGGATGGAGTCAGGAATTCAGGACCTTCATCTGCTGATGTGGCACAACTAAAAATGAGAAAAAACAGAAGCAAACATCCATTAATAACAGAAATGTGGAATGTAAGAAGTATGAACCTAGGAAAATTGAAAATACTAAAAAATGAAAGAAACAGAAGCAAACATCCATTAACAATAGAAATGCGGAATGTATGAAGTATGAACCTAGGAAAATTGAAAATACTAAAAAATGAAATAGAATGCATAAACATCAATATCCTAGGCATTAGTGAGCAGAAATGGACTGGTACTGGCCAATTTTAATCAGACAATCGTATGATGTACTATGCCAGGAATGACAAATTGAAGAGGAATGGCATGGCACTTATCATCAAAAAGAACATTTCAAGATGTATCCTGAAGTAAAATGCTGTCAGTGATAAGACAATATCCACATGCTAACAAGAAGACCAGTTAATAGGACTATTAGTCAAATTTATGCACCAACAACTGACTCCAAAGATAAAGAAACTGAAGATTTTTACCAACTTGTGTAGTCGGAAATTGATCACACATGCAACCAAGATGTATTGGTAATTACTGATGATTGGAAAGCAAAAGTTGGGGAAAAAAAGAAGAGGGAACAGTAGTTGTAAAGTATGGCCTTGGTGATAGGAATGATGTCAGAGATTGCATGGTAGAATTTTGCAAGACCAATGACTTCTTCACTGCAAACACCTTGTTTCAACAACATAAATAGCAACTATACACACAGACCTCACCAGACGGAATACACAAGAATCAAATCCACTACATCCGCTAGAAAGAGATAATGGAAAAGCTCGATATCATCACTCAGAACAAGGCCAGGTGCCGACCGTGGAACATACCATCAATCGCTCATATGCAAGTTCAAGTTGAAGCTGAAGAAAATTAGAATAAGTCCATGAAAGCCAAAGTATGACCTTGAAAAGACAGGAAAGAAAGAAAAAAAAAAAAAGAAGGGATATCAGAAGAGACTCTAAAGATTGCTCTTGAATGTAAAATAGCTAAAATGAAAGGAAGAAATGACGAAATAAGAGAGCTGAATGGAAGATTTCAAAGGGTGGCTTGAGAAGACAAAGAAAAGTATGATAATGAAATGTGCAAAGACCCAGAGTTAGAAAACCAAAAGAGAAGAACATGTTCAGCATTTCTGAAACTGACAGACCTGAAGAGAAATTCAAGCTTTGAGTTGCAATATTGAAGGATTCTGCAGGGAAATTATTAATGACACAGGAAGCATCAAGACAAGATGGAAGGAATACAGAGTCACTTTACTAAAAAGAATTGGTTGATGCTCAACTATTTCAGGACATAGCATATGGTCAAGAATCGATGGTGCTGAAGGAAGAAGTCCAAGATGCACTGAAGGTACTGGCAAAAAACAAGGCTCCAGGAATTGATGGAATATCAATTGAGATGTTTCAACAAATGAATACAGTGCTAGAAGTGCTCATTGTCTATGAAAAGAAATTTGGAAGACAGCTTCCTGGGCAACCGACTAGAAGGGATCCATATTTTTGCCCGTTCCAAAGAAAGGTGATCCAAAATAATGTGGAAATTATTGAACTATATCATTAATATTACATGCAAGTAAAATTATGCTGAAGATCATTCAAAAGTGATTGCAGCAGTACATCTTCAGGGAACTGCCAGAAGTTCAAGCCGAATTCAGAAGAAGAAGTGGAACAAGGGATATCATTGCTGATATCAGACGGATCCTGGCTGAAAGCAGAGTGTCTTAGTCATCCAGTGCTGCTAAAACAGAAATACCACAAGTGGATGGCTTTAACAAAGAGAAATTTATTTCTTCACAGTAAAGTAGGCGAAAAGTTCAAATTTGGGGCATCAGCTACAGGTGAAGGCTTTCTCTCTCTGTTGGCCTTTTCATCAATCTTCCTCTGGACCAGGCGCTTCTCCACACAGGGACCCCAGACTGCTTTCCTGGTGGTATGAGGTCTCCCTTCTCTGCTAGCTTCCCTTTCCTTTTTATTTCTTGAGAGATAAAAGGTGGTGCAGGTCATACCCCAGGGAAATTCCCTTTATATTGGATCAGGGATGTGACCTGGGTAATGGTGTTGCAACCCCACCCTAATCCTCTTTAACATCAAATTACAATCACAAAATAGAGGACAACCACAGAATACTAAGAATCATGGCCTAACCATGTTGTCATGTATTTTTGGGGAACACAATTCAATTCATGACACAAAGAATACCAGAAAGATATTTACCTGTGTTTTATTGACTATGCAAAGGCATTTGACTGTGTGGATCATAACAAATTACGGATAACATTGCAAAGAGTGGGATTTCCAGAACACTTAATTGTGCTTATGAGGAACCCGTACATAAGCCGAGAGGCAGTCATTGGAACAGAACAATACAGAATAGTTTAAAATCAAGAAAGGTATACTCAGAGTTGTATATTTTCACCATACTTTTTCAATTTGAATGCTGAACAAATAATCTGAGAAGCTGGACTATATGAAGAATGTGGCATCAGGATTGGAGGAAGACTCGTTAACAACCTGTGTTATGCAGATGACACAACCTTGCTTGCTGAAAGTAAAGAGGACTTGAAGCACTTACTGAGGAAGATCAAAGACTGTAGCCTTCAGTATGGATTACACCTTAACATAAAGAAAACAAAAAATCCTTACAACGAGACCAACAAGCAACATCATGATAAACAGAGAAATGATTGAAGTTTTAAAGGATTTCATTTTACTTGGATTGACAATCAATGCCCATGAAAGCAATCAAATGACGCATTGCATTGGCCAAATCTGCTGCAAAATACCTCTTCAAAGTGTTAAAAAGCAGAGATGTCACTTTAAGGACTACGGTGGGCCTGACACAAGCCATGGTGTTCTCATTTGCCTCATATACATGGGAAAGCTGGATGATGAATAAGGAAGACTGAATAAGAACCGATGCCGTTGAATTATGGTGTTGGCGAATAATATCGTATATACTGTGGACTGCCAGAAGGGCAAAAAAATCTGTCTTGGAAGAAGTACAGTCAGAATGCTCTTAAGAAGCAAGGATGGTGAGACTTTGTCTCATATACTTTGGACATGTAATCAGGAGGCATCAGTCCCTGGAGAGGGATATCATGCATGGTAACGTGGAGGGTCAACGAAAAAAAGGAAGAGCCTCTTTGAGATGGATTGAAACAGTGGCAGCAAAGGTGGGCTCAAGCATGACAACGATTGTGAGGATGGCACAGGACCAGACAGTGTTTCGTTCTTGTGTACATAGGGTTGCTATGAGTCGGAAGCAACTAGAGGACACCTAACAATAACGACAAACTAAATTTATTTCCATTTTGATAAGAGTTTTCTGGAATAGCAGATAATTGTCTTAAGAACCCTGGTGGGCAAGGTGGAAAAACCTGGGACAGATCTGTAGCAAGGAAACCATGGTCCCTGGCCTACTCTCTGGAGGCAGTATAAAGAATATTATGTTGAAATCAAGGAATCCAGACTACAAGGGACATGTTGAATGGGAGCCCATCCAGAGGATAAACCAGGTTGGTAAAGTATCTTAAAACCACATCATTTTATAGAGTGACAATGATATTTTGCCTAGAAACCATGAGAGCAGCAAGGGGAAAATGCTGTCTTTAAAGACTCTAAAGCACACTATGTAGAAATGTAACAGCCGTGAAACCCCTATGGAGTACAGTTCTACTCTGACACACATGGGGTCACCATGAGCCGCAATCAACTTAATGGGAAGTGTTTTTTTTTTTTTTTTCCTATTTTTCTTTTCTTTTCTTTTTTTAGAGAGAGTCTTGTCCAATCCTGTGATTTTATTAATAAGGAAATTAAGAACTAAAAGAAAAGTTGATTTTTCCCAATGCAAGTCCCAGGAGAAAACACAAGTTTCTGAGGTTCTTGTCCAGTGTTCTTTCAACAACTCTAGAAACTAGTTCAGTTCCTTCTTCATGGTGATAGAGAGGAAGTTAATGAAAATTATCTCACTGAACTCTATAGCTTTCGACTTTCCTCAAGGTCGTAGGGTTCTAAGTGGAAGAATCCAGAATCTGTAGGTTTGAAACAACATTTCAGCCTGAAGCGGTATATTCTTTAAGTGTCATGTAGTCATTGGCTCCTTCTGAAGAATTTAATCCGCTTCATGAGGCAGACTAAATTCAACTTGCTCATTTGTACTAAAAATCTGTTATTTTCTGGTTGATAGTCAAATCTATTAAACTGACAGAACTTTAAACCAAGTAGGCAAATACTGTCTATCAATACATTAACAAAAGTTTGGTGTGCCAGCAAGCAGCAATTTCCGATCACGAGAGCATGGACATTGTTCTGTCATTTACAGCAGCAACCACCATAGGGGTCCTTATATAAACCACTTAAATACTCAGTGCCTGTTCCATGTTTATGCCAGAGCTCTGTGTGTTTTTTCTTCTGTACACGTACTACATGAATCAAAACCGGTGACTTCTATATGATGTGAAAATCAACTTTAAAGTACTTGAAAGCTGTGGTGCTTTTATCTCTGGGTAGTCCAAATGATTAATGTTAGCTTGGCTGCTAACCGAAAGGCTGGAGATTTGTGTCCACCAGAGGTGCCTTGGAAAAAAGCTCTGGTGACCTACTTCTGAAAAGTCAGTCTTTGGAAAGCCTACGGAGCACAGTTCCACTCTGGCACACATGGGGTTGCCGTGACTGGGAATTGGCTCAAAGGCAACTGGTATATTTTCAAAAAATGATTTTCTTCATTCTATCCTCTAGTCAATGAGAACATTAATTTTGATATACTGGGCCTGACCCTTGTCTTTCTTAATGGCTGAGTGCAGTAAGGAAAGGACTTTGGGAGGGAGGTGTGGACACCAGAGTTCTCACCACTGCTCTGCCATATGCTCGCTGGACAGTAGTTTCTTTATCTGTGAATGAGAGATGCTGAACAGATCATTTCTATAGCCCTTTCTAGCTCTGACCTTTTGGGATTCTTAATTTCTTCACTTTCTTCTCTCAGAAGTTCAAAGTATCTCTCTACGGGAGCATATTCAGCAGGCACTGCAAAGTGGAATAAGTATGAGGAATTAAAAATCAAAGCCCAAAGCAAACTTCTTGTTAGGTTCTAGAAGACAAAGGCCTAGATTACAAGACATTAGACAAAATGTATTTCCCCCTTGCTACCTCAGGCTTTCTGATTTCATATAGGATCGGGGTAGAAATTAGAAATGTGTAGGAAAATTTGATCTGCTTGTAGCTCTAATCCAATCACAAGCAGAAAATGCCAAATATGTCTTCTAAAAACCATCATTAGATTCCGTCCTCATTTTTTATAAGCTTAAGAGTTTAGATGGTTTTGATGCAAATTCTAGGCTCTTGGGTACTTTTCATATTCCACCAACATAAAAAGTAAATATGCAAAACTTTACAAGATCAAAAAATCTTCCTCAAGGACACTTAGGCTCATTTCTTCTCTCTTTGTTTTGCTTTATATTTTCTAAAAGGAAAATATGCCTTTGTAGAAAGACAGCAAGGAAGCCTGCCTGATAGAAAGTTGGCACTCAAATGATATCACTACTAATTCTTTCATTCACTCATTCATATACAAATATTTATAAAGTGCTTACTCTGTGCTAGCCATTATGATAAGCACTGGGAATAAAGTACTGTACAGAAACACACATGGTAATGGAGCTTACAGCTAGTGGAGGAGATGGGAAAATTGCACATACAATCAGTGCCACAAAGGAAAGGCATATGATGCTAGTCAAGGAGGCCAGGACAGACTTTCTTGAAGAGAAGAAGCATCAGGTGAGTTCTGAAGGATGTTGTTGTCGTTGTATTCTGTTGAGTTGATCCCACCTCATAGTGACCCCACATGATAGAGTACAACTTACCCTTGGGGTTTCCTAAGCTGTAATCTTTATGGGAACAGATCACCAGGCCTTTTCTCCTATGGAGTAGCTGGTGGTTTCAAACCACTAACCTTTTGGTTAGCAGCATGCATTGTGCCAGCAGAGCTCCTTCAGAAGGAGGAGTATTAGTTAAAAATGCAAAGATCTGCAAAGGTCCGGGGGTACAAGAGAGTATGCTGCATATGAGTGAAGTGAGGAAGATATTCTGCTCTAGAAAAAGCAAGTAGGAGCATGATGTGAGATGGGGCTGGAGACGGAGGTGACAGCGAAACCTGCGAAAGCTTGTTTGGCTGTATTAAAGAGTTTTGGCTTTTATTATAAGAAGGAGGTAGAACCATTCAAGTATTTTAACTAACAGAGCGGGTGTAAGAAGGAGTGTGACATAAACAAGTTGTCGAATCTGAATTTATTGTTATAATTTTAATATTTATTTCTGAAAATTCCTTTAAGTTTTCCTCCCTATTTTCAATTCATCTAATTTAGGAGGATTTTCTATTTAAGCCTCTCCAATTAGACATGGCTCTCCAATCCAAATAAAATTAAGCATTATGGCTAGGTTAGATTTAACTCCATACAACATTGCTGGTACTGATCTTATCATATACTTACATTATACAGCAATAAGCATGTTTTACTAATGGACTCAGGAACAAGGTAGAGTTCAAAGTTACTATATTACTTTTATTCTTATTTTATTACAGTTCTACTCATTTTATTACTTGTACTAAGGGGGGAAAACACACATATATACACACACACTTAAAAAAATTAACTATTTAACCCTTTAGGTCTCGGAGACTATTAGTTCCTATTTTTCTTTTTAAAATAAAGGCTGCAATATAAATTTAATAAGGTAAAAACTGGTTTTATTTAATTAATAATTATTGAAAAAATTGGTCAAAAGAAAAGTGATCAGAATAAGTGGTAAATGAAAATATTATTGTCTATTCAGGTTATGTAAGATGTGTTTATTTCTGATCAAAACTAAAGGGCATGACTAAAATATCCCAAACAAGTGTTTGGGTTAAAACTGGGGAAATAGGAAGACTTTGGCTTGAACATGTTGGTGTAAGCTGAGCATTCCCCCTTTACTTCCCAATGCAATTAAGAAAATGTGAAGAGAAATTTAAACTCAATTTCTGATGAAATTAGGAGAGAGCTGAAACCCTAAATCACAAATGGATGGAGTGGCTGCCAGCAGCAGTATAGATCATGTGTACATTCATGCAGGAGGCAGCAGAGTGCAAATCCTTCAGCTGAAGAACTCAGAAAGAGCTGGCAATGTATTTTTCCATAAATAAAGTACAAATCTACATGCATGGTTTATCACCATAGAAATGGCAGGCATCAGCTGGAGAAGGAGTTTTCCTGCATGTGATTATGTTCTGACAGGAGGAATAGTCCCAGTCTAAGAAGAGTCATATAGAAAAGCCAAATTTTGCAGAAAGTAACCTGTGGCAGTGGGAAGAAAAGGGAGTTTGCATCATGAACCACCCCACGCTTGGATCTATTGTCTGGGTATAATTAAGGCTAAACAAAGTTCTGCTCAATCCAGGAGGCCATAAGGGAAAATTCCCACTCAACTAAATCTTGGTCCTGCATCTTCTCCCTATAAGAATCTCATGCAAATAGTAGGCTCAGAAAGAGGAAAATTATCTACTTCAAGATGAGCAATAAAAAAGAAACAGATAAGGGTATTACATAGAGATAATGCAATGAAGAAAATGAATCATAAAAATAATGACAGATGAAAAACACCAGAACATTTTAAAAAATTGCAATGGAACAGATAGATAAAAAATTACAAATATTTAACTGAATTAAAAATAATAATAAGAAGTCAGTCAAGTATGTCTATGAAGCAAGAACACAACCTAGAATGTGCAAGGTCAGGGAAGACAGAAGAAGATGAAACATGAGCTTCTAGAGGTCAGAAAAAAAGGTGAAAGAAAAATAAAACTGAGAAATAAAGTTGAAATTGGAAGGAGTATAAGTAATTATAGACATTGCTGAAAACACAATGTGATGGCTAATGTTATATGTCGACTTGGCTGGGCTATGATTCTCAGTGGTTTGGCAGACAATGGACTAGTTGCTCTTCCATAATGTAATATAATGTAATTACCTTCCATGATCAGCCAAACAGACAAAATATTATTCAAGTCTAAAGAAAACTAAAAGTTTTAAACATTAAAAATACTTAAATATTTTACATGAGTCCTTCATAAAGTATCTACTAGAAGATAATCTTCAGCCATCTCAGAAATCACTGGAAAACTATGACAATAGACCACTGGTAAACACTTAATCTACTTAGCTGTAGAATTAAGATTAAAACAAGTATGGGGATTGTGTTTAGAGAAAAGAACACAATGATATGAACATGGGCAATTAGAAATGCTATAACTAACAATAGTTTGAAGAACGTAGGAAAAGATATGAAAAGTTTAAGTATAGTGATTTTCTCACGCTTAATGCTGAAGGTAAAAGCAATTACGTTAAAGCTAATACATCACAGAAAAGAAGTAAAAGTTTATTTAATGTTACAAAGGTAATTGTAAGAAAAAAACAATGATCTAAAATGAGATAGATGGTAGGAGGGAAGAACAGAGGGAAAGAAAAAGATACATATATATGTATATATATATGTATAAATTTCAGCGTTACCCATGGTGGGGAATTAATAGATAATGCCAAAAGTGAATTATGAAAGGTGGTAGTTATAAAGGATAAACAAGTACAAAAAATATATAATTCTTCAAATTTATCATAAAAAACAGACACACACCTAAAGTGATAAAAACAAGCTACATGATGAAAGAATTTTAGACTAATAAAAACAGAAGCCAAACACAAAGTAACATAACACAACTTGGAACAAACATACCTACCATATCATTACATACAAAAGGACTAACTTCACCAAGTATAAGAAAATGATTTGTAGATAGTATCACAGAGCAAACCCCACTGTGTGCTATACAAAAACAGATATAAAGCAAAAAGATTCAGAATGATTTAAAAGAATACAGTAAATGCATATAAGGCAAGTATAAACAAAAAGAAAATAGGATTGCAATCTTAATCTCAAAGTTTAATTCAGCACATAAAACATTAAGACCAAGAATAACATTTTATAATAGTAAAGGGTACAATATATGGAGAAGTTCCTAATATCTATTTGTCAAATAATATATTGACATTCCTGAGGCAAAAACAAATGATACAGTAAGAAATAGACAGAGCCACATCATCGATAGGAGACTTACTTCAATTCCTTTAGAGTATAACATATCAAAAACAAAAACTAATAATAACAAGGACATAGAAGGACTTAAAAACAATATATAAGGTAGTTCTCATTGATGCGTATCAGTCCTATATCCTGAAAATCAGAGAATATACTTGTTTTCAGATACCCAGTGAATAGTCATAAAGAAAAATATATATATTAGATGACAAAGAAAAAAATACAAAAAACAGTAATATTGAAAACATTACCTGGTCACAATGCAACAAAACAAAATCAGAAAACAAAAATCACCTACTTCCTGGAAATTCAAAAGTTTTCTGTCAAACAATTATTACGTCAATGAAGATAGTCATATACAGGAAGTCCTCAACTTACCACAGGGTTCCATTCTGACGACTCTGTCGTAAGTCAGTTCTGACCTAAGTCCAATACCTCATTTTTTTTTTCCTTAGTTTTCATTATTATTGCCTTTTATTACCAGTATCTTTATAAATCCAATCTTCATTTTCCTTGGGGGTTGGAAACATTACATAGAAACTTACAGATACAGACTTTAATACATACATCTGTACATAGACACATAAAACATACACAGTCATAAAAAGTTCCTCTGACAATGAAGAAGATTTCGACAGCATTGGCATTTGTCAATTGTGGTAAGAACTCCATTTGTGGAAGGTTCTGGATCATCTGGATTATCCCTGGGAATAGAGATGGCATTTCTGGTCAGAAAATTAGTGAAAGTTGTTGATATGGTCCTTTTCTTCTTCATATACTTCGTGGTAACATTTCACTGCTTCCCAAATCTGCCTATCAACTTTACAAAGCCATCAGCATTTGGGTCCATGTTTTTAAGCAACTGAAGTGGGTTAAAACCCCTAATTTAGTGTAGAAAAAACTCCAGCTAATTCTTTTACTGTAAATTTTTTTTTTACTTCTCTCCTTCCTCCTCCTCATTATTTCTTCTTCAGCATTTCTTTCCTCTTCAAAATCCATTAAGTCTCAATCTGTCATTTGCCCTTTTTCATGATCTACGAGATGTCTCATAACGGCAATGCCAAGTTCTAAATTCAGCACTCCATCCAGATAGACAATTTTTCCAGTGATCTCTTTCATCATATTACCCTGAACAAATGCTTGGAGCATGTTCACATAACTCAGGAATTTTTTCCACATCACCTGCATGCATTTTCCCATAACTTCCTCCCAGGAAGATGCAATGTTCCAGATACGCTGAAGAGTCTTATAATCCTTCCAGAAATCATGTAATGGTACTGTAGTTCCATCTGTTGCACCTATTGCCTGAGCCAATGTAGTTCGTAGGTAGTACGCCTTGAAAGTAGCAATCATGCTTAGATCCATAGGCTGAATCAGAGCTGTCGTGTTGGGAGGTAGATACACCACTTTCACATCTTGATTCAGATCTCTGAGTTGGAGTCTCCTCGATGGCGAAGGGTATGTGAGGAGGATGTCCTGGGCATTATTAAGTAGCAGCAGAATCTTGAAAGCAATGCTCTTTTCAAGGCACTGGGCAGGCACTTCTGGGATGAAATAATTTAAAAACCAATCTCCAAATAACACAATCATTATCCAGGCCTTGGAGTTACTCCTGTAGTAGATCAGCAGCTTATTTTGTCAATGGTTTTGAATGCTTGGAGGTTTCCAGAATGGCAAACAAGAAAAGGTTTTAATTTAAATGCAGCAGCATTTCCTCCAAGTAGCAAAGTGATTCTATCTTAAAATGTCTTGAAACCAGGCACCAACTTTGCCTCTTTGTGAATATAGGTCCCTTCTGGCATCTTTTCCCAAAACAAACCTGTTTCATCCAAGTTGAAAATCTCTCGTGGAAGATATTCTTCATCATGTATTATCTTGTCTAGCCCCCCACTGAATTTTTCGGTATTTTCAACATTGGCGTTTACTGCTTTTTCAGTTATGTGCATGTTAAAAAAAAAAAACTGTTGCCATCGATATTATATAAACAAATTCTATGTCTGAATCGATGACATCAGCCCTTGCTAGCATTAAATTACTCACGGTTGTCTCCTTGCTGTTCCTTTAGGTTTTGGAAAAGGCTGAGTGGATCATAACAAATTATGGATAATGTTACAAAGAATAGGAATTCCAGAACACTAATTATGCTCATGAGGAACCTGTACATAGACCAAAAGGCAGTATCTTGAACAGAACAAGGGGATATTGTGTGGTTTAAAATCAGGAAATGTGTGCGTCAGAGTTGTAGCCTTTCACCATACTTATTCAATCTGTACGCTGAGCAAAAAATCTGAGAAACTGGACCATATGAAGAAGAATGTGGCATCAGGATTGGAGGAAGACTCACTAACAGCCTGCATTATGCAGGTGACACAATCTTGCTTGCTGAAAGTGAAGAGGACTTGCACTTACTGATGAAGATCAAAGACTACAGCCTTCAGTATGGATTACAACTCCACATAAAGAAAACAAAAATCCTCACAACTGAACAAATAAGCAACATCATGATAAACCAAGAAAAGATTGAAGTTGTCAAGGATTTCGTTTTGCATGGGTCCGCAATTAACACCCATAGAAACAATAGTTAAGAAATCAGAAGACTTACTGCATTGGGCAAATCTGCTGCAAAAGAGCTTTTTAAAGTGTTAAAAAGCAAAGATGTCACTTTAAGGACTCAGGTATGCCTGACCCAAGCTATGGTGTTTTCAGTCACCTTGTATGCATGCAAAAGCTGGACAATGAATAGGGAAGACCAAAGAAGAATTGATGCCTTTGAATTGTGGTGTTGGTAAAGAATACTGAATACACAATGGACTGCCAGAAGAAAGAACAAATCTGTCTTGGAAAAAGTACAGCCAGAGCGCTCCTTAGAAGCAAGGATGGCAAGACTTTGTCTCACATACTTTGGACATGTAATCAGGAGGGACCGGTCCTCAGAGAAGGACATTATGCTTGGTAAAGTAGAGGGTCAGCGAAAAAGAGGAAGACCCTCAACAAGATGGACTGACACACTGACTACAACAATGGGCTCAAGCACAACAATTGTGAGGATGGGGCAGGACCAGGCTGTGTTTTGTAGTGTTGTACCTAGGGTTGCTATGAGTCAGAACAGTCTTGACAGCACCTGATAACAAGGAAAAAAATCACAATCATTACCAAACATGCTAAAATAAGTATATGATAAAATTGAACATCTGTTTTTGATGAAAACTCTTGATAAAATAAAATAGAAAAGAGCTTAATATATTCTCCCTACTTCCACTTTTGCCCTCTCCTTCATAGGCTATTCTCCATACGTTCACCACAGTGGTAGTTCTTTGTTTTTTAAATAATTTTTATTGTGCTTTAAGTGAAGTTTACAAATCAAGTCAGTCTGTCACATATAAACTTATATATACCTTATTACATACTCTCATTTACTCTCCCCCTAATGAGTCAGCCCACTCCCTCCTTCCAGTCTCTCCTTTCGTGACCGTTTTGCCAGTTTCTAACCCTCTCTACCCTCCCATCTCCCCTCCAGACAGGAGATGCCAACATAGTCTCAAATGTCCACCTGATACAAGTAGCTCACTCTTCATCAGCATCTCTCTCCAGCCCATTGTCCAGTCCCTTCCATGTCTGATGAGTTGTCTTCAGGAATGGTTCCTGTCCTGGGCCAACAGAAGGTTTGGGGACCATGACCACCGGGATTCTTTTAGTCTCAGTCAGACCATTAAGTCTGGTCTTTTTATGAGAATTTGGGGTCTGCATCCCACTGTTCTCCTGCTCCCTCAGGAGTTCTCTGTTGTGCTCCCTGTCAGGGCAGTCATCAGTTGTGGCCGGGCACCATCTAGTTCTTCCGGTCTCAGGATGATGTAAGTCTCTAGTTCATGCGGCCCTTTCGGTCTCTCGGGCTCATAGTTATCATGTGACCTTGGTGTTCTTCATTTTCCTTTGATCCGGGTGGGTTGAGACCAATTGATACACCTTAGGCCGCTTGTTAGCATTTAAGACCCCAGATGCCACACTTATTTTACCAATTGACTTAGAAGTCCCCTTAAGCCATAGTCCCTAAATCCCCGCCCTTGCTCTGCTGACCTTCGAAGCATTCAGTTTATCTGGGAAACTTCTTTGCTTTTGGTCCAGTCTAGTCGAGCTGACCTTCCCTGTATTGAGTATTGTCCTTCCCTTCACCGAAAGTAGTTCTCATCTACCATCTAATCAGTGAATAAACCTCTCCTACCCCACCTCCCCCCTCTCGTAACCACAAAAAGAATGTGTTTTTCTCAGTTTATACTATTTCTCAAGTTCTTATAATAGTGGTCTTGTACAATATTTGTCCTTTTGCATCTGACTAATTTCACTCAGCATAATGCCTTCCAGGTTCCTCCATGTTATGAAATGTTTCACAGATTGATCACTGTTCTTTATCGATGCATAGTATTCCATTGTGTGAATATACCATAATTTATTTAACCATTCATCCGTTGATGGACACCTTGGTTGCTTCCAGCTTTTTGCTATTGTAAACAGTGCTGCAATAAACATGGTGTGCATATATCTATTTGTGTAAAGGCTTTTATTTCTCTAGGGTATATTCCGAAGAGTGGGATTTCTGGGTTGTATGGTAGTTCTATTTCTAACTTTTTAAGAAAATGCCAGATAGATTTCCAAAGTGGTTGTACCATTTTACATTCCCACCAGCAGTGTATAAGAGTTCCAATCTCTCCGCAGCCTCTCCAACATTTATTATTTTGTGTTTTTTGGATTAATGCCAGGTTGTTGGAGTGAGATGGAATCTCATCGTAGTTTTAATTTGCATTTCTCTAATGGCTAATGATCGAGAGCATTTTCTCATGTATCTGTTAGCTGCCTGAATATCTTCTTTAGTGAGGTGCGTCTTCATATCCTTTGCCCAATTTTTGATTGGGTTGTTTGTCTTTTTGTGGTTGAGTTTTGACAGAATCATATACATTTCAGAGATCAGGCGCTGGTCGGAGATGTCATAGCTGAAAATTTTTTCCCAATTTGTAGGTGGTCTCTTTACTTTTTTGGTTAAGTCTTTAGATGAGCATAGGTGTTTGATTTTTAGGAGCTCCCAGTTATCTGGTTTCTCTTCGTCATTTTTAGTAATGTTTTGTATTCTGTTTATGCCTTGTATTAGGGCTCCTAAGATTGTCCCTATTTTTTCTTCCATGATCTTTATCGTTTTAGTCTTTATGTTTAGGTCTTTGATCCACTTGGAGTTAGTTTTTGTGCATGGTGTGAGGTATGGGTCCTGTTTCATTTTTTTGCAAATGGATATCCAGTTATGCCAGCACCATTTGTTAAAAAGACTATCTTTTCCCCAATTAACTGACACTGGGCCTTTGTCAAACATCAGCTGCTTATATGTGGACGGATTTATATCTGGGTTCTCAATTCTGTTCCACTGGTCTATGTGCCAGTACCAGGCTGTTTTGACTACTGTGGCTGTATAATAGGTCCTAAAATCAGGTAGAGTGAGGTCTCCCACTTTGTTCTTCTTTTTCAGTAATGCTTTACTTATCCAGGGCTTCTTTCCCTTCCATATGAAGTTGGTGGTTTGTTTCTCTATCGCATTAAAAAATGTTATCGAAATTTGGATTGGATGTGAATTGTATGTATAGATGGCTTTTGGTAGAATAGACATTTTTACTATGTTAAGTCTTCCTATCCATGAGCAAGGTATGTTTTTCCGCTTAGTTAGGTCCCTTTTAGTGTCTTGCACTAGTACTTTGTCGTTTTCTTTGTATAGGTCTTTTACATCTTTAGTAAGATTTATTCCTAAGTATTTTATTTTCTTGGGGGCTACTATGAATGGTATTGATTTGGTGATTTCCTCTTCGATGCTCTTTTTGTTGATGTAGAGGAAGCCAAGCGATTTTTGTATGATTATCTTGTAACCTGAGACTCTGCCAAACTCTTCTATTAGTTTCAGTAGTTTTCTGGAGGATTCCTTAGGGTTTTCTGTGTATAAGATCATGTCATCTGCAAATAGAGATAACTTTACTTCTTCCTTGCCAATCCGGATGTCCTTTATTTCTTTGTCTAGCCTAATTGCTCTGGCTAGGACCTCTAGCACAATGTTGAATAAGAGCGGTAATAAAGGACATCCTTTTCTGGTTCCCGTTCTCAAGGGAAATGCTTTCAGGCTCTCTCCACTTAGAATGATGTTGGCTGTTTCCTTTGTATAGATGCCCTTTATTATGTTGAGGAATTTTCCTTCAATTCCTATTTTGCTGAGAGTTTTCATCATGAATGGGTGTTGGACTGCGTCAAATGCCTTTTCTGCATCAATTGATAAGATCATGTGGTTTTTGTCTTTTGTTTTATTTATATGGTGGATTACATTAATGGTTTTTCTAATATTAAACCAACCTTGCATAAAAAAAAAAAAAAACCTTGCATACCTGGTATAAATCCCACTTGGTTGTGGTGGATTATTTTTTTGATATGTTGTTGAATTCTATTGGCTAGAATTTTGTTGAGGATTTTTGCATCTATGTTCATGAGGGATATAGGTCTGTAATTTTCTTTTTTTGTGGTATCTTTACCTGGTTTTGGTATCAGGGATATGGTGGCTTCATAGACTGAGTTAGGTAGTATTCCATCATTTTCTATGCTTTGAAATACCTTTAGTAGTTGTGGTGTTAACTCTTCTCTGAAAGTTTGGTAGAACTCTGCAGTGAAGCCATCCGGGCCAGGGCTTTTTTTTTTGTTGGGAGTTTTTTGATTACCGTTTCAATCTCTTTTTTTGTTATGGGTCTATTTAGTTGTTCTACTTCTGATTGTGTTAGTTTAGGTAGGTAGTGTTTTTCTAGGAATTCATCCATTTCTTCTAGGTTTGCAAATTTGTTAGAGTACAATTTTTCGTAATAATCTGATATGATTCTTTTAATTTCAGTTGGGTCTGTTGAGATATGGCCCATCTCGTCTCTTATTTGGGTTATTTGTTTCCTTTCCTGTATTTCTTTAGTCAGTCTGGCCAATGGTTTATCAATTTTGTTAATTTTTTCAAAGAACCAGCTTTTGGCTTTGTTAATTCTTTCAATTGTTTTTCTGTTCTCTAATTCATTTAGTTCAGCTCTAATTTTTATTATTTGTTTCCTCTGGTGCCTGATGGATTCTTTTGTTGCTCGCTTTCTATTTGTTCAAGTTGTAGGGACAGTTCTCTGATTTTAGGTCTTTCTTCTTTATGTATGTGTGCATTTATCGATATAAATTGATCTCTGAGCACTGCTTTTGCTGTGTCCCAGAGGTTTCATAGGAAGTGTTTTCATTCTTGTTGCATTCTATGAATTTCTTTATTCCCTCCTTAATGTCTTCTATAACCCAGTCTTTTTTCAGCAGGGTATTGTTCAGTTTCAAAGTATTTGATTTCTTTTTCCTGATTTTTCTGTTATTGATTTCCACTTTTATGGCCTTTTATGGTCTGAGAAGATGCTTTGTAATATTTCGATGTTTTGGATTCTGCAAAGGTTTTTTTTTTATGACATAATATGTGATCTATTCTAGAGAATGTTCCATGTGCACTAGAAAAAAAAAGTATATTTTGCAGCAGTTGGGTGAGTGTTCTGTATAAGTATCTTTGGTCAAGTTCATTGATTGTAGCAATTAGGTCTTCCGTGTCTCTATTGAGCCTCTTACTGGAAGTCCTATCCTTCTCCGAAAGTGGTGTGTTAAAGTCTCCTACTATAATTGTGGAGGTGTCTATCTTACTTTTCAGTTCTGTTAAGGTTTGTTTTATGTATCTTGCAGCCCTGTCATTGGGTGCGTAAATATTTAATATGGTTATATCTTCCTGGTCAATTGTCCCTTTAAACATTATGTAGTGTCCTTCTTTATCCTTTGTGGTGGATTTAACTTTAAAGTCTATTTTGTCAAAAATTAATATTGCTACTCCTGCTCTTTTTTGCTTGTTGTTTGCTTGATATATTTTTTTTCCACCCTTTGAGTTTTAGTTTGTTTGTGTCTCTAAGTCTAAGGTGTGTCTCTTGTAGGCAGCATATAGACGGATCGTGTTTCTTTATCCAGTCTGAGGCTCTCTGTCTCTTTATTGGTGCATTTAGTCCATTTACATTCAGTGTAATTATAGATAAGTATATTTTTAGTGCTGTCATTTTGATGCCTTTTTGTGTGTGTTGTTGACAATTTCATTTTTCCACTTACTTTTTTGTGCTGAGACGTTTTTCTTTGTAAATTGTGTGTGCCTCATTTTCATAGTAGTTGAGTTTATGTTTGCTGAGTCGTTACGTTTTTCTTGGTTTTTATTTTGAGTTATGGAATTGTTAGACCTCTTTGTGGTTACCTTAATATTTACCCCTATTTTTCTAAGTAAAAACCTAACTTGTATCGTCCTATATTGCCTTGTTTTCCTCTCCATACGGCAGTTCTATGCCACCTGTATTTAGTCCCTCTTTTTGATTATTGTGATCTTTTACGTAATGACTTCAATGATTCCCTGTTTTGAGCATTTTTTTCTTTTAAAATTAATCTTAATTTGTTTTTGTGATTTCCCTATTTGAGTTGATATCAGGATATTCTGTTCTGTGACCTTGTGTTGTGTTGGTATCTGATATTATTGATTTTCTGACCAAACGATTTCCTTTAGTATTTCTTGTAGCTTCGGTTTGGTTTTTGCAAATTCTCTAAGCTTGTGTTTATCTGTAAATGTTTTAATTTCACCTTCATATTTGAGAGAGAGTTTTGCTGGATATATGACCCTTGGCTGGCAGTTTTTCTCCTTCAGTGCTCTGTATATGTCATCCCATTGCCTTTTTGACTGCATGGTTTCTGCTGAGTAGTCTGAACTTATTCTTATTGATTCTCCTTTGTAGGAGACCTTTCTTTTATCCCTGGCTGCTTTTAAAATTTTCTCTTTATCTTTGGTTTTGGCAAGTTTGATGATAATATGTCTTGGTGGTTTTCTTTTTGGATCAATCTTATATGGGGTTCGATGAGCATCTTGGATAGATATCCTTTTGTCTTTCATGATGTCAGGGAAGTTTTCTGCCAACAGATCTTCAACTATTCTCTCTGTATTTTCTGTTATCCTTCCCTGTTCTGGAACTCCAATCACACACAAGTTATTCTTCTTGATAGAGTCCCACATGATTCTTAGGGTTTCTTCATTTTTTAAAATTCTTTTACCTGATTTTTCTTCAACTATATTGGTGTCAATTGCCTTATCCTCCATCTCCCCCACTCTGCATTCCAATTGCTCAATTCTGCTCCTCTGCCTTCCTGTTGAGTTGTCTAATTCTGTAATTTTACTGTTAATCTTTTGGATTTCTGAATGCTGTCTCTCTATGGATTCTTGCCGCTTATTAATTTTTCCACTATGTTCTTGAATAATCTTTTTGAGTTCTTCAACTGTTTTATCAGTGTGTTCCTTGGCTTTTTCTGTAGATTGCCTTATTTCATTTCTGAGGTCACCCCTGATGTCTTCAAGCATTCTGTAAATTAGTTTCTTATATTCTGCATCTGGTAATTCCAGGATCATATCTTCATTTGGGAAAGATTTTGATTCTTTAATTAGGGGACTTGTAGAAGCAATCATGGTCTGCTTCTTTATGTGGTTTGATATTGACTGCTGTCTCTGAGCCATCTATAAGATATTGTAATGATTTATTTTATATTTGCTCACTGAGTCTTGTTTTGTTTTCTTTCAATATATGTAGATGGGCTACTAGATTGCGCTGTCTTGATTGTTGTAGCCTTTGAATCACTTATGTCCTACTACCAGCTGGTTTGGGCTGTTACCAGATATATAAGCCTAAAAGAGTCCATTCACTATTCTTGAGTAGAATCTGATTTTGGGTCATGAAGTGTGTGGTGTAGACTGTCACCTATTAACTTAGAGGAGTAGTGGTGATAGTTGTGTGAACCAGATTCTAGTAGCAGCAGGGGGTCACACTCCGGGGGGGGGGGCAGGATGTTGATAGGCTTCCCCCAAGTGCCAATGAGGTAGGTGTATTTCTATTCCTAAAGCACTTTGGTGGGTGGGCTCTGCAGCTGTACCTTAGGCACCCAATGCATGTACCTCTACATATTGGTAGGTGTCACTATCCTCAGACCCCTTTGGCAGGAGGCTAGGTGGTTTGGATGGGGCTTCAGCCCTCAGTTCCCCGTTGTGGGTCCATGAGGGCTCTGTTTAATAGGTAGAGATATCAGACCTGGGAAACTTGTCTTTCCAGTAATCCGCTAAAACGATTACAGTCAGATCACTATCAGAATTGCCTTTGCATTATAATAGCCACCTTGTTCCCTGTAGGGATGAAAGCCCAAGACTGTGGATCTCATATGCTTGGCTGGAGGTGGCTCTGTATTTCTTTTCCAATTTCGGGAAGTCAGGGAAGGATTCTTGGTCCCTGTGTTTTTTGTAGCTGCTTCTCTCAGGCCAGGAGAATGGATTAGGAAAAGACAAAAACAAAAACACACACAAAAAAACCTCAGAGCACTTCACTCCCCGGCCCAGGAAATTCCAGTGTTAATGAAGCCACCTGGGAAGGGAGGGGAGGGATCAGATAGATAGGAGAGAGTAGCACCCAGGAATATAGACAAAGTTACTTATCTTGCTTGGTGAGGACTGTATTATCTGAGATTCCTGAGAGGTGAGGGGCGTGTAGCCTGTGTGTGCTGCGGTCAGGCCCACATCCTGTGCTTGTGCTGTCTCAGAAGCCATGGTCTGTTCCTCCGCTCCCACTCCAAAGCCCAGCACCAAGGTTCCCCGGCTGGGACGCCACACTCCAGGCTCCAAAACCAGTCGCTGCCTCCCAGTGACTTCTCCTGTCAGCCGCATCGCTGTGCTGCCTGCATGCACTGACCGGGCTTCCCCCGAGGTCACTTCAGGGGGCTAGGGCTGCGTCCCATGTTTGGGCCCTCTCAGGATGCCATGCTCAGCTCCCCTGTGCCCAGCCCAAAGCCCGGCACCAAGGTTTTCACACTGGGACGCTGGCTCCAGGCTCCAAAAACAGTCCCTGCTTCCCCGTGGTTGCTCATTCTCTCGTTAGCAGCCTGCTTGCACTGGCTGAGTCTCTACCAAGGTTACCCCGGGGGCTAGGGGTTAGGGCTGTGTCCCGTGCCTGCCCCGCCTCAGCAAGCCGCAATCGGCCCGCCACTCAGCACCAGGGAACTGCGAGGGCTCAAGGCTGTGGCGCCGGACGCTGGCTCCAGAGACAGTTGCTACTTCAGGATGCAGCTTTTCACTCACCTGTCACTCAGGTCAACTCTTTAGATCTGTGTTTGATGGTCAGGGTTCGTAGATTGTCATGTATGTGATCGATTCACTTGTTTTTCCGAATCTTTGTTGCAAGAGGGATCCGAGGTGGCTTCTACCTAGTCAGCCATCTTGGCCCCCAGTGGCAGTTTTTATATGAAATTAAAATCACTTTATTCTTCTACTCAAGACGCTCTAATGTTTCTTTATCTCATGCAGAGCAAAAAACAAGTCACTACAATTGCCTACAAGGTTGTCCATGTTCTACCTCGCTCCCTATTCCTCATACTCTTGCTCACTGTTCCATCCACTCTGGCCTCTCTGTCCTTCCCTGGGCATTCTGGGCTCTCCTCTGCTTCAGGCCCTTTGTAGCTGCCATTCTCTCTGCCTTAGAAATTCTCTGCCCACATAAGTGCATGGCTTGCTACCTAACATTCTTCAAGTTTTTTTTTTTTTTAAAATCTCTCTTTAGTGAGGCCTTTCATGGTCTCCTTATTTAAAATTTCAATCATCATACCATAGCTTTTTATATTCCCCTTGCTCGCTTTGTTTTTCTGCATATTATCACCTTCTATCATTCTATATAATTTGCTTCTTTTAAAATTGTGTGTCTTCTCCCACTAGAATGTAAGCTTCAAATTAGCAGATGTATTCATCTATTTTACTTGTTTTGTTCACAGACAGCCTGTCACATAATAAACACCTACACACATGGCGTTGCCATGAGTCAGTCAACCCAACAGCAACTGGTGGTGGTAGGTAATATTGTTGGAAAGAGAGGCCTGGCAATCTACTATGGAAAAATCAGCCAATGAAAACCCTATGGATCACAACAGTCTGATCCTGTGGTATATGAGGTCACCATGAGTTGCAGGTCAACTTAATGGCAGATAACAACAATATATTACTTCTGGGTAAATAAATTCATGGGAGAATTAATGGTATATTATGCAAAAGTATAATGAAAACCAAAAACTAAACCCATTGCCAACAAGTCGATTCCGACTCATAATGACCTTTGGGACAGAGTAGAACTTCCTCATAGGGTTTCCAAGGCTGTAAATCTTTTCAGAAACATACTGCCACATTTTTCTCCTGTGGAGTGATCATGGGTTCAAACCACCAATCTTTTGGTTAGCAAGTGAGTGCTTTAACCATGGGCCACTAGGGCTCCTGGTGCTAAAGTATGAGGAAGTTCTTTATATACAGTTAAGGATGAATTTCCAAGATATATTGTTAAATAGTAAATCACAGTTACAGTATAATATGTAAAATATGCTAGCACTTCGTATAGAAGAAGGAGGAGGTACAAGGAAAAAGACAGAGAAAGAGGTTGATGATGATAATGAGGATGAGAAACTGGAGGAAGAGGAGGAAGATGTGGTAAATACGGATCTATTTGTATATATAAAAAAAAAACCGAACCCAGTGCCATAGAGTCGATTCCGACTCGTAGCGACCCTAGGATAAACAATTTCTGGAAGACTACATAAGAAACTGGTAATATAGGATGTCTTTGGCTAGGACAATTAGGTGGATTAATCGAAAGACAGGGGAGGGAGATTGTTCATATACATGCTTTTGTTTCTTTCGAATGAAAGATGAGACTTAAGTATCATTTCCTAAAAATAAATATTTTAAACAAATTTTAAACAGAAACCATTAAATGTTGATAAAAAATACAAAATATTTTTAAATGAGCAAAATAACATCTCACCTTTTTCAAACTCTGGAGCGGGAAAAAACTAATATTTATACAAGAAGACATCTGTATGTTATATAACTTAATCCTTGAAACAATAATTCAAGGTAGCTTTATTTATTTTTTTTTTAGTGTACATAGGAGTTTTTTGGTTATTTTGTTTTGTCTTGCTTTTTTGCTCCACATCCAGTCCACTTCTTGTGCCATATCCTTGATTTTGACTTGAGAAACCATCCCTTCCCAGTGCTTCAGACTGAGCTAGAGCATGTAATACAGGTTAAGCCAACTAGTCCGTCTTAACACTCTCACCACAGTTACTAGTTCTGACATGGGCTCATCTACCTCGACCAATTAGTGACAACAAGACTCAAGCCCAGAACCTTTGGCTGATCTATTGAGGAATCGGACTCTCTCTTATACAGTCAGGTGTGGGATATAAACCTAAAGTGGACAGGGGTTACAATAAGAAGCCTGATAATACATTCAGTCAGTGAAAATACAGTGGAGAAGTAAGTCCTTATGACAGCACTTGAGCCCCAGATCAAACCCTGCGTAAAGGTAGACAACTCTACTCATGGAATTTTCAGCTCAAATTTCCTTTTTCCTTACATGTCAATTTGTGTAAGATTATATATCACTTATAACTGAAGAGCCTGGACAGAAAAAGTAGCCATTATTCCTCAGCCCCCCAAAGTATTGAGAAGTTAGAAGTCATGTCTAATGTCACAATGTTTGTGTCATAGGTTGAATTGTGTCCCCCCAAAATATCTGTCTACTTGGCTAGGCCATGATTTCCAGTATTGTGATTGTCCACCATTTTGTCATCTGATGTGATTTTCCTATATGTTGTAAATCCTATCTTTACGATGTCAATGAGGTGGGATTAAAGGAAGTTATGTTAATGAAGTAGGACTCAATCTACAACGTAAGATTGCGTCTTAAAACCAATCTCTTTTGAGATTAAAAGAGAGAAGCGAGCAGAGAGACATGGCGACATCATACCACCAAGAAAGCAGTGCTGCGAGCAGAGGGTGTCTTTTGGACCTGGGGCTCCTGTGCGGAGAAGCTCCTAGACCAATGGAAGATTTATGACAAGGACCTTCCCCCAGACCTGACAGTGACAGAAAGCTTTCCCTTAGAGCTGGCACCCTGAATTTGGACTTCTAGCCTCTTAGGATGTGAGAGAATACATCTGTCTTTGTTAAAGCCATCCACTTGTGGTATTTCTATTATAGCAGCATGAGATGACTAAGACAGCTAGGAATTGTTGAAACCAAGATTTGAACTCAGGATTATTGGGCTTCAAAGCCCTCATTATTCCTACAACACCTTGATGATAAGTTCTTAGGCACCACTGAGAGGGAAAGAGAGAGAGAAAGACAAAGACAGAAAGCGAGAAACCAAGACTGTATTGTTGGACAACAACATCAAGTATGACGAAAGATCAAAACTTGAAGGGGAAAATTTTCTCTTAACAAAGCTAATACAAATATTAAATAGAATAGTCAGGCAATGTTAAAGACCTAAAGGTTATTTCAGGTGCCTAGTAGTGCTCTAGCTGGTGTTTGTATTCAAACCACCTTTTAGGTTTTCTCTTATGGAATGTGACCAAAGACTTTTGGCAAATGGCAAAGGGAGTGATTTTATTGACTGTTTCCTTTACACCTTTCTCTAAGCCCCTGAATGGGAACATAAGAGATGAATTAATGAAATATAGTAAATAATTTAAGTTATGACTTATTCTTTACAGCTAGTATTTCTTTTGACATTTTCTAAAAAGAAAAAAAAAAAGTGAACAAAAAACTTACCCCAGGATTCCAAACTGCCATTGGCATCAAAGGAACTAACACCAAGCGGAAAGCTCCATTCATCGGCTTCCTGCTGGCCAACAATTTCTTCTGATAAGTGCTTGTGGAAGATCACCGTAAGACACGGTCATCCACATTTTCATTCTGTTTTCCCTGGTGGCAGCAGAATTGATTTTCTGAAACACATTCTTAGTGCTTTCTACACTATAAAATGTTAGACAAATGAAAGGTTTAATGCTAATAATGGCTCTCATTATTAGCAAAATGCTGTTTAGAGCAGTAATTCTCCCCCAAGGGGAGATTTTGCCCTCCAGGGTACATGTAGCAATGCCTAGAGATATTTTTAGTTGTCTCAATTGGTAGTGGGGGGTAATACTCGCATGTAATGGATAGAGAAATTGAAGAGGAATGGCATTGCATTCATCGTCAAAATGAACATTTCAAGATACATCCTGAAGTACAATACTGTCAGTGATAGGATAATATCCATATGCCTACAAGGAAGATCAGTTAATATGACTATTATTCAAATTTACCCACCAACCACTAATGCTAAGATGAAGAAACTGAAGATTTTTACCAACTTCTACAGTCTGAAATTGATCAAACGTAATCAAGATGCATTGGTAATTACTGGTGTGTGGAATGTGAAAGTCAGAAACGAAGAAGGATTGGTAGTTGGAAAATATGGCCTTGGTGACAGAAATGGTGGTGGAGATTATGTGACGGAATTTTGCAAGACCAATGACTTTTTCATTGCAAATATCTTTTTCCAACAACGTAAACAGCAACTATACATGTGCACCTTACTGGATGGAAAATATAGAAATCAAATCTACTACATCTGTGGAGAGACAATGATAAAACTCAAAATCATCAGTCAGAACAAGGCCAGGAGCCAGCTGTGGAACAGACTCTCAATTGCTCCCATGCAAGTTCAGGATGAAACTGAAGAAAATTAAATCAAATTTGTGAGAGCCAAAGTATGACCTTGAGTATATTCCACCAGAATTTGGAGACCATCACAAGAATAGATTTGACACATTGAACACTAATGACCTAACACTAGTAGAGTTCTGGAATGACATGAACAAACATCACACAGGAAGAAAGCAAGAGGTCATTAAAAAGACAGGAAACAAAGACCAAAAAGGATGTCAGGAGAGACTCTGAAACTTGATCTTGAATGCAGAAATGTTAAAGAAAATGAAGAAATAATGAAGTAAAAGAACTGAACAGAAGATTTCAAAGGGTGGTGAAGACAAAGGGAAGTATTATAATGAAACGTGCAAAGTCCTAAAGTTAGAAAGCCAAATGGGAAGAACACACTTGGCATTTCTCAAGCTGAAAGAAATGAAGAAAAAATTCAAGCCTCGAGTTGCAATATTGAAGGATTCTATGGGCAAAATATTGAATGTCACAGAACGCATCAAAAGAAGATGGAAGAAATACACAGAGTCACTGTACCAAAAAAGAATTAGTTGATGTTCAACCATTTCAGGAAGGAGCATATGATCTGGAACCAGTGGTACTGAAGGAAGAAGTCCAAGCTGCACTGAAGGCACTGGCAGAAAACAAGGCTCCAGGAATTGACAGAATACCAACTGAGATGTTTCAACAAACAGATGCAGTTCTGGAGGTACTCAGTCATCTATGCCACTAAATTTGGAAGACAGCTAGCTACCTAGCTGACCAACTGGAAGAGATCCATATTTGTGCCCATTCTAAAGAAAAATGATCCAACAGAATGCGAAAATTATTGAACAATACCACTTGCCAGTAAAATTTTGCTGAGTATCATTCAAAAGAGGTTGCAGCAGTCCATGGACAGGGAACTGTCAGAAATTCAAGCCAGATTCAGGAGAGAATATGAAACAAGGGACTTAAAGTACTTACCAATGAAGACCAAAGACCACAGCCTTCATTACGTTTTACACCTCAATGTAAAGAAAACAAAAATCCTCACAACTGGACCAATAAGCAACATCATGATAAACTAAGAAAAGATTGAAGTTGGCAATAATTTCACTTTAATTAGATCCACAATTAACAGCCATGGAAGCAGCAGTCAAGAAATCAAACGATGTATCGCACTAGGCAACTCTGCTGCAAAAGAGATCTTTAAAGTGTTGAAAAGGAATGATGTCACTTTGAGGACTAAGGCAAGCCTAACCCAAGCCATAATATTTTCAATCGCCTCATACGCACGCAAAAGCTGGACAATGAATCGGGAAGACCAAAGAAGAATTAATGCCTTTGATTTATGGTGTTGTCGAAGAATATTGAATATACCATGCACTGCCAGAAGAACTAACAAATCTGTCTTGGGAGAAGTACAGCCAGAGTGCTCTTTGGAAGCAAGGATGCAAGACTTTGTCTTACATACTTTGGACATGTTATCAGGAGGGACCAGTACCTGGAGAAGGACATCATGCCTGGTAAAGTAGATGGTTAGTGAAAAACAATAACACCCTCAATGAGAAGGATTGACACAGTGGCTGCAACCATGGGCTCAAAAATAGCAACAATTGTGAGGATGGCACAGGACTGGACAGTGTTTTGTTCTGTTGTACATAGGGTCGCTATGAGTCTGAACCAGCTAGACAGCACCTAGCAACAACAAGAACCCTTATGGAAGTAGGGAAAAGCAGACGTGTATGTAATAAGGATGGATTCGATAGATATAAGATTAACCTCAAGTCTGAGTCATTAAAACATCTCCAGGTAGGCTTTTGGTTTCTGCAGTTTCAGGGCAGCCTGCTTTCATCATTTTGGAAGTGTTGTCACGTCTCTGGAATTTTTTTTTTTGTCTTATCCCCAATTTTAGCACCTTTTCAACTGACAAAAATGAAAATAACTCTCTTTAAGCCTACTTTGCTAGGTACTAATTTCCTAAGCTTGCCTGTCTCCCTCATACATTATGTCTCCACTCATTGCCATTAATAGGTAAGTAATCTTCCAAACCACCTGTGGCCACACTTCAACACACCTTGAGAGGCTCTTGGAAAATGCATTTCAAATAAACTCATTAGCAGAATCTGTATGGTAATCAAATAACATGCTTAAAGGAACAGAAATCCTAAATAAAAAGTGAATCTGCTAGCAAAACTTTCACTTTCTCTCACAAACCTGGAAGGTTCTTCCTGCAGATGGCCAGGGCGAAGGCTGGAAACTTCTCAGTGGTGCAGGCACTGCCCCCCAGACTTCGCTGAGATAGACAGTCACTGAAACAATGAATTAATGAATATTCATGACTTCCTAGCCAAGTCTGAATGTTTTAGCATAGTTCTACATTTTAGTAATAAATATGATGCAGGCTTACTATTTTAAAAATTAAATTATTCAGAAGAATTTGGAGTAAAAAATATAAACTCCCTTTACCCAGCTCCCCTACTTTCTACCCTCTTTAGAAGAAATGGAAATCCTGGTAGTATAGTGGTTAAGAGCTGTGGCTGCTAACCAAATGGTCGGCAGTTCAAGTCCACCAGGCACTCCTCAGAAACCTAATGGGGCAGTTCTCCTCTGTCCTCATAGGGTCGCTGGGTCGGAACTGACTTGATGACAACCGGTTTTGTCTTTTTTTGTTGTTTGTTTTGGTTAGAAGAAATCACTCTTAACAGGTTATTATGAAACCTTCCATATCAATTTTATATTTCTTTTTTTTTTTAATTTTTAATTTATTGTGCTTTAAGTGAAAGTTTACAAATCAAGTCAGTCTCTCATACAAAAAGGTATACACACCTTGCTATGTACTCCTAGCTGCTCTCCCCCTAATATGACAGCACACTTCTCCTCTCCACCCTGTATTCCCCACGTCCATTCAGCTAGCTCCTGTCCCCCTCTGCCTTCTCATCTCACCTCCAGACAGGAGCTGCCCACATAGTCTGTGTCTACTTGAGCCAAGAAGCCCACTCTTTACCAGTATCATTTTCTGTCTTATATCTAGTCCAATCCCTGTTTGAAGAGTTGGCTTCGGGAATGGTTCCAGTCTTGGGCTAACAGAGAGTCTGTGAACCATGACCTCTGGGTGTATTTGATCATTCGATAAATATTTATTATCTGAGTTTGGCTGCTGGGGTTAAAATAGTGAACAGAACAGATAAGGCTCCTGCCTTTAAGGACCTCGCCACTTGTCACATAAACCCACGCCCAAGCAATGCAGTCAGTGGAATGATTCTGGCCTGAGGTATTGATCCAAGTGAAAAACATGAGGGGCTCTGGGGGCTTCTGAGAAAGAAGGTAATCTGTTTTTCTGAGAAAACCAGCATTTTTCTTGTATTCTAGTCAGCATGATATGTAGGGTATGATATGTAGATATGAAGCCTGAAACTGCCATAGCCATTCTGCCACCATGGGAGAAGTTAGCCTCAGGATAAGGTGACAATAAGGTAAGATAGGAAAGAAACTAGGACCTCAATGACATTGGTGGACTGCTGAATCAAACCAATCCTGAAACTCAGTGTGCTTCTAGACCTTCCAGTTACAGATGCCTACAGATATTTTTCATTGTTAAATCCAGTTTACATGCTCTGCTACTCATACTACAGAGTCAGATATTGTGGGAGTATAACATTGTCTTGGAAGAAGTACAGCGAATGCTCCTTGGAAGTGAGGATGGCGAGACTTCATCTCATGTACTATGGACATGTTATCAGGAGGGAACAGTCCCTGGAGAAGGACATCATGTTTGTAAAGTAGAGGGTCAGCAGAAAAGAGGAAGATCCTCAATGAGATGGACTGACACAGTAGCTGAAACAATGGGCTCAAGCATAGCAATGATTGTGAGGATGGTGCAGGACCGGGCAGTGTTTTGTTCCGTGCGATTGCTATGAGTTGACAGCACCTAACAATAACAACAATAACATTTACATAAATATTTAAGTACTCCAAACTTATAAGTAAATGCTTTTTCAAGAGTAGCTTCCCAATTGAACACTTTCAATGTTCACTTTTGACAAAATAAACAGGGATTGAGCTAGATATTCTCTGTGTCTACTTCCCAGATCTAAAAGCTTATGTCTCTTTGAAAAATCCAACTATAATTACATGAAATTTTTGAATTTTAGATGTTTCAAATATAAGCTTCAAGTGTCTTATGAAGCTATTGTGCTTTATGACAAACTTCCAATTTAGAGCAGATTCTGCCAGTCGTGATTTTATTCATATTTGTTGCCTTCGAAAGTGGAGAGAACAAGCTATAATTCTGGCAAGAGGGATGGAAAGGTAGACAAAGCTCATTAGCCTTATCAGACATTTGATAATTATAAACTAACCAACCGCTGTAAGATACAGGCATAAAGCCAACCTTTGATGTCTTTGGAAAACAAGCATTCCTACAACAATTTAAAACTTTAATCACACTTAACGTATCTTCAAGTACAAAGCATATAAATGTTCTTTCACCAATTCTGTCTGAATCCAGATTATTTTCCATAGGATTGTTAGTTAAGAAGCAGCTTCTACTATGCACCACATTTAAATAATGGGCTGGATTGTTGGCATATAATTTGGGAACTAATCAACAAAATGTTTACATACACTGAATGTACTCTGTCCTGAATTAACACTGTGGTTAGACTGTAGAAAGATTAACTACACCAAAGAAATATACTCATTAGTTTTTAATGATTGTAACGGGCAGATACCATAGCTTTAAATTGCTTTTCAAAGTCTGCTTTCTATTTTTATAATCAATTTTCTAACTAAACATTCATCATCAGGACGACAAATCATGTAAGTCATACACATATTTCTGTCTCCCTACGACAGACATTGATTTAGAAAGAAAAGACAAGATCCAACCTCCAGGAAACAGCTGGTCTCCTTAGATAAGGAAATCATTGAACTGGCTTTTAACGTTGTAAGAAAAAGGAGAGAGAAAGGGGAAAAAAAGAGATTTACTACAGGAGGAGACAACAATAACCTGAACTACCTGGATGAGACAACACAATTTATAATTCATACAATGTAACTTGATTATCACATTTCTAAATAGTCAATTTTAAACTCTAGGTTATGTTTGCTCCCAAATCAAATCTGCCAGCCTTGTCACTGATACAGTGAAACCTGTGAGGGCCAGAACTTGACAGCACTGCCTTGTTTTTCTGGGTCTTGCAAGTTTTCCACCTTTGACAAAGTGCACCCTTACCATTTTTCTATCACTCGTTTTAGTGGAAAATACTTGAGTTTTCCTTCTCTGACAAGTGTCCACCTTACACAAGTTCTGGCTTTTGCAGGTTTTACTGTAGCAAAATAAAACTTCCTGAGAAAAATCAGGTTGTCTGAAGGGGTCAAAATAGAACCGGTGAAATGCAATTTGGGGACATAATTAAGCTGCGAGACCTGACAAGCCACTCCTGAAGGCTCAGGCAGCATTACAGGTTTGAAGAAAGCTAAATGTCCAGGAAAACGCTTTATTTCCCTCTTCAACATAACCGTGTGTCACACAAAGATTTCATAGATATGGATACATGATGCTATTGGAACATCTTCAAATTTTCTGAGGCAGTCAATGATGGGTAAGATTGGCCCAAACTACAGAAGTTTTAGAAACAAAAACCCAAAAACCCACTGCCGTCGGGTCAATTCTGACTCATAGCGACCCTACAGGACAGAGTTGAACTGCCCCGTAGAGTTTCCAAGGAATGCCTGGTGGATTTAAACTGCTGACCTCTTGGTTAGCAGCCATAGCTCTTAACCACTATGCCACCAGGGTTTCCTTTAGAAACAAAGGTACATTTAATTTTGGTTGCTAGGAATATCCCCTTCTAAGAAATTAGATATAAATCAGATTCTCCTTTTCTCAGTAAAAGTCTCTACTGGAAACTTCATGATGTCAACATTTAAAAAAAAAAAAAATCTCTTCCATATTTAGAATTAAAATGTTGTTTTAAAAATAAAAAATGTAATTAATGAAAGACCATTTTTTTTTCCAGTCGTTTGGCTCTGTTTTAACAATAGATTTCATTGGTCAGCTTTTTAGACAACTCTGTAGAATTGGAGAACTTGGAAGTGCCTTCTCTTTCCTAATCTATGAAACGTTGGAGGCTTGGAAAAGGGAAATCCCACTGAGTATAGGAAAGATGATATTTAGAAACTTTTAATTAGCCCATCAATGCCTCCATGCTCTGCACAAACTACTAGGTGCAACGAAGAGAACAGGTGCTTATATTGTAGGTCATGCTGTTCATTCTCAGTATACATTTTGTTTTCTTATAACTCAAAGTGGTTTTAGGAAACATATTCCTAGGATTACAGAAAAAAATGGCTAATTTTCAATTAGCACAACTCCCGCATGGAGGAGTTCACTGGCATGGATAATACGAAGCAGGAGACAATTCCAAAATCCTTGTATTTGGGGATTATAATGTATTATATGATTTTAAAATAGATTTAATTTTCTAATTATATTTACCCTGCCTTAATACTAAACCAGGTTTGCCTTCCCAGGGTACACATCAACCATAACCTCTGAACGTTACAATGGTGAGAGAATCCTCCCTGGTATTTAAAAACAAAACAAAACAAAATGTTATGAATAAATACAAAATGGCTAATACTTATTTTTAGAGATAATTATAAAAGTGGAATTTATAATCATATTTTATTAAAAAACACATATGACATTAAACTTCAATATTAGTGATAGATTTTTTTTTTTTTTTTTTAGTGATAGATTAGTAATGAAGTTATCCATAATCCTACCAAATACAATTGATATATTTTCACTCGAAGTTGCGTGTCACCTTTCAAATCCATTATTTTATTTTATTGTACTTTAGATGAAGGTTTTATACATATTGTTTTATGACATCTGTTAACAACACAATGATATGTTAATACTCTCCCTTCTTGACCATGTGTTCCCTATTACCAGCTTTCCTGTCCCCTCCTGCCTTCTGGTCCTTGTCCCTGGGCTGGTGTGTCATTTTGTCTCATTTTGTTTTATGGGCCTGTCTAATCTTTGGCTGAAGGGTGAATCTCAGGAGTGACTTCATTACTGAACTGAAGGGGTGTCCAGGGGCCATACTCTCAGGGTTTCTCCAGTTTCCGTCAGGCCGGTAAGTCTGGTCTTTTTTCTGAGTCAGGACTTTGTTCTACATTTTTCTTGGGCTCTTTCCGGGACCCTCTATTGTGATTCCTGTCAAAGCAGTCAGTGGTGGCAGCTGGACTCACTCTGGTGGAGGCCATGGTAGATGTGGTCCATTAGTCCTTTGGACTAATCTTTCCCTTGTATCTTTAGTTTTCTTCATTCCCCCTTGCTCCCGAAGGGGTGACCTCAGACGCTACTCACCAAAGTAGAGTTCAGAACATTTTCTTTATAGACTATGTTATGCCAACTGAGTGAGCTGTTCCCTGAGACCATGGTCCCCACTGCCCTCAGCCCGGCAATTCAGCCTCACACGCATTCTTAATCCTTATTTACTTCGTTTTTAAAAGTGAGAAACTCATAAATAGAACATGAAAGAGACCTGGGGTGAATAATAAGGAAAAGAAAGAAGAGAAGCCACAGATGATGAAGGAGTGAAATAGAGAAAGGGATGGAAGAGAAAGTAAAATGAAAAGGCTGGGTAGAAAGAAGAGAGACCAAGAGATGGATAAACTGACATCATCAGAATTAGGGGATAAATTAAGGAAACAAGAGTCAGGTGATATTCCCCCCCAAAAGAAACTATAAAAGGTCTCTCTCAGACATAAAAAAAGATGTTTGGAGGTGGACAGACCAGGGCTAGAATGAGGCTTTTATCTTTCTGCTCCACGTTCCAGCAAATAACTTCATGCTCATGGTCGTCTCATCATATGATTGCACCAACAATCCCATCCGAGTTGCAAGCTTAAAGATGGAGGAAAACCAGAAGGACGAAGAGCAGGGCCCTCCAAGTTGGATCAACTCCCTTTAAAAAGTCTTCCTGGGATTTGCACATGTTACTTACTCTTGAATCCCATTGGTCAGCACATGGTCACAGGTCAAATGCAGCTACAAGACAGGTTAGGGGATATAGTCTAAATCTGGGCGGCAATGTCAACAGCTAACATTAGGGCACTGTTACCAAAGATGAAAGGGAGAATGTTTGGTGGAGTAGACCACCAACCATTCTCAGTGCACTGCAAATTACTGAGTTAGTGCAATCTCATCTGTACTAGAAAATAACAATCTGGACCCAGATTGACACTGATAAATCCTGACTCAGCCCCTTGTGAGTTATGAGGCCTTGTGCAAGATTCTGTGTTCAGTTGTCGTCTAAGGATTAAATGAATTAATGCATGCAAAGCACTTGGCACACAGGAAACTCAAGATATGCTAACTTGTGATGGTTTCTTTTCAAATGTTACTATATTCTAAAAATAATGGTTTGCTACACCCTGGAATTCCGTGGGTCTTAAATATGAGGGAAGAAATAATTTAGATTTTAAAAGGTTTCTTTAGGATCTGAACTGTGTTGGTCTATCTGGTAAAGATCTTCTAAAAGTCCAGTGACATTCAAAATTTATCAGGTTTTAAATTCCTTCTAGCAGTAACATTTTGTGATTCTTTGATTTTCTTATCTTTGTTATTTGAGAGATTAGGTAGGACTGCATCACTCCTAAATGCCTGAAGGTGATGTAACACTTGAAAATTGCATTTATTTCATGATGGTGGTACTTTATTTTAATGTCAGGTCTACTTTTTTGTAATCAACTTTGGGTGTAGTGGGATTAAAGCTCATAAGGACAAAAAAAAAAAAAAAAAAACAGAGAGAGAGAGAGAGAAAGACATCCTTCAGAAACAAAAAGGTTGACCACTTTTAACAACTCCTGAACTGTTCTTATGAACTTGTGAGTCACTGACCAAGGCAGTAATAGCCCTGCTGTGATGGGGTTACCACTTCCTTCAGACCTACTGGTCAGACCTACTCCTCACCCAAGGAATCAATGATAATGCAGGCATTTGCTTAGCACATAGGTTGCCTCTTTTCATCTGCCTGCAATGTTGTGAGGTCCTGTATTATTCCCATGTCAACCACGGAAAAATGCAAAGTTCGGGAAGATGAGACCACTGACCTGAAATTCCAAAGTGGTGATTGGCTAAATCCAAACACAAATCTCAAGCAGCCTGGTCAAATACATCCCACCCTATTATTTTCCATCAAAATCAACCTCTAAAAGTGGACTTGAAAGGGACTTTAATGGAGGCCCAGTCAGTGAGAGAGAGACCTTATCTCCAGCTATAGGAGGGGAGTTTGGCCTTCTCCGAGGGCCTAGAGAGAACACATTGTTTTAGTCAGGTCAAGAAGGGGCCTTTTTGTTTGCAGAACTGGTGACCAATACTTCAGTGGGCATCTCGACCAAGTGTTGATACGTGTAGGGGATTGGTTTGGTGGATTTGTTTTTGAAAGGGAAGGGAATTGTTTTATTTTGGCCACAGGAAAATGACTTATTGCTGCTTTGTACTGCACATGTGTGGTGTATGCATGTGTATACATAAGTTTGGAATTACCCAGGACAGGGAGAAATGAAGCAGATGGCAAAGACGTCGGCAGAGTGTCTGATGACCAGTAACTTTTCTCATGGAAGATCACAGAAGTCTAGAAGCTGAAGAGCTAGGTTCCTGAAGAACTGTAAAACTAAGGGAATAAGCAAAGCTACTTTTAGAAGACAAAATACTGAGCATACTTTTTGAATCAAATCTCCAGGGGAAAGAATTCCACTAATTAGGAAGTGTGGGTGTGTAATGCTCTCACTTATTCAACAGACTTCTTTTAAGTACTTACTATTCATCTATGCCAAGAAGTATGGAAGAGAGCTTCCTGGTCAACTGATTGGAAGAGATCCATATTCATGCCTATTCCCAAGAAAGGTGATCCAACCGAATGTGGAAATTATAGAACAATATCATTAATATCACACGCAAGCAAAATTCTGCTGAAGATCATTCAAAAACGGCTGCAGCGGTATATCCACAGGGAACTGCCAGAAGTTCTGGCCGGTTTCAGAAGAGGACGTGGAACCAGAGATATCATTGCTGATGTCAGATGGATCCTGGCTGAAAGCAGAGAATACCAGAAGGGTGTTTACCTGTGTTTTATTGACTATGCAAAGATATTTGACTCTGTGGATCATAACAAACTATGGATAACCCTGCAAAGAATGGGAATTCCAGAACACTTAATCGTGCTCATGAGGCACCTTTACATAGATCAAGAGGCAGTTGTTCAGACGGAACAAGGGGAAACTGATTGGTTTAAAGTCAGGAAAGGTGTGCATCAGGGTTGTATTCTTTCACCATACCTATTTAATCTGTATGCTGAACAAATATTAGGAGAAGCTGGACTATATGAAGAAGAACGGGGCATCAAGATTGGAGGAAGACTCATTAACAACCTGTGTTATGCAGATGACACAACCTTGCTTGCTGAAAGTGAAGAGGAATTGAAGCACTTACTAATGAAGATCAAAGATCACAGCCTTCAGTATGGATTACACCTCAACATAAAGAAAACCAAAATCCTCACAACTGGACCAATGAGCAACATCATGATAAACGGAGAAAAGATTAAAGTTGTCAAGGATTTCATTTTACTCAGATCCGCAATCAACAGCCATGGAAACAGCAGTCAAGAAATCATAAAACACATTGCATTGGGCAAATCTGCTGCAAAAGACCTCTTCAAAGTGTTGGAGGGCAAAGATGTCACCCTGAAGACTAAGGTATGCCTGACCCAAGCCATGGTATTTTCAGTCGCATCATATGCATGTGAAAGGTGGACAATGAATAAGGAAGACCGAAGAAGAGTTGACGCCTTTGAATTGTGGTGTTGGCGAAGAATATGGAATATACCATGGACCGCCAAAAGAACGAACAAACCTGTCTTAGAAGAAGTACAACCAGAATGCTCCTTAGAAGCAAGGATGGTGAGACTGTGTGTTACATACTTTGGACATGTTGTCAGGAGGGATCAGTCCCTGGAGAAGGACATCATGCTTGGCAGAGTACAGGGTCAGCGGAAAAGAGGAAGACCCTCAACGAGGTGGATTGACACAGTGGCTGCAACAATGAGCTCAAGCATAACAATGATTGTGAGGATGGCGCAGGACCGGGCAGTGTTTCGTTCTGTTGTACATAGGGCTGCTATGAATTGGAACTGACTGGACAGCATCTAACAACAACACTACGTGCTACACCAACTTGGGAAACACTGCCACCTATGTTCTGCATTAGGTTTTCAAAAATCCTACACTGGGGAATATCAGAGTTCTATGTCTAGAACATATATGTCTAGGGTTGGGGTGGCGCAAACCGTTAATGTGCTCAGCTGTTAACCAAAAAGTCAGAGGTTTGAATTCACCCAGAGGTGCCTGGGAAGAAAGGCCTGACAATCTACTTCTGAAAAAGCCATGGAGCACATTTCCAGTCTAACATACATGGGGTTGCGATGAGTCAGAGTTGACTCAAGGGCAACTGGTATTTCTAGGGTAAGGCATAGTTTTTGTGCTTTAGTTACGTATAATCGAGAAGACATTAACAGCACACATGGATTTCTCTATATAAAAAGGGAATATTTCTGTACCAGTAATGTGTAGGACTGAAATTAAAATGACCAAAACAATCCATTATAATTGCCCAAGCTTATTATATGGGTGAGGGAAGAGTAGGGAGTAAATAAGTATAATCCAAATGTCAGCAGAATTCCCCTGATCTTTGAGTTATCGATAAAGTAACAATACTGATACTAGTAGTAATTATAAATAAATAAAAGCTTTATTTGTGCTTACAATACCAGTCCCTGTTCTAAGTGCTTTGTGTGCCTTATTTAACCCTCTTACCACCCCTTTCAATGATGAAGGAATAATTATCTACATTATACACCCTACTTTACAGATAAGGACACAGGGTAGTTAAGTAAGGGGAAGAGATGAGATTTGAACCAATTGCAAATTGTGTTAAATCACACTTCATTCCTATTGATTTCTCCAGGAATTTTTGAGACAGGGTGGAACTCTGGCTCCAATTTCTTGCTTTTGCTAAATTATTTCAGTTCACAGATTACTTCAGCATCCCCCATATATTGCCCTTATTCTATACCATAACACTATCTGATACGTAACTCCTTTTTCTGAAATTTTAATAGATAGATGATAGATAGATAGATGATAGATAGATAGATAGATAGATAGATAGATAGATAGATAGATAGATAGATAGATAGATAGATAGATAGATAGATAGATGATAGATAGATAGATAGATGGATGATAGATAGGTAGGTAGATAGATAGATATGGTCACACAAGACATTTGTACTAGCAGCAGAACTGACCTGGAAATTTTAAGAATTCATAAAACAAAGATTAGATTTATGAGTAAAATCAGTTCATTAATCCCATTATGCTTGAAATTAAAAATCGTAACTACAGAGTAGTATTCTCAATCTGGTAATACAAATGTGTTATATTTCTCTAACACAACTTTTTAAATTTTGAATTTGTGTTCAGAAGGAGCAAGCAGTTTCCAACTTGCCCCAGGCCTTGCCTTTCCAGATTGCTTCCAGCAGATCAGCTCCATTAGTTTATATTATCATCCTGGACTGCGAAAGCTTTCCATTCACCATCTTCATAACAACTCCGATGCACTAAGCAAGATTAATGCGTGGGTTGTCAGCTTTTAGAGTCCTGAGTTGGAAATCAAGAGGCAGGATATGGGATTTGAGGTATTGAGAGTCTGGTGGAAATTTCACCCATATTTCTAGAGCTGGGGAAAAAAATTCACTGCTAAAGTAAACTAAATAATAATGACAATAAATGAGAATAGGAAAAAATCCATTCCTAAATGAATTTTCAGGATCTAAAAACTGTAGCCTTTTTCCTCAAATCAAAATTGTTTACATTTTTGTCACTGCACCTGGACTAGGGAGAGCCAAACCAAACTCATTGCCATTGAGTTGATTCTGACTCATAGCGACCCTATAAGACAGAGTAGAACTGCCCAATAGGGTTTCCAAGGAGCACCTGGTGGAATTGAACTGTCAATCTTTTGGTTAGCAACCAAACTGTTAACCAGTACGCCATGAGGATTTCCAGGGCTAAGGAAAGAGGTCACAAATTTATGAAAAGGAAAGTTAGGCTACTGAGAAAGAAAAAATTGGGAAAAGGAAGTGCTGTTAGAACTTTAAAGTAACTAGAACGTTCAGATACCAGCCAACAGACTTAAATAAATTCACATTATGTAGGCTATCAGGACCCATCTTGATCTCCTCCAATATTTCTGAAAGCCTTTAATGGTAGTTCTAATCCCATCACTCATTCATTGATTCAAAAAGTATTCGTCATGTACCCACTCAGAGTCAGGCACTGCTTTGGTACTTGGAAACAAAACAGACAAAATCCTTTCATCTAGTAGGGGAAGCCAGACCAGAAACGAACCCACAAAATATATGATCGTTCTAGAAAATGATGAGTGCTCTAAAGAAAATCATGGGCAACACTATGGAGTGTGCCTAGGGCTGAGAGAGCCACTTTGGACTTTAGCAAAGGTTTTGGGAGTGTGAGGGAGTTTACGTCACTGATCCTTTGCCCATTTGAGTTGCCTCCAGCTGACAGCGATCCCATGTGTTACAAAGTAGAACTACTCCATAGGGTTTTCTTGGCTGTGATCTTTATGGAAGCAGATGGCAGGGCTTTCTTCTGTGGAACCACTGGGTGGGTTCGAACCACAAACCCTAAATTAGTAGTCGAGCACAAACCATCTGCACTACCTAGGTACCTAAGCCATTCAAGGCCCAACTTCTCAACAGCTGTCTTAACGTCCATTTGCTCCTGCTCTCCTCACCCCAATTTGTTCCCATCTATTTTTTTTATTATATATATATATTTTATTATATATTATACACCCATTTTTTATATATTTCAACTAGTTTCTCTTTCTTTTGTTTTTATTCTCCTGCCAACCTAGGCTGTCAGCTCTCATCTTCCACGCCTAAGTGGTTGACTTAGGCTGGGCTCTCTAAAGAGCTAAAACCAGTAAAGCGTATAAATATATAGAGAGAAAGACTTATATCAAGGAAATGGGTCACGTGGTTGTAGAGGCTGGACTGTTCCAAGTCTGTGGGTCAGAAAAGAGGCTTCTCCTGATTCACATAGCCACATGGGCTGGCAAATTTAGGATGGGCAGATCAGAGCTCAGGGCTCTTGCTCACAGGCTGCAAAGACCAATGAATCCCAAGACCAGCAGGCAAGGCAACAGGTAAGCTGCTGGCTCAAGTCCCAAGAGCTGGAGGTCAGATGAACAGGAGCTAGCTACAGGACCCAGCGAGAGCAAAAAGGTCCTGAACCATGCCAGAATGTCCACTTATGTTCAATGCAGGCCACAACCCAAAGGAAACTTTTCAACTGATTGTCTACTCATAGCAGATCCTATAATGGGGGTGATCATGTATCAAATCTCAACAGGGAAGTGATCACAACATTATACGACTGCCAAAATACTGAGAATCATAGCTCAGTCCGGTTGACACACAACCTTAACCATCACAGTGGTTATCAAGTTGTTTTCCTACACAAAGTTTCCTTTCTTTCTAAGAGTAGTTCTGGAGCCAGATGTTAAAAAAAAAAAAAAAAAATTAACCCAACTATATTAGTAAATGGAGTCCCTGGGTGGTGTAAATGGTCATCATGCTTGGCTCCTAACTGAAATTTTGGAGGTTCACGTCCACCAGAGGCACCTCGGAAGAAAGACCTGGCCATTTACTTCTGAAAAATCAGCCACTGAAAACCCTGTGGAGCACAAGCCAGCTCTGACACACATTGGGGTCGCCATGAGCTGGAATCGACTCAACAGCAACTGGTACTGATAAACAGACAAAATCCAAACTATTTATCATGGCCTCTGAACCGTACACCGTGGGCTCTTCTATAACCCTTACCACCTCAGTGCCCCTCGCCCACACCGGGCCTCCACCCTGCCCTGCCAAAAGCCCATTATGGCCTTTTCACTTGTTGTTACTTCTACCTGGGCTGGCTCCTTGTCATACTTTAGGTCTTAGTGCAAAAGTTGTCTCTTCAAAAACACCCTTCCTGGCCACCTATTTCCCCTTCCCACCCAGTCAATCACACTGGATGTCATAGAGTGGGCTAGAGCATAAAATATTTCAGGCTTTGCCCCATTTAATCTCTGTCACTACTCAACTCTGCTATTGTGGTAGAAAAGCAACCATAGGCAATGTATAAATAAATGGACAAGACTGAATTCAAATAAAACTTTATTAAGAAGAACAGGCATCTGGCCTGTGGATTGTAACTTGCCTACCCTTATTTTATTATGTCACCCTGTTTATTTCCTGGCTGTTTTCCCAATGTGGAATTTTTTTGTTACTTTGTCTTCCCACTCTATGGAGTAAGCTTCCTGAAAGATGTGAGTGTATCCTTCTCCTTCACTAGTGTGTATCAGCACTTAGAATAGTTAATTGCACATAGAAAATGCTCAATAAATAGCTGTTAAATGAATACTGCCATCACCCATCTGTCAGTCTGTTGTACTGTGGTGGCTTGAGTGCTATTATGATGCTTTCAAATACCAGCAGGGCCAGACATGGTAGACAGGTTTCAGCAGAGCTTCCAGATTAAGAAGAGTAGAAAGAAAGGCCTGGTGATCTACTTCTAAAATTAGTCAGTGAAACTCAGCCAATTGACTCAAACATACCAATCATCACGAAGATGGCACAGAACTGGGCACCGTTTCATTCTGTTATAAAGTCGCTATGAGTCAGAGCCAATTTGATGGCAACAAACAACAATAATAAATGAATGCATGAATGTATTTTAATGCACTATATTACGTGCTATGATAAAGCTCAGCACAAGGCCTCAAGGAGTAAGAAAGAGAGAATAAACCCTGTCTATCAAGGAGGGTAGAGAAACATATCAGAAGAAGCTTCTTGGAGGAGATGAGGCCATTTCCACATCCATCATCTATACCCAACAGAGAAATGTATAGCAAATTAGTAAACCATCCTGAATCTACAATTCATCTCTATTCTCTTGCTATTGTTCCTCTTTCCAAGCTGGTTCTTAAATGTCTGTGCTGAGCCCTTGTGTTCTATCTGGAAAGCAAACTGGAATACAGCCATTACTTTGAATGGTACTATTTGCACAGTGACTTTTTCCCCCTCAAGCGGCAAAAACTTTGCTTGACATTTTGTAGGAAATGTGAGAAAGATTTCCACATGCCACTTTCGCTAGGAATATTATTGTATTCTAGAACAAAATATATATGCAGGTATCTGAGGGAAAAACGTCTTTTCTTTTACAAAAAATATTTAATTTTAGGAAAAACTATTAGCGAATATGGCCGTTCACTTAAGCATTGCTACAAGCAATTTGAGTTGCGGGAGCTGAAGAAAATGAACCACTTCTCTTTTGCTTATCACTGGAAATGGCCAAATCACTATGGATCTCGGTAGTAAATAATGGGCTAAGACAACAGGGTTTGGCAAATGAGTATTTTTATAGCTCAGTGACTCTTCGAATGCAGGCTGGGCCATTCAGGTATTAAAGTGTTATCCGTGACCTCTTAAATGGAGCAAATGGCTCTATAATAATTAAAATACTGTAAATACTGGTGACACGGTTTCTGAGTTTTAAAAGAAATCCTCTTTATTCCTAAAGGAAGGAAATGAGGCGTTGCCTTGTTAGGAATGCACTGTTTACACCTAGAAGCCTCTTGACAACCAACGTACTCAGCTGGTGGAGGAGCCTCATCTGTGAGCCCCGGCCTCTCATTCATCCTCTCTTTGCAGGTTCTGGAAGTTTCTGTGAAGGGACAGCGAAGGCAGCAGCAGCCAGATGCTCTTCAATGCTCCTTTCAGGGGCTTTGCATCTCATTGAGAGCCTTCTCACTTCCTGAGTCAGATTTCACCAACATGTCACCCTCTACACAAGATCTCAACCCTTCAGGGAAATAAAAACTAGTTTCTATTTTTAAAATGATTGGAGACACCTACTCTGCATATAGGAATGCCTTCTTTCTCCTCACCTTTTGCAGATATGCCATTTTCACTACAGAAAATGTTATCACTACCTCTTCTGGGGAAAGAAGCTGTCAAATGAAGCAATCTTTATACATAACTATTTTAACTCTAGGCAGAAAACAGTCATTGGGGGAAATTTTCTATGGCTTTAAAAAAAAATTTTTTTTTTAAGAACAAAAGCTGTGTTATTAATTAGAGCTCCCAAATATTTTTTTGTTGACTTTCTGCTAAGGGCACATGAGAACACTGAACCAAAGTATAACAAAATGGCACCAAAAGGAGGTCAGGCAGCGAGGTCAGGTTCTAACTTGTTGAAGTTTAATTAGTTGTAGCTCTGAAAGCTGAGAGAAACTACCTGAGTAACCACGATAAATTGCCTTGCAGGAAATAGGAAAAAATATCCTTACGGGGACATTTTCAAGAAGACATGACCTAAAAAAGGATGCGGTTGATTCTTGATTGACTGGGGGAATATCAGCTCTTAAAGAACAGCATTTGTGTCTTTTTTAAATTAATTCCAGAGCCATCTAACCTAGGGCATTTACCAGATAAAAGTTCAAGTTGTTCACAGAATCACAGGACTGAAGGAAGCTCAAGAGGCCACAACCTCGAGTCTCTTGCCTATGTAGGAAGTGTCCCCATTCAAAACATCACATTTTTTTTAAAAGATATATATTACCTTTTTTTTTTTTTCTCAGAAGAATCCAGAACAAGATATTCCAAAAATTTTCTTGAAGGCAAGTTCTTCCTAGTATCTCTTTCACTAGAATCCCTCTTAACCTGTCAAATGTAGGAGCAGAGAACAGCTGCTTAAAATCATTCAAATAGCATGGCTTCACTCTTGTGCAGGTGGTGATTAAGGTCTTTCTCTCCCCAGGGTTCTCAGCCTGGGGAGAAAAACCCAGTTCTTTAACATTTCCTCATAAGACTGTTTCCCAAACCACTAATAACATTTTTTAAATGATGCATTGAAGGTCTCCAATTCCTTTCAGCACTGTTCTATTATAAGATTTAAGCTCCTGAAAGAAGCCACAAAGCTCTAAAATAGTGGCTTTTAACATCCATTCCCATATCCTTCAAGCAGAACCCTTTCCTCTGAAGAACCATGTTTCTTGTCCTGTGTACTCTAGGGTGAACAAATGTCCCAGCTTACCTGGGACTGACACGGCTCTTGGGACACCAGACTTTTGGTGCTAAAGCTAAGAAAGCCCTGAGTACAGTTAAATGAGTTGGTCATCCTACAAATAAAAGTCAGCCTGCTCTGACTGGGTTGGGTGTGGAGGAATGGAGGGCTAGGGACCCTAAGGACCTATCACTCTCGCCTCAACCTTGCTACCTGGAGTGGTTCCTCACTTTGACAGAGCTCCTATGACTCCAAGGAGCCCAGACTGAAAATTATGCTCTAAAGAACTTTTGGAAGAATGCTTAGAGCTGAGTTTCTCAGTAGCAGCACTATTAACATTTTGAGCTGGCTAATTCTTTGTTGTGGGGGCTACCCTGTGCACTCTAGGATGTTTTACAGCATCACTGGCTTCTACACACTAGATGCCAGTAGCACACCCACTGAATTATGACAACCAGAAACAGCTCCCAATATTGTCAAATCCTCCCTATTCCTAACCCACACAGAGAACCACTGGTATAGAGTGATAATCCTACCATCTTTTACAGGTTGCAAAGGCATTAAAAAAAAAAAAAAAAAAAGTTGCTGTCAAGTCAGTTCCGATTCATGGTGACCCCATGTCTCTATTCATTGTATTTGCATATATTAATCCTTTAGGACACTCCACACTTTACTTGCAACTGCCTGCCCCACCATGCCTCAGGTACCTAGCTGTAACTCTTCTTGCACATTCGATTCTGTCGGTTGCTTATATTTACAAATTTTTAGTTATTCTACTAGAATTTTCCTGTGAAACCTCCCCTTGTTTGCATGTATCCACTTCTCCAAATTGTCAAGGTCACCTTGAACTTGATTTAAGTTCACAAAAGCAGGTGTTACTGATAAATATAATACGAATATGCTTTATTTCATTATTTAAGCTACTCACTGCAATTGTGAAAGCTCACAGAATTCAGCTCTCAGTGTGCGAGTTTCCCCTACCTGGCAGTACCATTTGCCTATGTCCCTTCTAGTTCTGTGAGCATGGGAGGCACTGAGCTCCAAGCCATTTCTCTCTCTGGGCTTCATTTTACTGCCTTTCTCTGAGCTATGTGGAGAAGTTAGTCCATCCACGGAGTTTCACTTTAAATCAAGGTTGTTCAGCATGTAGCTGACTTTCTTGGATTATGCACAGACCACACCTCACAGATATAGCCGATAATAAAACCAGGACTTGGGGAAATCTGGCTGAGTGCCTAGTAAAGAAAGTAGCTGACATTTTAGTCTTCTTGAAGCTGTGAGGACTGAGGCCTTGGTAGATTTGTAGCCTTGATCAGGGGTCACTTGGGCCATTAGACAGAAATTATGGTGGGTTTGATTTTTAGTGGAAATAAACCTTGCCAGTAGTCCATCAAAGATAATTTGTCTTGGTTCTCTATTCACTTATCTTTAGGGAGTAAAAGTCAGTGAAACAGAAGGATTTGTGTTTTTCAGATGCTGCTGAGCATAATCAGCCTGGGCTGGTGTGACCTCAAGGCCAGGGAATGGGACATCTCAGAAGCAATTCTCACTTCTGACCTACTCCCAGATGGATGTAGGGATGACTGTGAGGGGAATTCAGGACAGCACTCCCATGTCCCTCTTCTCATTTATTGTCTCCTGCTATAGTGGGGAATGGAATTATATTTTTCTTATCAACACCCACAAATACTCACATAACACATACACACTACATAAAGCACATACTACATATATAATGTACATGCACACCACATACACATATGTACACAGATGCAGATAGACACACTGCACACACACCACACACATGCTACACACAAACACATACTACATGCATACATTTACCAGACACATACACGGATACTATATACATATGCACCACACAAGTACTACACATATATACAAACATGAATACTACCCCCCCACACACATCATGTCACACACATATACACACATACTGCACAAACACACACACTCTGACATTTTAATTTCTCTTATCTTTTTCATTCATTTTTGTGGCTAAAAGATCTCTACAGAACCAGGGCTTTAAACTGACTCTTCCCAGCTGAGTCATGCCGATGAAGTGAAACCAGAACAGACCTAGATTTGTAAACTATGACTAAACCAGAAAGGTAACCAGAACTGGAAAAATTATGGGTCTGTGCCCTGCTAGAAACTTAATCTCCCTATTAGGAAACAAGGGCAGCATGCCCGTTGCATAGCAACCAAACCTCTTGACCAGCAGAATCAGTAACAGCGGTGCTTGGCTCAAAGGTGGTGGCCAACCATGCTACTTTGAATATAGGTCACTTTCCACAGTCCTGGCAATAATCTAATCTCCCATGTCAGGCTTCTGAAAGGGCTCACTACACCTCCTCGTAGTCCCCATTCCAGGGCTTCGATCCATAATTTTTCCCGTTCTGGTTATTATTCTGCTCCACTCAAATTTTAAAAATCCAGATCTATTCTGATTTTGCTTCATCAGGCATTATCTGAACTGGTTCAAACCAGTTCGAAGCCCTGTATAAAACTAATTAGAATCCTAGAAAATAAGACATCCTTCAGACTAACCTTTCCCTCTTTTTTTCTATGAGAAAATGAGTAGAGAAATCTTACAAAGCACATACCCTAGGTCACATTTTTGCTAATAGCAAATTTGAAAACAAAACTTAGATTTTTTGCTTCAGAATCTAAGTCTTTCACAGCAGAACTTCTCAAACTTTCACACGCACGTTTATGAAGGCTGAAATGCAGATTCTGATCAATGTATTAAGTCTGGGGCGGGGCTTGGGATTCTGCATGTCTAACAAGCCTTCAGGTGAGACCAGTGCTGATGGTCTGCAGGCCACACTTTGAGCAGTAGGCTTTACAGAAAATCAGCATTTTCCAAATCTGCCCACCATTGGAATTCATCTCAGACCTACTGAAATCAGAATTTCCAGAGATTGGGCCCAGCCAGGAACTTTTTTTTTTTCTATAAAGAAAGGTCCTTAGGTGATTCGTATCATCAGCAAGGTGTGGGAATCACTGCTGTGTATCCCACTGCATTTTGATTTAATTTTCACACTATGGGGACAATGAAGAGGGAACGAACCTCTGGAATTAAGCAGCCCAGACTCAGACCTCATGATGAGAGGCCCACAGGAGGATTCCTGACCTAGCTGGGCATGAGAGTTAATAAGCATAACAGCAGAGTTGGGTAAGCCTTTTTGAAATCTGTTTTTGGGAGGGGGTGGCCATAGAAATGAATAAAGGAAGGAAAAGGCAGAGGTGATAGAGACCCTAAATGCAATTAGAAACCTATTATGTCACTGACACAGGCTTACTTTGAGTTTCTAGGGGTACAGCTAAGATAACTAATAGAGGAGGATTTGAAGAACTCAAAAAGTGTAATGAAGTACTTACACCAGGACCAGGAGATGGCAGAGATTTGGGCCTCCCTGGATATGGGCCAATTTCCATACCTACTCTGTGAATTCTACCACCTCAACAACGGCTTGGTAGCAGATTTAGTGTAAATTTCTGGATTAAGAATAAATGAGGCACTCTTTGCCAGTATGAAGCTCTTAACCATACCTAAATATCTTAGGAGTTGAGAGAGGTTACGGTTTATGCCTGGGGTGTGGTTCAAAGTTATGTGCCCTGTGGATGCTCGATGAATACTTGTTGACTATCAGATTTCACTTTACCATGAAAGCTGAACACCTGTGCATTTTCTATAATCATGTCAGATACACTGGAACTCTAGAAGCACAGGGTGGGAGATTTTTCTCACCTCTATTCTCTGCAAGAACTCCCTGCACGGCTTATAAATATGCTGATCAAAACCTGCATCAAAAAGAAATCGCATTTCCATATTCCCAGTTTCCTTCATGATCAGAGAATGGATCAAAGAGAAAGCACATCTCTACATTCCCATTTTTCTTTTCATTCCTGATTTGGAGGTCAGAAAAGACTCACAGGTGGGAATAGGCAAGGGATACAAAGTCCATTTGGGGCAGAACGCATAAGAGCTCAAGGCACAAGTATTTTCAAATTATTTCCCCAGACGTACTTACAGAGATTTAAAAAAAAAAGTCTTGTCTTTTACTTAATCCATTCTATTTTAATGATAGTGACAATAAACTATTTTTACACTTTGATATTTGAAATAAAAATGAAAAGTATTATAAGCTTTAATGTAGTACATGATGCTATATTAAATTTTAGTCATAATGCCTAATTTAAAAATAATATTTTAAGGTTGAGTTGTACCTTAGATATAACTAAGATGAAAATGAACTTGCTTCCTTTAATTGAAGATGTTCTAAGATCCACCTCAAAACTGACTCATTTCCTTGGTTGTTAAAGTGATGACTAGGTTAAGTTTGAAAGTTTTTAATTGTTGAATTTTCTCTCAATGTTTTCATGTTATTTCTTTTTGTTTTGGTTTTACCAGCCCAGAAGTAAGAACTCATGCTGTGAACATGAGTAATTTTCCTAACAACTTAGTGTGAATTAAAGAAACTAAAGTGTGCTGCTGTATTTATTTGAACAGCTTGCCTAGGATTATAATATTAATGTTTCTGCTTTCTTTTTGTGAAGGTGCTATTGACCCTAAAACAATCTTATTACACATTTTAAAGAAAGTGCCCACACAGAAAACAAATAAGCTATGTTACTTCACAGTTTCAATTACACAAAGGGATTCAGAATAAATTTTAATACATTAAGCTATTTGATTCCAATAACAATTTATTGAGTATGGTGAACTGAAATAAATGCAATTTCTCAATATCTACAAAGTAATTATTCATCCTGTTATTAAAGGGACTTCTAAAAACCTTCCTAATTTGAAGAAAGGAAGAGAGAGAGAAAGGAAGAGAGGTGAATGCCTAAGAAATAAGTTGCTACAGAAATCTAAGTTCTCTGTTAGCTTTAAATGAACTAGTTGCATCTCTACTGCCACCTTCCTGAGGCTTAGCTTCTTGAAAATGAGGGTATTGAATCAGACAGCATCTGAGATCCTTATCAGTTCTACCAGTCTATGATTCTGTGCAATAAAATTAGTCTCAAAATGTTCATAAAGGTTTCTTTATAGATTAAACGGTACTGTGGATCTTACTTTGGAAGCTAGAATTTCTAGATTTCCCCGCAGTCCTTTGAGGTGTTACAAAATTATCTACAACTTTCACAGGGAGATTTTACAATCCTCATCGTTGCCCAGAGCAGAAAATTCCAGGGTCTGCAGCACTATCAGTTGCCTTTTTCTTTTAACTCAAAGAGAAGTCACTTTCTTCACAGTTCACAACATGGGCACCCAGCGCTAAATGACCCCAACAACGCTCACGTGTGCCTCCCTCCACAGCCCAAGGAACATCCTTTCCCCTTCCTCAGCACAAGCAGCAGCACCATGCTCTTTCTAGTCTTTCAAGTCCTAGCTCTTCTGTATGCCACTTATCAATGATAAATTTTTCTTGAAGCTATCCCTTCTTATGTGTTTCCATAGCTATCCATATCATCAGCTCATCATTGCTAAGTAAGTTTCCTTGGTACTACATGCACACACACATACCTACATACACATATAGGCATAAACATAATTTTACTTTTTTATTCAAGTGTAACTTCCATATGGTAAAGTGCACAATCTGATGAACTTTTAACTAACACTGTCAAGTGTACAGCTTCATGAATTAACACATGTATTCACCAATGTAACCACCACCCAGATCTAGACAAAGAAAATTTCCAGTACCCAGAAAGCTACTTAACACCACCTCCCAGCCCTGGTGACTCAATTTTTACAATTCCAAATATCCCACTCATGCTTCAAAGAATCTTCCATACCCAACATTTGGTCACGTCATGGCCTCTGAAGACTGTTTGGTTTTCCACATCTCCTTCATCTCACTGCCTTCCAAATGGCTAAGTGGTTCTTGGCCTGCTCTAACACTCGCATTTTTTTTTTTGGTCCAGAGCAGGCCATGTGCCTAAGTATGATAATAACAGCAGACATTACACCACTGGGTATTAAGTCCCTACCAGAGGTTTTTTTTTATAGGTTAGCTCTATCCTTGCACTTAATATTCATTATCTCAATCAATCCCCAGCATAACTTAGTTGCTTTTGCAGACTCTGCTAATGTCTCTTTCAAATCTCTATTAACTCAAACACAAACAGTTGGTGTCGCATTGATTTGAATGCAAGGTGACACCATGTGTGTTGATGTAGAACTGTGCTCCATAGGGCTTTCAACAGCTTGTCTTTCAGAAACAGAACACCAGGTCTTTCTTTTGAGGTGCCTCTGGGTGGCCTCAAACTTCCAACTTTTCAGTTAGCAACTGAGCATATTAACTGTTTGCACCACCCCAGAACAACTCAAAACCTACTCCTCCAGAAAGCCTTTCTGATAATAACAGCAATGGCTGTTATTTATTGGGTGACTGCTATATGCCATCGCACAGCTCCATGTGTTAAAAAATGGGCGTGATTACTAGGTTCACATTTACAATTCAGGAAGAGGCAGCATATTCAAGAACATTTGTAGATAGTAATGAAATGTGATAATTTTTACAGAGGAAGTTCACAGAGGTTTAGTGGTAGGCCTGGGATTATACAGACAGTGAAGTGCTGAGACAGGGCCTTTTAACTGTGAGACCTTCATGCTTTCCCCTTTTCTTCCATGCATTGCTTTCATTCATTTACTACACAAATATTTATTGAGCCCCTACTATGTGGCAGATGTGGTTCTACACACTGTGGACATAACAGGGAGGAAAACACAAAACCTCTGCTCTTGGTGAGCTTACATTCTAGCAAAAAGTAAACATAGTAGGTAATCACATAGTACTGTTAGATACGGAGCCCTGGTGGCCCAGTGGGTAAGTGTTCGGCTGCTAATGGAAAGGTCAGCAGTTTGAACCCACCAGCCTCTCTGTGGGAGACAGATGCTGCAGTCTGCTTCCATAAAGATTACAGCCTTGGAAACCCTACGGGACCAGTTCTACTCTGTTTTATAGGGTTGCTATGAGTTGAAATTGACTTAATGGCAATGGTTTTTTTGTATTGTTAGATGGTGTTCAATGCTCTGGAGAAAAATAAAGGGTGAGGGAGTGTGGGCTGTGCTATTGAGCAGGTGTGACAGTTTTAAACAGAGAGTCAAGGTAGGCCTGAGAAGGTGATAGAGTCAAGTCATGAAGGATCTGAGGAAGCCAGCCATGTGGTTACCTAGGGATAAAACATTCTATAGGGAGGAACCAGCAAGCACAGAAGTCCTGAGGTGGGAAGAGCGAGTCAGTCATTGTGGCTGGATGGGGTGAGTAGGGTGAGATACAGAGAAAGCTGTAGAGGATAAGGTAAAAGAAGCATGTGAAGGAGTGGGGTAGGAAGACAGGGGAGGGTCATATCCAGATTGTGTAGGCACTTATAGGTCACTGGAACAATTTGGGCTCCTCCTTATACTTATCACTACAGAAAAATGTAGTGTGTGTGTGTGGTTTACTATATTATTAGAAATCCAAATTTATTTTATATTTGTATGGCTCATTTACCAACTAGCTTCTTGAGGACACATATCAAATTTTTTTTTTTTTTTACTATTTCTCTGAGATTCCAAAATACTATGCAAAAAAGGGCAAATATACTGTCAGTCCCCACCTCCTGTGCCCATAGGGTCCCTGTTATCAATCCTTTCCTGCCAAATACTGCCATAGCCTCAGCTCCTAAAGAATTCATTAAGCTTCAAAGCATTTCTGCATATCTATTACCATTTTTTTCAGCTGAATTTATGGGGATAATCATTCAAGACATCAAAAACCATTAGAACCTGGCATTCTTCTCCATAGAAAATTTGTAGCTATATTACATCAACAACTGTGTACATTATATTACAAGCAAAACACACTGACAAGGACGGTGACATTGTAATTGTGTGATGTGAGTTACAAAACATAACACCAGAAATGAGAGAGCAATATAACATTTCATTTTTCAATAGGCATTAATGGCATTGCTATAGATTGTGAGAACACATTACACTAATTGCCAACACACTGTGCCAGGGCAAACTGGAAACATAATGCATCCTGACACAAGCATCCAAGTCAGAATTTCTTAAGTGTAATCCACAGAACACAAACTATTCATTTGTTTAGCCAATACATATTTATTAAGACCCTACTGTATGCCAGAATTAGAAAACCAATGGTGAACAAAAAATAGACACAGTCATTGCTATGATGGAGTTTTCATGAACCAAATTGTCAGGCAGGGGGCACATGACAAACGTTATAGAAAAAAAAAATGTACTATGTACAACTGTTCCATAGGGTTTCCAAGGAGTGTCTGGTGTATTTGAACTGCCAACCTTTTGGTTAGCAGCCTAGCTCTTAACCACTGAGCCGCCAGGGCTCCATGAGAGCTTTAGGAAGGGAATTTGACCAATCAGATGAAGACTTACTTAAGAAAGTAAAGCAGAAGCTGCAATCTGAAGGATGAGTGAGTGAAAGGGAAAGGAACAGTTTTCCTGAGAGAGTGCAAAGGCCCTGTGGTAGGAGGAACATGGGAAGGACATAGGGATTACCAGTGGTGTTACCACATTCTTCTCAGAGTATGCATAAAAAAACTGAGGAGAAAAGTACGGATATCACGTGGGAGATTCAGGAAGTTGCTACTGGACAGAGACAGTTGAGTTCAGTTGATTTGTCTTTTGTGTGCAATGTTTTCTTCTATCACCCCTTCCCTGGATGTGCGTTCTGTGTCTGCTGCCCAGTATTAAACTCAGATTTTATTTGACACTTAGAGTGCCAGAGTAGCTGCCTCATTTCTGCTGAGATAAATGCAATGAGGGTAAAGAACTGGACAAACAGCAAGGTCATCTAAGGAAGTAAGAGAGTTAAAACAAGGAGGGGAGAGAGAAAAGGTGGGGTGTGAAAGAGAGATAGCAACAAGAAAGGGCTCTAAGAAAAAGCTATCCTTCCTCATGCCATATCAAATACTATAAAACTATAATACTACAGTGTCTAATGTACTCTTAATAGTTGGCAAAATATTATCTCTTTTGAAAAGTATATAATCAGATCTAGTATTATGACTATTTATTACAGCTAAAATTAATATTTTGAGGAAAGTAGCAGTGATTTAAATTGAAAGGCTATATACTGAAGAAATTTTTATGCACCTTATGGAGTCCTGGATTATTTTAATATTACTACTTTTTTGCTAATGGACAATCACGCTGATTTAGCTTACAAAATCAGCGTGAGAACTACTTAGTTACCCCAGTCTTGAAGTTTTTTTTTTTTGTGTGTGATGAATCTGAGACCCTAATGATATTTATTCATTACATTTTTAATGATATATCAGGTTACCATAGCAATTCTTGTTCCCTGGAAACTTCTTTCTTGCAACACACATTTATCCTATGCTGTATTAACAGCCTGATCCTATTGTTTGAGCTGTCTCATTAGCTCTAGTAATCTGGAGCTATTTCAAAATGTTAACCAGTAAAAAAAAAAAAATACATATATATATATATATATATACACACACACACATATATATACTATGGTTATTTAGGAATAATATTTACTTAAGAAAAGAACCCACCTTCAAATCCCCCTTATACCATGAAGTTTTCCTTGATCCTATAAGCGATCACTTTTACTACAAATACTTAGAGTTTATGCCTTTGAGTTTAATGATTAAGTATATACTCTTTTATATTGTTCATCAGTTATTTTTATGTTCGTCTCATATCCCCATGTAGGTTATAGGCTCTATAAATTAGAAGCTAAGACTAATACTTAATTTGTATTCTGCTCATTTTCTTATACAATGGCTTTTTATCAAGTTAAGAAGTAAATTAATTCTTTGACAAGAAGTGTCTTGACCATTCATTTATTCACTGGTTCATTTATTTACTCAACAAATATCAGCCATCATATCCACTGACCAAGGTACTAAGTATGGGGTGAGCATAGGAATGCAAAGATCAATTGGCTTGTTTCCTCCAGTTCTAATAATAGTAACTTCCTTATACTTATTGATTACTGTTTAACACAAGCTATGTCAGATGCTTTACATGCATTGTCCCATTCCATCCTCAAAACAAACCTCCAAAAGTAGGTATTATTATCCCCAATATTCAGAAAAAGACAAAGTCATTGAGTAACCTACCACGGTTTGAAAAAATTTTCAAAGTTTGAGTAATTTAACGAAGATCACAAAGCCAAGAAGCGGCAGAGTTGGGATGCAAAGTAAAGCCAGTCTGACTCTGTTGCCTAATTTTTTTCTACTCTATTTTGCCTCTCATTAAGTACTTAGAATAATATGAGTGACTTTAACAGGGGGCAGAATCAAAGTAAAAGACAGAAAAAGAAGCAAAGCATTTTAAGTATTCAGAGAAGGAAGATATGAGGATTGGTGAGCTGGATCAGATAAAACTTAATGGAGGAGATTATCTATGAGATAGAATTGTTGGATAGAACTTCTAAAGAAAGTCTAAAGAGGAATTTCAGATGTTGCAAATAGCAGGAGTCCAGAGGGTTCCCCCATTTCCCATTTCAGAAATAGTTTGTTAGTTTTCAGGAAAATGGAGTAAATGAATTTGTATTCAATAAGAGTCTAGAACAATATGCAAAGTGCTTGGGTTTAATTTGGCAGGAAACAGGGAGTCAGTAGTAATTTAAGCAGGGAAATTCTTCAGGAAGTTAATTGGGATGTATACTGAATTAAGGAAACATTTAGGGGATCATCATCATAGTCAAGGCGAGAGGTAGTGAAAGACTGAACCAGAATGACAGAATTAGGAACATCACAGAGAAGACAAGAGAAGGCGATTATGGAGAAATACGGAAGAGCTTTGTAAGTAAGAGAACTACAATATTTTGGTGTGATTGGGATGGTGGCAATGTGATTACTAGAAACAGGAAAATCAGAAAAACAAGCTAGCTTTTGAAAGGGCCCAGAGTTGGAGATACTGATGAGTCAGGGAAAAGTAGAATTTGGAGATAAAACAGGTTGAGGATTAACGATATCAATTAAAAAGTCAAATGCATTGACGTGATAGTTAAGGCTGTGATTCTGAAGGAGATTATCATACAAACAAGGACAGAGAGAGTGAGAGAAAGACAGAGAAAGAGAGAGCTGTGTTAGATTCCCATCAACTCACACAATGTCTAGCATGCAGGAAACAACAGCACATATTTGTTACTGAATAAATAGGATGAGGAGGAAGAAGAGACTAACATATAATCAAAGGGTCAGGAAAAGGAGCAGGGCGTGGAAGTGTCAAGCAAAAGATAACATCAAGACTGAGGTTGATCCATAATGCCAAACACTGTGAAGAAATCAAGGTATCAGAAGAATAGAGGATGATCAAAAGTTGGGAAAGGAGAACTAGATGAAGGATGAAAGAAGAAAGGGATAGTAGATAGAGCAAGTGCCCAGATCAAGGTCAGGTCATCAGAGTTGAAAACAAGTGAAGAAAGCAGGTTAGCAGCCATCAACATAGATGTTGCCATCAAGGAGGTGCTGGCAGGGGACAGGATAAAGACAATTATGTAGTGAGTTATCCGGGCAAGACTGATATATCCCATGTGGATCGTATCTCTCCAAAAGATTTCATCCATATTCAGGAGGAAGGATTTGTTGAGTGAAGGTGGCAATACAAAGATCTCAGAGTACCAGTGGGGGTATAGCAGGCTGATCCCTCTTCCTAAACAACAGAATCAAAAGGGTAGCCTTCAACAGGTAGCTTCTAAGGAAATGCTGTCACAGAAAAGTCTAGTTTTTTTGTCTTTTTAAAAAATTTTTATTCTGGTAAAAGTATAGGGTCGCTATGAGTCGGAATCGACTCGACAGCAGCGGGTTTGGTTTTGGTCTGGGTTATATAAACCAAACCCGCTGCCGTCAAGTCGATTCCAATTCATAGCGACCCTATAGGACAGAGTAGAACTGCCCCATATTGTTTCCAAGGAGCGCCTCGTGGATTCGAACTGCCAACCATTTGGGTAGCAGCCGTAGCTCTTAACCACTATGCTACCAGGGATTCCAAAAGTATATATGTCATAATATTTTTCTTTTTAACCACTTTTAAGTGCATGATTCAGTGGCATTACATTTATAAGGTTGTGCAAACATCACCACAATCTTTTCTGTCACCTCAGAAAGAAACTTTGTACCTTTCAAGTAATAATTCCTCATTTTAATTAAACTTTTGAGGCAAAGATGAGAGTCGGGCTTATTTTTGATTGAATAAGGATCCCACAGTTTATAATGGAAGGGCTGGCTGAGGGGCAGGAGATGAGGAGTGAGTTTGGGAGAATCTCTACCACATTCCTGGGAAGAGTCTCTCCCATAGAAGGGTTAGAATTACAGATCCAAGAAAAAAATCCCTCTCTCCTGACATTTATGATATGCTTCATTTTTAGTGGGCAGTGATGTATGCCTCCTGAGCCCAGGTAAATCACAACATAAAAAAAATTATTTTTTCCTACAGTTCCAAACTTGTGGTCTTCATCATAAAACCCTGTATTTTACTTTTCTCTTCATTGCTAAAACCCTGGTGGTAATATTCATCATTCCTAATAACCCAACTGAATGGAATTTGACTTTGACTAATATAATCAAGATCAGAAGTGCATTATACACTGGCCTCTCTTCTTCCTTCCTGAATACAAACATGATTAAAAGGTTTGGAAGAAAACAAATGTTTCTGATGCAAATGAGAAGAGGAAAAATACTGGCTTCACTTTCTGTCCCAACATCAGTAGAGAAGAAGTGTGATAATTCAAGTCTACGAACTTATTGGGAAGAAGAAAATAACAAGAAAGCTTAAAATTACAGAGAAATCAAAGAACACAAAACCAAGTATGGTGCCCAAATAGAAAATAACCTGGAAGGATAGTGTAGGAATAAATATTGATTGTAAGCTCTGATAGCAAAACAAGACTCTGTTTCCAGTGTCCCACTCTCTAGCATACAATCAGTGGCCCACACCTGGGACACCAGAGAAAGCACAGGCCCAGGGTCCTGTGTGAAAACTTGTATCGCTCCACGCAGAGGCACAGAAAGAGAGGTTAGTTCCAGAACTGGCTTAAGATTAGAATGGATCGAATTTCAAGGAATCTAAAAGTTGGGGTTTGAGGTTGGAAATCATACGCCATTTGCAGCCAGAGTTTTGAACAAATTAAGGGACAGAGTAGTCAAGCAGATGGAGACCAAGTGTCAACTTTATAAGCAATCGCCGTCAAGTAAATCCCAACTCACGGTGACCCGACATGGATCAGGGCAGAGCTGTGCTCCACAGGGTTTCCAATGGCTGATTTGGGGAAAGTAGATCACCAAGGCTTTCTCCTGAGGCACCTATGGGTGGACTTGAACTGCCAACCTTCTGGTTAGGAGCTGAGTGTGTTAACTGTCTCCACCACACAGGGACCCTATCAGTTTTATGAGCATATTGGAAACCATGGTTTAGGTGTGCAACAACAATGGACTTGCTCCTTCTGAAGCTGGGGATTGTGCAGGCCACTGAGTCACAGACAGCCCAGTTCATTGCAGATTTCCCCCTTGTACCAATGAGAAGCACAGCAGAAAGGGAACTTACTGGCTCAGAAAGGAAAAGGAGGGGGAATACACCCAGTTACAAGTCCTGCTTCCAAATCTCTGTTTAGATGATTGACTCCTCCACCTCTGAGGAGGAATGAGTGAAGAAGCAGAGAGGAGAGGATGACACACTGATATCCCTTGGCATGGAAACAGGAAGCTATGAAAATGAAGGTGCCCACCGACAACCCCTACCTCCACGCAACCTTGAGTATGATCTAGATTACCCTGAACTTGACCCAGGGAACACCTGAACACTTATAGCTTTGGTGTCCCTCCTTACTGGAGGTGAACTGACCTCAAGCAACCGTGAGATCCAATCTCCAGGGGCAGAGCCAGCAATAAAAAAAGAGAAGGCAGTGTATTTCTATAATAACCCCAGTGAATAAGGAGGTTATAAAGGGGCACTGCAGGCCAGTTTCTGCCGACTAGTACATTTTATTTTCCCTCAGGGACTTAAAGAAAAAGCAAAACAAACAAACATTGAATTAGATGCCAGCATTTAAAAAACAGGATACTTTACTTAAAAATTTGGGTTACTGTCTTCTGTGGAAACACTGAATGGTCTGGCAACCCTGGACCCATGCCCCAGCAAGGATCATATTCACCTAGGTGAACTGTGATTGTCTCTTTGCCCCAGCCCCAATCTGCTTGCTTCACCCATTTCTATATTCACCTGGCCCCGGGGCCATTTGGGTTACTAACCCTTCTCCAAGTAATAAGCAGATGGCTTGTTTTGCATTTGGGCTCCTGTGGAAAGATTTATTAAATGAGAAAGCTCAAGAAGAAACAAATTGAAAAGGGCAGAAGGGAGGGAAGAAAAAAATTTAGTATGCAAATTAGAATCTGGCAGATTTACAGGAACAAGGAAAAAGTAGCAACGGAAAGGAACAAATGGCAGCTGAACAGTCAAGGACCTGATTCTGGTATGAGAAAACCTAGGAAGCAGAACTGCTAGACAAGTGACAAGAGGCAGCCGGGAAGAGTAATGCTGAGTAAACTAAAACACTGTGTTTAGCCAAGAAAAATATTACTTCAAAAATCACTAGCCTTCTTGTCTGTTAGTCTTTGCAGGAGGCAATGTTCTTTATAACCAATCACCATTTGAAAGCATTACTGTGCTCAAAGACAATTCAGACGCACAAAGTGCAATGCAGAGAAAGGAGTGGAGATGGATTCTGACTGAAATTCACCTCCAGTATGAGCAGGATGCCTGATACCATGTGATCCTGCTTCAGGGGCAGATTATCCAATAACCAAAGTAAGCTCAGTGTTTACCTTACTTACCAGATCATCCGTAGTGAACAATCTCACATTCTATAGGACGGTGCACTGGGGTTGGGAGACAGATGCCAGTCATACCTAGAAGCAGAATCTTTGATGTGGTGATAAAAAAATTGAAATCGTTCACTACAAAATGATCTGGTAAGCAAAGTAAACACTGTGCTTACTTTGTTTACTGGATAATCCACCCCGATCAAGGGCATTAACTAGAGCTTTACAAACCTGGTTTCCTCAGAAAATATTAATAACTTCAAAGTTAGAGATAGCCACAAAAAACAAAATTTTAAAAGCCAAAAAAAAAAAAATCAAACTACTATCATATTATTTCACATACTAATATAGACTAGACTCTTCAAGAAATGTATAGAAATTAGCAAGCCACATAAAGCAAAAATGTAATAAAAATAGCTTTCTAGGCACTTTAAGGTACTTTCAAGCTAACTTCTTTTAATGACTCTCTAATTTAAATACTTGCAGTGAATCCCTCTCTCAGCCTATCAAGGATTTGCCTTGGTTTCATTCGCAGCATACCCGTAGCCACCCAGTCGATTCCGGCTCATAGTGATCCTATAGGACAGAGTAGAACTGCCCCACAGGGTTTTCAAGAAGTGGCTGGTGGATTCAAACTGCTGACCTTTTGGTCAGCAGCCAAGCTTTTAACCACTGTGCCACCAGGGCTCCATAAGACCTTCTATATAGCAAGAGGTCAACCTAGTGTCATGAAATTATTTGTTGAATTTACTAAGAAAAATCTCAAGACATGTAACACCTTGCTCAGTAACTATGCACTTATCAACTAACAAGGTAAGGCATTTAATTTTTCTGGACTTGATAGGTAAAGTGAGATGGAGGGAAGGGTTTGATTAAAGCGATAAATTACCAATGAGAACCATTTCATGTCTAATAATCATAGCAAACAGTTATATAGTGCCAACCACTTACATATGTCAGGCACTGCTCTAAATAATACCAGGATAAAAAACCAAACCAAACCCACTGCTGTCGAGTTGATTCCGACTCATAGCGACCCTATAGCACAGAGTAGAATTGCCCGATAGAGTTTCCAAGGAGCACCTGGCAGATTCGAACTGCCAACCTCTTGGTTAGCAGCTGTAGCACTTAACTGCTACACCACCAGGGTTTCCAGTATAAGGATAGATAAGAGTATACATGTATTTACATGCATCTCCATAACAATCGTTGTAACAGCCCATGAATTAGGTCCTAACATTATCATCCCCATTTTATCAATGAGGAATTGAGGTATAAAGAGGTTATGTGACTTGCCCATGAGGTTCATGGCACTTGCCCAAGTGGCAAATAAATGAAAAAGCTAGGATTTCAGCCCAGAATATCTGAGTATGCTGCCTCTCTTAGAATCAACAACTCTGTTTTTCTGTACTAAAAAAAAAAAGCTTGACAAAATCTGGAACTCTTTATAAAGCCAGCCAAGTTAAATATATAAGTCTTAATTAAGTCTTTTTCACTTCTAACATCTAAGGATACAAATGTATTATTAGATATTAGAAGTCTAGCTCATCTCATTGGAATAGGCCATTACCTAAAATAAAACAAACCTGATAAAATAACCATCATTATACAGCATGCTCTGGCCTACTTTTTTGTTGTTATTGTTGAGAATATGTATGGCAAAACATATAACAATTCAATAGTTTCTACATGTACCATTTAGTGACATCGATTACATGCTTGGAGTTGTGCAACCATTCTCACTCTCCTTTTCTGGGTTGTTCCTTATTAACATAAATTCACTGCCTCCTAAGGTTCCTATCTAATCTTCTTAGTAGCTGTTATCTATTTGACCCCGAACAGATAGTTCTTAAAAGAGCATAATGCTCAAGGGAGACATTTTTTAATAGTTAAGCTAAACTATTGTTTGGCTTTAAGAAGGCTACAGGGGGTGTTTTTGGTTTAAAGTTTAAAGATTATCTCAGAGCAATAGTTTCAGGGGTTTGTCCAATCTTAATGACTCCAGGAAGTCTGGAGTCCATGAAAGTTTGAAATTCTGTTCTGCATTTACCCCATTTTGATCAGAGTTCTTCTTTAGAATTTTTTATCAAAACGTTCAGTAATGGTAGCTGGGCACCATTCAGTTCTCCTAGTCTCATGGCAAAAGAGGTAGCTGTTCATAGAAGCAATTAGCCATAAGTTCCATATCCTCTTCCTATTCCTGACTTGCCTTCTTCTTCCGTTGCTCCAGGCAAATAGAGACCAATTGTTTTTCCTTGGACGGTGGCTTGCAAGCTTTTGAAACCCCAGGCACTATGCAGTGAAATAGGAAGTAGAACAGAAGCACTAAATGTGTAATCAGGCCAGTCAACTGAGGTGTCCCATGAAACCATGACCCTAAACCTCCAAACCAAGGAACCAAATCCCATGAGGTTTTTTGGTTGTACATAAGCAGCCTCAGTAGCTACTTGTGTTGCTGTTGTAAATATATCACACTACTTTTGCCAGTTGGACTTTTTACGGGTGACGGCAATTACAATAATTGATTGCGCAACCCTACCCATAATCAATAGGATATTTCCATCACCGTTAACTCCCCTTCCCCACCTCGCTTCACCCCTGGTAACCACTAATAAACTTTGTTCTCTATACATTTGCCTTTTGTCTTTTTTATAAGTGAGGTCATACAATATTTGTCCTTTTGTGATTGACTTAATTCACTCAGCATAATGTCTTCCATTTCCATCCATATTGTAGCATGTATCAAGACTTCATTTCTCCTACTTGCTGAGTAATATTCCATGTATGTACCACATTTAGTTTATCCATTCATCTATTGTTGGGCATTTAGTTTGTTCCTACCTTTTGGCTATCATGAATAGTGCTAAAATGAACATTGGTGTACAGGTACCTGTTTGGGTCTCTCCTTTCAAGCCTTTTGGGTATATACCTAGGAGTGGAATTTCTGAGTCGTATAGTAGTTCTTTTCTAGTTTTTTGAAGGCTCTAGCCCATTTTGACATTTATGGAGAATTTTTCCTATGCCAGGCTCTGAAGTAAAAGGGGAAATACAAATATGGATAAGAAGAGAGCTGAGCTAAAAGAATCAACAACCTAGAGAAGAGCTGAGCACCGTTTTTGCTGACATGTAAATCACGTGTTGCTAACTTTTCTTGAAATGTCTACTGTATGGAGTTTCTTTTATTAATTTTCCCAAATCTTTTACTTTTATTTATCTGCTCACAATTTAAAAGCGTATTTCTTAATGACTCACCTTTACTTATCCTTTCTAAAGCTACTGAATTTTTTAGAAATAACAACTCCTGTCTTCTCTCTCTCTCTCTCTGTCTGATATTTCATCAGTTTTACATAATATTTCATTAAATTGTACCCCGTTTGGGAAAAAATACAACAGACTCTTAGTAAGCATACAAAAACAGCTGGTGAGAGTGGAAGCGTCCAAACTTGGGAGTCATTAAAAGGGCTTCTATTGGCCTGAGTTGCTGACTCACATCAGATATTTTAAATCACATTTAAATGGAAAAAGAAAAGTAAAATTTCAAAAAAGAGAAAGTGAAGCAATTTTACTCCAACTGAAAATTTCACTTTGAAAGTTAAGAGTTATGAGACACTCAATATTGCGGTGAAGTTTTTCAGCCACTTTGAAATTCTGTCTCAAATGCCAGCCTTTATGTAAAGCCTTTCCTGATTCTGTAGATTGGCAGTGCTCCCTCTTCTTAGGAACCCCTCAGCAATATGTTTAGACCTTACTTATGGCAGGTTTTATGTTATAATAGGGACGTTTATGAACCTATCTCATCTCCCTACGTAGGGTATAAACTACTTGATAAAATGAACTTTGTCCCTCTCATTTATAAAATTTGCAATGTTAAAGGGTTTTGTACATAGTGACTTTTCATATATGTTACATTGCAGGGAATGTGTACATGTACGTATTTGCGTGGGTTTGTGTGCAGTGAGGCAGGAGGCCTGGCATTGGAGGCTGACAGAAAATCTACCTCTTTCTTCCTTCACAAATGTTCATCCTTCCATGAGATAAGGACATATTCCAGAAGTTTCCACTTCCTTCTTTTCGTATATGTACATATGTTACTATCTCACAATGTTTACAGGCTTCCTTACCCACTACACTTCTATTGAATAGTGTCCTCCAAAATGATATGTTGAAGTCCTAACCCTTCACACCTGTGAACAAGATCTTGTCTGGAAACAGGGTCTTTGAAGAGGTTGTCAGTTAAGTTTTAACATGAGGTCATACTGGAATGGGGTAGGTCCTAATCCAATCTGAGTGGTGTCCTTGTGAAAAAAGAGAAGAGCCACAGAGAAACAGAAGCTAGATGTCCCTGTGACAACTGAGTTATGCTACACCTTCAACACAAGGAATATTTGGGCAAACAGAAGCTGACAAAGACAAAGTATCTTACCCTAGATCCTTTGGAGAGAACATGGTCCTGTTAACATCCTGAATTTGGACTACTAGCCTCCAGAACAACGAGACAATAAAAAAATCTCTGTTATTTAAAACCACCCACTTTGTGGTACTTTGTTATGGCAGCTGTAGAAAACTAGAGATAGTATTTTATTGATTTTTATGGCCTGGTGTCTGTCACAGAGACTATCATCAGGATATACTAAACGAATACTTCTTGAATGAATAAATGAATTAAAGTCTGAAGTAGAAAATCTCCTAATGATTCAAGGAGGGTAGGGAATGATGAGGATACATTAAAACCAAAAAAAAAAAAAAAAAACCCAGTGCCATCGAGTCAATTCCGACTCATAGCGACCCTATAGGACAGAGCTGAACCGCCCTATAGTTTCCAAGGAACGCCTGGCAGATTCGAACTGCCGACCCTTTGTTTAGCAGCTGTAGCACTTAACCACTATGCCACCAGAGTTTCCGAGGATACATTACCACCACTAAAAAAAAAAAAGGTGAGTGTGACTCTATATGGGCTATATAAGGTTGTGCTGGTTAAGGCTGTATGTCAAATTGGCTGGGCCATGATTCTCAGTGGTTTGGCAGTTATGATGTAGTTTGGCAGCTATGTAATGATGTAATCACCTCCACAATGTGATATGATATAATGTAATCACCTCCATGATGAGATCTGTTATGAGTAGCTGATCAGTTGAAAGGGAGTTTCCTTGGGGGTATGGCCTTCATCCAATATACTTGGACTTTCTGGAAATGCTCTCTGGCCTTTGCTTGCTCTGGATCCTGCAGCTGGCTCCTGATATGACCTCCAGTTCTTGGGACTTGAGGTAACATCTTACCTGCTGATCTTGGGTTTGCCCAGCCCCTGCACCTACATGAGTCAGGAGAAGCCTCCAGCCTGACCCACGGACTTGGGACTTTCCATCCTCTACAACTGCATGAGCCAGTTCCTTGATATAAATCTCTCTCTCTCTCCTATATATATATTTGTATGTTTCACTGGTTTTGCTTCTCTAGAGAATTCAGCCTAAGACAAAGGTATATTCAAATGTCGAACACATTTTTTCCAAAAAATGTGTATAGAATGTTATTAAATTTCAGAGCTAGAAAGATCTTTAGAGATTATCTAGTGCACCCTATTTTAAAGATGAGTTAACAGACTGGCCTACATCTAATCATTAGAATAAAACCAAAACAATGATAAATCATTTTGGCCATATCAACTCCAACTGCCTTCTGAAGAAGATAGATCCTGTAAATAAAAGTCTTTGTCAATGGGAATCACTGAAGGAAGTTGGAGTAGACTATGAAGCAGAATGGATGGGACAAGGAGGGTAGAATGGTCCAGCTTAGGTCTGTCTGACTCCCACGTTGCCCTCACAACTGAGGTATGTTGTTCTGCTTGCTAGAAAGTGGCCGAGTTATGGCTCAAACCCAGATCTCCTGACTGTATACCAGAGTTCTCGCATCTCCCAAAAGAAAACCATTTGTTCATAAATATATCTTTAAAAAGTCCTGGAAATCAGTTAAATTAAAAAATAAAAATAGAGTCTGTGTAGAACAGTCAACATCACTTGTGTTTGTCAGTAAATCTTGCAGCAATAAAATTGTAAAACAAACATCTCATAAAAGATTGAATATCAAAGATATTTAAAAGGAAAAAGAAATGGGGTGCTTTAGAGAGTTGAGCAGTTTTACTGAAGCCCAGAAACTTAAACATTTAAATGGGGGACGGGTGGGTAGAACAGCCTGTTTTTTTGAAAACTACAGCTCAACAATAATAGTGGGATAACTATGATGAAACCCATAAAGAGCTAGTTTATTGCTCTGCACTTTTTAAATCATCCTTTGGGACTAAGAAAAAGAATTGCTTTGGGAGAGGGGAAGTATCGGTTGTTGAAGAAATTGTGTTTGGGTTTTAGTTTTCAATACCAAAAAAATACTGTTTGAAAATGGCAACATGTTAAGGACCACCCCCTCACCCCCAGAAGGGGATTTTAAACTCCTTTTGTAATATTTTTCTGCTATGCAGATACCAACTCAACTGACATGTCTATTGCTGCCCATTTCAAAAGAACCCACTAGATCTGAAAGTGTCTGAGACACAGTAGGCACCATAAATATTTGTTGGTTAAACAAACAACTATCACACCCAAGAAAATCCCTGTGATTTGGAAGGTGAATGTCATTTCTTTGAGGAAAGTTTGCCTGACGCTCTTACAGGGGGAAATCCTCATAAAACAGAATGTGCGCTCCAGGAATCCTTCCCTGGCTGAGAGTTTATAGCTAGTGCTGGAGGCTTAACTTTCTCACTTTCTGTCTAAGCCCCAAGCCAACATTCACTCTTCAAGGCACAAGCATACAGCTAAACAGTAGCCCCTGAAGAAGCTGAAGAAGAAAAGTAGGAATGTCTTGCGTGAGGAGGGGAGGGGAAAATTGAGAAGTTCAGTTCAACAAACACACTGAGCATTGTCTAAGTGCCAGGCATGATACTGTTGTTGTGTGACGTGGAGTCCATTCTGACTCATAGCGACCCTATAGGACAGGGTAGAACTGCCCCACAGGGTTTCTTAGGCTATAATCTTTACAAGAGCAGATCACCAGGTCTTTTTTCTCGAGGAGCAGCTGGTGGATTTGAATTGATCTTTCAGTTAGCAGCTGAACCGTTATGCCACCAGGGTTCCTTCAGCATGATGCCATGATACTAGGCACAAGGAAAATAAGATAAATCCTAGAAAGTTTGCAATGTAGGGAGAGAGGCAAACTCACACTCAGATACTTAAATGTAATATCACAGGTGCTATAATCGAGAGAGGAGCCCTGGTGGGCATAGTAGTTAAGAGCTCAGCTGCTAACCAAAAGGCTAGCAGTTTGAATCCACCAGCGACTCCTTGGAAACACTAGGGGGTAGTTCTCCTTTGTCCTATAGGATCACTATGAGTCAGAATCAACTTGATGGCGATGGATTTGTTTTTTTTTTTTTTTTATGTTTGTTTGGATAATGCAGACATATCTGGGATTAACGAATACTGACAGCAGTAGAATTTAGCCAGATTTGGGGGGCATTTTCTGGAGCAGGACAGAAGCCATTTAAAAAATGTATTCCAGCATCAAAGTGAAAGGCAATGAATGCCTTTGGAGGGCAATAACAATTTAATATTTTTAGATTATGTGAAAATGATGATTTGACTAAACCACCAGATCCCATTGAGTTGATTTTGACTCATGGCGACCCCATACGTGTCAGAGTAGAACTGTGCTCCATGGAGTTTTTAAAGGCTGATTTTTTGGAAGCAGATCTCCAGGTTTTTTTTCCTAAGGTGCTTCTCAGTGCAGTTGAACCTCCAGCCTTTTGTTTAGCATCTGACAGGATTAACAGTTTGCACCACCCAGAGACTGATGTGACCAAAGAACTGTATCAAACTTGTGTCTGCTGTGGTTAAAAATCTATAGCCAAATATAATGTGGAATTATAATAGCAAAGGCCCGTTTTGTGTAAAAAGTAGATTTTACACAAGGGAAGATTAAATGTCCCAATCTCATATGGGTTTTCTTGAATCTTTACCTCCTTCCCTAGAGGAAACCGTTCTACTGTGTTTGTTCAAAACTATACTGTGTTGTTACATACACAAGGCATTTCAAACATCAATCCATCCATTCATTTGTCAAATATTTATTGGAGACTTCTATGTCCAACATTTTATCGTCTTAAAACAAACAGGTTTAGTCAGTTAAAGAAGGTAGATCAAATTTGTGCTTAAACTGGCAAGTCAGAAATAGAGAATTATAAAATGCAGACTCCCTATTACGTGTGAACGAAGGCTAAGAGTCGCTGTGAATTCTGGGTTGCCACAGTAACTGAGGCACCTCAGAGTAGAGTAGAGTACCAGAGAGTTGGGCCGGATCTTGTAGATAAACACATAAAACTTGGCTCTGCTTTTCTCCCCTTTTTTTCTCTTCTGTCTTTGAGGAAGGAAAAATTGAAAGGTAGGGCCTAGCAGGGAGAAAGGTGGTTTCGAGAGACCAGAAGGTAGTCTCATAGAAGGGTATCTGCTAGGTGTTAGGGTAAGCATTTAATTGAAGGCTGAATACGTACAGGGAACAGGCAGCAACACAGGGGCTTTTCAGCATTGAAGCTACAAACCCAGAGGTGCCAGGCTTCTGACGCTCAAAGAGCCAAAACTGCTTGAGGCGATTTAGAGCCAAAGCTGCTAGTGGCTGCAGGGCTGTTTGCATCCTGGAGTCCTGGAGCGAATACAATGCCAGGGGCTCCAGCCACTGATGGGATAAGAACAGAGCCAGATCTTAAGGAGGCTGGAGGTTCTGAGGCTGCAGGGGCTATTTGAACCCTAGGGCAAACACAACTCCAGGTTTCCAGCTCAGAAAGGAAAGGAGAAATGGGCAAGCCAATGACAATGCTGGGGCTCCAGAGGTTTCCTTCAAAAGTTGAGACTGCACAAGAAACCTAGTGAATTGTTTTCCTAGACCTTTGCATTCAAATTCAACAAGCAATTACCGAACACCTACAAAGTCCATGGGACTGTGTGATGTGCTTCACTTACAAACTCAGGCTACTTTTCTGTGTTATTAGTGTTCCAAATTGGATCTTCTTTCTTCCTAAGTTATAATGATAATGTATATGTACATTATCAGGTTATATTTTGCCAATAAAACTTTTAATTTGCCTAAGGAGGTAGCTTTACATTGTGGAGTTCTCCAGAGACCCATTCAGTGGAAAGAGAAACAGGCTGCTCCCCTATTAAGCTTCCAGAGATGCCGGCAAGCCATCTAGTGATAACTGGAGCAAACTGCAAGCACAGAACAAAGCAAGAAAAAAGAAATCAGGGTGCCAGGGGGTTCTGCACTTGCCATATGCTTTGTACAGAATAAAATAAAGCTAACAGTGGGAGGGAACTTAGAATCATCCAGTTTAACTTGTTTTACAGGATTTTGAGAACCTGAGAGATTAGTCAATTGCCTCAAATTTTATAATTTTTTTTTTTATGTAATACACACACACACACACACACACACACACACACACACGCGTGGTGCAAATGGTTAACATGCTTATCTGCTACCAAAAAGGTTGGAGGTTTGAGTCCCCCCAGAGGCACCTCAGAAGAAATCCTGGCAATCTACTTACAGAAAATCACCCATTGGAAACCTGACGATGTACAGTACTACTCTTACACATGTGGGGTCCCCATGAGTCAGAGTTGGTTCAACAGCAACTGGTTATATATAGATATAGATATCCCTTCCTTAACAAACATTTGCATTACACATATATACATATTTTAGAATAATGACATAGGAAAATATATACTCCTATTCATAATTAAGAAATACTTTTTCATAATAACAAAGAAGGAAAGCCTCAGGTCTGAAACTATGCCTCTTCCCTCACCACTCTGCACACTTGCTTCAGCACCAATGTTCAGTATCAACCACAAAAGGAGCCTTCTCCATTTTGTCTTAGCTTGGATGCATAGGCCAGGTCTTCTTCTGATGAAGTGTCATGTACAAACGTTGGCCAAACAGCACTTCCCTCTGTAGCAGACTGAATGGTGGCCCCCAAAACGATGTGTTCATATCCTAACTGCTGGAACCTATGAATGTGACCTTATTTGGAAAAAGCGTCCTTGCAGATATACTTAAAGGTCTTGTCATGAGGAGTGTCATGAGGAGTGTCCAGGTGGGCTTTAAATCCAGTGACAATGTCTTTATAAGAGACACACAGAGAAGAACGTGACGTGAAGGCAGAGTAAGAGATTGAAGTGATGTAGTCACGAGCCAAAGAATGCCAACAGCTACCAGAAGCTAGGAAAAGGCAAGGGACAAATTCTTCCCTAGAGTCTCTGACTCTGCTGACACTTCGCTTTTGAACTTCCACCCTCCAGAAGGAAACCCTGATGGCGTAGTGATTAAGTGCTACAGCTGCTAACCAATATGTCGGCAGTTCGAATCTACTAGGTGCTCCTTGGAAACTCTGTGGGGCAGTTCTGCTTTGTCCTATACGGTTGCTATGAGTCAGAATCAACTCGACAGCAACGGGGACCAACAGGGAGTGGGGGACCCTCCAGAACCCTGAGAGAATAAATTTATGTTACACCAAAACCCAACCCAGTGCCGTCGAGTCGATTCCGACTCATAGTGACCCTATAGGACACCAGTTTGATTGAATTTGTTACAGCAGCCACAGGAAACTCCAACTGCACACCCCAATCCTTCCCCACCAGTTGTTTCTCCTTTGAAATGTCTGTAAACCTGGTCACCTCAACATTGGAGTGGAACTCAATGTCAAAAACAGCAGCCATATTTTTCTCTTCATATTTTTTTCTTATGATTGCTTTTTCTAAAATAAATTAAGCATATTGACTTTAGATTTCCCCTCCATCTTAACAATTTCCTCTCTTATTCAGCGTCCTGCAAATGTCAACTTAGAATAGGTATAAAAAAAAAAAGAAGAATTAGCACAAACCTAGCTCTTTGCAACAAAACATGGCTGCCTAGACCAGGCCTTCATGATGTTCTGCTTCAGTTGAAAATATAGCCTGTCTTGCTGCCTCCATTTTTCTAAACTCTAATCCAGTGATTCTTACATGTCTTTAAAACTGTTTTTGTCCAGGACATTGTAAGAAATACATCATTTGCAATGCTGAAATACATTAAAAACAGAGAGGGAAGTGCATGCAATTTTTCTGTTTGTTCTCTCTTTCTCTCTCAAAGTATGAGTCATGACCTAACTGCTATAATCCATATTCTAAATCTGTACCCCATACCAATGCTATGGTCACCTTTCTACAAGTCAGATCTAATCATTCACTCCCTTAATTACAACCTTCCAATGGTCCCCCATCACCTTCATTCATCCCAACAATTCTTTTTCACCAAGAACCTACTAGGAGCCAGTATGTGATAATTTAGGGTTAAAAATAAAAATCATCTATGCCTTGTGTCTCCTGCATTACCCTGCCAAGCAGTGGAATGCTCATACTCAGTATGATACTCTCATGCACTCAACTATTTACTCATCTATCCTTCAAGATGCTGATGGTCTCACTTCTTCACTAGTATCAGTTGTCATTGAGTCAATTCCAGCTCATGATGACCCCATGTGTGTCAGAGTAGAACTTTGCTCCATTAGGTTTTCAATGGCTGGTTTTTCAGAATTAGATCACCAGGTCTTTCTTCCAAGGCACCCCTGAGTGGAATCAAACTGCCAACCTGTTGGTTAGCAGCCGAGGCCTTGACTGTACCACCCAGGGACTCCTTTTAATGTCTAAGTGATACCAACTACACTGTGCTAGTAACTCATCAGGAACCCTCATGGAGCTTAAAGTCTAATTCTAGAACCCTTCCCAGACTTCCTGGATGTCCTTCTCCCCTAGCACAGAAAGAATATTTCCAACAATGCACTTATCACCTATATCATAATGGCTGGTGCACATCTCTGAATTCTCACAAGGCCATAAGCTTCTGAAGTGTCTTTTTTCTCTGTATCTCCCAGCACCAACACTATTCCTTACCCATAGCAAGGCTTGAGGAAGAAATGAAGAAGGAAAGTTTGAAGAAAAAGAAAAAAGGAGGATCTGAATGTTGTTAGTCAACTCCGGTTCATGATGACATTATGTGTAACAGAACAAAATGTTGCCCAGTCCTGCACCATCCTCATGATTGTTGGCGTATTTTGGTCCATTGTTGCAGCTATTGTGTCAATTCACCTCATTGAAGGCTTACCTCATTTTCACTGACCCTCTACTTTACCAAGCATGATGTCCTTTTCCAGCAATTGTTCTTTCCTAATGACATGTGCAAGCACACTGAAGCCTAAGTCTTGCTATCTTCACTTCTAAGGAGAAATCTGGTTGAATAGGGTCACAAAAAATAGCTCCTACTATAATATGAAACAAGCAAAAACCTGGGAAAGGAGATTGCAATGTCAGTGGGGAGAGATTAAAAAAAAAAGGCGGGGGAGCAAATGTCCCAACCCTTTCAAACCCAGACTAGAGGTAAATCTAGAAAGAATTTCAATTTATATGAAGCAATAGACCATTCAAATCCCTACCCCACAATCCAAAGTCTTGGCCAGGCACCATGAAATGTGCTTTCTCTTTTCTGGAAGCCACGTTCATAAATTCACCACTTCTCAGTGGTATTCCATTGAAACAGTTGCTGCTCCCACCTGATAGAACCCAGGACCTGAATCACACTGAAACTTGGCTGAAAGTAATTTTCAGAGTTTTAAAGTATATAATGATATCTCTAGTTCCCTGCGCCAGGCTCTGTTTCCAAGTGGTGCCACATTGGCACTTCGGTTAAGAAACAGGTCCACGCTCTGCTTAAATCTTGCTAGTGTCATAAAGAATGCTTAATGCCCTGAAATACAGACTTCTGTTTCATGAAAAAATTCTCATTTGATTTGCACTGGAAACTGCAAGTGGATAACCTTAACCACACGGTCAGGGGGCACCACTTCTGAGCAGGAAGATGGCTTTATTGAGACCTAATATGAGGGACCTAATTCAAGTAGTCATTTGGTGATGATAAGGAATATAGATCTCTGTATTCTGCCAACAGGTTTATTAGCAAGCTGAAGGTAAAAGAGTTAATGAAACCTACTGGAATCCATGGTCTCCAGACAGACTTACTATAAATTACCTGAATATAACTTCATAAGATAATACCTCTCTTTTGCTCCCATCTCCAAATTAATGAGTCACTGTCAATTTCGCGTTTTTTAGCTGTGATTCCATTGAAGACCAAATCATCTCTCATGTAAAAAGGCACCTCAGAAGACTGCCCAACTGATAGCAAGGTCTGCCTGCATGGTCTTCTTGATGGTTTTCATTGTTAAATTTGTGGGAATTTTCAATGCTTTTGAAATTGTTTAGAGGAAACTCTGGTCAAATTCAAGGTCAGAGACAGGCGCTTAAGAACATTCATCTTGGCAAGGTACAAGCCACTCTGTAGTTATCAGGACACCAAGAGGACAACCCTTTTTAGAAAAATTATGTAATTGATTTTGCCTACCCTAGGAAAAGAAAAACATCCATTTGTGTAAGTATGTGGATACTCCCTGTCAGGTGAAATAATGCTTGAGTTAACTTTCCATTTTCGACTTGAAAAGTCTTTGTTCCATCACGGTCATAGTGACCTCCCTGTGGTCAGACATTTGCTTGAATTGGCTCATCAGCTAATATTTTTCTATCCTGCTACCAAGATTACTTATTTCTGAATTTAACATTCACTCTAAATTTTAGTCTTTTTCTGCTAAATTACAACTCTTCTCATACCTAATTTTTTCTGTTTAACAGTTAAACAGTCAAAAAGCACTGTGAGCAGATGCCACGGGGTGGGGAAGAAGACAGAAGAAATAAAGTAATTGCTCTTTGTCCTGGGGAATAGTGGAAGAAACATGAAACCCACATGCATGGTAACAATAGGAAAAAAATTTTGATCACAAGATGATTGCATATTAAGAGAGAAAATGACTACAATATAATAACAAATAGGGAGGTTATGTGAGAATTTTCAGGGACTGCTTCCTGAAAAAACAGGAAGACCCTCAATGAAATGGACTGACACACTAGCAGCAACAGTGGGCTCAGGCATAAGGACTGTGAGGATGGTGCAGAACCGGGTAGTGTTTCATTCTGTTTTACATAGGATTGCTCTGTACAATCCTACCGACTAGACTTGATAAAAAAAATAGCTTCCTAAAAAAAGCAAGAATTGCTTAATATGGTTTAGTTTCTTGTTTGTTTTAATTTGTTTTGGTGGGGCCATTTTATCTCCCTTTGGTATTAGCTTCTTTTATTTGCCAATAGCACATTAATTTTATCTATCTTGAAATTTATTTCCTCTCATTTGCAGTCAGAACTCTTAATCCTAAAAGAGAAATAGAAAATGCCTTATTTTCCATCTGCTCTGTCTATTCTAATTCCTATTATATTCATATCATTTCTTAACTATTTAATCTGATGATCTTATATTACTGTTGAATATTCATATTTTCATCTCAATATGTTATTCATTACCACTAAAACCCATTTTCATGTTTTAGAATTCATTCTTTTTCTTTCCTTCACCCAGGCTCCTCAAGTTTATTTATCACCTCCCATCTTGATTTCTGTAATTCACCCATGTTGGTCTTCTGACATTCTGGCTCAAAATACTATTGAAAACCTATTTATAACCTTGAATCTCAACTAATTTATTCCCCCACTCCATCAGCTTCACTGATTACTAGTTCATCTTTGCCTTACATTTAAATGGCTGACTCTCATTTTCCCCCAAGCACTTTATAAACCTTTAACTAACATTATCTATTTCTTCCACAAAATTACACATATTTTCATCTCTTTGTGAAACCTGTTTTCTAATTGGTTTTGTTTATTTAGCTTATCTCTCCAATTTTTTCCTTTTATACTCATTCTTTACAACTCTTCTTATTGGGCCACTTTTAATCATGGAAATGCACCTTGGTTTAAATGGTCTGAAGATAAATATTGAAAATGCATATATGAATAGTCTAAACTTGATTACCTAATGGTTTGGGTGAAGATAAAAGGAACATAAAGATAAATTGTCACCAGCGAGATTTAAATACATAACAGGCTTTGGCATTTATACTCTTATATCCAATACCTCCTATCGCCCCTGAACACTGATCTTTCTCAAGGCTACAAACAGGAAAATAATCCAAGATGCATTTTCTCCCAGTTCAAATGTTACTATTCATTGGTAGAAACCAGTCTCTTCAAACATGGGACAGATCATTTATAAAACAGAAGTTGAGTTTTGAGCAAAGACAAAGGAAGTTTAAGAACCTTAATGGTTCCACCAACACCTTTTCACGTTTCAGTTTTCCAATCATTTCCATGATTATGATATTATTTAATCCATTTACACTCATATAACAATGAGGTCAAAACAAAAAATTTGCTGGTTAATCAACAGTGTGAACATGATTTATTAACATCATTTTTTAAAACCCTCAACAACTTTTTTTTTTCAGTTGAGCAGATCTCAATCAGCAGTTTATAGCATAGTTCTGTTCAGAACATGGGTCCACTATTAAAGTTGAAGTCTTTCAAATTCATAGTCTGGTTTATACCAGAAAAGGCAAAATTAAATTACAAGATACATTTTTCTTCCTTTAAATAGATGGCAGGTCTTCTCTGTTTTTTTTTAGAGAAAGAGATTCTCATAAACAGGATATATTGTATTCACAGAAAACAGGTATTCATATATCTCGTCCTGGGTTGATTAAAAATCAGAGATTACGTGGCTCACTGCTTCTAAACCAAAGATGCTCCCCATCCAGCCCCTTGGGCCTTTCTTTTCATGTTAGCCCCTAATAATGCTTATACCATTTGCCCTTTCAAGGCTCAGAGAACCCAACTCAATCCACTACACAATTGCCCACATGCACTCTCTACCTGCGGGCTTCACTAGGATTTTAACAATGGCCATCACCATGCATCTGAAATAGAGGGATCATTGGGAATTCGCATAAACTGTATTATAACTTGCATGTATTTGCCTAAATTATGCCATCTAATCCAATGCAGTTTTAGAATTGAAATTAAATTCTGGTTATCTTCTGCGGAGCTGTCTTTCTAAAAGAGGTTATCAACTCAATGGCTGGGGAGAGGGTGCAGGCAGATAACATAAATGAGTGAAACAGGCCAAGGGCCAAGTATAAAGAATTAGATAGGTGGAGACTTTGGTGAACAAAAGGCATGGCATCAATGGTAATAAATGAGCCAAACAAAACACATCTCTGAGTCACAGGCAGCTGCAGGGTAAAGACCTACAGTTCTTATTACTATCTGGGCAGAAATTGCATCTGAACTCCTCCCACAAGTACAATGACCCCTTTATACAAGGATGGTTTTCTCTACCATTACCCACTCCCCTCATGCTCAGTCAACCTATATTCACTACAAGAGCATAAGTAGCTTTGGTGCTGACGTGGGTGGATGGTAGAGACTGAGTGGTAAGTTGTGGAGAGGGACTCAGTTTGCTGGCCCTTCTTTTTGAGAATCCAGGCTGACCAAGATTTATGGAATGGACTTTCTCTTCCACTGTCGCCATATCTCCCAGGAACAGAGTTGTAAGATAAAATATAGGACCCCTATTTCAATTTGAATTCAGATAAACAACAAATAATTTTTTAGTATAACTATGTTGCAAACATTGCATGGGACATATTTATAGAAAAAATATTTCTTGTTTATCTGAAATTCAAATCGAACTGAGCATCCTATATTTTCATTTTATTTCTTTTATTTGCGACCCTACCCAGGACCAGCACTTTTTTCTGGGTGGTGCCTTCAACTTCAGGTCTTCCTGGTCTTGTGTGACAGTTCTAGGTAGACAAGGCAATCACCAGTAGTAGAGAAGGTTAGTATATAGACTCTGGAATCAAGGCGAACTGCTTGGGTTCAAATTCCAGCTCCACGACTTCATGGAAACTTATTTAACTCCTGTCAGTCTAAGTTATTTTCCCAATCTGTAAAATGTTGTTGCTATGTGCCGTGGAGTCAGTTCCAACTCATAGCAACCGTACGCACAACAGAACGAAAGGCTGCCCTGTCCTGCGCCATCCTCACAATCATTGTTATGCTTGAGCTCATTGTTGCAGCCATTGTGTCAATCCATTTCACTGTGGATCTTCCTCTTTTTCACTGACCCTCTACTTTACCAAGCATGATGCCCTTCTCCAGGGACTGGTCCCTCCTGATAACATGTTCAAAGTATGTGAGATGAAGTCTCATCGTTCTCACTTCCAAGGAACATTCCTGCTGTATTTCTTCCAAGTCAGATTTGTTCATTCTTCTGGCAATCCATGGTATATTCAATATTCTTTGCCAACATCACAATTCAGAAGTGTCAATTCTTCTTTGGTCTTCCTTACTCATCGTCTAGCTTTTACATGCACACGAGGATATTAAAAACACCATGTCTTGGGTCAGGCACGCCTTAGTCTTTAAAGTGACATCTTTGCTTTTTTAACATTTTAAAGAGGTCTTTTGCAGCAGATTTGCCCCAATGCAATGCATCTGGGTTAGTTTCCCAATCTTTAAAATGGGGATGGTAAAAAACACTCTACATTATGAGGCTATTTTTAGGAGGAAATGTGACAACCAACACCAACGTGTGAGGACCCCTGTTCAGAACATAGTAAGCAGTCAAAAAATGCTAGCAATCATTATTAAGCCCCAGGAATTCCCACAGGTTACCTTGCTTGGTAATTAATAATCTACCCAATAATTAAGGATGCTTTCTAGCTAACATTTTCAATGAGTTTATTGATTTGACAAGCATTTATTTAGAACTTTCCATGTCTTCCACGCTGGAGGAAACTATTATTTTAAATTGTAATTTGGAAAAATATGGTTTTAAATTTAAATACGGGGCTCCAAAAACTTCTTAAGGAAGGTTATAGTAAGCTCACAGGATAGATGGTCAATTATTCATTTATTCCTCAGTCCTATTTATCTCTTGTCTCCCCATCTCTCTTTTTCTTTATCTTATCAGAAGGCGAGTGTAGGAGCTGTAAATAGTCACTTGTCTTATCCACTAGACAGAGCAGTATGCTTTCTCCATTGTAAATGATTCACTTGCCTACCAGACACACCCCACAAGACACACACACACACACTCCACCTCCACCCCCTACCCTGGAACTCTGCATCTTTGGGTATTATTGCATTATTGTTTTCCTCTTAACTCAATAAGCTGGAAATGCAGACAGAGCAGTTAAGAACCTGCTCAAGGGGGCACACGGGAAGCCAGTTGGAGAGCTGAAATGAGACTGTCCCAGTTCTTGGCTTCTCGCCCAGTGCTCTGTCCAATAGACCATAGTGGAAACCTGGGTCTGCTGAACAGGGGCCCCATGGTTGCTAGGGCACAGGACGAAGCCAAAGCTGGAAAACTCTTATGATGCTCCCCATGGCGATTAATCCGTTTGAAGGTCTGGGCTCTGAACCTTGGATTCCAGGTCCGCATTCCTTCATAAAACCTCGTGTTTTGAAAGCCACAGTCAATGACCCTGTGAATTTAACTAGATGCATTCTTACAAAGCAGCGTCATAAAGGAAAGCTCCTAAGTGATTGGAATCTGCCAACATGCTGTCTTATGCTCCTGGCTCCCAGCATGGGGGCCCAGGAGAGGAGAATCCCACGCCAAGTCAATTTTCACTGCTTGGGCTACCAGTGTGGAATGCTGGGCTTCCTCAGAGGCATGGCTGTCATTCTGGATGCTCTTCTTAATGAAGGCTTAGGCACTAATCTAAAAGGTCAGTGCCTGCTCGCACCGAGGTACTTGTGGCCACGCTTAAATTGCATATCCACAGTTGGTAGGGTAGGGTCTGTTTCAGGCATGATGAAATTTACATCTCTTCAACCTGATAAAATGAAATCTATATGCTTGTTGCTTTTAAAAGCTTCAAAGTCTTTATACATTTCAGTGAATAAAGTAAAGGAAAGGTAGAGTCAAGTACCTCAGCCTTCCAGAAAGGAAGCTGCGGTCTTTGTGCCTTTGTGTTTCTTTCTCTCTCATTAACTGCCTTCATGGAAACTAAAGACAAACAAAACAAATGGTTCTGTTTTAGAAAGGAAAATGGTCTCCATCTCATCCAAGAATCTTCACAAAATTTTATCCCAAGAAGGTTCACGGTACTTATCCTAATTAAATAAGTTCCATTTTGTTGTTCAACCTTATTTACTGATCTACCTCACACCAACTACATGCCTACAACTGAGATAGCACCATTACTCAGAGGGACTTAGGTCCCAAACTGTATGAGTCAGCAAAAGTCCACCTTGCTCAAGTATTTGTGTTCAATCATGCGTAGAGCAATTTGGAACTTTATGAAAACAAGTCCAACTTGACTAGTAGACTCTTGTGGTTTTACTTGCCCAGGCTTCATTTCAGTATGATCTGATAAGAACATTCCAACTTTCCTATTAGGAAGGATACTTCCTCCCCTGTTTTCAGTCCCTGTGGCTAAAATGGGCAATCCCAACCACAATGGGGCATATAACCTAGGCTTGGCCAATCAGCATTTTCCTTTCTCCTTGCCAGAACAATTGGTTTTATATTGGGCCCAAGACCCCGTTCAGGCCAACTGGAGTTAGGCCTGGGATTTTGCTAGAACTATGAGGAAGGTGCCACTCTCTTCCCATTGGGTTTGCAAGGCAGGCAGGTCATAAGTGTATCACTCTGAGGAGAAAGTCTGACCAAGTCAGAATGAAGCCAAGACAGAAAAGCAGAGCTGAGCAATGGAGAGAGACTGAATTCTAATGTTACTGCATGAACACTTCTAGGCAACTTTGCAGGTCAGTAATAACCCTGGTGTTTTCAATTACAAGAGTCAAGTCAATGCATCCCCCTTTTTGCTTAAAGCAGTTTGGATTGGGTTTTCATCAGTTGCAACTGAGGGATTGTTAATAATGGGGCAAAAAAATAATGGGGGGGGAGTATTGTTGAAAAGGCCTAAACTCACACTTTATAATGAGAATTATGTACCAGGTGCCATATATACAAGCAACTACAAAGGATCATATAGACTCTGTTATCAGTCTCTGGTTCTTCCTCACCAAAGTGTAGGTACAGACCCCATCTCCACTCTCTTAAGCAAAACAGCTAAGCATATAATTCTTACTTAATCTGGACCTTCTTCCTTATCTCCTGCATTGTTATTGTCATTGTCCCAGACAGCTCTACTAGTGGCCGAAATGTTTGTTTGTTTGCTGCTTATTATTGATCTAGATCATGGGTCAAAAAACTACGGTGTACAGGCCAAACCTGGCCCATCACCTGTTCTTGGAAATAAAGTTTTATTGGATCACAACCACTCTTATTTGTTTGCAAGTTGTTTATGGCTGCTTTAGCACTACAAAACAGCAGCTTTCAGTAGTTGTGACAGAGACTCATGCCTTGCAAAGTCTGAAATATTTACTATCTGGCTCTTTATTTAAAAGAAAAAAGTTTCTTGGCCTCTGATCTAGATTATTAACCTGAGATTAACTGTAGGCCTTAGTGTCTTTAGAGAGCATCTGTATTTGCCATGTCTTTGGTAGCTTTATTATCTCTACAGGCAGTATTCTTTTGCTGGCTCTTGTGAAGAGAAGGTTTAAATGCCTTTTGATGAAAAAAAGGCACTGCCTACTTAAAATGGTAATGTAACCTAGTAGAGGATTTTCCTTTCCACAAATGAACACGGACACCATCTATGACAGATCTTCCGTTGACAATTTGGCACTATTCTGTTCTCTGTATTTTCCCCTGTATCTCATGGGCTAAAAGTCTGGAAACTACATTTCCCAGAATCCCTTGCCAGTAGGCTTCCAGACTAGATTGCACCAATAAAAACAATTTCCCTAATATGTAGAAAGCAGAGGAGAGACAAAACGATATTGTTGCTTTTCTGGCAGAGGAGAGCAAATGCATGGGCTTCAGCCAGAGGGTGAAAGGTTTTACACTGGGCTCTGAAAATCATCTAATTCAGTGCTCCAGGCTGTGTTGGTTATCCTGTGGGTCCTACAACCTCCAATCTCTGAAAGGCAACAGGAACCTGAAAGCAGAGCTAACCCTGACTTTTCAGGCCCCAGACCTTCCAATAGTTTTATAGATACACAATCCTCTATTTTAAAGCCGTTCCTACTTGAGATATCTAGAATGATTTCTGTTTTTCTGTCTAATCCTTGACTGATAAACCATGATACTCCCTGGATAACATAATTAAATATTCCCTCTAGCCCCAGAAGGAACTGATGACAATGGTATGGTTTTTTAATACCCCTGCTTGGTAATGCGGTGTACCAATGTTCAAAGTCATTAAGTGACTTTCTCAGACAGAGGTGCGGCATGCGCAAAGATGCAAAAGTAGTACCAGCCATGTATAAGGGACAGTGGGTGCATTAGCTTTGCTGAAGTATGAGCCCTGGTAAGGTTGGAGAGGATGATGTGAGTGGACAACCTTTTATGCTAGGCCAAAACCTGTTGTCATCAAGTCAATTCCCACTCATGCTAAGCCAGGGTATTCAAAGTTAATATGATTGCCTATTTTTTCAGCCTCCTGGAAAAGCATGAGAAAAATAAATCAATGTATTTGTCTGGCCGTATTTTCAGGAAAACTCAAATATCGTCAATTAGAGATAAAAGGAAAGGCTTTCCTTCTTAACTAAATGAGCAGTTTGCAGACACTTTGCAGATAGCAGTGACAAAAGCCCTGATTTCCACAGCTGGAAGAATGACCTTGGCTGAGTCACACTTTACAAGGCCTTCGTCCTTTTCTCTACAAAATGAACTAGACAAACTTGAAAGCTTTTTCTAGGCTGGGATTCTATTATTTATGGTTTATAGGGAATTGAGTCAATGAAGGGCTTCAAGAACTGTGAGCCCTTTAAGAAAACAGGAACAGAAATTTCATCCAAAACACAGAATTCTTTCTAGTCTTGATAAGTTATCACACCATCAGTTAGACACAATGGATACAAGCAGGAAAGCCAAGAAGGCAGTAAGATCTCTCTCTTTTGCTCCCACTGTTTCACAATATTACTGATTTCTTTGCTTCTTCTTTCCTTCCTTCCTTCCTTCCTTCCTTCCTTCCTTCCTTCCTTCCTTCCTTCCTTCCTTCCTTCCTTCCTTCCTTCCTTCCTTCCTTCCTTCCTCCCTCCCTCCCTCCCTCCCTCCCTCCCTCCCTTCCTTCCTCTTTCCTTCCTCCTTCCTCCCTCCCTCCCTTCCTCCCTTCCTCCCTTCCAGTACACAGAGGAAGGTCTGACTTCAGAGTCAGTGGGGAAAGGCCAGGGGGTAGAAATTACTGGAAAGAAAACATACTTGAGCCTTTTACCAGCCTTTAGTTTTTCCTCTGCCAGGTGTGTGCATATACCATTGTTACTGCCAATCCTGTTTTTCTGTAGAGAAGCAGAGAAGGGATCAGAAGAAAAGACAGTGAGGATAATGGCATGCTATTAGGAAATTTCAAAATTAATCTAGAACAGAGTCTATTGGAATAGGGACACCCTCTGTAGAGGAATCACAGTTTCAGCTGCTTTTCAAATTGTAGCTTTCATAAAAATCAAGCCATTTAAGATGCTGTCTTATTCTCTAACCATTTACAATTAGCTTATACAATGTGTTATCCCTTTTTCGGTGGGGGAGGGGGAGGTCAAACTAAAAACATTTTATATTTGAGGTGTTTAGGCTGCCATGGAATTATCAGCAGAGATTAAAGGCTTGATTACAAGTGTTCCTTCTCTACAAAGTCAATGGATGCTTTGCTATTTTAAGATAGCCAAGTCCTTTTAATTAAGAAAGTCTTGTTTGTTATCCACCCTGCATTTCTTTATACCACATATTGATTTATTTACAAGCATTATCTGTGACAGGCTGTGTGGCTGTCATCTGTTTGGTGTCTCTCTAGAACTCACTGTTACAATAAAATAGGACATTCTGCATTTATGAGTGTCAGAAGGGACTTCAGCAAGGACTTAAAATTAGACTTGCCAGCTGCATGCTCTGGGCAATAGGAACTCATGGGCCTATCTCATTGTCCCTCAACTCTGACACTCTTTGTCTAAGCCAAACAAGGAATTTCAATATCTGAATCTCTTGTCTTTCAAATGTTTGGAATGGAGCCCTTGGATCAGCCAGATCAGACAATGTTTCAACATGGAACCCATAATTAGGCCAGGGAAACAGGGAATATTTGTGATAGAGAACCTGCTGAGAGGTCACTTCTGGAGGGAATGCCAGGTTGTAGATCAGGGATGCAGTACTATATCAGCATCCTGGCTACCATTTCCTATGTAACTGCGTGCCATTCACAGGCCAGGCAGACATTTTATACATGCTAATCCTTTCATCTAAGCCTCACACTCAGGCACATAATGCCCATTATACAGATGAGAAAAATTAACTTCTCAAAGCCCATGAATGACTTAGCCCACAGGCATTTAGCTAGTTAGAACATGAGCCAGAATTAGAAGTCAAGGGTAAGATCATAGCTTACCTATACTAAAGTTTTGTGCAAATTAGGAAATGGGGCCTCCTCTGGGATGACAAAGTCGCATGGACACATGGGTTAATTAACAGACTATATGCACTAACTGGAGTCCCTAGGTGGTGCAAATGGTTAACGTGTTTGCTGTTAACCAAAAAGCTGTATGTTCTAGTCCACCCAGAGGCACCTCAGAGGAAATGCCTGACAATCTACTTCTGAAAAACCATCCACTGAAAATCTTACGGAGCACAGTTCTATTCTGACACACATGGGTTCACCACGAGTGGGAGTCACTTGATGGCAACTGGTTTCAGTTTAGGTATGGCCCTTCTGCAAGTAGATGCAGCCTTACTTCAGGGCACAAGGATTGGTGAGTGGTACACTGCCTAAAATTCAGCACCCACGCACTCCCTCAGCAGGGCACCTTTGTGAAGGGTCTTCCCACCACAACTAAGTTTTTCTTGATATCCATATCGGAAGATGACCAGAGTGCAAATAGGAAAAGTTTTAGGTGTTTAAAACACTTTACTGAAAGAGTGCCAATTAATAACACTGTGTCAATGTAGAAGAAAGTCTTTATGATATGCTTCAGGGCTCCACACTTGCTTCTGTCCTATTCAATGCTTCTGTCAGTGTCTGATGATGTAGGATCATGCAAATCCAATTTGGGGATGAAATGAAGCTGGGAGGGATAACTAACATGACAGACGACAGGATCAAGATTTTGACAGGTTGAGTTGTTGTGCTGAAACTAACAAGGAGGATAATGGTAAAATCCTACATCTCAGATTAAAAAAAAAAAAAATCAATAGCTATAGCACAGCTAAAGATTTAGAGAGGTGGGCCACAGTTGAAAAGCGTGTTTTAAATGGTACAATTGAATTTTGTTCTTCCCAAGTTCAAAATGAGTCAACAACGTGACACGGCCTCTTTAAAATTTTAATAGCATTAAATCAAAAGATAAAAAATATTAATGCATGCCAGGTGGCAGTCCTTCTGTAATCTCCATGGATCTGAAAATATCGCAAGTATCATGACTGATTCTAAGCGGTGCCACATTTCTGCATTTTGGCCAGGGGTGGGATGGGGTGGGGGGAGGGGGGCACAGACAAATAAAGCACAGAAGAGAAGGACAGCCAGACATGCTTAGAAATTATTTTCAGTGAAGAGCAATGTGAGGAACTGAAGGTTGATATAACCGAGAAGGAGAAAATTAAAGGAAGACATCAGAGGGATCTGCAAGGAAGAAGAACTGGTCTTATTTTGTATACTTCCAAAGGGCAGAATTGGACACAAATATAGAAATTTCAGAACAACATGAGAAAGACTTTCTAAAAATTGGACATAGTTGATGAAAAATCTCAAATACTCTGAAAAAACAGGACCCTTGGTTAAAAGCATCCAAACTAGGTTATATAGTAAATTTACGCAGCGCTTTTCTAAAACGGACCCGAAAAAACCCGTTGCCATCGAGTCGATTTCACACCATGTCAATAACATTCCCCCACTCTCTGTGTCTTCTGAAAATTTAAAAAATGGATAAGAAGTTTATTTAGCATGACCTGTTCTTGGTGAACCCTTGCTGACTCTTAGGAATCACCTGCTTCTTTCGTAAGTAATGGAAATTTGCTTAATGATTACTCTTAGACTTTCTAGGGATTGGTGTCAATTATACCAATTATTAACTTAGAATTAAATAATTGTGTTCTTTTTGAGGATCCCTGAATTATTTTGCAATAATCATGAGCACAAATAACTACTACTATTATTTTTACTGTCATGTCTATTATTGTGCCAGTTACTGTGATGTTTTAAATATTTAATCTCATTTAAAACTTTCAACAACCAGCTCAGAGATCTTGGTTCTCTTATCCCAGGACACTAGCTTGCAAACAGCAAAACTAAGATTCAACCCTAAATCCATCTGATTTCAAAGTCCTTCTTCTGAACTGCTGTACTCTGTGGGCCTAGCTATCTCCACAAATGCCATATATATCCAGTTCTCCCCTGTGTTTTCATTGCAGTGTCACTTAGAATGTTTGTCTCCCTCTTCTCTGTACAGTTTACAATATCTAGCTCACTCTCATCTCTGAAGTAAAATCCTCCCACCTTAAATAGCTCAGCCTACAATGACCTTTTCTTTCTGTATTAGATATTTGGTTTACAATTACAGACACTTAAATTGAACTCTTTTAAGCAAAATGGAGAATTTTTTTGCTCCTGAAGCACAGAAGAAAGCCCTGAAAACAAATGGAACAAGGACTGATACCTGCAGATGCTCCCTCTCCTTGTTTCCCTTTTCTACCTCTGTGTACCGGATTCCTTCCCTCAGGCTGGCAATTCCCACAAGGCTAGAACCAAGGATCTAGGCAACTCTGGGTTTATGTTGTTAGCTTCACTACAGAGCACAGGGTTTTTTAAATCACCTTTATTGAAGGCATTATGGTTGGTAAAGTAGAGGGTCAGAAAAATGCAGTAAAACCCTCACTGAGATGGATTGACACAATAGCATCAACAATGGGCTGAATATATCAAAGATCATGGAGATTGTGCAGGACTGGGAAACATTTGGTTCTGTTATGCATAAGGTCGCCATGGATTGGAGCCAACTCAATGGCAACAAATAGCAACAACATTGAGATATACTTCATGTACAATAAAATGCAGCCATCTTAAGCATACGTTTCAATGATTTATGCACCCAGATAACTATCCAAACTAAACCCCTTGCTATCGAATCGATTCTGATTCATAACAACCCTATATCTCAGTGCTGTCGAGTCAATTCCGACTCATAGTGACCCTATAGACAGAGTAGAACTGCCCCATGGAGTTTCCAAGGAGCGCCTGGCGGATTCAAACTGCTGACCCTTTGGTTGGCAGCCATAGCACTTAACCGCTATGCCACCAGGCAGACTAGAACTGCCCCACAGGGTTTCCAAGGAGCACCTGGTGGATGTGAACTGCTGATCTTTTGGTTATTGGTTGAGCTCTCACCCACTGCACCACCAGGGCTCCCCAGATAATGATACTACAACTATGATACAGAATATTTCTATAACCCCAGCTGAAGTTTTAAAAAACCCAAGGAAGGACTCTAGTCAGCTTTTATCTAGGACCTGCTCTATAAACCAATCACCAGAAAGTTGAGAAGCATGGCGGACAGTCCACACTTAATCCAATGGTTGGAGTGAAGTAAGAACGGGTATGGGGTCTGTAGCCCAGACACAGCCCCTGGGGAAATCATTATGAGTTTGGGAAAACAAAACTATACCTGTATCAGTCTGGGTCTAGGAGGCAGAAACTATTCGGTAATTTTAACAAGGGAAGATTAATATGAAGAATTATTAACTGTGATATGGTATTGGAATAACAAAGGATTGGCTAATAAGAAATAGAGAGAATTCCAAAGAATACAAAAATAGCATTCATAAGGGATAATCACTATCCCTAAGTCTGAGACAGAGCCCACTGAATGGCAGAGCAACGTAATGCCAGTGGAACTTGCTGGAAATCTAGCCTTTAGGGTGTTGAGGAAAACTGTTCACCAGGAGATGCCTCACAGAGGCAATCTGCAACAAGCAATCTGAAGGGGAATGCTGAGGGAAACTGCCAGATGTTGTGAATGGTGGAGTCTCACTTTGGGGAAGCCACACATACTGCAGGAGCCAGGTACCAGAGAAGCAGCGTGCCCTGCAAGAACACGCCAAGCAATAACCACACAGGAATCAAGAAGCAAAACCCTTTCAGCCTGTAATTTCTCTCCATTGCCCCCATTGGATAAAGCATAACATTGTCCTCGCTGGAAAGAGACAAATTTTTTGAAGTCCCAGATCCATTTTCACACACTAGGCAAAAAGGATGAATTGAAACATGAAAGGCAAAAAAATCAACAAGGAGCACACACCCCAATTTATTTCTACTGAATATCCTCTGAATTCCTATAGAATCTATACTTAATAACACCCAGTCTAATTCTGAATACATGTGTCCCCAGTTATTTTTCGTATATATTACTGTTATTGTTGTTGTTGTTAGGTGCCATTGAGTTGGTTTCGACTCATAGCGACCCTATGTTTTTACAGAACAAAATGCTGCCAGGTCCTGCCCCATGCTTACAACCATTGTTATGCTTGAGCCCATTGTTGCAGCCACTGTGTCAATCCATCTCGTTGAGGGTTCTCCTCTTTTTCACTGATCCTCTACTTTGCCAAGCATGATGTCCTTCTCTGGGGACTGATCCCTCCTGACAACATGTCCAAAGTATGTAGGACTTAGCGTCACCATTCTTGTTTCCAGGGAGCATTCTGGTTGTACTTCTTCTAAGACAGATTTGTTCATTCTTTTGGCAATCCATGGTATATCAAATATTCTTCACCAGCACCACAATTCAAAGGCATCATTTCTTCTTCCGTCTTCCTTATTCATTGTCCAGCTTTCATGTGCATATGATGTGACTGAAAATACCACGGTTTGGGTCAGGCTCACCTTAGTCTTCAAGGTGACGTCTTTGCTTTTGAACACTTTAAAGAGGTCTTTGGCAGCACTTTTGCCCAGTGCAATGAGTCTTTTGATTTCTTGACTGCTGCTTCCATGGGTGTTGATTGTGGATCCAAGTAAAATTTCAATCTTTTATTTATTGTGTTGTTGCTTAATGGTCCTCTCGTGAGGATTTTTGTTTTCTTTATGTTGAGGTGTACTACACACTGAAGGCTGTGGTCTTTGATCTTCTTTAGTAAGTGCTTCAAGTCCTCTTCACTTTCAGGAAGCAAGGTTGTGTCATCTGAATAACGCAGGTCGTTAATGAGTCTTCCTCCAATCTTGATGCTCTGTTCTTTTTCACAGAGTCCAGTTTCTCAGATTATTTGCTTAGCATACAGATTGAATAGATATGGTGTAAGGATACAACCCTGGCACACACCTTTCCTGACTTTTAACCACGCAGTATCCCCTTGTTCTGTTCAAAAACTGCCTCTTGATCTATGTACAGGTTCCTCATGAGCACAATTAAGTGTTCTGGAATTCCCATTCTTTGCAATGTTATCCATAATTTGTTATGATCCACACAGTTGAATGTCTTTGCATAGTCAATAAAACAGAGATAAACATCTTTCTGGTATTCTCTGCTTTCAGCTAGATTTCATCTGACATTGGCAATGATATCCCTAGTTCCACGTCTTCTCAATCCAGCCTGAATTTCTGGCAGTTCTGTCGATACACTGCTGCACCCACTTTTGAATGATCTTCAGCAAAATTTTACTTGTGTGTGATATTAAATATCATTCAATAATTTCCACATTCTTTTGGATCACTTTTCTTGGGAATATGCATAAATATGGATCTCTTCCAGTCAGTTGGCCAGGTAGCTGTCTTCCAAATTTCTTGGCATAGACGAATGAGCACTTCCAGCACTGCATCTGTGTGTTGAAACATCTCAATTGATATTCCATCCATTCCTGAAGCCTTGTTTTTTGCTAATGCCTTCAGTACAGCTTGGACTTCTTCCTTCAGTACCATTGGTTCTTGATCATATGTTACCTCTTGAAAGGTTGAACGTTGACAAATTTTTTTTGGTATAATGACTCTGTGTACTCCTTCCATCTTATTTTGATGCTTCCTGCATTGTTTAATACTTCCCCCAGAGAATCCTTCACTATTGCAAGCCGAGGCTTGAATTTTTTCTTCAGTTCTTTTGCCTTGAGAATTGCCAAGAGTATTCTTCCCTTTTGGTTTTCTATCTCCAGCTCTTTGCACGTGTCATTATAATCCTTTACTTTTTCTTCTGGAGCTGTCCTTTGAAATCTTCTGTTCAGTTCTTTTACTTCATCACTTCTTCTTTTAGCTTTAAAAAACCAAACCACTGCCATCGAGTCGATTCTGACTCATAGCGAACCTGTATGACAGAGTAGAACTGCCTCATAGAGTTTCCAAAGAGTGCCTGGCGGATTTGAACTGCCAAACTCTTGGTTAACAGCTGAAGCAGTTAACCACTATGCCACCAGGGTTTCCTCCTTTAGCTTTAGCTACTCGATATTCAAGAGCAAGTTTCAGAGTCTCTTCTGACATCCATTTTGGTCTTTTCTTTCTTTCCTTTTTTTAACAACCTCTTGCTTTCTTCATGTATGATGATATCCTTGATGTCATTCCACAACTCCTCTGGTCTTTGGTCATTAATGTTCAACCTGTCAAATCTGTTCTTGAGATGGTCTCTAAATTCAGCTGGGATATGCTCAAGGTCGTACTTTGGCTCCTGTCAACTTGTTCTAATTTTCTTCAGTTTCAATTTGAACTTGCATAGGAGCAACTGATGGTCTGATGCACAGTCAGCCCCGGTCTTGTTCCGACTGATGATATTTAGCTTTTCCATCATCTCTTTCCACAGATGTAGTTGATCTGATTCCTGTGTATTCCATCTGGTGAGGTTCACGTGTATAGTTGCCATTTATGTTGGTGAAAAATGGTATTTGCAATGAAGAAGTCGTCGATCTTGCAACATTCAGTCATATGATCTCTGGCATCGTTTCTATCAACAAGGCCATATTTTCCAGCTGCCAATCTTCTTTGTTTCTAACTTTCACATTCCAATCACCATCAATTATCAATGCATCCTGATTGCATGTTCGATCAATTTCAGACTGAAGAAGATGGTAAAAATCTTCAATTTCTTCATTTTTGGCCTTAGAGGTTGGTGTATAAATTTGAATACTAGTCGTAGTAACTGGTCTTCCTTGTAGGCGTATGGATATTATCCTATCACTGACAGCACTGTACTTCAGGATAGATCCTGAAGTGTTCTTTTGGAAGATGCATGCAACACCATTCCTCTTCAAGTTGTCACTCTTGGCATAGTAGACCATATGATTATCTGATTCAAAATGGACAATACCAGTCCATTTCAGCTCACTAATGCCTTGGATATCGATGTTTATGTACTTCATTTCATTTTTGATGATTTCCAATTTTCCTAGATTCATACTTCATACATTCCAGGTTCCTATTATTAAAGGATGTTTGTAACTGTTTCTTCTCATTTTGAGTCTTGCCATATCAGCAAATGAAGGTTCCAAAAGCTTCACTCCATCCACGTCATTAAGGTCAAGTCTGCTTTGAGGAATCAGCTCTTCCCAACTCATCTTTTCAGTGCTTCCCAACCTGAGGGGCTCATCTTCTGACAATATATCAGTGTTTCACTGCTATTCATAAGGTTTTCACTGGCTAATTCTTTTCGGAAGTAGATTGCTGGGTCCTTCTTCCTAGTCTATCTTAGTCTGGAAGCTCAACGGAAACCTGTCTGCCATGGGTGACCCTGATGGTATCTGAATTCCGGTGGCATAGCATCTAGCTTCACAGCAACACACAAGCCCCCACAGTATGACAAACTGACAGACATATGGGGGGGGGTATTGTTTTTAGGTCTCATCAAGTCAATTGCAACTCATACCAACCCTATATACAACAGAATGAAACACTGCCCGGTCTTGTGTCATCCTCACAGTCTTGCTATGTTTGAGCCCATTGTTGCAGTCACTGTGTCAACCCATTTCATTGAGGGTCTTCTACTTTGCTAAGCATGGTGTCTTTCTCTAGGGATTGATCACTCCTAACAACACTTCCAAAGTATGTGAGATGAAGTCTCGCCATCCTTGCTTCTAAGGAACATTCTAGCTGTACTTCTTCCAAGACAGATTTGTTCATAGATACATATATATTGGTCTTTCCAACTGAGTTAATAATGCCCAGAAGATAAGAACATGTCCTAAATTACTGTAGGTTTCTCCTATTGCCATCCCCATAGGATTTAGTATAAATACCTTTTAATTTATATCACTCAATCTAATTGACTACATGTATACCTAGTCTTTTCTTAATACCTAGTTATTTCTTATCTGTATGTATATGTATATATATGCACGTATGTATTATCATCCACCTTTCTTGTTATTTGACAGCTTTGCCACAGTTCTTACATTGCCAAGAAAGCAACCAGGACAACAAAGAGAGGCAACTGTATTACCTCATCCATGAAGATAGGAATGTCAAGAGCAAAAAAACAAAACTTTAACAATGCAACTGGCTTTATTCAATCAATAAATATTTATAACATGTCCAGCACTGTACGTATGTTGTGTACTGTATTTTTACACAAATAGCTCAAACGTTCTATGTTTTTTCCCAACTATACCCTCCCCTCTCCCAGATATTTTCTTAAGCGTGCTATGCTAATTTTTAAAAAATGTTGCTGTGAAAAAATTAGCATAGCACACTTATGAAAATAGGCATTATCTGCGTAAAAATACAATATATGTTTGGCCCACCTTTGCCTTACAATCAGCACACGTATTAAACTTGTGCCTATACTCTTAATTAGGCTTTTAAAAATGAAAATTGTATTTTAGTCAAATGTATTAAAAATAGATACTTCAAATTGTGAATATTAGTGATGTAAGGTCACCTAATTGCTAATCTCACATTCCGATGTGTAAGGAAAATATAGACTATGTATTTATTTACATACTCATAAGCTTCTTCCTGCTGGGTAGAAACTTTTGCGAAGTTATTCTAATAAAATAATGCAAGCAGTCCCTTTTATTAGATGCTATGTTTTAGTGTTTTGGATCTCATTTCTCTGCCATGTTCCCCCTCAGGATGGTGACTGGACAAATGCAGTACAAAGAGTGTTGTATGTCACCTTATAGAGAGATGTCAGGAGTCCTGGATCCACACTGTGTCCTCTGGAATCTTGCTGGTCTGTATTACAGAGTGGTGGGACAGTGCTGCTCTCTGCTCCCTAGAGCATCACCAGCATTTGACATAACTGAGTCTTCCCTCTTCCTTCAAACACTTTCTTCATTTGGCTTCTGGCCACCATTCTCTCCTAGTTCTCCTTACCAGCCAATCCTTCTCATTCTCTTCTGTTAGTTTCTCCTGATCTCCTGACCTTTCAGCATTGCAGACCTCAGGTCCTTGGTCCTCTTCTATTTTTTACCTACACTTACTCCCTAGGTAATATTACCAGCCTCATGGCATCTATACGCATCAACTCTCAAATTAATATCTTCAGACCAGAGCTCTCGCCTGAATTCCAGACTCATTTGTCCAACTTCCTACCTGACAATTTTGTTTAGACATCTAAAATCCATCTTAAACTCAGCATGTTCAATCCTGAATTCCTGGTTATCACCCCCAAATGTGTTCTCCTATACTCCTGCCACAACATGAATATATTGTTCCTGGTGCTCATGCCAGAAACCTTTGAATCACTCTCAACCCCTCTTGTTTCTCTCAGATCCTACTTCCATTAGTGAATAAATTCTATTGGCTCTGCCTTCAAATATAACCAGAGCCTGACCAATTCTTTTCAGCTCTACTGCTCCCACCTGGTTAAGCCACCATCACTTCTCACCGGATTAAGGCAAAGTCTCCATAATGGCCTCCCTGCTCCCACGCTTCCCCCCTGTAGCTTAGCACAAAATAGCTAGTGTGATCTAGTTTAAATGTCATTTGTGATGCTTCACATCTCTGTTCAAAACCCTCCAATGTGTTTCCATCTCACTCAAAGTACAAGCCAATGCCCTAATGTACTCTCATTTCCCACCACCTCTCTGACTTCGGCTCCTACTATTTTCTCCCTTGCTGATTCAAGCCAAACTAACTTCCTAATTCTTCTACAAAGGTGGCAAGCTAGCTCCTACCTCAGAATCTTTGTACTTGCTGCTCCCCTACCCTGGAATACTCTTACCTAAGATAGCTATGTGGCTTACCTTTTAATTCCTTCAGATCTCTGCTTAAATGTCACTATATGTTCGTGTCCTTCCCAGACCACCCTCTGTAAAATACTAAACCCTCTATTTAAATCCTCCCTATCACCTTTCCTTGCTCTATTTTCTCTATCACACTGCTCATCATCTGACATATTCCCTATTTACTTGTTTATTTGTTGTCTATCTCTCCCCAGCAGAATGTAAGTTTTACAACCATAGGGACCTAATATGTTTTGCTCACTGCTATATCCCCATCACCTAGAGAACTCTCCAGCACATAGCAGCTGCTTAATAACTATTAATTGAATGAATGAATGGATAGGTGACCCCTGAGGTTTGTCTGATCCTTATCTCTTGCTAACACCCACTGCTTGGCCCTTTTGCTCCTACTCTCATTGCCACCTGTGACATTCTCTTCAGCCTGACACTAAACCTCTGCCATTCATGGCACCTTCAACATCCATGTCCCTGTGCTGGAGCACATGAAAATTTCTGCATGACAAGCACCTCACACACAAATCATGAGTTGGCAGAAGCACCTCTTGGCCTTATCTGCTTTCTGCTGCCTGCCCCTGCCACAGCAATGACCTCACCCCACGTCACACTGAAGTGGCTGTGTGTGCACCTTCTCCTAATGACCTACAGTCTTCCCCCAGTAGCTTGGAGGTAGCATGTTCTCAGATTGAATGCTCTGTGGCTTTCCCATACCTAACTGTGAACTTAAAATGTTTTCTCTTATGAAAATTTCAAACATATAACAAAATTGGAAAAATTTTTTGGTAAATATCTATATACCCACAACTCAGTTTCTACCATTAACATTGAAATACACTTTCTTTTTATTACACCCTCTATCCATCTACCCATCCCTCTACTCACCCATCAATGCATTTAATTTTTCTGATATATTTCTAAGTAAATTGCACACATCTGTAGACTTCCTCCTAAATATATCAATACACATATCTTTAGTTGCATATGTTTACAGTTTTTTCTCTTTTGATGTAAAATTTACATATAGTGAAACACGAATCTAAAGTGTACACTTGCAGATGTTGACAAAGGCATATATATGCTTACACAGAACATTACCATCACCTCAGGATGTTCCCTGCTGTCCTCTCCCAGTCCATGTCCAGAGGTAACAGTGTTCTGATTTTTATCTACCATAGATTAGACTTGCCTTTTCTAGAACTTCATGTGAATCATACCACATGAGCCTTTTTAAAAAATAAAGCTTCTTTCACATAACTGAGGATGAGAGAGTATACAGAGACAACACCCAGCCATCTCAGAATTCCTAGCTGATACCCTAGGCTGTCAGTGAGGCCATCCTAGACCATTTAGTCCCAGACCTAAAGAAACACCCAGTCAACCCAAAAAATAAAAAATAATAATAATAATAATAAATGTTTGTTGTTTTCAGCCACCATGCTTATAGGGATTTGCAATGGAACAAAGCTGACACACAAAAAAAATTTCTATTGAGAGATATTTCAAAAATTGTATAATAATATACTAATATTATAGCAATGTAGTAATATAAACAACTTATGTAACAGAACAACTTTGTTTACACTGAGGAACAAGGACACTTGTTCCTTCCAGATAATTTGTGTTACAGAATTGATCCTGTTTCCCTTTCACCAAGAAACGAAGAGCCAATTTATGGCACATCTTTAGCAACTGTGTATTCTTCTTTACCAAAGTCCTCCCCGAGTTTTGACTTTTTTTTTTTTTTTTCTCTAGTTCCCTGTTCCTAATTTATTACCCATTTACGATATTTCTATTTTGGTTTATGTGTTCTTATGAGGTGTCTCCGATGATTTTTGGAATGAAATTAGATATAAGCATATAAAACTAATGTAAGCATTTATGAATATAATGCTGGAACCATAAAATGCACAGCATTTTCATTTGTAATAAAGCCAGTAGGCTTCATTGTATGAAGCTCACTATTTGCAAAAGATTAAAATAAAATTGGTGAGCTCTAGGACTAGAGACATTCATTATCTTAAACTAAAAAGCAAACAAACAAACAAAAAATCTCTATGTTAATAAAATCTCAAATTCTATAAAATTGAGAAGGATATCGCTTGTCTATGTAATTAGCATAAAACAGAATATAAGTCCAAAACAAAATTTAGTTTCATGAAGTCTTTAGAAACAATATTAAAACAATCACATAGTTTTCAAACATTACAAATGTTCCTCATATTATTGTTAATCCAAGCTCGAAAGAACTTAGTTGTTTTGGCTTCTTTAAAATATAATTTTTAACTAGATACTTGGATAATGTTAAACCATTTTGCTGTGTTGATCCACTCCTCTTCCAATCAACTTGTTCTTGAAAGAAATATGATAAAGTTAATAGACCAAAACAAGTTACAGATCTTGAATTAACCAGAAGTGATCTTTTCAAAATGACAATATTGCCCTTTTATGATAACAAATGTGGATCTACTATTTGAAAAATGGACCAGAATTCCAGATTGGGAGGGAAAGGCCGGTCAACTGTGAAACAGGTTGTCAAAAATGTAAGTCTAAAATATGATTCAACCAGAAAAAAAAAAAAAATCCCAATTGTGTTGGAAAGCCTGGGAGGTTCATTTACCTTGCGAACAAAAGCAGCCAATACTACCTATAAAGTTGGAATTCCACAAATAAAAAAGCTTGCTGCAGTGACAAATCTTTACCTCATAACTGGAATACTTCGACATATAAAACATGTAAGCCAAGAGTAATCGGAAGGCTATGCACGTTTCCATAATTAGTCCATCACTTTTATTTACTTCATGTATAATACATGGCAGCCCACGTCGTAAAATAAATTAACAGCTAAATGTCAAATCTCTCCTCTTATTTAGGCCATCTGCTTAGGTGTTCAGACTGTCACCCACTGGCATGAGAAATTATAGAGACCCAGGAAATCCGACTATCATAGATGAGCTATTGGCAAAAGGATCAACTATCAGGACTTGTTCTTTCTGGCTTCACTTTTCAACCAACCCCAGCACCTACCAACTCCCACAGTCTGAATATTTCATTCTCTAAATTACTATTGTTGCAAGTCCTGACCACATTTTAGGACACAGGAAACCGAATCAGGTAGTCTCTATAAGATTTGGCCCTTTCATTACCTTCAATTGCATTTGAAGAAAGCAAGACTGTGGGTTCACTGCCACTCACCACCTCAGTACAGAGGAGTGCTTTGTGGCTAGAGGACGGTCCGTTAATGAACCTCATTCTTGCTTCTTGGTTTTGTTTTTCCGGAAGGAGAATTCTGGAGAATCCTCACCAAGTCCTCTTTCTTCACAAGGAACAGGTTTACTAGTATTCCCTCAATCCTGAAATCAATTTTGGAGACTCTGATAGTTACCTTCAAGATTGGAGGGTGGATGGATAATCCTTATAAGTCTTGTGGAGGCCCAGAGGCTAAAGGGCACAATTCAGAGCCAATATTTTCTGGGTTTTCCTGTTTCTTCCTTCCCTCACCACGCTCAGATCCTTAATTGTGCAGTTCATAAAAGCCAACCGAAGGAGTTTTTACCCTCACTACTTTCCCATCTGCCCAAGCAAGAACAATATCATCATTTCACCAATTAAAAAAGGCTCTTAGAGTTCAAAAGCAAATTACACTCCAACCGTATTTGCCCTGTATAGGATGCTGCCCCCTGCTGCCTCCCATCCTTCTCTCTCATGAACTTCAAGGCCTCTCTACAATATTTTCAAACTTCTCATCAGGTTCATTTCAATAAGTGCATCATTCAGAAAGGAAAGAAGGAAAGAAAGTGACTCAAGTGCCAATAACGCTGTTCCCCCTGCAGAGAGGAAAGTGAAGCCAGCTGATTGGTTCAACACCCACAACACCGTCTTCACAAGGGAACCATGTCAGAACCCATAGGAGGACCTGTGATTCAAGTCACTTTATCCAGCTAGACTAAAATTTCAGCTATAATGTAAATACCTTCTGTGGTTTGGGAAAAATTACATAACCATCTCTTCCTCCTCCAAAGAATAATAAAAAATAATTTATTGTACTTGTAACACACCTTTCATCACCGTAGCTCAAATGCTTAGATTAGATCCCTACCTACCTATCATGCTGTGATGTGAAAATTAATTAGCTAATGTCTGTAAAGTGTTTTCAAGATGAAAAGTGCCATATGAGTGCTAAGTGCCACCTATGAGTACCAATAAAGACAACCTCATAGAGAACATAATAGATCAGCAGGGGAATGAGTGAATAGCCAGCTTGAAAAAGCAAGAGGACAAAAAATAAATAAATACAGTAACCATGCAGAATAGACTTCCTAAGTCATAGACTTTTTGGGGCCAGAAAAGAAACAGACACACAAGTATGGAATCAAACTTTCAGACAGACCAGGGCTAGGGCCAGTGGTACGCTCACTGAAGTGCCATCATATCCACAGTGTGCTCTTGGTGGGGTATTAGTATAATCAAATGTTCTCAGAAGAGTTGTAATTCAATGAGATGTGATGGACTATCTACCTGACAACCACTGTCCCACTCTGAAAGAGGGACAAAGGAATGCCTTATATTTTATTCATCACTTTACAATTTTCAAAATCCTTGCTCCATATCTCGTCTCTCTTCACCTGCATAAACATCCTTTGAGGTTGTTGGTAGTTGCCACTAAGTCAGCTCTGACTCATGGCAACATTACGTACAACACTGCTAGTCCCACTTTTCAGATGAGGCCATTGAGACTCAGGGAGACTGATTTGTTCAAGATTATAGAGCTAGCAAGCAATGAAATAGGAGTCCTGCCCAAGTCTTTTCACCACAAACTCAGTGTAATTTCCATGACAATATATCAGTTTATGGGCTTTATACAACTAAAAGGTATTGCTGATACATCTCAGAATATTTCAATGTGTGTGTATGCTTTGTTCAAACAATCTCATCTCTAGCAATTTATCCTAAATAATTAAGAATATGCTTGAAGTTCTAGCTACAGGGGTGTTCACTGAAGCATTATTTATAAAAAAGAGAAACAGAAACAACCTACATTTCCGGTAGAAATAATTGAATAAATACTGTTATCCCCATAAGATGGAATATTAGGTAGCCATTTAAAATGCCATAAATATATACTTAACAGTATGACAATTTTTCACTACAAATTTTTCAATGCTGTACAATATGATCTTTTCAGAAATTGATTTATGTACATATGATAGAACAGTTTCTACAAGGATATACAACCCAATGTTATTGTGAAACTAAGATCTGGGAGCTTGAGGGACTTGAGAAAAATTATGGCAAAGCTGGAACAAGAATCTCTGGATGATGGCATAGCGGTAATTGTTGTTTTTATCTACTGGGTCATCTGTTCTTTCAAACTTTATTCCATTTCTTTGTATAATAAAAATCACAATAAAAATTACTGCCATAACCACCTAAGTCCCTCAAACTCACAAAGAGACTGGACTCAGGAAAGGTCGCTCTCATTTACGATGGCTCCCTACAAATGCCCCAAGTGGAACAAAGGCCCTGAATGCTTCCTCTGCCTTTCATCTGCTGCCCACTAGTAAGTGTGTATGAAGATGTCATTGCCTCTTTTAGATAGCAGTGCAATTAAGCAACTGTCATGGTTGTTAGCTGCTGTTGAGTTGGTCCCTGACTCATGACAACCCCATATACAATAGAACAAAATGCTGCCTGGTCTTGCACCATCCCCATAATCAGTTGCAGATCTGACTATTGTGATCCATAGGATTTTCATTGACTGGTTTTTGGAAGTGGATCACCAGGCCTATCTTCCTAGTCCATTTGTAGTCTAGAAGCTCTACTGAAACCTGTTCAGCATCACAGCAACTCTCAAGCCTCCAGTGATAGATGAGCAGTGGCTGTGAATGAGGTGTATTGGCCAGAATCTAACTCGAGTCTCTGCAAAAAAGGTGAGAATTCTACCACTAAACCACCAAAAATCACTGCTCCCCATTCTTCAAGGTCAGTCTCCTCTCTATGCATCACTGAGGAAAAGCTGGTTCTGCACTGAGCTGAACAACAGGCTGTAGAAATGCCCCAGTGTCTGCCAACACTAACAAGTGCAGTAAAATAAAGCCTGATTTCAGAAGACTACAGGCAGAACAAGAAGAAGAAGCAATGAGTTTAAATAGCAACAACAACTACAATAAAAAACTAAAATTAGATAACAGGAGAGGATTGCCACATGGAAGAGATGGAAGCACAGAACTCTATGGAAAGCCATACTCTGAAGACTTGGGAAATGGAGGAAAAAAAAAGATTTTTAGAGCTAGTGTGGTAGGTAGAATTCCAAAATGGTCCCCAGAGATTTCCCTAATTTCTTGAATATGATGAGATATCATGCCCCTGATTATGTTATGTTACATAGCAAAAGGTATTGTGCAGATGTTATTAAGGTTACTAATCAGTACCTTATTAATACTGATAGAACAATGTCATTAATATCACATGCAAGTAAAATTTTGCTGAAGATCATTGAAAAATGGCTGTAGCAGTATATCGACAGGGAACTGCTAGAAATTCAGGCCGGTTTCAGAAGAGGACCTGGAACCAGGGATATCACTGCTGATGTCAGATGGATCCTGGCTGAAAGCAGAGAATGCCAGAAGGATGTTTACCTGTGTTTTATTGACGATGCAAAGGCATTCAACCGTGTGGCTCATAACAAATTATGGATAAGAATGCGAAGAATGGGAATTCCAGAACACTTTTTTTTTTTTTCAATTGTACTCATAAGGAACCTTTACATAAATCAAGAGGCAGTTGTTCGGACAGAACAAGGGGATACTGATTGGTTTAAAGTCAGGAAAGGTGAACCTCAGGGTTGTATCCTTTCACCATACCTATTCAACCTGTATGCTGAGCAAATAATACGAGAAGCTGGAGTATATGAAGAAGAATGGAGCATCAGGATTGGAGGAAGACTCATTAAAAACCTGCATTATGCAGATGACACAACCTTGCTTGCTGAAAGCAAAAAGGCCTTGAAGTACTTACTAATGAAGACCAAAGACCACAGCCTTCAGTATGGATTACACCTCAACATACAGAAGACAAAAATCCTCACAACTGGACCAATGAGCAACATCGTGATAAATGGAGAAAAGATTGAAGTTATCAAGGATTTCATTTTACTTGGATCCACAATCAACAGCCATGGAAGCAGCAGTCAAGAAATCAAGAGACGCATTGCATTGGGTAAATCTGCTGCAAAGGACCTCTTTAAAGTGTTGAAGAACAAAGATGTCACCTTGAAGACTAAGGTGCGCCTGACCCAAGCCATGGTATTTTCGATTGCATCATATGCATGTGAAAACTGGACAATGAATAAGGAAGACCGGAAGAAGAATTGACGCCTTGGAATGTGGCGTTGGTGAAGAATATTGAATATACCATGGACTGACAAAAGAACGAACAAATCTGTCTTGGAAGAAGTACTGCCAGAATGCTTCTTGGAAGCAAGGATGGCAAGACTTTGGACATGTTGTCAGGAGGGATCAGTCCCCGGAGAAGGACATCATGTTTGGCAAAGTACCGGGTCAGCAGAAAAGAGGAAGACCCTCAACGAGATGGATTGACACAGTAGCCGCAACAACGAGCTCAAGCATAACAACAATTTTAAGGATGGCGCAGGACCTGTCAGTGTTTCGTTCTGTTGTGCATAGGGTCGCTATGAGTCAAGTCAGAACTGACTCGACGGCGCCTAACAACAATCAGTTGACTTTGAGTTAATCACAAGGTAGATTATCAGGGTGGGCCCAATTTAATCACATGAACCTTTTAAAACCAGAGCATTTTCTTTAGCCAGTAGTAGGAGGGGAAATCAGAAAGATTTGAAGCATGAGAAGAAATTGACTTGCTGTTGCTGGCTTGAAGATGGAAGAGGCCATGTGACAAGGATTGTGGGTGATCTCTAGATGCCTGAGAGTGACCCCTGACTGACAGCCAACAAGGGAACAGGGACCTCAGTCCTGCAACCACAAGGAACTGAATTCTTCCAACAAACTGAATGAGCCTGGAAGTGGATTTTCCCCGACAACCTTCAGCTAATAGCCCAGCCCAGTCAATACCTTGATTCTCGCCATGTAGGACCCTAAGCAGAGAATCCAGCTGAGCTGTTTAGGTCTTCCCATTAAAAAAGAGAAGAAAACCCACTGCTGTCAAGATGATTCCAACTCATATCAATAAGGAAACCGAGACCAAGAAAGCTGAGGAGTTTAGGGAAAATCGTGGCAAAGCTGGAAAAAGAATACAGGTCACAGGGGTTCATAGCCCAGTGTTCCTTCCACATCCTACTTCTCTGTTCACAGCAATCTTCCCAGGATCACATTACCCAGCTTGGCTTAGAGACTAAGATGAAAGACAAGATTGTCACTTGAGGTCACTTCCAGCATTACCATTCTAATGTATTTCTTGATTTCTCAAAAATGAACTAAAATTGATATTGAACGCACAGACACTTCTCTAATTTAAAAACAATCAATAATATTTATAACTTTCACCTGAGATTTAATATGCTGGCAATACCATACAATCCTCTGCATTCTCCAACAAGTGACAATTTCAGTTTTCAGTTCAGTGAAGTTCAGCAAACTTTACTGCATTCAAATTCCCTTGGAGGTTACAGATGGAAGAATCTTTCAAGGCAGGGTTCTATAATTTTTCCTCACTAAAGTGACTTAAATTATTTTGAACCAAATATAAAGAAAGTTAAAGAATTTTTATGGAGCCAAACCTTCTTAAAAATCACCTATATTTTCACATCGTTTCTCTGATAGCATGTCCAAGTACTATCACATCTATTTAATTCTAGTAACATTCTGAAGGCAGTGCTATCAGTTGCATTTCTAGTAATTGTCAAGACTAAACCAGCAGCTAGTCCTTGCCTCTTTCGGGGTTAAACAAGTATCATCAATAAGCATAATGCAATTCATGATGATGTGTTGGCTAACTTAGAACTTGGAGAAGAATGAGTAACCAGGACTGAGCTTGCTCACCTCCTAAGCATGATTAAATTCCAGCATGCTAAAGAAACCACCAAATCACTTTTTGTTTGAAGAGACAGTTTTTAAGATGACACATATGGTTCCAGATTCATTTTTGTAACAAACTACTTTTCCCTTGTATGATCCTCTGGATATTTTTCTCCTCTTGCAGTGCCTTAGGGACTCATGACTTCCTCTATCCTTGATGGAGGTGATGCTGAATGGTGATTGATGATACTCCTTGTCTGCCTGCCCCAGACCTGCCAGTCACAGTAGTCACTCGAGGGGGGGCCAGGGTCTTGAAAATACAACTACGTGGCGCAGTTTGATCTTCTTTGGTTTTTCACTAATTGTTTTCTACAGTAAACAGCCCTGGTACTCACTTGATTGCACAGTTTCTTGTGTTTTGAAGACTTCAGGTTCCAAAATCTGAGATCTTTGCCAGCGCTTACCCTAAAGCAGCGCTGTCCAACATAACTCTTGTGGTTGATGGAAATGTTCTCTGTGCTGTCCAATATGGTAGCCATGGGTGACAAAAATAGTTAAATGTTCAACTACTAGCTGAAAGTTTGGTGATTCAAACCCACCCACAGGCACCTCAGAAGACAGGCCTGGCAATCTGCTTCTGATCATACCCTTGAAAACACTATGAGGCAGTTCTATTCTCCATACGTGAGGTCATCAAGAATCGGAATAGACTCCACAGTAACTAACAATAGCATCCACATGTGTTTATAGAGTACTTGGAATGTGCCTAGTGCTACTAAAGAACTCATTTTTTTATTTTTATTTTATTTTAATTAATTTAAATTTAAATAGCCACATGAGGCTATTAATAACTGCATTGGGTAACTGCATTCCTTCTTTGGAGGAAAGCACAAGGTTGGAATGTTTGACAATTGGGTGATGCAGTTCTAGAGATTTAGGTCAGCATTGGAGTAAGCTACTTAAGATCCAAGCCAAGAAAACTCTGGGAGCAGTGTGCTGGTTCCTTAGATGTGGGTTTCTCCGGGAACTCCCACTCATTCTGGTGGTCTTGCTTTGACCTAGATTATTTGGACATTCACCAGATAAATGTGTATATTATTGTTGTCATGGATTGAATTGTGTCCCCAAAATATATGTGTTTCAATTTGGCAAGGCCATGATTCCCAATACTGTGTGATTTTCTACCGTTTTGTCATCTGATGTGATTTCCCTATGTGTTGCAAATCTTATCTCTGTGATGTTGTTGAGATGAGATTAGAGGCAGTTATGTTGATGAGTCAGGACTCAATCAACAAGACTGGATTGTGCCTTGAGCCAATCCCTTTTGAGGTATAAAAGAGCAAAGCAAGCAGAGAGACATGGGGACCTCATACCACCAAGAAAGCAGCACTGGGAGCACAGTGTGTCCTTTGGACCCAGGGTTCCTGCACTGAGAAGCTCTTCGACTGGGAAAGATTTATAACAAGGACCCTCCTCCAGCAAGAAAGCCTTCACGTGGAGCTGACACCCTGAATTTGGACTTCTAGCCTACTAGACTATAAGAGAATAAACTTCTGTTGTTGAGGCCATTCACTTGTGGCATTTCTGTTATAGCAGTACTAGATAACTAAGACAATCATTATATTCCTTTTACTTATATTAATAATGACGCTAATAATACTAATGACTACTATTTATAGTGTGGGCCAGATCTTATGCCAGAGACAATTGAACGGCATCTTCTAAGGGTTTCTGCATGAATATATTGCTTCATTCATTTTACAAGCATTACAATTAAACCTAAATAAATAAACCCATTGTTGTTTAAATATTTTATTTGCAGCAACTGAAGTATATCCATGTATTTTTTTTTTGCACAATGTACCCTAATAATCAAAATACAGATAAATTATTAGCATTGTTTCCTTCTGTAAAGGTAGAACATGTTAGGTATCACATTTCATCATATAAAACACACCTCATTGCTCTATGCCAAGATTTGTTTCTATTACTTTGTCAATTTCTCCTGGTTTCTTTGTGACAATGAACCAAATTGTGAGAACAAGGAAAAAAAATTTTAATCTGAAAGAGAGTTGGTACCAACTAATCTCTCTAGACATTATGGACCAATGTGCACCCAGAAACAAACATCTTGGTAGCTATGAACTAGAGCAAGTTTTCTTTGCAGGAAGGCACAGGGTTGGAATGTTTGACAACTGGGTGATACAGTTGCTGGGTATGGAAAATCAGGGGTCACAGGGTGGGGAAGACACCCAAGTTTCACATAAGAAGCTTCCTCCTAACCCTGATGCTTCATTTTGAGAGGACCCAGAACTCAGGTTTCTGAACGTGGCACCATTCCCTCCCCAGTGAAGAAGAACAGCAGTCCCCACCACAACCCACCGATACTTTTTGCAGAACTATTTTCTTATTTTGTTCTGAACCTTTTATACCCAGTAAAACATTAAGGTGTTTATGATCAAGTGTAATTCACCCAAGTTGGTAAAGTAGTCTCTTAAAGCTGAAGACTTAATAACCACACAGCTCAGAGATTGGCTGTCACCAGCAGGCAGAGAGCTATGGTACACAAAAATACCAGTTTGTGTGATAAAAGCTTGACAGCCTTGCCCACACACGAACCAAAGAAAATAACACGCCCGTGACAGCTACAACAGCAGCAATTTTAAACTTCTCACTGATGAAATACATGTTACAGTCATAACTCTTGCATAAATCTGGATGTCACTTTTTTTTCATGTTATAATTTTGTGATCCAATGGATCATTGTGTGGACCCTATACTGCAAATGAGCTCGATAATGCAGAATATGCACAAATCGTTGAGCTATCAGTGACATCAGAGGTTTGGCTGCTGGGGTTATTAACAGATATTTTTTCACCTAGAAGCACAGACTAAAATCAATCATTCTGATAACTACATACACATGGCATGAGCTGCCTATGCTTTCATTTCAATCTGATTAATCACATATACACAGACCTTTACCTTAAAGGAACAATTGTTCACCTTTAATCACAAAGAAACAGTCATGCGTACCATCAGCCATTACTAATTTAAACACAATTTGTGCTTCCTGTTTTAACAAATATGTTTATGGTAATATGGTTTTCTGCATATAAATACATTGTTTCATTCATTTTACCAACATTAAAATCAAAGCTAAGTAAATGAATCCACTGTGTCTTATACCATTTATCATTTATTACGTGCCATTTACATCCCTATATTTTATTGCACAAGTTACCCTGATAATCAAAGTACAGGTAAATTATTAGCATTGTTTTCTTCCGTAAATCAGAACACGCTAGATATCAGATTTCATCATGTAACATGTCCTACTTCTTGCCAAGATTTGGTTCTATTACCCTATCGATTGCTGGTTTCTGTATTGCAAGGAAACAAATAACCGTTGTGGGTGCGGGATTTTTTTTTTTTTTTTTTAATCTGAAATAGAGTTGGGACCAAGTAAATCTCTCTTATGATCCTCACAACAGTGTCTTCAGGAAACATAACATTCCAGAAGGGACATCTGCTGTTACTATAACAACAGAAAGGCAGAGTCTAAAGAGGATCATCTGCACTAGAGGGCAGTTTGAAAACGAGGCAGATTCCTGGGTTCCTCTCTGAGAGGCCAAAGATGACTTTTCATTAAAAGAAGCAAAACTCAAGAGAGTTTTAATGTGTAAATAGGGCGTGGGGGCAGGCAGAATTTGGGAAGGGTGGTAGGGCAATTCAAAGTATAGAAGCTGCTTCTAGACCAAAGGTGTAAAATGGATATTAGGGAAGTCAGCTATCAGAACTATAGGATAACGTCATCCTATTGGTGGGATATGTTCAGAGTCAAGAACCAGTAAAGGATAATCTCAGAGAGAAGAAAAAATCACCCTTCAGTTGTCTGATGCAAGGATAGATAGCATTGCCTTCAGAGGGAGTTGTAGTTACTGGCCAAGGGGACCAAGACCCACCATGATCATCCAGGCCCTTGAAGATACTGAGAATGGTCTTGGACTTGGCTATGCAGGAAAGTGCTCTGTTGAAGAGCTGGACATGGAGGTGTATCTCAGTCTGTTTAAGACTTTCTCTGTTTCCCTGACTTAGCTTCTGGTTCATTGACTTCTTCTCAAGTTCTTAACCTTCTTGGTCTTGACCATTTTCTATCCAACTCCCATACTAGATTGACCCTCTATCTGGAAATCTACATCAGCCTGTCTGCCAGCCACATCATAAATCCCATTCTCCATTCTTACTCTCTTGGTTTTAATTTCTCCCTAGCTATGGAGCCCTGGTGGCACAGTCGTTAAACGTTCAGCTGCTAACCAAAAGGTCGGCAGTCCGAATCTACCAGATGTACCTTGGAACCCCTTCGGGACAGTTCTACTCTGTCCTATAGGGTTGCTATGAGTCAGTCAACAGCAGTGGGTAAGCTTAGCTTGCCCTCAACAAAGAATTTTTAAATAATCTTGCAGTCATGGATTGAATAGTGTCCCCCCAAAATATGTGTCAACTTGGTTAGACCATGATTCCCAGTATTGTGTGGTTGTCCTCCATTTTGTGATTGATATAATTTTCTTACCCAGTAACCCAGTGCCGTTGAGTCAATTCCGACTCATAGGATAATTTTCTTATGTGTTGTAAATCCTAATCTCTGGCTGTAGCTAATGAGGCAAGATTAGTTTATGCTAAAGAGGGTTAGGATGGGATGTAACACCCTTGCTCAGGTCACATCCCTGATCCAATGTAAAGGGAGTTTCCCTGGGGTGTGGCCTGCACCACCTTTATCTTATAAGAGATAAAGGAAAAGGGAATTGAGCAGGGGTGGAGAGGAACTTTGTACCACCAAGAAAGTATCGCCAGGAGCAGAGCACATCTTTTGGACCCGGGGTTCCTGTGTGAGGAAGCTCCTAGTCCAGGGAAAGATTGTTGACAAGGACCTTCCTCCAGAGCTGACAGAGACAGAAATCCTTCCCCTGGAGCTGATGCCCTGAATTTGTACTTCTAGCTTACTAAACTGTGAGAGAATAAACTTCTGTTTGTTAAAGCGCTCACTTGTGGTATTTCTGTTATAGCAGCACTAGATAACCAAGACACCCGTGATTGAAATTTGTCCCTTTTATTGTCAAAATGGAGTCTCTGGGTAGTGTAAATGGTTAACGTGCTCTGCTGCTAACTGAAAGGTTGGAGGTTTGAGACCACCCAGAGGCACCTCAGAAGAAAAGCCTGGCAATCTACTTCTGAATAATCAGCTATTGAAAACCCTATGGTGCACAGTTCTACTCTGACACACGTGGGGTTGCCATGACTGGGAATAGCGTTAACAGCAACTGGTTATGGTCAAAATGGATCATCAGCCAATTAAGTCACTGTCCAAGAGGGGAGATTAATGTCCAGCAGAAAGTAAATAAGCAGACATCTAAATAAAATTAATTCCAATTGCTATAAGAAGTATGAAAGAAATTAGCTATACTGAAGAAAAAATGGAGTGGAGAGAACCTCCTTTATGTAGGGTAGTCAAGGAAGACATCTCTTAGAAGACCTACGAAGAGAAGTAATCAGCCATGTGAATAGCATGTGCAGAACCCTAAGTCAGGAAAGAGCTTGTGGCTATAGAACAGAAAAAAGATGACATGCTGCTTCTCAACAGTGACCAAAGGAAAGAGAGTTGTAAAATGAGAACATGAGGTGAGCGTGGGCCAGATCATGGAGAGACTTAACAAGTTGTGGTTAAAGGGTTTGGATTTAATTCCAAGTTTCTTTCACAGCGTATTGTCACAAGGCCAGAAGAGACCTTTGGGACTCATCCCATCTGTCAGGTAAGAGGTAATTCTTTTCCTTTTTATCCATGCACCAACTTTTGTAAGTAAACATGACTAATGTTTGTTTATAATCAGTGAGCAAGTTTTTTTAAGCTGCTACTTTAATACTGCTACCCTGGAAGAGGCCCCTTCAAGGCATGTTAAATTAACTATTGTGAATTAAAACAATGAATAAAAATACCTCTCTCCTTTAATGAGTACAGCGACTTCTGTTTCCCTGGGATTTTTGGTCCCGTAAGACCTTTTAAAGCAGAGTGAATGTGTTCTAGTTCAAATGCTAAAAACTTAATCTCATCTCTCTCTTGTTGTGTTATGTTTCAAGAAGTGATTTTACATCAGTCTTTTTAAAACAGAAGCTCTCAGCAAGTCATTTCTAAAACATACCTAACACCACTGTTAGGGTGACCATTCTTTCTGAGGCTGTTCTTACACAGAACCACAAGGGCTTGCAATACTTTATCTGAAACATGGGTCAACAACCCCAAGACTTGACAAAACAAGCCCCAGAGTTTGTGTTCTGCAAGGGCCTGGCTATCCATGCTGATTTCCATGGAAAAGGTTAGATAAAGCTCCACTTCTCTAACTTTCTATTTCTAGAGGGTTTATAATTTTTACACAGACATTTTTCTAATTTATTCATACGTTCTGCATGTACAACTTCTTAGGTATTAGATTCCATGCGTTTATTACTCTCTCTACAAAGGGGTAATGTTGTATAAAGAAAAGAGCTTCACACTAGCCTGGCTTTAATTCCAGCTCTGCGACTTACTTGTTCTGTGACAAAGTAAAAATCGTTTCCTCTCCAAGTGTTATTTTATTTGCGAGATGACCTCTATGGCTCCTTCCAGCTCTATTACTCTATGAATCAAGACAGACTCAATAATAATGCAAGTATTAGTTGCAGTAGGCTAAACTGCTGTTACAATAAGACCTATAAGTGCAAAGGCTCAAACAAAATAAAAATTTATGCCCCTCTCACAAAATGGTTCAGGACAGGGGTTCTAAGTCTGTCCCTTCCCTTTTTGATTCAGGTTTAATGACACTTGGCTTCCAAAGTCACTCTGCTAATTAACCTTCCAATCCATCAGAAAGGGGACAAGTTGAAGTCCAGGGCTTGAGATTTCTTGTAATGTAAATGAGGCAAAGATTATACACATCTTTCCCCCCCAGTAGAGCTTAAACACATGGTCATATGTAGCTGCAAGGGAGGCTAGAAAATGCCTCATCTTGTGTCCAGGCTGGATCCAGACAGAAACCCATTACTGGGAAGAAGAGGAGAATGGATTTGGTTGGACAGATGGCAGCCTCTGATACATATCTAACATCTGTAGGGTGCTTCAAAGTCTGCAAAGCCTTTTATCTACAGGATTTTCACTATAATTCTGCAAGACAGTTATCATGATCTCCATTCTACAGAGGCGAAAACTATGTCTTAGAGGGATTAAGTAGAATATATGAGGTTTCACAGTTAAGAGCTATGATAAGCTTCAATTTCAGGTCTACTAGGCATTGCTTTTCCTATTACAAATACTAAATTAAAATATTTGCATAGCAAATAATTATTACCATAAATCTGCATTAATATGATAAGGTTTGAATAAAAGGGGATTATTGTGAAAAGCAGTGAGAGTAGCTAAAGCAGGCCACCAACCAAGGGATGGTCTCCAGGTGTTGAACTTTCAAATCACCTGGGGAAGTCCCTGGGTAGTGTAAATGATTAAAAGCTTAGCTGCTAACTGAAAGGCTGGAGGTTTGAATCCACCCAGATGTGCCTTGTAAGAAAGGCCTGGCAATCTACTTCTGAAAAATCAGCCACGAAAAATCCTATGGAGCATAATTCTACCTTGACACATATGGGGCTGCCATGAATCAGAGTCAACTCGCCGGTAACTGATTAAGATAACTTTCAAAGCTTTGTTGGTTCAGTAGTAGAATTCTCACCTTCCATGCGGGAGACTCAGGTTCTATCCCAGATCAATGCACTTCACGTGCAGTCACTGGCCATCTGTTAGTGGTAACTTGCATGTTGTTGTGATGCTGAACAGGTTTCAGCAAAGCTTCTAAATGTCTGATCCACAACCAATCACAGGGATGGCACAGGACCAGGCAGTGTTCCATTCTGCGTGGCATTGCCATGAGTCAAGGACTGACTCCTCAACAGCTAACTAACTAACTATGTAGACAGCCTGGAGATAATTTAAGAAGTAAAATTTTTAAAAAAGGAATTTTATGAACAATTGAGGTTTGCAATTGAGGTGTTTACTCACTTCATTCTCTCAGTTGGCCTAAGAAGTACATGTAAGGACATGGGGATTGCAGGAAACACCCTGGAGGTAAAAGCAAATCTCTAAAGAAGCTTAAGAGTCTAAAAATATTAAAAATAAAAGAAATAGGAAGAAAGGGGCTGGTGATCTGCTTCCAAAAAGTCAGCCACTGAAAACCCTATGGAGCACAGTTTTATTCCGACACACATGGGGTCATCATGAGTCAGAACCTACTCATGGCAACTGGTTTTGGCTCTTAGATAATTTGGCCTCTTTGTGCCTCTTATTTTTATCTGTAGAGAAGATGTTAACACCTACCTCACAGGGTTGTTGTGAGGGCTAAAGACAAGGTGGGTGAAGTACAGGGTGGTTGCTGGAAAAAAAAAAAAAATATATATATATATATATATATATATATAGCATTATACTGTTATCCAACACACAGAGAAGTGGTTTTGTATGGGCAGGTGGGTTTGCAGATTGCTACATAGAGCAATATATCCCTCTCCACTCGACTCATCACATATACTTGCAAGGATTTGCTGCTTCAACTATTTTATGCTTGCTATTTTTTTTTTTTTTTATGAAAGTCTAATCATAAACTATCAATAGACTGACCTCTTGTCTTTTGGAGAAATAGTCAATCAATCCCTAAGCACAACTTTGAAAAATTCTACCTAGATTCTTCCTGACTGTCAACCAAATTTCTTTGAAATAAAGAATCCCCAAAGAATGTACTAATGTATACTTAGTTTTAGTCTTCACAAAGGATTGAAGGAAGTTTTCTCCTTCAGCTCTTTCCCTATTCACATTAATAGGATTTCGCACTTTAAAAGTAAAGGTCTCCCTTATCAAATCTCTTCTAAATTGGTCATTTTTTAAAGGGAGGGTAGTTTAATGGATTACCATAGCTTTTTTTTTTTTTTTATAGAAAAAAGGTTGTGATGAGTATCAGAGCTTAGCCATCATTCACAAAGCATTCAAGATGAACTCTCAAGGAACGGACGTTGGTAAAGCCCACCAAGTCAGTTATAATGTGCCACGTGTGACAAGGTAATTTATTATTTCATATAGCAAGTTAATCCAGTTCTACCTGTGCCCTTTCTGAGAAAGGTAGCAAAGCTTATCAATGGATATGATTCCTCATGGAGAATTTTAAGAATTATGCCACCAGACATCCTCTTATGACAAAGCTCTCTTCTAAGTCCCTTGGACCTTTTTCTCTAATTTATTTTTATTCTAGACACTCGGGGCATTATGGAGACAGCACTGGTTACCTTTTGTCATCATTTAAGGGGAGCTGGGAATTCTACCAAATTATACCATCATGGCCTTTAAAAAAAATCTAACTATTATAACCAACTTTAGTAATTCTGAGTACCGTTTTACTTTTATATCCATGTCTGTCATTGTCAGTTTATATTTATTGAGCACTTCTATGTTTACAGCACTGAATTCAGTAGATAGCAGGAGAGGAACATGACAGAAGCCGAGGATTTTTACAATAGAGAAAAGAATCTCTACCACGGAAGCTAACAGCGTTTTATAAATGCAGTTAGTCTAATGCTAATTTCTTTGGTCTTTTGTTTTCACAAGAAACCTCCAGGCTGGTTGATGCTGTCACATTTATCACCAAGCAGGATATAAACAAATTCCATTACACCTGAATTCAACCACCCAAATGAACCAAAATGTGGATTATGATATGTCTTTATGGTGCAAGTTCTGCTTAAAAACAGAAGTATAATTCTGATGCTCAGCAAATACCGACAGAGAGCAACCTGTTTTTCTTAACGATTCTTAATTTGAGTCTCTCATCATTGTCTGAGCCCATAGGCTCATCAGTAATTATGTAGAAAGAAAGAAAAAAAATGTTTAGAAATGTCACTAAATGACCCAAAGCCAAGAAAGCCTGGAGTTGGGTTTAAAGTAACATGTCTGTGGTATGTCTGCCTATCTTTTCAACAGCACACCTCTTCCGATATTCAGGCTATTCATCAGTTTCTCAAAACCTTGCAGGTTCTCAAATGTCCCCATCATCATCTAACTTAGAAAATGCCCATTATTTATCAGAGCATCTGCTATTTTTCACAACATCCAGCTACTTCATCCCTTTCTGCCTCCCAAGGACGTCACTGAGATGGGAACAAAGCCTCATCAACTGGAGTTTCAGGACAGGCTAAATTCTGAGGTGACAGTGTCAGGGAGGGACAGTGACCCTATTTATTATACTCTTTCAGGGACTTTTTAAAACCTGGACTGAAGGAGTAAGTGGAACTTTCACAGGCATCAAAGACCAAGGATATGATTTTCCCAATGGGGGAGTCTGGGCAGGTATGTAGAAAATACATCCACAGCACCTCACATTAAAGGAGACACCCTTTCAAACTTAAATGCCACAGGGTGAGTGTATCAGTGAACATAAAGTTTCACCCTTGAAAATAGAAAATTCCAGTTCTATACAACTATCCCTTTGGTTTCTTTTTCTCTACATATCTATTCATTTGTACTTTGCCCACTTTTATATAAATTACATTACCCTTCTAGTTAGAAGAATGAACAAGTCTGTCTTGGGAGAAGTACAGCCAGAGTGCTCCTTAGAAGCAAGGATAGTGAGGCTTTGTCTCATGTACTTTGGACATGTTATCAGGAGTGACCAGTCCTTGAAGAAGGACATCAGGCTTGGTAAAGTAGAGCGTCAGCAAAAACGAGGAAGACCCTCAATGAGATGGATTGACACCTTGTTACTGCAACAATGAGCTCAAACATAGCAACAATTGTGAGGATGGTATAGGACCACGCAGTGTCTTGTTCTGTTACACATAGGGTTGACATGAGTCAGAACCAACTCAACAATAATTTAGTTAGATATTGGAGTTTTGTAAATCTCAACATTAATTATAAGAACATAAACTCACTTTAAAACTGTCATCCACCCATCTAACCATTCGTTCATGGGCTAACAGATACAAATACGTAACGTGGGAGAGATATATATATATATTTTATTTTTGGATGCCCAATATACAGCAGTTCTCTTACTGACCCAAATTCTGACTCAAGTGAGAAATAAGACAGAGATAAGACAAAGGAACAATAAGTGAGGATTAAATAATCACTTTTTTTTTCTGAAGAAAAGCTGAGAGGAGAATGTGTCTTATACATTCAGACAAGTTGACTTCTTAATGCTGAACAACAGACTTAGAGAGATTTATCACCCAGCTGCAGGCAGCTCTAAACCACCACAGCCCTCCCCTGTGGGATGTAAGGCTTACCACTTGGCCCAGAGCAAGCCAGAGCACAAACTCAACTGCAGGCGGACCAGATTCTAAGCAAACACAGGGAGGAAGGGGCAGAGTTATGCAAGTCACGTTCCTTATGCCCAAATCTACCGATCAGGTAAGTAAGTGAGTAAAAGGCTGGAACAAGGCTGGGAGTATCACACTTAGTAATGCCTTTTCATGTGAAAGGAAATATTGGGAGCAAGGTATAAGTTCCTCCAATCCCTACAACATCCACTAGGAGTTTGCTCTCTTAATCTCTTGGGCTTCACTGCTAAGCAGCGTGTAGCCCTCTCCCTGGAAGAAGGGGATCATCACTGTCAGGAGATGGTGTCCCTAGATGCACTAGAACCCTTCTCCATACTTAGTCTTACTCTTCCTTTGTGGATACCCCTGGAACTACTGACTCCAAAAGGTTCTAAAATGAGTCAGAGCCATACACCAATTAAATCAACACGATATTCCTCAGATTTTTGCATGGCTCATCCCTTCACCTTCTTCAGGTCTTAACTCAAATGTCACGTTCTTAGAATTGCCTTTCCTGGCCACTTCATTTAAAATTGCAAACACTCATCTACCTCAGCACTCCTTTCTCCACTTTATTTTTCTCTACAGCATCAATTCCCTCTTGACATTGTCACTTTGGAAATATAAGAAAGGTAAATATATGTACTTCTTGGCTAGCTCTTCAGCTACAGTGAAACAGTGTAAGCTCACTGAGGGCTAATCTTTTCATTTGCCTTGTTAACTTCTACATCCCTAGTGCCTGGAATGGTATTTGGCACAGCAGCGACACTCAGTTAATATGTGTTGGGTGAAAGAATGAATAGGCACCATCCCTCAGCCGAATACAAAGCAGCACAGGCTGTTGCGACTACCGAGGTAGGATTCCCAAAGGTCCAGGCTCACCAAGGCTTAAATATATCTACCCTAATCACTCCATGTCTATACTCCTCCCAAACTTAAACCCCTGGGTTTTTCTCTCAATATTCCCTACTTTTGCACCAGATGTTGGTACTCCTCTGAGTTGAATTAATTCCCCAAACTTTAAAACTTCTACTTACTGTAATAGGAAGGGGCACAGTGACCAGTGATGTCTTCCCAGTTTCTCACCCCAAATTCACCAGTCAGTTAAGTCACTCATCACCTACCTCCAAGGGGTGAAGAGTGTTCAAAAGTATTACACTGATGGATATTTTTCCACATGGAAGGATACATTAGATACGGGGAATAGATCCCCCCCTCCGCAAATTTTTTTTTTATAGTTTAGAGAATTTTTATAGTTTAGGCCATTATGGTCTAGAGAAACAGAGATATAAACTATTAACAGGAAATATAAGTTCTACAATGATATTGATATGTTATAGGAATATAAATAAGGAAGTAACTAATTCTATTTAGTTCATGTGTATCTGCCATTATGTTATCATGGAACAGTAAACTCAAGCTAATTATTTTTAACGTTATGCATGTAACCCTAAAATATATTTATGCTAGAATGACTCCTTAATTTTCTAGAGTCCTTTATCCATTTGTGGAAACACTGGTGGCATAGTGCTTAAGAGGTACAGCTGGTAACCAAAAGGTCAGCAGTTCAAATCCACCAAGCGCTCCTTGGAAACTCTGTGGGGCAGTCCTACTCTGTCCTATAGGAGTGCTATGAGTTGGAATCGACTCAAAGGCAACAGGTTTTTTTTTGTTTGTTTTTTTGGTTTTTATCCATTTGTAACGTATCTTCTTACATATCTTCTCATTCATTCTTCAGCCCTTCCCCCTTGCCACTTCTGCATGCACATATGCACAGGCACACATAAGCACATACATGGCACACATACACACATACATGGTACACACCCAGATACATGGTACACACACACACCCCTTAGATATGCCAGATATCCCCCAGTGATCATTCCGTCCTTGCTTTAGTAATAATAAAAAAAAAAATAGCAACCCCATAATTATCTGGTCACATAACTGCCCAGAACAAAGACTATATTTCTAGGCCTCCCTTCCATCTAGATGTGGCTCCCAGGTTTACAAGTGGTATGCATAACTACCATAGGGATTAGAATAAGTGACTGCCTTCCTTCTTTTGTTCCTTCTTGCTTTCAGGAGTGTGGCTTTCATGGCTGGAGTTGGAGCAAACATAAGTTGACTTTGAGAATGAGGGCACACATGGCAGAACAAGATAGAAAAAACTTGTGTCCCTGACACCATAAAGTACTATGCTAGCCCTGGGCCCTACCTCCAAACTTTTACATGAGAAAGAAACAAACCTCCATCTTGTTTAAGCCTCTGCTCTTTTGAGTTTTCAGTCATTCCCAGCCCAAACTAAATCTAGTCCATTCTTAATATTTCGCTCTCTCTCCTCTTTCTCCATCTCACACATGCTCTGCGCATGCACACATGTGCACATACACACGCACACACACTCCTATGCTCCCATTATAGAAATCTTTGTGCTTCCTTTCGTTTATTATTGCTTTCCCAAGGTTGTCTTTCTCCCACTTATTTTTCTGTCTTCTCTCATTTCTGCTTTGAACAATCACTTCAAATATCACTTCACTTCAACAGCTTCCTTACTCCTATCCCTGGCTATCTCCTCCAGACTCTCAAAGCAACCTCTGCCAACTTCAATAACCCACAGTGTAATCTTTGATTGACTTACATTCTTCTCAGCAGAACCATGAGCCATGAGCTTTCTAAGGGCAGGAATCAAGGCAATTTGATCTGATATCCCCAGAGTCTAGCAAAGTACCTGGTACATAGTCATTCAGCACATGTTGGATGAGGTAGGTGAGCTAAGTATCATTATTCCCACTTTACAGACAGAGAAACTTAGGTTAGTGATTTAGGCAAGGCCACAAAAGTTAATGTTACTCAAACTGGGTTTTCCTACTTTACCAAGATGCGTTCAAATTACAAAATAATTGTGATTTCAGGCATTTAGATACATTCTTCTGTTCCAGGCTGCTGCTTGTTCACAAATAGACCCAAGCCTGAAGAAATCGTTCATGGAAACCTATTATCTTAGTTTCCTTTACTACTTTATTTACAGTTTAAACACATATTCCACAGTCCTATAGTGTAGCTAAGGTACCCACTGAGTTAGTCTCTTTAATGTTATATCACATTTGGATTTCTTCCTTCACGTTCATTCCTCTGCCTCTTAGTTTAGCAATTTGTGACTTTTCAGGAGGTTATTGATAAGTACTAGGCAATTTTTTTTTATGTAACTGTAGCATTTACCATATATTTTTTATTTTTCCTGCATAGTTAGCTCACTGATCCAACCTACAAATTTTCATAAATGATATACAAATGCTTACATTACCAGACAAACTGAAAAAAAAGATAACCTAACAATAAATTCAAGAAAGACATATATGGAAACTGGAAGAAAATTATTACCTCTAGGGTCCAGACCACTTGGAAAGGGTGGGTTCATGTGAGCAGGTTTTGCAGAAAAGGTCTAGCCCTTTTTCCATTCTGCTCCTCTGGCTCTGAGAAGAACCCAGATGCATGGGTATTAAAGCAACCAGGTGCTTGGTAGCAATTGTCTTAATTTCCTAATGCTGCCATAATACAAATGCCACAAATGGGTTGCTTTAAAGAGCAGAAATTTATTTTCTCACAGTTCAAGAGGCTAGAAGTACAAATTCTTAGAGGAGGGCCTACCTTGTTGGTAGCCCCCGGTGTTCCTTGGTGTCTGTCTTCCCCTTGTATATGCCTCTGTCTCTATTCTGCTGTTTTTATAATTCAGAAGTGATTAGGTTTATGATCCACCCTACTCAGGCATGACCTAATGAACATAACAAAGAGACCTCTACTTCCAAACAGAATCACATCCACAGGTTTAAGGGGCCAAGATTTCAATACATATTTTAGAGGGATACAATTCAATCCACAACAGCATTCTTTGAGATCTGCTGAGCAACCCTGACTCTGCCATTCATCCATTCATTCATTCTCCCAGAAGTGGATGCTTCACATATCCACCACGTAAACCTTTTCAAGCAAGTCAGACCATAATAATAATGAACATTTGAACACTTGTTGAGTACTTTCTGTGTTCCAAGAACTACAAAAATAAATGCATTTAATGTATCACAATAATCTTAGGGGTTACTATCTTTTTACAGAGGAGGAAACTGAGGCACAAAGAAATTAATAACTTGCCTGTTGCAACAGTTATTTAATAATAGAGGCAGTAATGAACCACAGTGTGGCTCCACTCTATTGTTTCTGAAGTCTGTTTTGTAGTTCCCCTGTCTTACTTGCCTTCCTCGCCTGTGGCCATGCTCCATCATAAGGTGTAGCATTTGTTTCCCTCTCCCTTACGGGAGTCTGAACTCCTTGGGAGTTTTCTGCTGTTCTGAGCTCTGCAGTACATTGTGTGGCTGCTCTCCTTATGTGACTGCTTTTGGCTCTGGGGAGCTATGTGACATCGCTTCTTCTCCTTGATAATCATAATAAAGTAAGGATCTCACTATGGGTCTGTTCCAACCTGATTCCAACCTGATGTTGAATTAGACTTGAATGTAAGGCCTTTTAGCTGTTTGGTCTCTCAGTTATAGCAAACACATTTTCCCATATGGGCAGGAATTGGCAAGTGATGTAAGTGAGGGGCCTTCTATAGCATGAACGGCCCCCTGCCCCAAGCCCTGTGCACTAGTTCTAATCATGTAGAATTAGTGGGTATGGATAGACCCATAGCTCCCCTTTGGTCTTTCAATACATCACACACATAGAACTCTTTACTTCCACTATTTTTTTTAATGAGAAACACAGAGTGGTTGGCAATCTTGATTGCTTTCATCAAAAATTGTTTACTGAGGTAACTAGGCACATTTTAAAGGTCAACACAACACATGATTAAACTATTATACTCACAGTGCTGCTTCCCTCAGGGAGGAAACACACCAAATTTTACATCTTTTCCACATTCACAGGAGTCCCTATTGGGTGTTAATGGTTAAGCACTGGACTACTAACTGAGAGGTTGGCAGTTCATATCCACCCAGAGGTGCCTTGGAAGTAAGTCCTTGCAATCTGCTTCTGAAAGGTCATTGCTTTAAAAACCCTATGGAGCAGTTCTACTTGCACATAAGGTCACCGTGAGACAGAATCAACTCAATGGCAACCAATAATAATGAAAACAACCCCACATTCATTAAAAGACCTTCTTGCCACCAACTGAAGAAATGAAACTCCCTGTATTAGTTTCCTAGGACTGCTGTAACAAAGTACCAAAAATTAGGTGGCTTATAGGAACAAAAAAAAAAAAAATAGGAACAGAAATGTATTATCTCACAGTTCTTCAGGCAGTTCAAAGTATCAACCATGTTGATTTCTTTTGAATACTCTGAGAGAGAATCTGTTCCTTTCCTCGCTTCTAGCTTCTGGGGGCTCCTTGGCCTTCCTTGGCTTATAGCTGTGTCTGCCTCCATCACCACATGGCTGTCCTCTGTCTCCGTGAATCTTCTCTTGTATAAGAACACTAGTCATATAGGGTTAGGACCTGCCTTACTCCAGTATGAACTCATGTTAACTGATAACATCTTTGAACACTCCATTTCCAAACAAAGTCATGTTCACAGGTACTAAGGGTTAGGACTTTAACTTGTCTTTCTGGGGGACAATTTAATCCATAATATTCACCAAAGTAAAAAACTAAAATAGATTTCTCTCTCTCTCTCTTTTTTTTTTTTATCCACGAGGTAGATAGAAAATACATTTGAGCAACAAATACACTAGAAATAGAGAATTGCAGATAAAGTTTGAAAATGTCCAGGGAGAAAAAAAAAAAAAATTACAATGGACTACAAAGTAAACCAAAAACCAAACCCAGTGCCGTCAAGTCGATGCCAACTCATAGCGACAATTTAGGACAGAGTAGAACTGCCCCATACAGTTTCCAAGGAGCGCCTGGTGGATTCAAACTACCGACCCTTCAGTTAGCAGCTGTAGCACTTAACCACTATGCCACCAGGGTTTCCAGACTACAAAATACCAGAGAAGAAATCAATATAGTGATAAATATCGATTATAGTTAGAAGAAATTCATATTTAAAAAACAACGACAAAAAAACTACTGCCATCAAGTCGATTCTGACTCATAGTGACCCTGTAGGACAGAGCAGAACTGCCCCGCAGGGTGCCCAAGGCTATAAATCCTTATGGAAGCAGACTGCCACAACCTTCTTCTATGGCATGGCTGGTGGGTTCAAACCACTGTCCTTTTGGTTAGCAGCCAAGGGCCTTACCCTCTGCACCACCAGATCTCCCTAACTCATATTTACAGTACTTTAAAAAATAAAACATGTTCCCAAAAGGTGAAATTTCTCAAATATATATAAAAAGTTTATTTTGAGCAGTTATTTATTTGAGATCAAAATTAAGCTATCAAAATCCAATAGCTTTTGTGTTTCAGAGTTGTGGAATGTTATATGCATCTGTATCTATCATAGAATCTTCTGGCAGAAAGGTATCACTAGAGGTTGTCTAATCCAGGCCCTCTGCTTGGGGATGAAGAATATTTACACCATTCATCCAAAAGGTGATTACCTATTGCTTATCCTATTTTACAGTTCTCCAAGGATATACAGCCTCCGACTTTTTAAAAAATATTTATTAATACTTTGTTTGCTATATGATTCTATAGAGCTAACTTGAGGAGAAAGGAAAGGAGACTCAGGGATTACTAATGTCTGTAACAATGGCACAACAGGGGTGGAAGTGGGGTGAGAAAGAAGGAAACGATAAGGTCAGAAGAATTTGGACATTTCAAAGAATAAGGCAGACTGAAAATCTTTGGAAGAGAAAAGAAAATATATACCTTACAGGGAAAAGGGACCCGAGAAGTAAATTTATCCCATAATTTAAGGACTCAGAGTAGGAATCCTCCTATTTTTGGCCCTGCTGATAAGTGTGCTAAGAAATCAAATAGAAGTAGGGGAGGAGGGATGTGTTCTAGTCATTACTGTGTAACAAACTACCCCAAAACTTTGTGGCTTAAAACAACCACCACTGTATTATATCACACAAATTTTAGCCCAGGAATTTAGGCAGGGTTCAGCTGGGTGATTCTTTTGTTCCATGTGGTGTCAACAGAGGCTACTCGGTAGCATTCAGCTGGCAGATGAGCTGGACTGGAGGTCCAAGAAGGACTCACTCACATGCTGATCCCTTGGCAGGGATGGCTGGAAGGCTGGGGTTCAGCTGTGCCTGTCAATGAGAACATCTGTGTGTGGGATCTCCTGAATGGTGGTCTCAGGGTAGGTAGACCTCTCACATGAGAGCTCAAGGTTCTCAGAGTATTCTAAGAGGAGCAAGAGGAAGCTGCAAGGCATGACCTAGCCTCAGATGTCCCAGGATGCCATTTCTCTACATTCTATTGGTTAACCAAGATACTAAGGCCAGCCAGATTCAAGGAGAAAAGAATTAGACCACCACTCTAAATGACAGGAGTGGTCATGAATTTGGGGACATTTTTAATCTACCAGAGTCTGAAATGATCTTGCTAGGCAAGCATTTTATGGAATAATTGCACAAAAGCAATGATGGATACACACAATTAGGATTTAGAATTAAAATAACAACTGCTATTTTTTTTTTTATGGCTATGTTTACACCCAAATAGAATTACAAATAAGCTAATGGAATTCAGTAAGAAATGTTCATTAATATATGATCCTGTGGGCTCGTCCAGTGAGAGGGATCAGAATGAGTGAGGGTGAATGGAAATAATAAACTTCAGCTCTGTTTTGTACAGTGCAATAAACATTTATTGAGTGCCTCCTCATTCGGATCTGCAGTATGCGCTGGGAACCTCCAATATGCAAAAATCGTGTCTGTCCCTAAAGAACTTAAACTTTAGCACCAACTTTATATGGAAGAGAAGGAGGCCCCAGATAAGTAAAGCATTACTGAAAAAGAAGAACAAAGCAGGAGGCCTTACTCTACCTGATTTTAGAACCTATTATACTACCACAGTAGTCAAAAGAGCCTGCTACTGGTACAACAACAGATACATAGAGCAATGGAACAGAATTGAGAATTCAGACATAAATCCATCCACATAAAAGCAGTTGATATTTGACAAAGGTCCAAAGTCCATTAAATAAGGAAAAGACAGTCTCTTTAACAAATGGTGCTCGCATAACTGGATATCCACCTGCAAAAAAATGAAACAAGACCCGTACCTCACATCATGCACAAAAACTAACTCAAAATGGATCAAAGACCTAAATATAAAATCTAAAACGATAAAGATCATGGAAGAAAAAAATAGGGACAAGGTTAGGAGCCCTAATACACGGCATAAACAGTATACAAAGCATTACTAGCAATGCAGAAAAAAAACTAGATAACTGAGAGCTCCTAAAAATCAAACACACCTATGCTCATCCAAAAAGACTTCACCAAAAGAGTAAAAAAATTACCCACAGACTGGGAAAAACTTTTTAGCTATGACATTTCCGATCAGCGCCTGATCTCTAAAATCTACATGATACTGCAGAAACACAAGTACAAAAAGAAAAATAACCCAATTAAAAAATGGGCATAGGGAATGAACAGGCACTTCACTAAAGAAGACATTCAGGTAGTTAACACATACATGAGGAAATGCACACGATCATTAGTCATTTAAAAAAAAAAAAAAAAAAAAACAGTGTCGTTGAGTCGATTCCGACTCATAGCGATCCTATAGGACAGAGTACAGCTGACCCACAGATAAGGCAAGTCAAAACTACAGTGAGATTCCATCTCACTCCAACAAGGCTGCCATTAATTCAAAAAACAAAAAATAATAAATGTTGGAGAGGTTGTAGAGAGACTGGAACACATACACTGCTAGTGGGCTTGTGAAATGGTACAACCACTTTGGAAATTGATTTCATGCTTTCTTAAAAAGCTAGAAATAGAACTACCATATGATCCAGCAATCCCACTCCTTGGAATATATCCTAAAGAAATAAGAGCCTTTACACGAACAGATATATGCACACCCATGTTCATTGCAGCACTGTTTACAATAGCAAAAAGTTGGAAGCAACCAATGTGCCCATCAATGGGTGAATGGATAAATAAATTATGGTATATTCACACAATGGAATACTATGCACTGATAAAGAACAATGATGAATCTGTGAAACATTTCATAACATGGAGGAATCTGGAAGGCATTACGCTGAGTGAAATTAGTTGCAAAAGGACAAATATTGTATGGACCACCATTATAAGTACTTGAGAAATAGTTTAAACAGAGAAGAAAATATTCTTTGATGGTTACAAGAGTGGGGAGGGAGGGTGGGAGAGAGGTAGTCACTAATTAGACAGTAGATAAGACAACTATTTTAGGTAAAGGGAAAGACAACATACAATACAGGAGAGGTCACCACAACTGCGCTAAACCAGGAGAAAAGAAGTTTCCTGAATAAACTGAACACTCCAAAGGACAGCCTAGCAGGGGTAGGGGTTTGGGGACCATGGTTTCAGGGGACATCTAAGTCAATTTGCATAATAAAATCTATTAAGAAAATATTCTGCATCCCTCTTTGGAGAGTGGCATTGGGGGTCTTAAGTGCTAGCAAGCGACCATCTAAGATGCATCAATTTGTCTCAACCCACCTAGAGCAAAGGAGGATGAAGAATACCAAAGACACAAGGTAATTATGAGCACAAGAGACAGAAAGGGCCACGTAAAGCAGAGACTACATCACCCTGAGACCAGAAGAACTAGATGGGGCCCAGCTACAACCGATGACTGCCCTGACAGGGAACACAACAGAGGACCCCTGAGGGAGTAGGAGAGTAGTGGGATGCAGACCTCAAATTTTCGTAAAAAGACCAGACTTAATGGTCTGACTGAGACTAGAAGGACCCCAGAGTTCATGGTCCGCAGACCTTCTGTTAGCCCAAGATAGGAACCATTCCCAAAGCCAACTCTTCAGACAGGGATTGGGCTAGATAACAGGATAGAAAATGATACTGGTGAAGAATGAGCTTCTTGGATCAAATAGACACATGAGACTATGTTGGCATCTCCTGTCTGGAGGGGAGATGAGAGGGCAGAGGGGGTCAGAAGCTGGCGGAATGGACAGGAAAAGAGAGAGTGGAAGGAAAGAGTGTGCTGTTTCATTAGGGGGAGAGCAACTAGGAGTATATAACAAGGTGTATATAAATTTTTGTGTGAGAGACTGACTTGATTTGTCAACTTTCACTTAAAGCACAAATTAAAAAAATAGTCTAGCAATTATTGATAAATCCTTGCTTGCTTCAGTTTAGTCCATTTATTCTTGTTAAATTATTCTTGAACATTCGCCCTTGGTGGGTGAAGATGGCATCTCCTTTTCCCAGGGTTGAGATGCCTTTCCCTCTTGATATAGGCTAAGAAAATCCTTTACAGCCCTATTACCTGCTCCAAGGGATATACAATCTGATTGGAGATGCTGTCATTACAGCTTTAAGACCCCCTCTGCCCAATGAGCTCTGAGCAACCAAAACACAAAGAACTGCTTTGGCTCCAGCATAGAGCAGGTCCAAATGCTTGCTTTTTTTTTTTTTTTTTTTTATTACAGAATTTATTTCAGTTTGACATTCTTTATGTTGCTGTTTCCTTCTACCATGTTATAAATCCTTCTTGGGCTGGAAACCACTTCCAAATCCTTCAGTATCTAAGCTGCTCAGCAGTAAACCCATGAAATCAGGCCACCATGGGCTAGTTTCACATTCAAGGTATGTGCTTTATATTACAGCAAGATTACTTTTCAGGATTAGAGAGGACAGCACATATAATATATACTTTTAAAAGTATATAAAGATGTTTTATTGAAAACTTTGGAAGGTTTGTATGAAATCACTGACAGACAGATATGTGGAGGAATTTTCTTAAAGAAACAAAAGTATCTCTATGAAAATAATGCCGATTAGTCTGATATCCAAAATAACTTCAGAAAGTATTAAATATCTCACTTACGAGAGTTCTTTTTTTTTTTTTTGAAAATTCTAATTTTTTGACATCGTAAACATTATTATATTTATTTTTCAATTTAGCCATCTGAGGGGAAATAAAAGCTATATGTCCAGCATGGACAAATTGAAAAAGCAGATATTAGTCATTTGTGATGCATCGTCTCCTTCCATAGGTGAAGAGAGAACAGTAGCCAGTTGGCCGCTTTCCCTAACTCAATAGGCTACCTGAGCCACAGTGAGAAAGCCTGGATGTTTGATGAACTGGAATGGATTTATCATGCTGGACTGCTTCCTATTTGAAATACCCTTGTAGCTGATCCCTTAACCCAACCTTAAAAAAAACCTTAAAGGCACCCTTTATTGCACGAACAAAACTGCATTTGTCTTCAAGTGCAGCAGATGATGCTCGGTATGAAAATTAATTTTATTTTTAATTAAGAGCTGTTTACAGGGTCTGGCTCATATCTCGTCCTGTCAGCACACCATGTTACCGCGTTCTGCAGAAACAGGGCTTTTTACCAGAAGATTTCCTTTCTAGCAAAGATATATTTTACATAATGCCTACTGTACTATGCATGTCTAATGCATTTCCTGAAGATCATATCCTTATATTTCATTCAAAAGAGTCCAGGGAGAACTAGAATAATATTTTGACATTTATGCAAAAAAATACAAATTAAATGGAAAAAAAAAAAGAATTTCAACCATTAGAACAGTGGGTATCAATTCTGGCTGAACATTAAGAGTCACCTGGAGAGCATTTTAAAAACACCGGCCCCCGTGTTGTACTTGTTGGTATTTGTTCTTAGAGGATCCCAGGAGATTCTAGTGTGCAGTCAGGCTTCAGAACCACAGCACCAGTTATAGAGAGAGCAGCTTGAATAATAACATTTGAGAAATATTTTCTTTGTGGTGTATTTGCGGCTCTTAAATAACATGCATAATACTGTATAAAATATTCCAAAAAAACAACGTAAATCTAAATTAACTTTAGCTACTAATAAGAACTCATTGTAAGCTGGATAGTCTATTACATGATATAACTGTGTGAAATGGACAAAAGCTTACCTCAAACAGAGTAGGATTTAACAGGAAGCTAATGCTTTCAGTTGCAGGATGCTTCATTTGCATAGACTCCTTTCAAGGCCATGGAAGGGGCCCTAGCAATGTGTTGACATGTTCATATATTTATATGAAATCTGCAAAAACACTACAGTTTAACCACTATTGTCTTTTTCCCCTCTGATTTTCTCATCACATTCCTCCTCGTGCTCAGTGATGTTGGAGTGGTCCGGGGTATGTTTGGGATCCGATAAAGGAGAAACTGAGCTGAGGATACATTTAGTTTGAGTTTAATAGGATATATTTATGTGGCTGATTGTCACTTCTGTTATTTTTAGCTGTCCTGGTACAGAAATGGCTTGCAGAAATACTTCTATTGCCCACTGCGTCAGCTCAGCCACAGCAGTGACATGAAATCTCATGGCCAACAAAAAACTCATAATGATGTTGACAAAATCGGTTAATGAGTGTTTGCAGCTCAAGTAGAATTTATGATTAGTAACTGCACACAAATACTTGAAATGACCTGAAATTTTATAGCTCATTTATAAAAGAAACTTAATAGAAGCTTTCCCAAATTCAATAATAATTCTTAAAATATATATGACATTGTTGTTTTTGTTAGATGCTGTCGAGTCGGTTCTGACTCATTGTGACCCCATGTACAACAGAATGAAACACTGCCTGGTCCTCCGCCATCTTCACAATCATTGTTTTGTTTGAACCCATTATTGCAGCCACTGTATCAGTCTATCTCACTGAGGGTCTTCTTTTTCGCTGACCCTCTACTTTACCAACCATGATGTCCTTCTCCAGGGACCGATACTCCTGATAACATGTCCGAAGTACATAAAATGAAGTCTTGCCATCCTTGCTTCTAAGGAGCATTCTGGCTGTACTTCTTCTGAAACAGACTTGTTTGTTCTTTTGGCAGCCCATGGTATATTCAATGTTCTTCACCAACACCATAAATCAAAGACATCAAGTCTTCTTTGGTCTTCCTTATTCACTGTCCAGCTTTCACATGCATATGAGGTGATTGAAAATGCCATAGTTTGGGTCAGCCACACCTTAGTCCTTAGAGTGACATCTTTGTTTTTTTTAACACCTTAAAGAGGTCTTTTGCAGCAGATTTGCCTAATGTAATACGTCATTTGATTTCTTGACTGCTGCTTCCATGGGCATTGATTGTGGATCCAAGTCAATTGAAACCCTTGACAACTTTAATCTTTTCTCTGTTTGTCATGATGTTGCTTATTGGTCCAATTGTAAAAATTTTTGTTTTCATTATGTTGAGGTGTAATCCATACACGAAGGCTGTGGTCTGATCTTCATCAGTAAGTGCTTCAAGTCCTTTCCACTTTCAGTAAGCAAGGTTATGTCATCTGCATATCGCAGGTTGTTAATGAGTCTTCCTCCACTCCTGATGCCCCATTCTTCTTCATATAGTCTGTCTTTTCGGATTAGTTGCTGAGCATACAGATTAAATAAGTATGGTGAAAGGATACAACCCTGGCACACTACTTTCCTGATTTTAAGCCATACAGTATCCCCTCGTTCTGTTCAAAAGACTGCCTTTTGGTCTATGTACAGGTTCCTCATGAACACAATTAAGTGTTCTGGAATTCTCATTCTTCACAGTGTTATTCATAATTTGTTATGATCCACACAGTCAAATGCCTTTGCAGAGTCAATAACATTAACAATAACAAATTTTTAAGATGAGACAAACTTTCCAAATCTCTCAGTAATGAATGAAATGAACCACACTGGGGGAAAGGCAGGATTATCTTTTCATTTTCTCCAAAGAAAATAATTTTGCAAAATAATTTAGCAAGCACTAAAGGATGCAGCCAAGAAATTTAAAAATGTGAGGGAAAAATATTACAGGTATGTGTCAGTGTGATGGTTAATTTTATGTGTCATCTTGGCTGGGTTATGGTGTCCAGTTGTTTGGTCAAACACTAGTCTAGATGTGGCTATGAAGATATTTACATGTGATTAACATTTAAATCAGTTAACCTTAAACAAAGCAGTTTACCTTCCATGGTGGGGGTGGGCCTCATCCTATCACTTAAAGGTCTTATAAGCAAAAACTGAGGTTGCCTGCAGGAAAAGAACATTGCCTCAAAAAAAACAGGCATTCCACTGGAATTTTTAGCCCGCACTGGGCTACAGATTTGGGAACCAAGACTGCTGGAGTGTCTAGTTTATCAACTGATCTTTGGATTCTGGACTTGCCAGTCCCAACAATTGTATGAGCCAATTCCTTATAATCCATCAGTCTCTCTAGCTATATATCTTTATCTCAGTATCTTATAGGTTCTGTTTCTCTGGGGGAATCCTGATTAAGGTAGTCAAGAAGTTAATCATGTTTTTAAATTAAGTTTTTGTTTTTTCTGAATTTTATGTTTGTGGACTTTGGTAGGTTTTCAAAAAACTTCAATTTGCTGTGATTTCTCATTTTAAATAAATATTCACTTTTATATCTGTTTTTATATTTGTAATTTTGCATTCTTTTTCTTAAAGGAGCCCCTTACACCTGGATAAACTTCAGTCTTCTCCACCAGGATCTACCCCTCCCTCGGGAAACTCACAAGCGTTAGCCCAGAAAGACATGACATGGAAATCAGATATATGGTTAAGATCTCACCCTCCTCCAAAAATTAAAACATTTGGTTTCTAAGGGAAAGAAAACTAAGAGTGGGGGTAGATGCTGATGGTCAGTGGGAACTGAATCAAAAGACAAGGATTTTTTGGTATGAAATGGTGAGGGGTTACACTACTAAAATAATGTTTGTTGTTGCTTCTAGCTGCTGTCCAGTCAGCCCCAAAATGATGGCAACCCCATGTGCAACATACACAGTGCTTCTTGGTCCTGTGCCATCCCCATGATCAGTTGCAGATTGGAACATTTTGTGATCCAGAGGGTTTTCGCTGGCTGATTTTCAGAAGTAGATCGCCAGGCCTGTTTTCCTAGTCCATCTTAGTTGGAGAGCTCTGGTGAAACCTGGTCAGCGTCGTAGCAACACACACGCCTCCACCAAAGGGTCAGTGGTGGCTGTGCGTGAGGTGTATTGGCCAGGAATTGAATTCGAGTTCTCCTATATGGAAGGTGAGAATTCTACCACCGAACTGCTAAGGTTCCAAAACAATGTTTAATAAAAAAAAAAAAAAGACCAAACCCAGGGCCATCGAGTCGATTCCAACTCATAGCGACCCTATAGGAGAGAGTAGAACTGCCCCATAGAGTTTCCAAGGAAATAGATTGTAAATATATTATTATACACAGTGTTGTAAGTTTACCAAAAAGTCCATTATTTTAGTTGCCTCATGCTTGTGTTGAATCAATACTAGATTCGACTATACCAGGTAGGTAAAACAAGTTACAAAGAGAGAAATTAACAATTTCCATAGCGTTAGTCCTTCTGCCCTCCATGCCAGTTCCTGAGCTTGGGCCCCCAAGTGATGTGATATGGGAGACCCAGATCTGCTGCTTGTCCTTGCTCTCAGTTGCCCCGGGCTTCTCATACCGTGAGCATCTCCTTATCCTATGTGTTTAGTGTTTAAAGATACATTTTTTTTTTCATACAACATGGACCCTAATCAGAAACCAATGTCTTTATCTGAAAACACTGCAGGGAATTTTGTTCATACTCACTTTTTGCCCCTCATTCTGACTATTCAACCTGAAAATTTCAAGTATATAAAAAAGTTGAAAAAATAGGACAATGAAAACACATGTATCCACATTTTGCTGCTTCATCTCCATCTATACATCTATATTTTTATGAAATTGTTACAAGTTGCAAACGGCAAGTCACTTTACCCTTAAAACTTCCAAATGTAGCTCCTGAAATAAGGAGTTCCTGTATAACCCTGATACCATTATCATGCCTTACAAAAGTAACAAAAATTCCCTATTATAATCCAAACAACGTACACTCAAATTTCCCCAATTGTCCTTAGCATAACTTTTAGAACTATTTTTTTAAAGCAAGATGTAATCAAGCTTCATACACTGCATTTAGTTGATATGTCTCTTACTTGTTTTTTTTTTTACCCATAATAGTGACTGTTTAAGAGATCAGACTTAATATAGAATATCCCACATCTTGAATTTATCTGATTGTTTCTTCTTGCTAATTAATTTGTTCCCTTGTCCCCTGACTTTCCTGCAACTAAGAGATTAGATCTATATGTTTGATTAGATGTAAGAAAACTTCATAGGTGATTTGAAGTACTGACTTTTCAATAGAATCTCTTTTAAGATGCAACTTCACTGTCTCATCTTAATTCATCCTCAATGGAGCCCTGGAACTGAGGAAATCAGGAATTTCTAAATTTACAAATGAAGATACCAAAACTGGGGTGAATAAATGATTTGCCTAAGGACACAGAGAATGGGCTTCACATGATTCCAGGTTTGTTTATCAGTCTTAGGCAGTTAAAATGGGTGCTTTCCTGAAGCTTGAGAAAGAAGATATTAGAAGAAATAGAGATTGATATTCCTTTGTCCAGATATAATAATTAAGATGGGAAATACAATTGAACTTGAGACAAATTCATAAACCTAGATTTATAAGATAAGGAGACCGCACTTATGGGATGTTAGTGTGTCAAGGTATGATCTGGGTCATCTGAACTCAGTGGAGCCAGACTCTCGAGAGTTATCCCTGACAGCTCCCTCTCTCATACCCCTTTGGCCAAGTCTGGTTGATTCTATGTATAAAAATTGATCTGAAGTCAGTCCTCTTTTCTCCAAAGCCACTGCCACCATGCTCATCCAAACTACCATGCTCTCTCACCAGGACAACTACAGCAGCCTCTAGCAGGTCTCTGTGTTTCTACTTCTACTCCTGGTCCCCTTCAAGGGTTCTCCACAAAGCTACCAGAGGAATCTCTTTTAAAAAGCAAATAACAATAGCAAATGTAATCATGTTTGTCCCTACCCCTTTCCTAACATACAGTTTAAAACTCTTTGATAGTTCCCATTGTACTCATCAAAAAGTCCAAAAATGTTAATACAGCCGACAAGGCTTAGCATGGTCTGGCCTATGCCTCCCTCTTTTAATAAATTTTACCTGCTTTTCTCTTTCAATCTTTTGCTCAAGTGACTGGCCTTCTTTTATTTCTCTGGAAAAAACATTTTCTATGCTGCCTTCACACTATCATTCAAATTGTTCCTCCCACCTGGACTATTGTTCAAATTGCTTCCTTTCACCTCTACCACACAGTCTCCCGACCCCACTGCCTTTGCCTAGCTACTTTCTATTCCTGCTTCAATTCTTGGATCAAATGTCTCTTCCTTAAGGAAATCTGTTCTGACTTTGCAAACCCAGCTGGGCCCTCCTGTTATCTCTTGTTGTCATACCCTGTGCTTTGCTTTCACAGATCTTACCATCATTTGAAATTTATATTTAGCTCTGTTATTGCCCTCACCAGACAGAAGGCTCTATGAGAGTCAAGACTGTGATTTCAGTCACAGATGTAGTCCATAGACATCGCTTACAAACTTGCTGTTGCATCAATGCTGTTCTTGATAAACTGATGGAGCTTACATCTCTAAATGCTTCAGACCGGTCATAAAAAAAAAAAAAAAAAAAAACAGGCAAAGGTTGAAGATGACTGGGCCATAATGTGGGCAGGATGCAGCCATTATGGAAACCTTCCATATGCTTGCAGGACAAATGCACTATGAGAAAGGGGCCTAGAGCTAAACAAGTACCCTAGGTAAGGAAGTACCTTGTTGTTAGCTGCCACTGAGTCAGCCCCGACTGTGATGATCCCATGCACAATGGAAGGAAACACTGGCCGGTCTCATTGCCTGGGTTGTGGCTTGGACCACTGTGCTCCACAGAATTTTCATTGACTGAATTTCAGAAGTAGATTGCCAGGCCTTTCTTCCTAGTTCGCCTTAGTTCAGAGACTCTGTTGCAACCTGTTCAGCATCATCGCAACACACAAGCCTCCACTACTAAACAGGTGGTGGCTGTGCATGTGGTGCATAGGCCACCAATTAAACCTGGGCTTCTCACATGGAAGATGAGAATTCTACCACTGAAACACACTGCCCCCCAAGATAGTACCTTAAAAACCTGAAAAACTTTTACTTACTATTCTGAAATCCCAACCACTCTTCATGGACAAAAATAAAATAAATGGCTAGGAGTAAGCTCTCTTAACTCACCATTCTTTTCCATCTCAAATCTATCTGCCTTCACACCCACCCTTACCAACTTTCCTCCAACCCCAGAGGATAGAGTGACTCCTCTTGTTTAAGGGTCCTAATTCACTTCCCTCAATTTCTCCCCCAATGACTGCCCTTCTGTCTTCAACTTGTTCTTCTCACTTAAGTTTCTCTTCCCCTCAGTCTATCAGCATATTCAAGTCTCCTCCACTCAAAATATACAATTCACCCTTGACCCTGCCTCCTCTTGTTGTGATCCTCCTTGTTGAGAGAGTAGATCACATTCATAGTCTCCACTTCCTCACCTTCCATTCTTCCCACATTTCCTTTTGCCAAATCCACCAATGAGCTCCATGTTTAAAACTTTTAAAGAACAATTTTCATAGTCTCACTGGGCTATGCTGCTGTATCTGGCAATGTTGGTGACGCTAAGCTAAATGAAGCTCTTTCTTCCTTTGGCCGCAGTGGCCACATTCTCTGTTCTGCTGCTTCCAGAACCAGTCTCAGGCTCCCAGGGCATCTGTTTGCAGCTTGCCCCCAAACTTTCCCTTGGGGTTTGATGAGTTACTTTTCTTACTCTCTTCAACTACTACCACCTACATGTTAATAACTTCCAAATTGCTATCTCTTCAAAAGTTTTGACTGCTGGATTTCCTCCTGAACACACCCCAAACTGAACTACTCACCTTCTTCCTCATCTCCTGATTCTCCTTCAATTTTCCTCACTTCAAGTCCTTATAACCACATCACATAGCACCATACCTGAGACAAAATTCCTATTTAATATGTGTTGTTCATTCAAACAGAACTGGGGGAGGAGAGTAATTTAGGGTATAAAATTTAATGCAAATATGGAGAAACCTAGCATGTGTTGAGTGTTGACTGTGTGCCAAACACTGCACAGGTAATTTTCATGGATGATGAATTAGTTTCCTAGGGCTGCCAAAGGATTACAAAATAAAAATAGGTGGCTTAAAAGAACAGAAATTTATTATCTCACAGTTCTGGTGTCTGGGAGTTCAAGATCAGGGTGCTGACTGTGTTGATTCCTTCTGGGAGAATCTGTTTCATTCCTGCCTCCCAGCTTCTGGTATCTCCAGGCATTCCTTGATTTGTAGCTATAGCATCACATGGTGTCCTTCCTGTGTCTCCCTGTCTCTTTTTTAGGACACCACTATGATGGGATTAAGACCTGCCCTGTACCAGCACGACTTCATGTTAACTGGTAACATCTTCAACCTTATTTCCAAAGAAGTTCACATTCATAGGTACAGGGGCTAGGACCCAACAATTTGGGACACAATTCAGTTTATAACAGAGGATCTCAGTTAATCTTCACAGCTCCATGTTGAAGGCATAATTACCTCCATTTTATATACGAAGAAGCCAATGCTCAGAGAAGTTAAGGTACAAGTCAAAGTTATCCAGCCAATAAGTGGCAGAGGAGAATTTAAATCCAGCTCTGTCTGCCTTAAACATTCTTATCTGTCCACTCTATTGTGTTGTTATTGTTCACTGCTATCAAGTCAGCCCCAAATCATGGTGACCCCGTGCACAACGGAATAAAATGCTGCCTGGTCCCCACAACAGTTGCAGATCAGACTGTTGTGATCCACAGGGTTTTTACTGGCTGATTTTTGGAAGTAAATTGCCAGGACTTTCCTCCTAGTCTGTCTTAGTCTGGAATCTCTGCTGAAACCTGTTCAGCATCATAAGCAACACCCAAATCTCCACTGACAGATGAGTGGTAGCTGTGCATTAGCCATGAATCCAACACAAGTCTCCCACATGAAAGGGGAGAATCCCATCACTGAACCACCACTGCTCCCTTCATTTTACGTCTCCTAATTATAAACTGAAACCTTGGACCCCACTATCTGCATTATTCCCACTGCTGCTCTTTCCTTCACTGTACTTCCCATCTCTCTGTGAGTTTGGAAGAGTGGCAACATTTTATCTTATTTGATCTCGAGGATAAGCATGTGATTTGTAAAGCAGGAAGTTCCTCTTAACAGGTCAAGGTTGGAAGGCTTCCTGACCTGCCTGGGTAGCCAACAGGAAGGTTTCCGTGCACTGAATTACACCAGCAAAAGGAGCTGGAGCACATTGTCCACTACAGCTTTATTCTGGGCATCAGTTCATTCTACAAGTTGGATAAGTTAGTGAGAGAATGAGACAGACAGAAGGCCCCACACATTTGAGAGAACTGAGAGAGGAAAAGCAAAGAATGAAAAAGTTTTCACTTAAATAATCCCATTCAGGACCTTCTACCTTTTTTAAACCAGTAGTAAGTGTTTCTAATTTGAAAATATTCAGCAATTTCTTTTTCAAAAAATGTTTGCAGCAGTACATTGACAGGGAACTGCCAAAAGTTCAAACCGGATTCCGAAGAGGATGTGGAACAAGGGGTATCACTGCTGATGTCAGATGCATCTTGGCTGAAAGCACAGAAAATCAAAAAGATGTTTCCTTGGGTCTTCTTCACTATGCAAATTATGGATAACATTGAGAAGAATGGGAATTCCAGAACACTTAACTGTGTTCATGAGGAACTGTACATAGATCAAGAGGCAATCGTTTGGACAGAACAAGGGAATAAAGTCAGGAAAGGTCTGTGTCAGGGTTGTATCTTTTTACCATACTTATTCAATCTGTATGCTAAGCAAATATACCAAGAAACTGGACTATATGAAGAAGAATGGCGCATCAGGATTGAAGATTCATTAACAAACTGCGATATGTAGATGACACAACCTTGCTTGCTGAAAGCAAAGAGGACATGAAGCACTTACTGATGAAGATCACAGACTACCGCCCTCAGTATGGACTACACCTCAACATAACGAAAATAAAAATCCTCACAACTGGACCAATAAGCAATATCATGATAAATGGAGAAAATATTGAAGCTGTCAAAGATTTCATTTTCTTTGGATTGACAATGAACACCCATGGAAGCACCAGTCAAGAAATCAAACGACATATTGCATCAGGCAACTCTGCTGCAAAAGACTTCCTGGAAGTCTTAAAAAGCAAAGGTGTTACTATGAGGACTAAGGTACACCTGACTCAAGCTATTGTATTTTTAATTACCTCATATACATGCAAAAACTGGACAGTGAAAAACCTATTGCCGTCAAGTCGATTCCGACTCATAGTGACCCTGTAGGACAGAGCAGAACTGCCCCATACGGTTTCCAAGCAGCGGCTAATGGATGCTGACCTTTTGGTTAGCAGCCACAGCCCTTAACTACTGTGCCAGCAGGGTTCCCGGACAATGAATAAGGAAGGCCAAAGAAGAATTGATACCTTTGAATTATGATGTTGGTGAAGAATACTGAGTATTCCATGGACTACCTGAAGAATCATCAAATCTGTCTTGGAAGAAGTACAGCTAGAATGCTTCTTAAAAGTGAGGATGGTGAGACTTCATCTCACTCTCTTTGGACATGTTATCAGGAGAGGCCAGATCCTGGAGAAGGACATCATGCTTCATGAAGAAGAGGGTCAGAGGAAAAGATGAAGACCCTCAATGAGACAGATTGACAAAGTGACTACAACAATAGGCTCAAACATAGCAACAACTGTGAGAATGGCACAGGACTGGGCAGTATTTTGTTCTGTTTTACATAGGGTCCCTATGAGTTGGAACTGACTCAACAGCACCTAACAACAGCAACAACAAAATGATAAATTAGTGAGCTGAGAGCCAAGGGTCAAGATGAAAGCTGTATTGCATGCTTATTTCGAGAGGCTTTGCATCGTGTTTTTTTTTTTTTTTGTCTATATGCCTTTAGGTTTTTTACTTGTTAAACGCAAACCAAGTCTGCATACATCATACACATGCTTTTTTTCTGACTTGACAACGTCAATTAAAAACTTTCTTATGTGAGGTATATCTTAGGATCACCCTACTCCAAATAGGATTGTTCCAAGAAGAAAATATACAAAATAATCAGACCATTTTTCTGGCATGGGCTTTGCCCTATGAATTGTACATTCTTCTGAAGAACAGAATCGAAAATAAGAGAACAAATAAAAGTTACAAATGCTATGAAAGAAAAAAAAGATTGATAGAAAGATGATGAAAAGAGGTGAGATTTTTCTATTCATAGGTCTTTTTGACTTGGTAGAAAATGACCAGTTGATGTTTAATATCAGGCTTGAATCCCCAGTTTTCCATGGTCGAATTTCATTCTAAATTCCTTTAACTCCCGGAATGCAAACACAGCCTTCTGAGCTCAGGGGCCTTGCACTCTTGATAATCTTCAGCTTTCTTAAATCTTCAACCTCTTTTCTCTACTGGGGCCTTCTTGTCAGCACTTAAACTTGCATAACTCTCTCTTTTTTCAAAAACAAAAGCAAGCAAACATTCACAACCTATGCTGATCTTGAGTTATCTTCCCGTTTTCCTCCTCCTTTTAACCAAACATCAAACTGTGTTCACTTGGTCTCTTTTCTCACCTCCTTTTTTCCCTTTTCAACTTGCCGAAACAGTTCTCACCAAGGCCATCAAACACCTCCTTATCCCCATGTCTCCAAACCCTAACGACATTGTCCACCGGGACACTTTTGATAATATTTCTTTTGATATATGACCTTCTTGATCATTCCTTTCCTTTTGAAACTCTCTTCCCTGCACTTCCTGTAATACCATGCTCTCCCTTCCATCCCACCCCCACCCCGCCTGTCTCTACTCTTTCTCATTCTACTGAGGATTCTCTTTTTCTTCCTCAGTCTTAGAAACTAAAGTCCACTAATATTCTTTCCCAGGTCTCCTTCTTTTCTCCTGCTTCTCTTCTGAAGCTCACCCTCATGGCTTTGAAGCAAAAACAAAACAAATAAAACCAACTAGCTGCCACTGAGTCGATTCCAACTCCTGACGACCCCACACGTTTCAGAGTAGAACTGTGCTCCGGGGGATTTTCAATGATTGATTTTTTGGAAGTAGATTGTCAAGCCTCTCTTCTAAGGTGCCCCTAGGTGGATTCCAGCCTTCAACCTGTTGGTTAGCAGCTGAGCGTGGTAACCATTTGTACCACCCAGGGACACCCATTGCTTCAGGTACCATATAAATGTTGATATCTTGCCAACATTCATCTCTGGATTTTCCTCTTCAGGCAGACTTGAACTGAAGGCAGCTGCCTAGCTCAGGGTTTCTTATCCTCAGCAGTGTTAAACTTTTGGACCAGATGATTCTTTGCTGTGGGGGCTGCCCTGTGCATTGTAGGGTGTTTAGCAGCATCCCTGGCCTCCACCTACTAGATGCTAGTAGTACAGCCCCTTCTGTATTATAATCAATAATGTCTCTAGACATTGTCAAATGTCTTCTAGGGAGCAAATCATCCCCAGTTGAGAACCACTGTACTAATTGTAAAATGTTCCTGACAATGGATCATGATCTCAAAATTTTGAAAGCCACTGAATCACAGGAGGAGTTTTTATATTCTGTCATGCCCCTTCACCACCCTGACTTCTCACTTTCTATCCCTCTCATTTCTTATCTGTACAAATGGCTTCCTCCACTTCCAGCCTTTCCTCTCCTTTCCATCTCCTGCTCCCACTTCATTTTCTCTACCCTGTCCCTCTCCACTCAAAAAAATCAAGACTAAGCTAACTCTCTGAATGTTATTCTTGTTAGTTTCCATCAAGTTAGTTCCTGACTCATAGTGACCCCATGTACAACAGAAACAAACACTGCAATCCTGTGCCATCCTCATGATCTGTTTGGATCAGACCATTGTGATCTACAGGGTTTTCGCTGGCTGATTTTCAGAAGTAGATTGCCTGGCCTTTCTTCCTAGTCCATCTGAGTCTGGAAACTCCATTGAATCTGTTCAGCATCATAGCAACACGGAAGCCTCCACTGACAGATGGGTGGTCACTCTGCGTGAGGTGCTTTGTCAGGAACGGAACCAGGTCACCTACATGGAAGGCAAGAATTCTACCACTGAACCACCAGTACCCTTCTCTGAATAAAAACCCAGCTGCCATTGAGTTGATTCGACTTACGGCAATCACATGTGTGTTAGAGTAGACCTGTGCTCCACAGGGCTTCCAGTGGCTGATTTTTCAAAACTAGATCACCAGGCCTTTCTTTTGAGGCATCTTTGCGTGGATTTGAACCTCCAGCATTTTGGTAAACAGCTGAGGCATTGACCGTTTGCACCACCCAGGGACTCCTTCCGAACAGCACTTTGGAAATGTGCAAATCATTATCTTTGTAGAAGAGGCCTTGTGGGAGAGAGCAAGAGCATCTTGCTTAGGCAGTGTGCGCCATCCATGCCGTTTTAATGAGCACCAAATAGGTGTCTGTTTCTGGACTCAAAGCTTTTCTCCCCCCAGTTGTCTTTTCTTCCTTTATGGGTCCTGTATGTATATTCCGAAACAGGAGGTTGAAGAAAGATCATCCACTGCTGGCAAAGCCTTTGGAGGGGAAGGACTGGGTGCAGCAATCTAGGAGACATTTTAAAATTATGCTAAACAAAAGAAGGCAAGGGGCCCTAGCAGTGGTGGGGAGCGGGGATGACCTAACAGGTCGTTTCCAGCCGGAATTTCTCTGCTTACCCCTGATCTGTGCTGCCTCTCTCCTCCCTGCTGTGTGCATCTGCTGTCTGTCTCACACTCACACCCCCTCCCTCTGCAGAGGACAGTGCAGACTCCGGGTCTCCCCTATGAGGCTGTCGCTGCCCCCACTGTGTGCATCCACCATACCTTCCTCTCTCCTCTCCTGCTGTTCATGTGTCCACCATCACTTTCCCTTTCTGTGAGTCCTCATCTTGCCTCCTTTTACATAAGCTAGATCGTTTTCTTTTTTCACTGTCTGAATGCTCACACTCAGCTTTCATGTTCCCCTTCCTTCCTGCCCACAGTCTGTCATCAGGATTTTCTCCTTCTTTCTCCTTGGCTTTCTCCTCATTCTCTCTTCATGCTCCAAAAACACACACAAGCATAGACACCCAAATACTTCCTCATCCTAAGTATTCTATAAACGTGCTAGTGGAAAACAGACGGACATGAATAGCTATTCTTTTTCCAAGAGCTTTGTAAAAATGCAACTTAGTTCAAACTTGCTTGCCCCTCTCTGCTTGCTGGTGTGTCTCTAAGAGATCATGGATTTCTAAAGGGAATGCAGGCCATGCGTCTCCAGTCCTGGATGCTCAGTGTGGCCAGTCAATATTTAAAAAAAAAAAAAAAAGGAAATATCACCAGCAACATAGGCAGTACAGGTATCTAAGATTCTCCAGCTAAACTCTTGTACATTTGTACATGTTGAGTTTCCCTCTCTTTGTCTCACTGCTCCAACAAAAATACCATTAAGCAGATTTCATTGCATTTCCCTTGCTCATTTGCCTGTGGGAGAATAAGAAGTCTTTCAAATGGGCCACAGGTGTCGCCATTGTGGTTGTACAATGGACCCACCAGACAACAATAAAACCACAGTGTATTTGTATAGATTTTCAGAATATTTGCATCCATTATTCTCTTAGCAATCTGTAACAGGCCCAGAAGGAAGGAAAAGAGGGAAGAAGGAAAAAACGAAACCATCCTTAAATGATTAACTACTACAAACTAACCACCCTTAAAAAACAAGCCAAACCCGTTGTTGTCGAGATGATTCCAACTCAAAGTGAGCCCATAGGACAGAGTAGAACCGCCCTATGTGGTTTCCTAGGCTGTAATCTTTATAGAAGCAGGCTCCTACATCTTTTTCTGGTGGAGTGGCTGGTATGTTTGAATTACCAACCCTTCTGTTAACAGCCAAGCGTTTAAACACTGTGCCACCAGAGCTCCTTTAGGCACGCTTAGGGATTCCTATATACATGATCTCATGTAATCTTTGAGCAGTCTTATGAAGTTGCTATGATGATCCATACTCAGAAAGATGAGAAAACTGGGGCTCAGGGAGGTTGAGTAATTTATCCAGCCAGTGCTTAGTGGAGCCAGATTTATTTACTCATTCATTCAACAACCATATATTGAGCCCTGATGCTGAGCCAGGCACTGTCGTAGGCTCTGAGTCTAAATCTTATAGAATCCAAGTCTGAATCCTATGGGATCTCCACACTAAGAGGCTGCTTCTCTCCTGAGGTTACAACAAAGCAAAAAGTTGCTTACAAATAAACACAACCTGCATTATCAGCAATGACAAGAGGAAAGAAAACCAAGATCACCGTCATTAGTGTCAAAAGAACCCAGACATATAATTGCATGAAGAGAATAAAGAAATATGTACTATGGTTATCAAGAATTCTGTCAGAAATTCCTGTTTTGAATTTTCTGCTGTCTGTGGCAGGAAAAGCTTCCTTCATGAAAGAATAACTTCCTATACCCCTGTTGAATAAGCTCATCAGAGCAGGGACTCCTTACACCAATGACCCAGGCTCATAGGACAATGCAAAATCAATTGCTTGACATTCTCCTCTGGCCATGCGGCCTTTTCCTCACATGGGAAGCCATCTTGGGCTGCACGTTTGCTCCCTCAAGGGCTACATGTTATCTGTAATAACTTTTCCTGTTAGAACACAAACAGTCTTTGTCTGTGCCTTCCACTTTCCAGTGTTTATATCTTTCCTTCCTATCAGGGGAAAGAAAAAATGATTGAGATAGTTGTCTTTCTATTATGGGGAAGGAAATGTCCCTTCAGCTGGGAAGAGAGAGGTGAGCACAGTGTTCCACGTTAACTGCTTTGGCAACACAGAGGCCGGGCTCCTGCATGACCCCCCACTGGTCCCCAGAAGCAAAAACACTGCCAAAGAGCATCTACAGCATTTGAATGCTATAAAGAAGCTACTTAGAACTGTTAATGTGGAGCAAGATAATGAAGGGAGGCCAGGAAGTACTCAGAAAAGTGATAATAGGGAAATTATGACATCTGTGGCCCTTCTCAGTCTCGAGTCAATAAAGTACATAGCCCAAATAACTCCCCCATCTGCCAAGAACTGTTAGAAACAAGGCTGGTCCCAGTAATTGGAAAGGTCTGAAAGACAATGAATGAGAATCTGCGTTTCAGCCCAACTCAACTCAACCCGCCATCATCTTCCCTTGCCCTAAACAGCATAAGCTCAGATGCATTCATGGGCCACCATTTCACAGCCCCCATGCCTCATATATTCACCTATTTCTGCAGCCCTTCTACAGCCATCCCTGTGTGCACTGTAGTATATATTTTTTCCTCTCAGACTTAACTTAAAAGGAGAGGGTTGCTCTCTCTAAAACATCTGAGCTTTCTGAGAGTCTAACGTTTATATTTCCCCTTTCTGACCTAGCACAAGAATGTGGCAGTTTCCCTCTATTGTGAGAGAAGAGGAGCTTCTTAGCTCAAAATAAGCAAGTTAAACATAGACAACAGCAATGTCGTCTTTGGAGACCACCGGCAAAAAGCCTTGCATTCTACCAACAATCTTATTTTTTTAGTTTCACAAAACTGTCATGGGCCCTCTGCCCTTTTTTTAAGAACAAAATTCAATACAAAGACTCAGGATGGGGGGAGTGAATCAGCCAATCATTTTAGCATGAACGTATGGAACCTACTCTTTGTTAATACAGATCAAAACCTGACTAGCACAGAGTGAGCAATATTATCTGCCGTCATGACATTCCTTCAAACGCATCCTGGGAACAGGTCTGCTGCGTTAATGAGAAGCAGGATTGTTGTCATGTAATTTCTAATTCAGACATGTCTAAATATGTAACTAATCAGCTAACACAATCATAATATTTCTTCAGCCACAATCTGAATTTTATTTTAATCAGCTAGGGAAGAAGAGGTAATAATCCCAAGTTAAGGTAATGTCTTTAAAACAAATTTCAAAAAGGTTTTTCCTACAAATCAACAGAAGGCATCACTTGAAGAAAGAGATGAGCTTCAGAATACAAGTACCGTACACTCACTCTCAAATTCAATATAAAATGCAATTCTCCACAGAAACACAGCCCAGAAAGCTAATAAGGGGGCATCTAGATCTGGGACTTTATTTTATTATACGCATGCATGCATGCGCACACACACACACACCACCTTATTTACAAACTATTTTATCAAAGATGCTGGGATATTTTTTTATAAAACCTAACCAAACACAGTATGTGTGGAGAAAGAGTTTACTGAGCAGAACACATAAAAGTGGTAATACCATTAAAGTAGGAAAAAGTATACACATACACACAACTCATATATACCTATTAGGGTTTCACAGCCAACAGAAAAGGGGAAAAGGCAGAGGGAGTGGAATAAGGCATAAAATGTCTAAATTGTCTGAATGACAACAGCCCTTTTATCAAAAGTGGCTATCAGGAACACTTTCATAACTGATGCACATTTTACCGGTGCCCTCTCACCCTGTGGAACAATTCTCAGATTTGCTGAGAGAAGCATTCCAACGACGATAACCCTACTCATCCATGTACCTTTCCATTCCCAATAATATATATAATATAGTGATATCTGTGATCCTTGAATGTTCAGTCTCTGAGCTGGATGGAGGACAGACAACAGAAGGTGGACTGGAAGACTAGTCTTGCACAGCCTACTATGGAGGTCAATAGACTTTGAGTCAGCATTAGGGATTCAACAACTAGAAGGAGTCTCACATTAGAAAACAAAGAAGTCCAGTTACAATGGGAGTGGGGGAATAAGAAAGATGACCATAGAATAGCTATGAAGTGATAATTTCCCAGGAGAAGGAAACAATGACAAACTGTTAGTCTAACTGAATTTTAGCCAGGTCTGTACACAATTTAGGGAGAATAAGGTAGGGCAGAGCTTTGATACAAACTGATATCCTGAGAGCTGGGTTCAGTCCACAGACATGTTTTGTTTAGCACATACAATTTGTTTAGCTCAAAATTCTGCAGAATGACAATTTAGGCTGAGCTCAACTGGGTGGTTCTTCGACTCTTGGCTAGGCTTTCTTCTGTATCAGCAGTCATCTGCTGGTTGGGTATGTGGATTTGCCAAACTGGTCTGGGCTCTGTTACATCTCTACCTGGGGACAACTGGCCTGACTCAGCTCTAGTCCATGTGGTCTCATCCTCCAGCAGGCTAGCCCAGGCTTGTTCACGTGAAAATTGGACAGTGTTCCAAGAGAATAAAAGGAAGCACACAAGAACTGGCACACTGTCTGTTTTAGTCATCTAGTGCTGCTATAACAGAAATACTACAAGTGGACGGCTTTAACAAAGAGAAGTTTATTCTCTCACAGTCTAATAGGCTAGAAGTCCAAATCCAGGGCACCGGCTCCAAGGGAAGGCTTTCTCTCTCTGTTGGCTCTGGAGGAAAGTCCTTGTCATCAGTCTGGGAGAATCTCAGCATAGGAAGCTCAGGTCCAAAGGATGTGTTCTGCTCCCAGTGCTGCTTTCTTGGTGGTATGAGGCCCCCAACTCTCTGCTTGCTTCCCTTTCTTTTTCTCTTGTAAGATAAAATGTGGTGCAGGCCACCCCCGAAGGAAACTCAGGGATGTCACCTAGGTAAGGGTGTTACATCCCACCCTAATCCTCCTTAACCGCAGGCAGAGATTATAATTTATAACACACAGGAAAATCACAAAATGGATGACAACCACACAATACTGGGAATCATGGCCTAACCAAGTTGACACGTATTTTGGGGGGCATAATTCAAAGTATGACACTATCACTTCCATTTAATTCTATTTTAAAGTAACTTACAACCAGTCTGGGTTTAAAGGGTGGAGAATTATATTTCACCTGTTGATAGAAGGAGCCACAAAGTCCCATTGTAAAGGGGAGTAAATATAGGGAGGCATGAAAAATTGCAGCCATTTTTGCAAACATTCTGCCACATCTGGTAACAGTCTGCTTTCCTACATGGTGATAACCATCTGGATCAAAAGTTATGGCTGCCTCCTTTAGAAGACGATGCTTATCATGGTTCCTAGCAACTCTTACCATCTCTCTCTTGTTACAACCAGCCAGTCTTACATCTTCACATTTCCTCCTTGTCCCCTGTTTTCTTCTGAATCTACTACCCTTGAAGTAAGGCAATAGAAGGGGAAGAGAGTGGCCTAATTAATCCTTTCCATTTTATTAAGGAATCTATCCTTTCCATGTATCCTCTCTCTCATTCTTTTTCTTCCATAACGAAATTTCTTTTCATGATTATCTCTTTTGACTTTGCTTATTAAACAAATATGTATAAGCTCTGACATTTAATAACAACTGATACCATTCTGGAGGACAAAATTTCCCACAAAGTTTCCTTTAAGGACTTCATGACCTAGCTATGTCATCCCAAAGCCAAAAAAGCACAGCTGATTTGTCCTACAATAGCATGCATCTGTCTGCTGATAAGGAGCAGAAAGGCTAAGTATATTTCAAAACACTTTTCAAAACCCTTGGACTAGAAAAAGATATTATTCAGATCATAAATTTCCTAACCATCCTCTCCTTCTACTGCTGGCTGTTTCACCAGTAATTCCAGGCAAGGGAAATCATTCCTGCTGTACCCATTGCCTGTCCAAGAAGCACTTCCCCAATTAAATTTCTTCCTCCTATGCTCCTCTGTTGCCATGATACTGGAAGTTATGCCATCAGTATTTCAAATACCAGCAGGTTCACCCACGAAAGACAGGTTTCAATGGAGCATCCAAACTAAGACAGGACCTTGCAGACTACTTCTAAAAACATTGGCCAGGAAAAACATGAATAGCAGCAGAACAGTGTCTGATATACTGCCAAAAGATGAGCCCCTCAGGTTGGAAGGCACTCAAAATACAACTGGGGAACAGCTGCTTCCTCAAAATAGAGTCGACCTTAATGAGGTGGATGCAATAAAGCTTTCAGGACCTTCGTTTGCTGGTGTGGCAAGACTCAAAATGAAAAGAAAAAGCTAAAAACATCTATTAATCAGAACATGGAATACACGAAGTATGAATCTATGAAAATTGGAAGGCGTCAAAAACAAAATTGAACACATAAATAATTGATATCCTAGGCATTAGTGAGCTGAAATGGACTGATATTGGCCATTTTGAATCAGACAATCATATGGTCAACAACGCCGGGAATGACAAATTGAAGAATGGTGTCACATTTCTCATCAAAAACATTTCAAGATCTATCCTGAAGTACAACACTGTCAGTGATACTATGATATCTATATTCCTACAAGGAAGACCCCCACGTTTCTGTCAGTTTTTCATACTGTGGGGGCTTCCGTGTTGCTGTGATGCTGGAAGCTATGCCACCGGTACTAAGATACAAGCAGGGTCACCCATGGAGGACAGGTTTCAGCTGAGCTTCCAGACTAAAACAAACTAGGAAGAAGAACCTGGCAGTCTACTTCTGAAAAGCATTAGCCATTGAAAACCTTATGAATAGCCGCAGAACATTGTCTGATATAATGCTGGAAGATGAGCCCCCCAGGTTGGAAGGCACTCAAAAGATGACTGGGGAAGAGCTGCTTCCTCAAAGGAGAGTCGACCTTAGTGACGTGGATGGAGTAAAGCTTTTGGGACCTTCATTTGCTAATGTGGCATGACTCAAAATGAAAAGAAACACCTGGAAACATCCATTAATAATTGGAACCTGGAATGTACGAAGTATGAATCTAGGAAAATTGGAAATCGTCAAAAATGAAATGGAATGCAAAAACATTGATATCCTAGGCATTAGTGAGCTGAAATGGACTGGTATTGGCCATTCTGAATCAGACAATCATATAGTCCACTATGCTGGGAATGACAACTCAAAGAGGAATGGTGTTGCATTCATCATCAGAAAGAATGTTTAGAGATCTATCCTGAAGTACAACGCTGTCAGTGGTAGGATAATATCCATACGGCTACAAGGAAGACCAGTTAATATGACTATTGTTCAAATTTACGCACCAACCACTAGGGCCAAAGATGAAGGAATAGAAGATTTTTATCAGCTGCTACAGTCTGAAATTGATCAAACATGCAATCAAGATGCATTGATAATTACTGATGATTGGAATGCAAAAGTTGGAAACAAAGAAAAAGGATCAGTAGTTGGAAAATATGGCCATGGTGATAAAATGATAGAATTTTGCAAGACCAATGACTTCTTCATTATAAATACCTTCTTTCACCAACATAAACGGCTACGATACTCATGGACCTTGCCAGATGGAAAACACAGAAATCAAATGGCCTACATCTATGGAGACAATGGAAAAGCTCAATATCATCAGTCAGAACAAGGACAGGGGCCAACTGTGGAACAGAACATCAATTGCTCATATGCAAGTTCGAGCTGAAACTGAAGAAAATCAGAGCAAGTCCACAAGAGCCAACATATGACCTTGAGTATACCCCACCTGAATTTAGGACCATCTGAAGAATAGATTTGATGCATTGAACACTAGAGACCGAAGACCAGATGAGTTGTGGAACGAGTTGTGGAAGAAAGTAAGAGGTTATTGAAAAGAAAGAAAAGACCAAGATGGATGTCAGAGGAGACTCTGAAAATTGCTCTTGAGCATCGAGCAACTAAAGCAAAAGGAAGAATTGATGAAGTAAAAAAACTGAACAGAAGACTTCAAAGGGTGTCTCGAGAAGACAAAGTAAAGTATTATAATGACATGTGCAAAGAGCTGGAGATGGAAAACAAAAAGAACATGCTCAGCATTTCTCAAGCTGAAAGAATTGAAGAAAAAATTCAAGCCTCGAGTTGCAATAGTGAAGGATTCCATGGGGGAAATATTAAACGTCACAGGAAGCATCAAAAGCAGATGGAAGGAATACACAGAGTCATCGTACCAAAAAGAATTAGTCGATGTTCAACCATTTCAAGAGGTGGCATATGATCAGGAACCGATGGTACTGAAGGAAGAAGTCCAAGCTGCTCTGAAGGCATTGGCGAAAAACAAGGCTCCAGGAATTGATGGAATATCAATTGAGATGTTTCAACAAACAGATGCAGCCCTGGAGGTGCTCACTCGTCTATGCCAAGAAATATGGAAGACAGCTTCCTGGCCAACTGACTGGAAGAGATCCATATTTATGCCTATTCCCAAGAAAGGTGATCCAACCGAATGTGGAAATTATTGAACAATATCATTAATATCACACACAAGCAAAATTTTGCTGAAGATCATTCAAAAATGGCTGCAGCAGTATATTGACAGGGAGCTGCCAGAAATTCAGGATGGTTTCAGAAGAGGATGTGGAACCAGGGATGTCATTGCTGATGTCAGATGGATCCTGGCTGAAAGCAGAGAATACCAGAAGGATGTTTACCTATGTTTTATTGACAATGCAAAGGCATTTGACTGTGTGGATCATAATAAACTATGGTTAAGATTGCAAAGAATGGGAATTCCAGAACACTTAATTGTGCTCATGAGGAACCTTTACATAGATCAAGAGGTGGTTGTTCAGACAAAACAAGGGGATACCGATTGGTTTAAAGCCAGGAAAGGTGTGCATCAGGTTTGTACTCTTTCACCATTGGTATTCAATCTGTACGCTGAGCAAATAATCCGAGAAGCTGGACTATATGAAGAAGAACGGAGCATCAGGATTGGAGGAAGACTCATTAACGACCTGCGTTAAGCAGATGATACAACCTTGCTTGCTGAAAGTGAAGAGGACTAGAAGCACTTACTAATAAAGATCAAAGACCACAGCCTTCAGTATGGATTGTACCTCAACATAAAGAAAACAAAAATCCTCACTACTGGACCAATGAGCAACATCATGATAAACGGAGAAAAGATTGAAGTTGTCAAGGATTTTATTTTACTGGTATCTACGATCAACATCCATGGAAACAGCAGTCAAGAAATCAAAAGACACACTGCATTGGGTAAATCTGCTCCAAAGGACCTCTTCAAAGTGTTGAAGAGCAAAGATGTCACCCTGAAGACTAAGGTGCGCCTGACCCAAGCCATGGTATTTTCAAAAGCTCGATAATGAATAAGGAAGACTGAAGAAGAATTGACACCTTTGAATTGTGGTGTTGGTGAAGAATATTGAATATACCATGGACTGCCAAAAGAACGAACAAAACTGTTTTAGAAGAAGTACAGCCAGAATGCTCCTTAGAGGCAAGGATGGCGAGACTGGGTCTTACATACTTTGGACATGTTGTCAGGAGAGATCAGTCCCTGGAGAAGGACATCATGCTTGGCAGAGTACAAGGTCAGTGGAAAAGAGGAAGACCCTGAGTGAGGTGGAGTGACACAGTGGCTGCAACGAGGGGCTCAAGCATAACAAGGATTGTAAGGATGACTCAGGACCGGGCAGTGTTTCGTTCTGTTGCACATAGGGTCGCTATGAGTCGGAACTGACTTGACAGCATCTAACAACAACAACACAACGAAGACCAGTTAATACAACTATTATTCAAATTTACGCTCTAACCACTAAGGCCAAAGTTGAAGAAATTGAATATTTTTACCAACGTCTTCAGTCTGAAATTGAACAAACATGCAGTCTAGATACATTGATAAGTACTGATGACTGGAATGCAAAAGTTGGAAACAAAGAAGGGTCAGTAGTTGTAAAACATGGCCTTGGTGATAGAAATAATACCAGAGATTGTATGATAAAATTTAGCAAGACCAACGACTTATTCACTGGAAAGACCTTTCTTCAACAACATAAACAGTGACTATACACCTGGACCTTTCCAGAAGGAATACACAGGGATCAAATTGACTATATCTGTGGAAAGAGATGACAGAGAACCTCAATATCACCAATCAGAACAAGGCCAGGGGCCACCCGTGGAACAGATTATTAATTCCTCATATGCAAGTTCAAGCTGAAGCTGAAGAAAATTAGAACAAGTCCATGAGAACCAAAGTACGACTTTGAGTCTATTCAACCTGAATCTGGAGAACATCTCAAGAGCAGATTTGATGCACTAAACACTAACGACCAAAGACGAGAGAAGTTGTGGGATGGCACCAAGGACATCATACATGAAGAAAGCAAAGAGTCATTAAAAAGACAAGAAAGAAAAGACTGAAACGGATGTCAGAAGAGACTCTGAAACTTGCTTTTGAACATCGAGTATCTAAAGCAAAAGGAAGGAATGAAGTAAAAGAGCTGAACAGAAGATTTCAAAGGCTGGATCGAGAAGACAAAGTATTATAATGAAGTATGCAAAAACTTGCAATTAGAAAACCAAAAGGGAAAAATATGCTCAGCATTTCAAAGCTGAAAGAACTGAAGAAAAAATTTAAGCCTTGAGTTGCAATATTGAAGGATTCTATGGGGAAAATACTGAACAATTCAGGAAACATCAAAAGAAGATGGGAGTAATACACAGTGATACTACCAAAAAGAATTGGTCAACATTCAGCCATTTCAGGAAGTAGCATATGATCAAGAACTGATGGTATTAAAGGAAGAAGTCCAAGCTGCACTGAAGGCACTTGGAAAAAACAAGGCTCCGGGAATTGACGGAATACCAACTGAGATGTTTCAACAAAGGGATGCAACGCTGGAAGTACTTACTCATCTATGCCAAGAAACTTGGAAGACAGCTACCTGGCCAACTGACTGGAAGAGATCCATATTGTGCCCTATCCAAAGAAGAGTGATCCAACAGAATGTGGAAATTATCAAATAATATCATTAATATCACATACAAGTTAAATTTTGCTGAAGATAATTTCAAAACTGATTGCAGCAGTACATCAAGAGGGAACTACCATTCTGCCTAACTTTATAGTTTTTATTGCCCCCATCTCCCCCTCTCTCCACTAACCTTCCAATAAACTGCAAGTGTATCTGTACTCTTTTAATGTCTAGGATACTGATTTCCACACTGTAGATGCCAAAGAACTTGCCTTGTACTAAATAAATACATGAGTCCATTCTTGGCTTTACAACACAAAATATCTTCCTCCATACATTAATTTATATGGCACTTTTACCTGTTTCAAAATGATTGCATATGTATTATCTCATTTTATTCCCGCAGCAATCATGAAGATTTGGTAAGAGAATTATGATCTTATTTTGGGGTTTGAAAACGGATGGCCAGGGTAGTTAAATAACTTGTCTAAAGTCACCCAGATAATGATCAGCTGGGCTAGGATTAGAATCCAGACCTCTTGGCTCTTAGTTCAGTATCCCTTTTTCTCAAGAACTCAGTGGCAGTGTTCTCATTTTAAAATTAAATATAAACTACACAGCATTTTGGGGAGGCAGCTCCCAAGAAGTCAAAGGTAATCAGAAGTCCGCAATGCCTCGAATGTAGGTAATTCCTTGTGCTGGATGCTATAGGCACCTACAACAGCTGGCAACATACATACTCAAAGGTCCCTTCCGCATAGAGATTCCTACTAACTGTTAACCTCTAATGGACTGGAAATGGAAAGTCGCCAATTCCAAGCCTGGTTTCTTCCCAGTTGTCTTTCATGAACTTAATAATTTTTCATACCTAAAATAGTCAGCAAAACTATAGAAGCTTGCAAAGCTCTTTACCATGCCTTCATTTGAACGGAGTCTCAGAACAATCCTGAAGGGTAGGTTATTGCCACACCCATTTTACAGTTGAAGTCGAGGTCAATATGTGAAGTGGCTTGGCCCAAAGTCACAGAGAACAGCAAAGTTAGGACTTTAACGCAAGTGTCCTGGTAATCCTGTGACACTCACCCACTGACTATGGAACACTTTCTAATATTCTTATTCATAAAGATCTCAACGTAATTCTAGAATATTCTGCAAAGTATGAACTCACTCTTCTCTGGTCTTTCTCCCCTTACTTTCCCTTTTGCAGTCACTGGTAGCTTCATGCCAACAGCTTACTCCCTTGCCCAAGCAATGTGATAGTATCTATCTTTACATAGCCAAGAAAGGCAGTTAAAAGCACGTCTTAGTAGTAGGTGTATGTGTCTAAACTGTGATCTGGCCTGCCACACCTGTGTGATTTGAGGCAAGTTACTCCACTGTTCTCTGTCTATGAAGTATACATATTTCCTGAAAGTGTTGTGGGGGTTAAATGAGATAACTTGGGTAAATTGTTTGGTACAGTGCCTGGCACATAGTAAGTTCTCAACAGTGTTGGTAATGCTGATGATGATACTGTTGATGCATTTATAAGAATCTACTAGCTTACGGATCTTAATACTAAAAAGTCTGGAAGAGAAGCATTTCTGTGAAAAATAATATCATTAGTAGTCCCATTTGTCTGAGAATCAATCATTATAGAATTGATGTGTTAACCATAAAGTGATTGTTTTAGGTAGATTCGGATTAATGGTACAGGAATGTTTGTCACCAATTCATTTTTTCAGCATATGGACACTGGACACTGTGTTAGAAATTGAGACACAAACATGAGTAAGATGCAGACCTATCTCTAAAAGGCACACTACATTTCAAACAAAAAATATTTGGTGTAGGGTGATAAAAAAAAAAAAAAAATTTTTTTTTTTTTTTAGGGTGATAGGTAACATTTTTTAAACACTTTTGTGATGGGCACTGTCCCAGGAACTTTACTCATTTTAAACTGTTTAACTTACAGCAATCCCCTGGATAGGTCTATTATGATTCCCATTTTACAGAGGAGGAAACTGAGACAGACAAATTAAGAAACTTGCTTGAGATCATGCAGCTAATAAACGGCAAAACTGTCTTCTAGGGTAAAATCATCACGGAATTTAGTAAAGCAAAAAGAAAGGTTTTATTCAGCATATGTTCAAAGAGGCAAAAGTGGGAAAGGGATAAGCATGCTGCCACAGTCATGGCTGCCTGAATCCAAGGAAAGTTACAGAATAAGCAAAAGTGGGAAAATGGACAAGCATGATGCTAGAGCCATGTCTGTCAAAGTCCGAGAAATGTTACAGATTCATCAATATATATTAACATTGTTGTTGTTGTTAGGTGCCATCGAGTCACTTCCAACTCATAGCAACCCTATATACAACAGAACGAAACACTGCCTGGTCCTGCGCCATGCTCACTATGGCTGTTACGCTTGAGCCCGTTGTTGCAGCCACTGTGTCAATCCATCTCCAGGAGGGTTTTCCTCTTTGCCATTGACCCTGTACTTTACCAAGAATGATGTCCTTCTCCGGGGACTAATTCCTCCTGACAACGTGTCCAAAGTACATAAGACGCAGTCTCATCATCCTTGCTTCTAAGGAGCATCCTGGTTGTACTTCTTTCAAGGCAGATTTATTCGTTCTTTTGGCAGTCCATGGTATATACAATAGTCTTCGCCAACACCACTATTCAAAAGGCATCAATTCTTCTCTGGTCTTCCTTATTTATTGCCCAGCTTTCACATGTATATGAAGAGATTGAAAATACAATGGCCTGGGTCAGGTGTACCTTAGTCTTCAAGATGACATCTTTGCTTTTCAGCACTTTAAAGAGGTCCTTTGCAGCAGATTAGCCCAGTGCACTCTGTCTTTTGATTTCTTGACTGCTGCTTCCATGGGTGTTGATTGTGGATCCAAATAAGATGAAATCCTTGACAACTTCAAGCTTTTCTCTGTCGATCATGATGTTGCTTATTGGTCCAGTTGTGATAATTTTTGTTTTCTTTATGTTGAGGTGTAATCCACACTGAAGGCTGTGGTCTTTGATCTTCATCAGGAAGTGCTTCAAGTCCTCTTGACTTGCAGCAAGCAAGATTGTATCATCTGCATATCGCAGGTTGTTAATAAGTCTTCCTCCAATTCTGATGCTCTGTTCTTTTTCATATAGTCCAGCTTCTCAGATTATTTGGTCAGCATACAGATTGAATAGGTATGGTGAAAGAATACAACCCTGATGCACACTTCTCCTGACTTTAAGCCATGCAGTATCCCCTTGCTCTGTTCAAAACCTGCCTCTTGATCTATGTACAGGTTCCTCAGGAGCACAGTTAAGTGTTCTGGAATTCCCATTCTTTGCAATGTTATCCACAATTTGTTATGATCCACACAGTCAAATGTCTTTGTATAATCAACAAAACACAGGTAAACATTCTTTTTGTGTTCTCTGCTTTCAGCCAGGATCCAACTGACATCAGCGATGATATCCCTGGTTCCACATCCTCTTTTGAACCTGGCCTGAATTTCTGGCCATTCCCTGTCTATATACTGCTGCAGCTGCTTTTAAGTGATCTTCAGCAAAATTTTGCTTGCATGTGATATTAATGATATTGTTCAATAATTTCCACATTCAGTTGGATCATCTTTCTTGGGAATAGGCATAAATATGGATCTCTTCCAGTCAGTTGGCCAGGTATCTATCTTCCAAATTTCTTGGCATAGACAAGAGAGCACTTCCAGCACTGTATCCATTTGTTGAAACATCTCAATTGACATTCTGTCAATACTGGAGCATTGTATTTCATCAATGCCTTCAGTGCAGCTTGGACTTCTTTCAATACCATCAGTTCCTGATCATATGCTACCTCTTGAAACTGTTGAACACCAACCAATTCTTTTTGGTATAATGACTCTATATTCCTTCCATCTTCTTTTGATGCTCCCTGTGTCGTTTAATATTTTTCCCAAAGAATCCTTCACAATTGCAACTCAAGGCTTTAATTTTTTCTTCAGTTCTTTCAGCTTGAGAAATGCCGAGCGTATTCTTCCCCTTTGGTTTTCCATCTCTAGCTCTTTGCACATGTCATTATAATACTTTACTTTGTCTTCTCTAGCCACCCTTTGAAATCTTCTGTTCAGCTCTTTTACTTCATCATTTCTTCCTTTTGCTTTAGCTGTTCAACATTCAAGAGCAAGTTTCAGTCTCTCCTGACATCCATTTTGGTCTTTTATTTCTTTCCTATCTTTTTAATGACCTCTTGCTTTCTTCATGTATGAGGTCCTTGATGTTACTCCACAACTCATCTGGGCTTTGGTCATTAATGTTCAATGCCTCAGATCTATTCTTGAGATGGTCTATAAATTAAGCTGGGATATACTCAAGGTCATACTTTGGCTCTATTCGACTTGTTCTAATTTTCTTCAGTTTCAACTTGAACTTGCATATGAGCAATTGATAATCTGATCTGCAGTTGGCCCCTGGCCTTGTTCTGACTGATGATATTGAGCTTTTCTATCGTGTCTTTCCACAAAAAAAAAAAAAAAAATTGTAGTTAATTTGATTCATGTGCATTCCATCTGGCAAGGTCCATGAGTACAGTTGCCGTTTATGTTGGTGAAAAAAGATATGTGCGATGAAGAAGTTGTTGGTCTTGCAAAATTCTATTATTCACTCTCCAGCATTGTTTCTATCATCAAGGCCATATTTTCCAACTACCAATCCTTCTTTGTTTCCAACTTTCACATTCCAATCACCAGTAATTATCAATGCATCCTGATTGCAAGTTCAATCAATTTCAGACTGCAGAAGTTGGTAAAAAATCTTCTATTTCTTCATCTTTGGCCTTAGTGGTTGGTGGGCAAATTTGAATAACAGTCCTATTAACTGGTCTTCCTTATAGGCATATAAATATTATCCTATCACTGACAGTTTTGTACTTTAGGATAGATCTATTGTTCTTTTTGAGGTGAATGCAATGTCATTCCTCTTCAATTTGTCATTTCCAGCATAGTAGACCATATGATTGTCTGATTCAAAATGGCCAATACCAGTCCGTTTTAGCTCAGTAATGCCTACGGTATCAATGTTTACGCATTCTATTTCATTTTCGATGATTTCCAATTTTCCTAGATTCATACTTCATATGTTCCAGGTTCCAACTATTAATGGATGTTTGCAGCTGTTTTTTCTCATTTTGAGTCGTGCTCCATTAGTAAATGAAGTTTTCAAAACTTGACTCCAAGTCATTAAGGTGAACTGTACTTTGAGGAGGTAGCTCTTTCTCAGTTGTCTTTGGAGTGCCTTCCAACCTGAGGGGCTCATCCTCTGGCACTGTATCAGACAATGTTTCACTGCTATTCCTAAGCTTTTCATTGGCTCATTCTTTTCAGAAATAGACTGCCAGGTCCTTCTTCTTAGTATTTCTTAGCCTGGAAGCTCAGCTGAAACCTGTCCACCGTGAGTGACCAGCTAGAATCTGAATACCGGTGGCATAGCTTCCAGCATTACAACAAAATGCAAGCTCCCACAGAATGACAAACTGACAGACACGTTGGGGATATTACAATTACAATGTTACATATTACAAAGGAGCAAAACCATTGAAAGCTCCACCTTTTCCCACATTAGCTAAAAACTGTTAAGTTACCGCTACTCTACATTTTGAATTGTCTTTCTTAAAAATCATTGTTATCAGTAATGACAGTCAGAAGGGTCTTCGCTGGCCCAAAAAATCTTACTATTCGCTAAATGCTAACAGAAAAAGAAAGGAGTGGAAAGTCTTTTGTACTCTGTTTTATGATTAGGTTACGTGAAAGACTGCTGAAAAGATGTTTTCCAAGATTGTCTTAGGAATTGTTTTTATATCTTAGGGCCAAGTTGATGTGTCCTTGTGAGTCCTTGCGATTCCGTGTAACTGACAGCCTCAGTCACATTCCAGGACAGGGAATAATGGCTCCAATATTATCTCCTAAATCAACTGAGACCCAAGCACCAGCACCTGACTGTGAAGCCAGAACTATCTAACTACTACTCTACACTATCTCTCAGTAGGGACTCAATAAAAATATCTTTAAAGATACTAATTTTTTGCAATAAGAGAGATAAATGTATAAGCAGAAGTGTTTCCAAGGTGTGATGTTGTAAGTCAGTAGGGATAGTCTCTGTCGTCTGGGCAGGGGGTTAGGGGGGTGGATACCCTCACACTACCACAGAACACATGGCAGAGAAGGCTTCACGAGGCAGGCCTTAATAATGTGCCAGGTGATCAACGAGGGAAAGAGTGTTTCATGGGGAAGTTAGAGCATCTGCAGTGATTCAAAATTCCCATGAAAAAAATATACCCAGGATTTGAACTTGAGAGGTCAGCAACATAACATGGGGTCAGAGATGCCTCCACCAAAATGGAGTCAGGAATCCCCCATCAAAGGGGAGCCAGGGATCCCTCCAACTGGCTCGCTCACTCGAGTGTTGAAGACTCTTGGAGACTACTGTCCTACCCAGTGCCCTGAGGTCAAGGGTCTGAATATGCTCTGAATGGATGAATAATGTTCCCTCTTTCCAATTAGGAAGGGGCTAGAAACAAAGTGGGAATAGGATCCTGAAGTTAGATTTCATAGTAAAGGTAGACATCTGTGAAGATATGTGTGGGGAAGGAGTGGTAGGGAGAAAAAAATTACCGGGCATCCCTGTGATCCAAAGTGCTACTAGGATACAATCTTTCCCCAGGCCCCTCCTGGCCCCAGGGTAGGTCAGATTGTTTTACTTCCCTCTTTTCCTCCAGTGCTTCTAATAATTGTTTGTTTGGGGTTTTGATTTTTAATTTTTTATACTGAAGGAGAGGAAAAATGAAAGAATAAAAGAAATGAAAAGAAAATCTCTGCTTCCTCCACAGCACATTCCACCCCCACCTAAGCCATTTGCCAGGTGGAGCCTTCATTTTTAATAGCAGAAGAAAAAAAACAAAGTCATTCAGAGGAGATGCTGATCATAAGCCTTTGAGCTCTCAAAGGACTGCTGGAAGATACATCTACATTTCAAAGGAAATCTAGGCTCAGGCCCCTGGAGTGTAAGTAGGAAGAACTGAGTTAAGAGTTCAGGATGGAACCTGTATTGTTGGGAGAAGGAGGGTTCAGCTTGTAGAAAAAATGGGAAATGGGCACTTGGCCCCAAAAAACCTTGGCCTGCCAGCCTCTGTGACTACCTTTATATACCCCTAGTAGTTAAGGAACCTCAGATGGAAATCTCTGACAATGTTGAATTTTACCTGAACCCTGTAATCCTGAAAAACATCAATGGTTAAAGAAATTCCCGACACTTGATGTTCCAGAAAACAGCTAACTGCAAACAACTACCCTTCCTATATGACTTAGATAAGACTCACAAATGTTTACCTCTGACAAGGCCAGAAACAGATTCTCCAAATTCTCATTTGTCCCATAAATGATTAACTGAACTGCATGTCCCCACTGATCAATCAGAAACAAAGTGCTGATTAAAACCCTTTCAAGACCCTATTACTTTCTCCTTTAAAATTTTTTTTATACTATGTGTTTTCAGTAATGGAAGGCATGCTGAATCAAGGAGCCTTTCTGAATTCATGTATTGAACTATGGATTTTGATACATATTTGTGGGGAACATACATCCCCAAAAATGTAAAACTTTTCAAACATCTGCCAAAATCCATTTCGTTACATTGGTTTTCTAAATATGACAAAAACACACATACACAAAAAAAAAACAAAAATAAAAAACAAAGCCGCCAGGGCTCCCTGACTGTCACACACAAAAATATACCACACCCCCTGCCATGAAGTCTATAAGACTCATAGCGACCCTATAGGACAGAGTAGAACTGCCTCATAGGGTTTCCAAGGAACAGTTGGTGGATTAAACTGCCTACCTTTTGGTTAGCAGTCAAGATCTTAACCACTGCACCCCCAGGGCTCCAACTATCACAAAAAAAAAAAAAAATTTTTTTTTTTTTTTTTAAGCCATAAATGTGCTTACCATGCTTATCTAACTGTACAAAAGCCAAAAGAGACAAAAGTTTGACCCAATTACGCCTCTTGATACACTTCCTCATGACTAAGCCGCCTACCTTATTCTTCAAACAGTGTTCCTTTCAATTTTAACCATTACACAAGCCCCCATTGGAGGGCAGCACATTCTTTTAGTGGGAAAATTACTCTCCCAAAAAACCTGAGAGCCTGAAAATGTTTGTGGGCAAATTCTGTCCCATGTGTCATAGAAGTGTTAACCAAACTTTGGATAAAGCTTTTCTTCTTCCTTCAAGTTCCTGAACTTTGGCCTACCCTCAGTCTGAGCCAACATACAACCCATCCTTAAAAGCCTCTCCCAGAGAGTAGGCTGGCCTCAGGGTAAAACATTCTCTGCTTTACCTTCCAATCACGTCACCCTTTCAGTCCACTTTCCCAGTCCTGTTTTTGGCTAGTCTTGTTCACTCTTGTCTTTATAAAAGAAAAACCCTTTCTGCTTAACCCTTGAGACACCTGCTGATCTTATGGTCAGACCATTCTCCCTATTTCAGTAGTTCTCCTCTCCCTGTTGGAATACTACCTTTCCCCCTTGCAATAGTCTTTCTTTCTGAATAAAGCTCTCCCTGTCTAAGTCTGCATTTGTTTTTTATTTGACACCTTCCTACTCAAATGCCTCAGCAGATGCCAGCCTGGGTAGATAATGATACCAAAATGAAAAATCCAATCTTCCTCCTCACATTAATGCCTTAGCTTCCTGAACGCTCCCTAGACCTTAGTGAGTATAATGCCACCCTCCCCCCACCAAAACACACACACACACACACACACACACACACACACACACACACACACAACCAGGGTCACTGTGTACAGTTGAGAAGGTGGTAGCTCTGTGAGTAGCCCAAGACAACCCTACAATATCTCTTACAAAGATTATGCTTCTGCCTCCCAGCAGGGAGACAGCTTCAAATAGAAATTAAGTTCAGTTACACATGGGGTCGCCATTAGTCAGAATCAAATCGACCATAACAGGTTTTTTTTTTTTTTTTTTTTATGGAATAACTTCCATTTCTTGTAAACTGGAATTTTTGAACTGAAATTCATACTTGTTGCACATCCTTCCTACTCCAATAGCCTGAGTCTGTTTGATTACAGTATTTATTCTCATTCAACCCTAATATCCTGTCTGTCACTAAGTATTGACACTTTTGAAATACCTGTCTGTAGTCACTTAGCCTCTCCATTCTCTCTGCCAAGTAGCCATACCCCTAAATTATTATTATGTCACTGAGGTTATTTATTTAAAATGCAAGGTTCCTGGGCTCTAAGAATCAGCTTCATCAAGTCCAAAGTCACAGAGTGTTCTCTAACAACTTCCAGCAGCTCCTGATCTCTCTGTTTTCTGAACTCTTGCCCTCTGAGTGGGTACTTCATAGCCCAGTCCATGACATTCTTTAATGTTTTCCTTGGTAATTATTTTGTTTTTTCTAGCTAGTTTTAATTACTTGAGAGAGAAAAAAAATGCATAAACATTTTTAATACAGGAAAGAAAAAAGAACCAAGCACATCATGTGCCAGCCACTGTGCTAGGAGGTTTCCCATTCAATTCTGACAAAAACTCTTCAAGTGAGTGTCAAAGCATAATTTTCAAATGTTAAAACCATAATTCTGATACAAACATATAGTGAGCATGTGTCACATTTTATTTAGCTCATCATTATGGAAGCCAGCAGGATGACAAAGCTAGTTCAAAAGAATTATGATAAACAAGAATTAAAGTCAGTGGGGGGGGGGGGTGAAGAAAAAAAAAAAAGGAATGCTGAGACAACGATGCTAAATTAGCCACAAAACTAGTTAATGTCCTATGAGGCAATAAAACCATAACTTTTGGGGCTATCTTCTCTACTGGACACAAGTACATATCATAACACTTTATCAGTTTTACAGAACTGGAAAATATTTGGACAGTAATCAATTGTGTATGGAGCCCTGGTAGCGCAGTGATTAAGTGTTTGGCTGCTAACCAAAAAGTTGGTGGTTCAAACTCATTACCCACTCTGTAGGGGAAAGATGTGTCAGTTGGCCTCCACAAAGATTACAGCCTTGGAAACCCCATCGAGCAGTTCTACCCTGTCGTATAGGGTTGCTATGAGTCAGAATCAACTCAATCACAATGGATTTGGTTTTTGTTTTAAATCGATTGTACAATTTTGCATTTCCCTAAAGAGTCAGATGACCTTTAAGGGGGTTTTCATAAAATGTTCTTATCTTGACATTAAAAGATCCCTTTATCGTCTTTCTGCCTTATTCCCTGTTTTAGAAGCTCTTCTTAACAGTTAAGTATTACTGATCTCCATTTCACAGATGTGGAAATTGAAGTTCAGAATAGTGACATCCCTCAACAATGATCGCAAACAAGCAAAAGAGCCATATCAGTGCTAAGGTTTGTCTGACTCCAAGGCCAACCTTTCTCCTACTGCTATAGAGTTGGGTACAGAGAAGGTATTCAATAAATATTTATAAATTAATTGACACAAGAGTAGCACCCACAGGCTTAGTTTATAAAATATTTTCCAGTAACCAAGCATAGTTGATGTCTATCCCCCAAACTGTTTAAATTATTCACTGGCATACACATACAGTGAATCACCGTATGAGAATGATGGTCTTTCAATTCTGGATCAGATTTTAACATTTTAGAGAGGCAAGCATCAGTCTTGATTGTCTCTCTACTGTAAGCAAGATTGTCTTAGAGGTTGCAGAAACAGCACTTTGACTCTGTGACACTTATCTTTAGATCATGATTCATTTAACCTACTGCAGTACCTACTGGATACCAGGAGCCGTGGTCCCAACAATACTACCATTCATGTTAAGATACTTTAACCCAAAACCAAACCAACTACCGTCAAGTCGATTCCGACTCATAGCGACCCTATAAGACAGAGAGTAGAATTGCCCGATAGTTTCCAAGGAGTGCCTGGTGGATTCAAACTGCCGATCTCTTGGTTAGCAGCCATAGCACTTAACCATTACGCCACCAGGGTTTCCAAGATACTTTAAGGCACGTGAAAATAATAATTTAAGTGAAAAAGTAGTAAGATCCTCTTTAAGATGCAGAAATACGTTAGTAATAGGTAAGGATGTCACATGTTAAAAGACTAATAATGATCTTGGTAGTTAGAGCTCATGTCCACTTCCTTTATTAATTCTAATAATTTCCCACCCTATTCAAGAGTGCAATCAAAGGTGATATTTTGGTAGCTGGGCAATGGAAGAGAAAGAATATAATTTTTCTTTTCAAGGCAGGTCAGAAACCACTGCAATGCTTTTTCACTTGAAAAGGGCCAAATGATCTTTCAGTAAGCCATATCACTTTCCCTTTCTATGTAACTTCAGTACATCCATTATTTTCTCTTTATTGAACAAAATCTAATTCCCATGCCGATTTGTGTGGGTGTAGTACTCCTTCTGGACAGCAGAGGTCACTATTAACAGGTGGTCTACCAAATTTTAATAAATGCAAAAGAGCTAGAGAAGGAAGGAATTCTATCTAAATTTTGAACTCAGTGGTCATTGTGTAAAATGGCAAATACTGTCATGTACCCTTTGAGACTCTCCCCATTTCCTTCTTCCCCCACACATATACTGAAAGAAAATTATCAGGGAGGGATGCTTATTGGTATTCCATTGGTATTCCACAGAAATAAAACGGGAAAATTGGTATACTAATGAAGTGGTTGTCAGTTGCCTAGTTAACAATACATCAGTGACCAACAGATAATTCTCTAAAAAACTGGAAAAAAACTACTCATCTTCTTCTAGTGATAACACAGACATCAAAATCAGAATCATATTAAATAATAGACACTATAGTATTTTAAAAGTTCACCCTTTATCCTGTACTATAACCAAGAGAACACTGGTTTTTAAGGTCTCCTTACCTTTTGTTTGGAGTCCCTGGGTGGTGCAAATGGTTAATGAACTTGGCTGCTAACTGAATGGTTGGTGGTGCAAGCCCACACAGTGGTGCCTCAGAAGAAAGGCCTGGCAATCTTCTTGTTAAAAATCAGCCAGTAAAATCAATGGACTGCTCAGCAACTGGTTTACTGGTACCCTAGACCTATGGTTCTCCAGCTTTAGTTTTCATCAGAATCACCTTGTGGGCTTGTTAAACCACAGATTGCTGCCCCTACTCCCAGAGTTTCTAATTTAGTAAAACTCAGGTGGGGCCCAATAATTTGCAGTTGATTGGTTCCTAAATGATGCTGCTGCTGCTGGTGCAGGGAACACACTTTGAAAACCACTGCTGTCCACCAAAGCCTAAATTATATACCACCACCACCACTATGGCCAAACATGGAGAAAAACATCTCATTCTAGAGCTCAGAAAGCCCCATTCTGGCTGGCTGGAGCGGAAATTAATAACATTGTTATTCTGTTGATATTTTAATCAGGTTCTGTGTCATCCCATTATTTTTTTTTCTGCCTTTATCTCAATGTTATTAAATGTTTTACTGGTTATGTCACTACCTCCTATCAACCTTGTCAAGTATCTCACTGTTTGTGCTGAATTCTTTATCTAAAGTTAAACAGCTTTATAACAGAGTTAAAATTTCTAGAACATTGAATTTAGAGCAATGGACACAAATCATAAAGAGACAGAGAGTAACTAAAGACGGTGGTCAAATGAGAAGGATTTTTTTGAGAACATCCAGAAAACACATTTATGAGCCTCAGCCTGGACCTTCTAAATATGGAACTAGTTTCCCCCTTCTTTGGGCTGTTGTTTTGCCCTGTCACTAGCAGGCAGGCCAAATCTCGACTGGGGACTAAACAGGATGCTGTAATATCACATCAACTTCCATGCTAATAGGGAGAACTATCAGCAGTAAAAATATATGGAGAGTGAGTATAATGCAAAAGCCATAGCAAAATATCAGTGACTCATGAATTCATCTCTCAAGCTCCTGAAACTACATATTAGTGCCTTTATAGTTACATTCTTTGGGTCAGACCGAGCCAGGTGAATAGCCACTGCACAACTAAAGGGTCTTTTAGTGCCCTCGTGAAAAAATTCACCTCATTTCTCAGGGCCGTGAGTGAATGAAAATAAGAAATTACAATGGAAATCACACTGCAATCTTCACTCTGGGCTAGGTTACAATGAAGCCTATAATAATACATCATAAATATGCAGCAAACTATGCCTGTTAAAGGAGACGCTCCTTCCGCAAGCACACGGTGCACATCCATCATTACACGCACAATAGGTCGTCCGCTTCACGTTGCAGAAGCAGTGTTACTAGCCAGTAATTACAGGCATGAGCATTTCCTGTGCACAGAAAAAAGGCAGTAGAAGTCCCTATAAACAGGCCACGATACACATGCTTTGTATGCAAAAATGTCCTGTTTTAACACTGTCACCCTTGCCTTTCGAGATGAATCTTTGTAAAGAAGCTTCTGGAACAACAACTTCATTTTAGCACCAGGCTGCAATCAAATAGAGAGTTAGGTTCCAAGGGTCAAGACTTCTGAATGAGGTTAGGGTCTCCAGAGCTGTGACGGCAGAGAGGCAAGATGGGATTGTAACTATGATTTCCACACAGGACTTAAAAAATAACATTTTATTAATTCATTCCACATACAGACTTCTTCAGGCAGAGGGAATTTGCATTTTAACTAATTCACTTGGTGATAAATATCAGAAATAGAGGAGTTCATCCCATTAGCAATGAACAAAGCCGGAGAGAACTCCTGTCCACTGGATTCTGGGGTGGTGCCATGTCTCAGGGCTGTAATTGCTATGTACTGTCAGGAGCTTGCTGCAAAGCACAGAGCATATGGCATCCTCCAAGGATTTGCTACCATGTTTTTTAATGTGATTCAGTCGGTCACTCCAGCTCCTCTGGGAGATAATTCAAACAGCTGATCCCATCCAACTTGAAGGTGGGAAAAGCTCTTTGTCTTACTATCACACTGGTTTGCTTGGGGTTGGGGCATTTAGTCTGTGGTACCTTTAATAACACATAGTTAATTTGCATTTTTCCCCAGTTGCCATCAAGTTGACTTGATTTGTGGTGACCCCATGTGTATCAGAGTAAAACAGTGCTCCACAGGGTTTTCAATGGCTGACTTTTTGGAAGTATTTTGCCAGGCCTTTGGATAGACTCAAACCTCCAACCTTTCAGTTAGCAGCCAAGCTCAGCAACCATCTGCATCTCTAATTCACGTTAAACAAACAAACAAACAAATAAACCCGTTGCCATCACGTTGATTCCGACTCATAGCAACCCTATACGACAGAGTAGAACATCCCCATAGGATTTCCAAGGAGCAGCTGGTGGATTCGAACTGCCGACCTTTCAATTAGCAGCCAAGCTCTTAACAACTGCACCACCAGAACTCCAAATTTGCATTACTACCCCCAAAATAAAATATGGAATGATTCAGTCAGTCCACAGGGCATCCCAGAACCCAGCAAGTAGATTTATATTTTTATGTACCCAAAAATTACCTTTTATCAGACAGCATCTCAAATGAAAACAAATTGCAAATTTATTTTTATTTCATTGGCTCTGAGAGACTTTGGGAATGTCATCCATTTAAGACCAGCTCTACTTAGAGAAAGATACAGAAAGCTAAGAGATTTTTAAACAGTTTTAGTCTTAGTCAAAAATCTGTAATCCAATTTATAGAATGATATTTTCCTTCAATCTACTTTTTGTTTTGTTTTGATCAGAACAGGAGGATGTCTACTGTAATTTTACTAACTGTGACACTCTGGACACTTAACATAGAGCAAGGTCATGAATATCAGATCTCTTTGAGTACTTATCTTTCATGGTTCACAGATCTCATCTCTTCTTTGATCATCAGGGTAGCTCCCAACTTGAATCTGTTCTTTTTTTTTTTTCTTCCCTTCTCTTACCACAGCCAATTATTTCATTCTGGACCAGGAGATTAATGAAATCACAGTTAGAGTGAAAAAAAGAACCTAGTGAACCAGAGGATAATAAATGAGTAAATAAATTTCAACGAAAAAAAAAATCCTAAAGGGAGAAAAAAATAGGTCTAAGAAGGAAGGTGAATATAAATATAGACTTGGTGATCAAACTTAAGCATCACATATATTTAGGAATTAAAACAAAACAAAACAAATAAACAAAAAACCTCTAAAGAGCTAATTTTAACCCTAAAGCAAATCTTCAAAACTGAAAAATGTCTTCACAGAATTTCGTTGACACAATTTTCAGGTATCACATTTAATTACAATTAAAACACTAAAACAATTTTGAGGTTAGACTCAAGGAAAATATGAGTTGAGATAGGTTTTACAAAGATAACTGAATTCAGAAACGAATAAAACCAAACCCATTGCCTTCAAGTCAATTCCGACTCACAGTGACCCCATGTGTTACAGAGAAGAACTGCTCCATAGGACTTTCTTGGCTGTAATCTTTATGGAAGCATAGCGGTAGAACTTTCTTCATGGTGCTGCTGGGTGGGTTTGAACTGGCGACCTTTAGGTGAGTAGTAGAACATAAGCCATTTGTGCCACCCTGGGACCTCAGAAATAAAAAACCAAGCCAGTTGCCATCAAGTTGATTCTAACTCATGGTGACCCCATGTCTGCCTAGCACGTATGCAGAGTTGAACTGTGCTCCGTGGGGTCATCATGGCTGTGACTGTTTGGAAGCAGATCCCCAGGGTTTTCTTTTGAGGCGTCTCTGGGTGGGTTCAAATCGCCAGCCTTTCAGTTAGTAGCTCATTGCTTAACCGTGTGTGCCATCCAGGGACTCCCCAAAATGAATAATGTCCCTTTTTTTTCTAGAATGGTGGTTGAAGTTCATTAAAATGTCTTCATTAAATAAAAATTAGATGATGCGCTATACAGTGACTCCAAAGTGAAAAGCATAGCATTTTTCATAATTATCCAGCTGCCTCAAAAATGTACCCATTGGCCAAGTGTTTTCCTGATTCCAGCGGCTCTCCTAGATCTCTTGGTATGGACTGTCAGAAGACCCAGTTTACCAACAGGATTTCTCATGGTTTATATCATATTCCCAAGTATCTAGCTGATCTTGTTCAATTAAGGGGAAAGAAAAAAAGACCGGGGTCTGTGTCCTGTTCTTTTCTCCTGACTTGTCCAGAGCAATGTTTCCCTGTGTTCCAGCAGCTGTGATCCCACCCTATACCTCATCAGCCACCTCACAACTCCCCTCAGAGAAGTGAAGGAGACATCTGCTTCACATGAGACGTGAAGGGAAATGTATAAATGAAAGGAAAGAGAAGTAATAGAGAGGAAATTTAAAGACTAATCAGAAAGGGAAATAAAATGAAAAGTCAAAGGAGATAAGACAGTGCCTACCTACACAACAATTAGGAAAGGGCAGATCATTAGGGCTAGAATGAAGTTTTCCTGAGCCCGTGTCAACAACATGCAGTAGGAAGTTGTCATCACTGTGACTATCATAGGTATTCAGTGCCATCCTTTTTCTAAAGCAGTGATCTGGGGCCAGGAGCTTTTTGCCTGAACAGATCCAGGGATGCCAGCCCTGGAATTAAAACCAGTGTTCTAAGGTCTCCACTGACGTGTCACTGTGCAATTCATGGGCGAGTGACAAGGAGACTGTGTTCAGACGTTCTTCCAGACTTTCTTCCTTGAGGCACCATATTAAAAATAAAAAACAGTTCCTGTAGAGTTCAACTCATGGCAATTCCATGTGTTTCAGAGCTGAATTGCATTCCATAGGGTTTTCAGTGGCTGTGACTTTTCAGAAGTAGATCACCAGGCTTTTCTTCTGAGGTGTCTCTGGGTGAACTTGAACAACTAACCTTTTGGTTAATAGTCAAGAGCTTAGCTGTTTGCACCACCCAAGGATTCTGTGGTAGCTTATGAGCAATACTTGTTAAAAGAGGCTACATTAAATGTGAAAACGAAGGTTTTTTTTTTTTTTTTTAAAGCTGAACAAGTACAAGGTATTACTATCACAATATTTAAGAAGAACATGACTGTCAATTTCCTGAGTTTGATTTATTAAGAAATATGCAATCAACATTTGAAAGCAGCTGTCACCAAAAAAAAAAAAAAAACCTTCCTCCAAAGAAAAAAGTGATCTTGCAAAATGCAGATTGTATTAAAATTCACCCCTTTCCCGCTCCCTTCCACTGGCACTTCTCTGTGTACTCTTCCGTTGCTCCCAGGCTCTCTACCAGCCTGCCGTCCCCTTCAGCCCCACCTTCTGCTTCTCTGGGCTTCAGCCACCCTGCCTTGCCATTCCTCAATCTCACCAAGCTCCCTTCTAAAGCTGGTTGCAGTCTAGTTGATTCCAACTCATGGCAACCTCATGTGTGTCCAGGCAGAACTGCACTCCATAGGGTTATCTGTGGCTAATTTTTAAGAAGTAGAGTGTCTGGCCTTCCTTTTGAGGTGCCTATGAATAGACTTGAAGCTCCAACTATTCCATTAGCAGCTGAGCATATTAACCATTTGCAACACAGCCATTTGACTCCTCCTTTTATATGCTGCTCTTTCAGCATAGGACACACTTCCCTCAACTCTTAGCCAGAATGACCCCTGCCCTTCCCTCAGATCTTAGTAGCTGAGTAACTCTCTCAGAGCAGGTATCCCTGACCTTCCTTACGGAGCTAATCCCGCTGGTATAGGCTTTCATGTCCCACATACCTCTCTCCCTAATACAATTAATACTAGACACTTGATGTGTGAATGATGTCTGCCTTCCTCATAAGACTCTAAGTTCCATGACAGCAGTGACCATGTCAATTTTGCTCATCATTTGTTTCAGCACCATACATAGTGTCTGACACATAGTAGGCACTCAATAAACAGTCCTTTGAATGAATGAAAGAATGGATCCATAGTCAGGAAATTAGCCAGCATAATTCATCCTAAAAAATCAAGTTTTTTAATTTTAGTTCTTCACCCAGGGGCAGCTCACCAGCTAAGGGGAGAAACCTACAAGCCCATGCATTTTTACAAAACAGCTTGAAAAGGATGTAAGAAGGAAGTGTGTACTTAATGCAGTAAAAACAAAGTGTTCTGGGAGTCCAAAGGAGGCAGAGACACAGGCATTGGGCTCCTAAAAGATTCACCACTGGTAAAGGTCACATAGAAATCCATGCTTTGGAAAGAGGGCCTGAAGCCATGGGTTGGGTGAATGCAAGGGAAAGAGGCAGGGGGCAGGGAGCCCAGTTAAGAGCCAGTGAGTGCAGCCTGGGTAAAAGATTGGAGTTAGTGTGGCAGCTGTTGAAATGGACTCCAGCAACACTGCAGAGGGTCCATCTGTGAGACTGATCTGCTAATTGGTTTATACCATTGTGATATAGCAGGCCTGTCCTTTAACATAGAGATAATGCCACAGAAATGAGGCCAGAATATGAGCTCAGGGTTGTTTTTCCACCAGTGGTGATGACAGAGGCCCTGAGTCATCAAAACTCCATCTACTGGGTCCCCTATGACCTGCAAGCATTTATAAATGAAATGAAAGTACAAGGTTGGGAACAGCGTGTACAGGTGAGAAACAAGAGTTTTCTTGTGCCATGGCTCTCAGAGAGGCTAACCAGCCTAGCATGGAAGCATCATTGCTGGATAATGAGTCTTCCACACAAAATTTGATCATACCTTTGATCCCAAGTCTAAGGGGAACCATTTCTTGCTCGTTGTTCTAAAAGCCAGACATTCTAGGGAAGGCCCTGTTCTAAGCTGTTAAAGCAGAAATCATATTATGCCAATAATAGAAATTTATTGAAGTTTATTTAAGATAAACTCATTGTCGTCGAGTCGATTCTGACTCATAGCAACCCTATAGGACAGGGTAGAACTGCCCCATAAGGTTTCCAAGGAGTGGCTAGTAGATTTGAACTGCCAACCTTTTGGTTAGCAGCCTAGCTCTTTAACCACTGCACCACCAGGGCTCCATTTATTTAATATACAATTTGCAAATCAAGGTAACATTTCAACTAGGTAGTCAAAACATTCCAAAGAGGAAAGAACTTTTGAAGATTCTTATATCCCAGCGTATAGACATTGCCATGGAAAAAAAGGCCAGAACAGACCTGATTTAAAAAAAAAAAAAATTGTGGCCAGGAAGAATTTCATATAGCATTATCTTGAAGAGTAATTAAAATAATTACTGACTTATGCTAAAACATAATTTTTAGTCCAATCTTGGAGTTCCTGTTTCTTGAAACTGACTGCACAGTAGATAATCCTTCAAAAGAGCACAATGCCTAAGGCAAAATGGTCTTTACTAATTAGCTAGGCTATTGTTTGACTTAAAACTGACTTTAGGAAACCCTGGTGGCTAAGTGATTAGACATTCAGCTCCTAACCAAAAGGTTGGTGGTTCAAATCCACCAGGTGCTCCTTGGAAACCCTATAGGGTTTGACAATGGGTTTGGTTTTTGGGGGGTTTTTAGGTGACCAGTTCCCTAAAGGCCCAAGGTTCAAAGATCATCTCAAGGTTATGTGAGTCATCCCAACTTCCATGGAACCCAGAAATCTGGATTTGATGACATTAAAACTGTTTCTCAACGTTTAATCATCAGTGCCTGGTTTGTAGCTTGCTCTTCCCAGGCTCTAAAGAGCTATTTCAGGGATGGGAGGTCCGAAGAAGAGCTTGAGAGGCCTGAAGAAGAACTCCTTGGCACCCCAAAACAGACACTGCTGTAAGCAAGGAATCCAACTGCTCCTGCGTTTATTTCCATTAAAACCTTCTGCTGGGAATGCTAATGAGCAGTGAAAATGTAGCCTGGAAGGAAGGCAGGCCAGCAGGCCTGGGGGGAGATGGGGAACAAGGGGGGCAGGTAAAAAGCACCACAGACTAATCATCCCCTGACTCATCTGGAGCTCCTGGACTATCTTTCACATCTCAATTGTTTTACAAAGCCCTCTAGGAACCTTCATCAAAGCTCCTCCATCTTAGAACCCACTTCCTGCTCCCTGGTGGGTTGTTCTTCTGCAGCTGAAAAGAGTCGCTGAGAAAGGGGCTGGCCCTGGTGGCTGTGAGCTCTTAATTCCAGCTCCACTGAGTAACTTAGAACAGGTTATTTTTTCTCTTGAAATTTCCACTTCACCCTCAGAAGCTGACAGAAGGGGAAGAACAAATCGATACTCTTAAGTATTATTTTCATTGCCTAATCTCTGACTAAAGTTAAAGATACCATGCATAAAACTAAAGGAGTATTATTTTCTGTATTTTAGCCCAACTCAAACACACCAACCATCATAAAGGTGGTATAGGAACGGACAGTGTTTTGTTCGGTTATACATAAGGTCGCCAGGAGTCGGGGCAGACTTCGCAGCAACTAACAACAACAGCACCATTCTCTGTAGTTGTGAACAAAGTGAGAGGATGTGGAGGCAGAATTCCCAGGGTCAAATCCCATCCCAGCCCCCTAGTAAATGGTCTGACCTTGGGATGATGGAGGCAGTATGCGAAAGGGCTTTGGAAATGATAAAAACTATTTTTGGCTCTTATATGAGAGGAAGCATAATTAAGAAAAAGCACATGGAATTTGGAGTGAAATTGAAACGCATGCTCCTCTCCTTAGGTGAAATGTGACCTCTTAGAAGCCTCATTTCTTCTGTACAATAGGAAGAGTGATAACTCAGGGGACTGTTAAGATGACCCAGTGACATAAGTGTGTGAAGGTGTTACGGGTTGAATTGTGTCTCCAAAAATATATCTTGTAAATCCTAACCTCTATGCCTGTGGTTATAATCCCTTTTGGGAATGGGTTGTATTTGTTATATTAATGAGACAGGATTAATGTAGAAAACCAGAAAACCAAACCCGTTGCCATTGAGTCGATTCTGACTCATAGCGACCCTATAGGACAGAGTAGAACTACCCCATGGAGTTTCCAAGGTGGTGGATTTGAACTGCCGACCTTTTGGTTAGCAGCCATAACACTTAACCACTATGCTACCAGGGTTTCCAAATCAATTTCTTTTGAGATAAAAAAGAGATTAAACAAGCAAGCAAAAGAAGCAGAGAGGGGGGAAGAGGGATGTCAAGCCACACGAAGATCACCCATGAGCAAAAGCTCAGAAGAGACAAGGACCTTCTTCCAGAGCCAACATAGAGACAAAGCCTTCCCCTAGAGCTGGCACCCTGAATTCAGACCTCTAGCCTCCTAAAACTGTGAGAAAATAAATTTCCGTTTGTTAAAGCCATCCACTTGGGGTATTTCTGTTATAGCAACACTAGATAACTAAGACAGGGGGTTTTGTAAACTGCAAAGCACTAGTTAGACATGAGTTGCTTTTGTTCTCATGACAGTATTTGATAAACCACTAGCCAAGTTCAATTCTCTTTGTGTTTTGAGAAAAGTACAGAAAGGACATGAAAAGGAGACAGAGACAACAGCACTAGACACTGGGGAGATTATGAAGATTATATTTCTCTATGCCAGTAAATTAATTCTTAATGGAGAGTTCCTGAGGAGAGAAATCTGTTAAAGCTGAGAGCCCAACCTTAGAGCTTTCCAAAATGAAAGTTATTTTCCTCAGAGCAAGTCTGAACTTCGCCAGGAGTGGTTCATTGAACATTTGAGCCTCAAAGAAACTCCAGTCCCAATGTAAGGTTGTGATTGAGCTTAAAAAAAAAAAAAAAAAAAAAACTCACTTTTTTTTCCTCAGTAACAAAGGCACTCCAAAGCTCCAAAAATTACAACTGCTTTTATGCGACATTCTTCAGAGGCTTGACGGAAACCAGGTGATGAGGAAAGATCAGGATTGCTCCAGTTAGATATACCTTAATTCCAATCCACTGAGATCTTGCATGACACACTGCTCAACCTTTCTCTGAGCCTCTTTACCTCAACTATAAAATGAAGACTATGGTGCATTCCTCTGAGGTCAGCAGTGGGGAGTGAGGACCGCCATTTAAGCAAAGCCCCAGAAAGAGAGCTAATTATAATCTCAGCAAGACAGTCTCCACACACTGAATGAAATTATGAATGGGGATCAGAAGAAAGACTCTATGTAACTCTAAATAAAAATTATTACTTGGGGTTCACTGATTAATAACAAAAATGTATATTTGCAAAGGGCACAGATATGAGCCCATTTTATAGCTAATCTTTTGTTTCCCTTTTCATTCATTTTTTTAAAGGCCTCACTCAGATACATTGTTTTGTTGCTCATATTCTTCTATTTCTATTGGCAGTAGATTTAAAGGGTTGCTCTGTCTTTTTTTTTCTGTCTTTTATTTGTTCCCTTCATCCAAGTCTCCAATTCCTTTTCCATCTACCTTCACTGCCAAAGTATTTAATGTATATTCTTCCATTTTACCTTCCACAGGTCTGTGTGTGTGTGTGTGTGTGTGTGTGTGTGAAGAGAGAGAAAAACATTAAGTTTTTCAGTTGAGTGTGCTTTAATTTACCTCTTATCATGTTTTACTTATTGATTTCCCTGGTGATGGAAACCCCAAGCAGGTGACCCACCTCTTGGTATCCCTCAAACATCATTGCAATGAACATCTTCATAAGTGCCTCCATATGGACTTGAACTATCTTGTCAGAAGTCTGTTCTCAAGAGATGAGTTTCTGGATTATGAGACATGTGCACACTTAATTTTATGACACACAACCTTTTTCTCCAGAATGGCTTGTTCCAATTATACTTCACTGTGTAGTGTATGAAGGGTCACTATAGCCCCACATCTTTGCCAACACTTGATAATTTCACTCCTTAATTTTTGCCTATTTATTGGGTTTAAAGTGGTATCTCATTATTACTTTAGTTTGTTTTTCTCTGGCTACTAGTCAGGTTGAGTATTTTCCCTTCTGGTAGTTACTTATTTGTAACCATTTCTCTTTTTTTTTTTTTCTATTTTTTTTATTGCTGATTTGCAATAATTTCTTGTTTAATAACAGATAACAACCCCTTGTCAATTTTAAGTATTACAAATTCCTTCTCCCATTGCTAACTTTGTCTATATGTCATGTATTGAACAGAGATCTTTGATTTTGACATAGTCAAATCCATCATAATTAGGGTTTGTAATTCGGGACCTTGTTTAAGAAATCCTTACTCACCCTGAGATCACAAAAATACTCCTCCACATCATCCAGGGTCCAGAGCCAAGGAAAGAGCAGGTGATGCTCCTTGCTATTCACTTGCTATTCACCCTCCAGCCTCCCCTTCCCTCTCTTGTCTTTTTATGTTCTATAGTGTGTTTTCTATCCCCCTTTGTTATTAGATATTGGCATGTCTTTTTTCTCACCTACTGTATACTGTACACTGGAGTATGTAGTTTTGCAAAGAAAGTATGGAGCTCTACGTTTCAACAGCCCCAAATTTGAATTCTGGCTTTGTCAATTAACGTTGTAACTTTAGGCAAGTCTCTCAAATCTCTCTACGCAGCATTTAGAAATAATAATAACTACCATGTAGGATACGTTGGTTAGAAATAATAATGGAAATAATAATAAATACCATAAAAGAATAAAGTGCCAAAGAAGAGTCTCTTGGACAAATGTTGTTAGGAAAACTGGATTTTCACATGCAGAAAAATGAAACAAGATGCATGCCTCACACCATACACAAAAAACATTCAAAATGAGTTAAGGAACTAAATCTGCAAACTAAAACCATAAAATCCTTAGAAGAAAATGCCAGGGCAATGCTGTTGGGCCTAGTTTTTAACAATGGATTACTTAATATAATAACAAAAGCACAGACAGCAAAAGAAAAAATAAATAAATGGAATCTCATAAAAATTAAAACTTTCATTCATCACAAGACTCTACCAAAAAAAATGAAAAGACAAGCTCCCGACTAGAAGAATATCTTTGGAAACCATGTATCTGATAAGAGCCTAACAACCAAAATATATATAAAACTTCAACAACTTAATAACACAAAGACAAACCAATCATTAAATGGGCAAAGGGCTTGAATAGACGTTTTGTCAAAGAAGAAATTCAAGTGGCCACCAAACATGTGAAAAGATGCCCAACATCACTAGCTATCAAAGAGATGCAAATCAAAACCACAATGAAATACCATTTCACTCCCACTAGGATGGCCAAGATTTTTGAAAAAAACAGAAAATAACAAACGTTGGCGAAGATGTGAGGGAACTGAAACACCCACTGCTGGTGGGACTGTGAAATGGTACAGCTGTTGTGGAAAACAGTAAGGCAATTCCTCAAAAAACTAAAAATAGAACTATCATATGACTCAATAATTCCACTCCTAAGTATATACCAAAAAGTCTTGAAAGCAAAGACTCGAAACACTGACTTGTACACCAATGTTCATTGCAGCACTATTCACAATAGCCAAAAGGTGGAAAAAACTTAAATGCCTATCAACAGATGAATGGATAAACAAAATGTGGTACAAACATACAATGGAATACTTCTCAGCCAGTAGAAGAAACGAAGTCTTCATAGATGCTACAATATGAACAGAGCTTGATGACATTATGCTGAGTGAAATAAGGCAGTGACAAAAGGACAAATATTGTATGACCTCACTTACATAAAAAGACAAGAAAAGGCAAATGCACAGAGACCAAAGTTTATTAGTGGTTACCAGGAGCAGGAGAGAGGGGCAACAGCATGCGTTAATGGTGATGGAAAAATTGCATTGATTAAGGGTAGGGTTCCACAGCAAATTTTTTTTTTGTTTAATTAATTTTTATTGTGCTTTAAGTGAAAGTTTACAAATCAGGTCAGTCTCTCATACAAAAATTTACATACACCTTGCTATACACTCCTAATTCCTCTCCCTCTAATGAGATAGCACAGTACTTCCCTCCACTCTCTCTCATCATGACCATTCAGGTAGCTTCGGGCCTCCTCTGGCTTCCGATTTCCTCTCCAGACAGGAGATGCCAGTATAGTCTCTTGTGACCACTTGATCCAAGGAGCTTGTTCTTCACAAATGTCATTTTCCATCCCCTATTTTTTTATTATTCCAGTCCAATCCCTGTCTGAAGAGTTAGCTTTGGGAATGGTTCCAGTCCTGGGCTAACAGAAAGTCTGGGGTCCATGGCCTCTGGGGTCCCTCCAGTCCCAGTCTGACCATTAAGTCTGGTCTTTTTATGAGAATCTGGGGTCTGCATCCCACTGCTCTCCTGCTCCCTCAGGGTTTCTCTATTGAGTTCCCTGTCAGGGTAGTCATCGGTTGTGGCCGGGCACCATCTAGCTCTTCGGGTCTTGGGCTGATGTACTCTCTAGTTTATGTGGTCCTTTCTGTCTCTTAGGCTCATAATTACTTTGTGTCCTTGGTGTTCTTTATTCTTCCTTTTTCCAGGTGGGTTGAGACCAACTGATGCATCTTAGATGGCCACTTGCTAGTGTTTAAGACCCCAGACACCACTCTCCAAAGGGGAATGCAGTATATTTTCTTAATAGATTTTATTATGCCAATTGACTTAGATGCCCCTGAAACCATGGTCTTCAAACCCCCGCCCCTGCTACGCTGGCCTCTGAAGTGTTCAGTTTACTAAGGAAACTTCTTTGTTTTTGGTTTAGTCCATTTGTGTTGACCTCTCCTGTATTGTGTATTGTCTTTCCCTTCACCTAAAATGAAACTTACCTACTATCTAATTAGTGAATACCCCTCTCCCTCCCTCCCTCTCTCCCCCCCTCCCTCTCTCCCCACCTCATAACCATCAAAGAGTATTTTCTTCTCTGTTTAAACTGTTTCTCCAGTTCTTATACTAATAGTCTTATACAATATTTGTCCTTTTGCAATTGACTGATTTCTCTCAGCATAAGGTCTTCCAGATTTCTCCACGTTATGAAATGTTTCATGGATTCAACATTGTTCTTTATCGATGCATAGTATTCCATTGTGTGAGTGTACCATAGTTTATTTATCCATTCATCCATTGAAGGGCACCTTGGTTGCTTCCAACTTTTTGCTATCGTAAACAGTGCTGCAGTGAACATGGGTGTGCATATAGCTGTTCATGTAAAGACTCTTATTTCTCTAGGATATATTCCAAGGAGTGGGATTGCTGGATCATATGGTAGTTCTATTTCCAGCTTTTTAAGGAAGCACCAAATCGATTTCCAAAGTACAGCCAATTATCTTAATTGCTGTCAATAAGTTGTACACCTGTAAAGAGTTGAATTGGCAAAAGTTGTGTAATACACACATTTATGATAATAATAAAAAAAAAAAAGAGTAGCTATGGAGACTGCTTAGAAGCCACACAGGAATTGGTTCCTTGGTTTGGAAGTTTAGGATCATGATTTCACAGGACATGCCAGTTAACTGGCCTAATAACATGTTTAATGACTCTGTTCTACCTTCTAGTTCATTGAGTCTGGGTCTTAAAATTTACAAGTGGCCATCTGAGGCATGATGATTGGTCTCTACTTACCTGAAGCAACAAATTAAGAAGTAGAGTCAGGAATAGGAGGTTAACTGCCTCTGTGAAGAACTGCGTCCTTTGCCATGAGCTTAGAAGACCTGGATAGTGTCCAGCTATCATTACTGAACATTTTGATCAAAGATTCTGTAGAAGAATTTTGATCCAAGGGGGGGAAATGCTGAACAGAATTTGAAATTCTCATAGACTCCAGACTTTCTGGAGCCATGAGGGATGGATGAACCCCTGGAACTGTTGCCCTGAGGTAATCCTTAAAACTTAAACCAAAAATATCCCCGGAAGCCTTCTTAAAACCAAACAATAGTTTAGTTTAACTAGTAAAAAAATGTCTGCATTCAGCATTATGCTCTTTCAAGAACTATCTATATGGGATCAAAGTGACAACGGTAACTCAAAAGACTAGATAAGAACCTTAGGGGGCAGTGAGTTTATGTTAATGAGGGAGAAACAACTAAAAAAAGGAGAATGACAATGGTTGCACAACTCAAAGAATGTAATGAATGTCACTGACTTGTACATGTAGAAATGGTTGAATTGGTGTATGTTTTGCTGTGTATTCTCAGCAGCAACAAAATTAATTTTAAAAAAATAAGAAAAAAAGAATAATTTAAAAAAGGAATAAGGTCCCTGGATAGTGCAGTTTGCTTTTGACTACTAACCTAAAGGCTGGTGGTTCAAACCTACCCAGTGATGCCACAGAAGAAAGGTCTGACAACCTGCTTCTGTAAAGATTAAAAAAAAAATTACAGCCAAGAAAATTCTATGGAGCAGTTCTACTCAGTAACACACGGGGTTTCCATGAGCCAGAACTGACTTGACAGCAACAGGGTTTTTTTTTTTTTTAAAAACCAAATAGGATATATTGGTTAGAAAAGGCTTGGTTATACAAAGGTAATAAATACTGAAATCTTTAGGGCTTAACAAAAGTTTATTTCCTCCCACAGAGAAATATGCCCAACATGGGTCTGTTCCACATGGTCACTCGGGGACCCATGCTGACAGAAGCTCTAAATCTAGAATGTTATGAGTCACCACAACTGAGTTGAAAGGATGGTGTGGTGCACCACCCAGATTCCCCTTTCAGAACAAAGGTACCCATTCTCTCAGCAACCAGGAGAATTGACTGCTGACAATTTACAACTGAATCACTCCATCATTGATTGAATTTTGTCCTTCAAAATATGGGTCAACTTAGTTAGGCCATGATTCCCAGTATTGTGTGGTTGTCCTCCATTTTGTGATTGTAATTTTATTTCAAAGAGGATTAAGGTAGGATTGTAACACTCTTACCCAGGTCATCCCTGATCCAATGTAAAGGGAGTTTCCTTGGGGTGTGACCTGCACCACCTTTTATCTCTCAAGAGATAAAAAGGAAAGGGAAGTTAGCAGAAAGGGGAGACCTCATACTACCAAGAAAGCAGTGCCAGGAGCAGAGCGTATCCTTTGGACCTGAGGTTCCTGTGCTGAGGTGTTCGCAGACCAAGGGAAGACTGATGGACCTTCCTCCAGAGCCAACAGAGAAAGAAAGCCTTCCCCTGGAGCCAGCGCCCTGAATTCAGACTTCCAGCCTACTGGACTGTGAGAGAACAAACTTTTATTTGTTAGAGCCATCCACTTGTGGTATTTCTGTTACAGCAGTACTAGATGACTAAGATACCCTCCCTGGGCATTGCCCTCAGTCAAATGGAAGTGTTACTCCCATGGTCGTGTCCCTACTACAGGACAGCCTGCAACTAATGACTGGTCGATGTAGGGTATAAAGGCCCAGTGCCCTTATACCTCAAATAACAACAACTTTGAAGGGCCATCTCAAAGCCAGTGCTCAGCGAAGGACTGTCTGAGGCATTTGTTGCAACACGACTATGCTATAGTTCATTTTCTCTGTTTCTCCAATCTTGTTTCCTGTGCAGGTGTTGTTTCTGAGAACACTCATCAATAAAATGCCTGCATGCAAATCTCTATCTTAGAATCTGTTTCCTGGGGAACTAGACCTAAGAGAGTAGGTAGTGGAAGAGTTCTAGGTAGCCGATTCTAAAATGGGGTTTTGGAGAAGGACCACTTGCAGGCCAGCTGGCAAGAAAAACCCCATCACTTCTGATAGATACAGTACTGCTATCCCCTGACATGCTGTAATGGTATAAATTTTAAAACTTTTATTGGGGATAAACTGGGATGGGATGCTAGTGAAAAGAAAATCCACTACCTGATGTAATATCTAAAGCATTTGAGAGGTTTTTCTGGAAATAATAATTAGAACTATGAAATTGAGTGCCTCTTGTTGGTGTTATCAATGTAATGGAGTAGGACAATGAAAGGCTGAGTATGGTTTATTTCCATTTTAAGGTGAATTGTGAAAGCCAGAGGGCCTTGTTGGCAACATATGAAATGACTCTTATCTCCTGCAGCCAGAGGGCAGGAAAAGCTGAGGGTCAGGCCAGGACTTAATTATAAGAATATTGGAGCTCCAGGAGAGGTTGAGTTCTTAACCCCAGCAGTCTGCTATGCCAAGGCCAGGGGCCTAACTGGGAAGGAATGGGACCTGAAACTTGGGATGGGGACATCTGAATCTATGCACTTGAAACCCATGAGTACATGTGTCTTAGTTATCTAGGACTGCTATAACAGAAATACCACAAGTGGATGGCTTTAACAAAGAGAAATTTATTATCTTATAGTCTAGGAGGCTAGAAGTCCAAATTCAGGTTGCCAGCTTCAGGGGAAGCTGTTGGTTCTGGGAGAAAGTCCTTGTCATCAATCTTCCCCTGGCCTAGGAGCCTCTCTGGGCAGGAACCCCAGGTCCAAAGGATGCACTGTGCTCCCAGCACTGCTTTTTTGGTTTTATGAGGTCCCCCTTTCTCTCTGCTTGTTTCTCTCTTTTATATCTCAAAAGAGATTGATTTAAGATACAACCTGATCTTGTAGATTGAGTCCTGCCTCATTAACATAACTGCTGCTAATCCCACCTCATTAACATCACAGAGGTAAGATTTACAACACATAGGAAAATCATACTAGATGACAAAATGGTGGTCAATCACACAATACTGGGAATCATGCTGACACATTTTGGGGGGGACACGATTCAATCCATAACACCCTAGATTCCCTGAAACCTTTGAGCCTTCAAATGTGGCCATCTTCTCCCTGTTAAGAGTGAATACTCCCCACTTACTTGAAAATGATGCAGAGGCCTCAGCCCTGAAGGTAACAGATGCTCCTCAGAATTTACCTCCACTTCCCTTCCCAGTCACCAGAAAATGTTGTTGTTAGGTGCAGTTGAGTCAGTTCCAATTCATAGCAACCATATGTACAACAGAACGAAGCACTGTCCAGTCCTGCACCATCCTCATTGCTATGTTTGAGCTCATTGTTTCAGCCACTGTGTCAATTCATCTTGTTGAGGGTCTTCCTCTTTTCTGCTGACCCCTCTACTTTACCAAGTATGATGCCCTTCTTCAGGGACTGGTCCCACCTGATAACATGTCCAACGTACATGAAATGAAGTCTTGCCATCCTCACTTCTAAGGAGTATTCTGGCTGTAATTCTTCCAAGACGGATTTGTCTATTCTTCTGGCAGTCTGTGACATATGCAATATTCTTTGCCAACATCATAATTCAAATGCATCAATTCTTCTTTGGTCTCCTTTATATACTGTCTAGCTTTTTCATGCATATAAGGTGACTGAAAATACTATGGTTTGGGTCAGGCACATCTTAGTCCTCAAAGTGACATCTTTACTTTTTAAATAAAGCTACAGTTAAATTATATCTCTACCCAAGTGTGGAAGTACTGAGTTCTTTAAAGAAGGAAAGTGATTATAACCTGAAAGAGCTGCAGGACCTAGCAACATGTGTTAACACAGGCCAGGAAAATACATGTGGATGTATGATGGTGTTGGAATCATGATGGTGTTGGATCAAGGAGAGATGTAACATGAAGTTGGATAGGGAAGTTTATTAATACGAGGGCCAGGAAGCAAGGACCCTTGAGGGACAACGCTAACACGTTGCTAGTTTGGGGCTTAGAAACTTGAAAAAAGCAATGGCCTACACTAAGTAAAAAAGAGCAGTCACAGCAGATGGTGGAAGAAGGGATCCAAAGGCTCAGAGAAATAGGCATGCTCTAATTTAATTGCATTATTTTCTAAGAAAGTTTTGCCATATTGCTAGAAGTGGAGGACCGTGTCCTTCCTCCTGGTCTTCCTATTGACCACTCCTTCTTTGTTTTTCTTGCTGGTCCCTATTCCTACTCTCACTGTGTAACTCTGGAACCTCCTCAGGTTCTATCCTGAGGCCTCTTCATCTTCTCTTTCATCATTTTCATGGCTTTAAATATTACCTTATTATCAGGTGTGCATCTATTTTCAATTTTGTGTGTATACATACATATTTTTAACTGAATCCTTGCCTTAGACAGAAAAAAGATGTAAATGAAAGAGAACCTGAGGCTTAAGTAAAATCTATGGATCTCTGGACCAGAAACAGGAGTTTGGTTAAATTTCCTAGAGAAAGTAAATGTTCTGGGGAGCAGAAAATGCATGCAGATGTTAGTAACTTCTAGAAGGGCAAGAAGCTGGACAAACAAGAGGGCTCTGAAAAGATGATGTTACCATTAGGGCCACCATGATTAGATTAAACATTAGGTAAAGATCCTTAAAAAGATTGAACCAGCCTTAAATGCCTGATGATAGAGCTGCTTTTAGGATGAACAGGTTTGGGAGGATCTACTTTCTAGGCACCAGAAAAGAATTTTTTTCTCCTCCTCTTAAACCTATGGAAACCCTGGTGGTGTAGCAGTTAAGTGCTATGGCTACTAACCAAAAGGCTGGCAGTTTGAATCCACCAGGCACTCCTTGGAAACTCTATGGGGCAGTTCTACTCTGTCCTATAGGATCGCTATAAGTCGGAATCAACTCAATGGCAATGGGTTTGGTGTTTGGTTCTTAAACCTACAGTCTATCCTTATTATACACTTCAGTAAGTAATCTCACCATCCATTCAGTTACCCAAATAAATATGTAGTGATCCCCACTGCTTAGCCCATCTTTGTAGCCACAACACCCAGCAGAGAATAAGAGTCATTTTATGTGTTAAACTTGTCACTTACATAATTATTCTGTTTCCATTTTCTCATCTGTAAATGAGGATAATAAAATACATCTCACATGTTGTCATAAGAATTGAATTAATTTATAAGCAGAGTCTGGTACAACCTTCACCTTCAACCTTCACAACCTTGATTCCTCTTTCTTCCCCCCCCAACTCCCCACGACCCATTATCAGTTGACCCTAATTTCTTTCTCTCCTTCTAAATTTGCTTCAAATCCATCTATTGACTGCTGCTTGAACAACAGTTCAAGTCCTCATCATCTTGAACCTGGCCAGATAATGATCGTCTTCTACCTGGTCTCCCTGCTTGCAGTCTTTCCCCATCTCTAACTCATCCTCTTCAATCCAGCCAGAATTTAGTTTCTAAAAATGTAAACCCTGAAACTATTTTCCAACTATTTATACTTTAAAACCTTTCCCTCTAAAACCCTTCAATGCCTCCCCTCCCCCACCACCTCCCATGCCATTGCTTCTAGGATAAACTTTAAAATGCTCAGCACTGAACACAAAGAGCTTCATAAATTTGCCTAGCCTGCCTTTCTGGTTTCTCCTATGGTTGTACAGGAAGATGGGTTTTCCAGGATACTGAAAAGGTAGATGAAGAGAGATAATCCAAGGAAACCTGAGTATTGACTCTACTTTCTGCTTCATTTCATGTGCCTTTGGAGAAGCTGAGGCTTCCTCAAGAACCAGGAGAGACCCAATATTTATAAATTTATATTTTTAAAGGAAAGTGACAGTTTATTATTGTCGGATATTCCAGAATGGTGATTTCCACCAAAAAGTAAAGTGTTCCTACCTACACAAACTGTGTCACACCAGCAACACACACTATAGGCGACAAGGTACAAATAAAACATACTAAAGACATGCTGCTTCTGCTTCTGATAAGTTCTCTATCCTTGACTGACTAAACTGAGAACTCTCATGCATTTTTTGTGTGCATGTCTGTGTTCGTATCTGTGGGGGCATATATGCCTGTGTGTGTTCACATGGGCACATGTGTATACGTGTGTGTGCATGTATGGACCTGTGTGTATGTGTGTGTGTGTACATTCCTTCCTGCCCATCTATAACCCAACCTCCTAAACAGTAGGTTGTAATGAAAATTAAATGACTAATAATTTTTAAGAAGGCTAGCCCACAGCCCAACACATAGTAGACTACGCAAAAATGTCATATCTCTTCTTTTTCTATTTACTTTTCCCCCGTACATCCTATGTTCCAGTCCTACTGAGTGGCAAGCAATTTCTGTTGCTCACAGGTCTCCTTAACAGGGGTGTTTTGGGAGGGACAGATCTTGGTCATGTGGAAATACCCCGTGCTTTGCAGGCTGTTTAGCATCCCTACTACCTGGACACTAAATGACTGTAGTTAAAGTGTCCCAGTTACTGTGACAACCAACCTCCCACTCCCTATACTCTCACATTTCCAAACACCTATCAGGGCAACAGTACCAACCATTGTTAAGAATAACTAATAGAAAGTTCCATGAAAGCATGGAACTCTACATTTGCATGGCATCACCAGCCCCTAGCACCTTGCCCAAAGGAAGTACTCAATAAATATTTGATGGATGAATGAATGAATCACTAAATTAAATCCTCATATTCAGGATTATCGTCAACTGTAAATTATGCATGTACTCTTTTTTCTCTTTGGAATGACCTTTTTGCTAAACCCAGAAAGCTTCTACCCATCCAAAGTAAGGTTATCTCCACTGAGAAAACTTCCATGATTCTCCCAACACAGTTAACCTCATACGTGCTCTGTTCACTGTACACACTTCCCCCCACCCATAGCATTAACTACTATAAATTCTAAGTATTTGCTTATGTGCCTGTGTATCCAATAAGAGGGTGAATACCTTGGAGGATGGGGTATGAATTATTTAGTTGTATATCCCCTTAAGTCTTAGCATCCTGCCTGGCCCATAATGAGTTTTTGAACATTTGTTGAATGAATAAGTGAATGAAGGATGAAGGAAAGACAATTTCACGTCATTGCGTGATGACTTCAAACCCCAGGGGAAGAATGTGTGGAAACCAGAAATGGGAGGGATTTTCCCTAAGAGAGCCTGGGATGAGGCTGGATTTCCAGAATCCCACCTGAGGAGGGAGGGGTAAGGGAGGCATCTTTGATGCTGCTCCACAAGAGCCTAAAACCCAGAAAAGGAATGTCGAAGACTGAGGATAACAACCTGAGCCCAAGTGATCCATCCTGGAACATGAGACTCAGAAAAGAGCCACAGATGCCAGCAAACTTCCTGAAGCTTCTGGCCTCAGCCTCCCATGGATTCTGTCTGAGCAGTGTATACTCTGGGAGACAGATGGACACAGGTTCAGAAATCAGATTGCCAGGTTCAAATCTCAGCTACGTCACCTACCAGTTATATGACCTGAGGCCTCAATTATATCTTCCCTAAAATGGTGATGATAATAGTACATTTCTTGAGGTTTAGGTAATACATTTAAATACTTAGGATGCTTCCTGGCATAATCTAGAAGCACAAAACCAGGATTAATTATATATATATATATAAACAGCTTAGACTGTCATGTAGAACGATCTAAGAAAGACGCCCAGGACCAACTAAGGGGAATTGCTGAATATCATCTAGGAGAAGAAGACAGAAAACACTGACTTGGGGACTATTACTCACAAAACTTGCTAAGATTTCTGTAGACTTTATAACTCCCCAAGTGCTTATCATGTCTGCTAATCCTTATGTATAGTCCCACAGAGGTCAGCAGTGAAATCCTTAAATAAATCTGAGTTATTTTGGGAACATTCATGAAGAGAGGGACTGAAAAGAGCCATCCAGCTACCTTGTCTGTTTTTGGGGGAAGAGTAACTCCCTAATGTCAACCAGGAAGTGGCAGTGGAAAGAGAAAAGGGGAGTAAGTTAAATCCCCAGGACACAGGGCCAAGGAGCAAAGGCAACAAGGAACATTCCAGGATGGAGGAGTGGCTCCAAGGGTCTAATCTATAGGTGCACAGCTTCCTGAAAATGTCCATAACTAACCTTGTCATCTCTACCTTTAAGTGCCCCATTTCTGGCAGGTGACGGTTCTTTTAGTGTTTCAGGGTAATAAATTTGAGGTTGTTTTTCCTCCACATTAAACCTGTCACCAGATATCATCTTGCTTTTCTATTGTTAAATTATTTTCCTATTTCATCACTGCAACATAAAATACATTAAAAAATGTGTAAAAATATATGTGGACTTTAAAAAACAATAATAAAACAAGTACCTGTGCACTGCCATCCCTGTTAAGAAATAGAATATTAGCAAGGCCTTAGATGTCTGTCTCTTATGGGCTCTACCCTGATAATCCTATCACTTCTTACTTCACCAGTTCCCTTAGATTCACTTTACTGTTCTAATTTTACTATTGTCACCAAGTTATCAATATCCCAGGCCACGATCAAAGCTGTAGCTACTATATTCATTCATTCAAAATATTATTAGCACTTTCACTGAGATAAACACTGTACTGGACCTTACTGATACCAAAGGCTAAGTCTTGCCCTCCAGGAGTTTAGAGTTGAAGGGACAAACAGGCCAGAAATGGACAAGTGAGACAAAATGTAATGAATATATAACAGATAATGCAGGTCCTTTGCTGGCTGGGGGAGATTCCTGGATCATCTTCCCATCTCCTATCTCTCCAATCTCTCCTCCACTCTGTTTTTATTGTATCATACCCCTGGTCTAGGATTAACAATAATTTCCCCTGCCTGGCTTTATAAACTTCCAGAATCTGACTCCAAGGAGCATGTACTTTAGCATCTAATGCAGGTCTGACCCTAAGTTCTATCTCTTACCAGCTGTGTCATCTTAGAAAGCCTACTTATTGTCTCTGAGCTCAGGTTCCTCATCAGCAAATGAGAATAATAACAATACCTCCCTTTAAGTTATTGTGAGGACCAATACAAAGGTGTATGTGGAAGTATTCTGTCAACTAAAAAGCACTACACAAATGTTGTATGGAATGTTCTTTGTCTCCCACTGTCCTTGTTGATATTTATCCACCCTTTAACAAGATTAAACAACTAGGTCTTCCATGGACCCTCCAGCTTCCAGTCACTCTGTTCCCTTGATCTTTCTTGCTATTTTGGTCAGCACCGCATATTTTGTGCCATGATTACTTTATACAAGTGAGTTTAGTTTCTCAAATTAGACCCTGAGCATTTTGAAGGTAGGATCATGTCTCATATTTCCTTAGCATCCTCACAGGACCTGAAACCATCCCAACCAAAAGGCCAATGGTTCGAACTCACCCTGCTCCAAGGGAGAAAAGACCTGGCAATCTGGTCCCATAAAGATTACAGCCTAGGAAATCCTATCAGGCAGTTCCACTCTGTCACATTGGGTCACTATGAATTCAAATTGACTCAAAGGCACATAACAACAACAAAATTTAGTGAAAAGTTATGGGTGTAAGAAGTACACCATGGTCGTGGGTAGGGAGTGGATTCTGGTGGAATAAAGAAAACATTTAAATCTCATAGAGGAAGCCTTATGCCTCCCAGTCCAAATCCCTTATCATGTCCCTAATAGTCAAGCTTTTAGGTGAGGAAGAAAACATTACTTAGAATGCTAGGAAAATTACAGTTCTTTTCTCGTGATTTTCCTTTGACTTAATGATTAGAAGTTGGTGATCTAAAACAGAACCTAAAACTCAGGATCAGAATACTGACTCAAACAGTTTTAAAAATTGTCCTGCTTTCAGTGCCCTCGATTCGCCTACATTTTGACCATCAGTTCACATTTATTATTGTTGAAACTCCTTCCATACGCCAATAAACTAAAAACCAGTTGCCATCCAGTTGATTTGATAAAGGAGGACAGAGTAGAACTATCCCATAGGGTTTCCAAGGCTGCAGTCTTTATGGAAGCAGACTGCCACATCTTTCTCCCATGGAGTGGCTGGGGGATTCAAACTGCCAACCTTTCAGTTAGCAGCTGAACACTTTAACCACTGTGCCACCAGTGCTCCTTCCATACACCAATAATTGGCGTTAAATAAAATGCTACTATTAAAAATGTAATTTATCACGTCTCAAGGATAAGGTGCAGAGTGGAGTGTTGTTATTGTTGTTTTTATTGTTATGTGCCATCAAGTTGGTTCTGACTGATAGTGACCCTATGTACAATAGAATTAAACACTGCCCAGTCCTGCACGATCCTCACAATTGTTGTTATGCTCGAGCCCATTGTTGCAGCCACTGTGTTGAGCCATCTCATTGAGGGTCTTCCTCTTTTTCAAAGACCCTCTACTTTACCAAGCATGATGTCCTTCTCCAGAGACTGATCCCTTCTGATAACATGTCCAAAGTATGCGAGACATAGTCTCATTATCCTTGCTTCTAAGGAACATTCTGGCTGTATTTCTTCCAAGCCAGATTTGTTTGTTCTTTTGGCAGTCCATGGTATATTCAATATTCTTCACCAACACCACAACTCAAAGGCGTCAGTTCTTCTTCGGTCCTCCTTATTCATTGTCCAGCTGTCACATGCGTATGAGGTGATTGAAAACACCATGGCTTAGGTCAGGCACACCCTAGTCTTCAAGGTGACATCTTTGCTTTTCAACACTTTAAAGAGGTCTTTTGCAGCAGATTTGTCCAGTGCAATGCATCTTTTGATTTCTTGACTGTTGTTTCCATGGGTAGAGTAGAAAAAGGATAAAATTTTGAGGCAAGAGAGACCAAAGTTTGAAACCTAGTACTCTCCATATAGATCATGGGCAAGTTACTTTCTCTGAGACTCGGTTTTCTCCTCTATAAAATGAAGAGGATAAAACTAACTTGCAAGACTAATGTCACAATTAGAGATAATGCATATAAAACATCCATCACAGAATTTGTTCTGCCTAGTTATAGAATGGTGAAGGACTGGGCAGTGTTTCATTCTGTTGTACATAGGGTTGCTATGAGTCAGAACCAACTCAATGGCACCTAAGAATGACAACAGTTATAGAATGAGTTTTAAATGCCTATAATGCATGCTGGGAATTTATATTATCTTTGATCTAGTTCTTCCTACTCCTATTTCATCGGCCTTGACATAATACCAAAGATTGGAGGATAGGGATGGAAGAAATGGAAGGAATATCATGGGGAGGAGAGGAAGAAGAAGGAGCTAGTGCTTGGAAAAGCATATTTAATATTACCATTACTTTAGATTGGATTATTTGGCTCATTTTGGAAAGGTTCCATGAACCATCTTTCTGGTACCTTAGGGTTTCTTTGGGGTGGGTTGTGATTTTTGTCATTTTCATCACTGTTGTTTTAATGAATGCCAGCATTGAGCAGTGTCACCGTAGTAGAAGTTCCAAGCAGATGAACTTCTAACAACTAGTGTTAACTGTGGCTATAGATTCCTTGGTTGCTTCTGTGCTGCTGCAGCTGCTGCTGTTGCTATTGCTGCTTGTAACACTGGAGTTCATAAAGGTAAAAAGTGTGTGACAGCATACTTCTGGCATTTGAAGATTTCATTTGACAGTATTGACTGCGGTGAACTGAACACCCACCATACAACATTGATAAGAGTATCTCTTGTGGTTTTGAGAGGCAGTCTGATACAATGGAAAGAGATTTGGGCTCAAAATTCACAGCAGCTGGTTCCAACCCTGATTCTATGCTGGATTTGCTCTGTGACCTTGAGCATTTTATTAAAGCTCTTTGGTACTGGGCAGCATCTGTAAAATTGGGACAGTATCATTGTAATACAGCTTCAACTCACAGTTCGGTGGCCTGGCATTTCTATTACAATCTATTGAGCAACAACAATGGGATGGAAGCGCTACTGAATACAGAATAAAGCTCTGGCTGACAAACTGAGCAGGGAAGGCAGGACACAAACCCAGAGGAAAGACAGAGAAATAAACTCAGTAGAGTTACCATGAATTAGAAAGTGTTTTGTAAATACAGTTTTTGATAGACTAGCGTAATGATAGTAATTAAGAGTCAGGAGGATGCTATGCCCACATGGAAATGGAAGGACAGAGAGATTGGCTATTATAGCTAGCCTCCATTTCAACATCAAAGCTACAATTGTGGTGCCTTTTCTGGACGTCATAGCCAGTTCATTTGTATTTCCTGTCTGATTGGCTGAACTCAGGCTTCCACACATGGCTTTGGCTCTAATAGTAGGTGAGACCCACGCTATCAAGGCCAGTCACATACCCTCAGTTCTTGCTGTTATCAGCTGTAAACACAGTGTGTATGTGTTGGGGGGAGCTGTTTGTTAATCCAGTGGCCTACAACCCAGGAAAATATGGGGACATTTTATTGCCACAGCCACTGTCCCCTGATAAATGGAAGAGGGGTTGAGGGTAGGAAAAAGAAACTGAAGTTACAACAACAGGCTAGAATCTACTCACAGAAGTGCTGCTAACTAGGATCATTGTTATGGACTGAATTGTATCCCCCCCCAAAATATGTTGAAATCCTAACCCCTGTTCCTGTAAATATGACCCTATTTGTAAATAGCAGCTTTTCTTTTGATATGTTAATGAACACATACAAGTATAGGGGTGATTCTAAACTTATCACTTCTGAGTTATAAAGAGATTAGAATAGATGCAGAGACATACATAGGGGGAAGAGGAAGAGAGATGACAGAAAGATCCATCTACAAGCCCAAGAACTCCAAGGATTTCCAGCAACTACAACTAGAAGCTTAAAATGATTAAAAAAAAAAAAAAAAAAAAGGAATTCCCCCTACAGCCACATCCTGAATTCAGACTTCTAGTCTCTTGGACTGTGAGAAAAAAAATTTCTGTTCTTTATAGCCTCCTACTTTTATATTTCTGTTTCAACAGGGGTAGGAATCTAAGACAGTCATGTGCTGGAAAAGGCTCATCAATGGAACTAGAAGAGCGGATGAGAATCCTGTCACCATCTCCCTAAAGCAAGACCCACAATGCAAGCAAGGTACCATGGCAGGATTGGATTTGAGGGTGAGGGCTTGAGAGCACAGGCTAACCCTTGGCACTGGTGAACACCCCAGATCATGCTGTTTAAAGTGTGATCCACGGAGTGGTACTGGTCCATACGCTGTGTTACCAGTCCCTGACAACACGAGGACAGAAATTGAGGCCAAACCTTTGGAAACTTTCAGAGCAGTTTGATAGAATAATTATATGTCTGTGGAGCTTTTATTTTGTATGCCTTGTTAAATTTTTATTTTATGTACTTCATTTTTAATATGTTTTATGAAAGTATTGGTTTATGGCAGATTTGGAAATCAAATTAAAAAAATGGTCCTTTACCAAATACAACTTGAGAAGCAACAGTCTGATCCGTAGCCCGTTATCTGTCTCAAGTTAAAAAACTTTTGCAAACATACATACATCCAGGCCTCAAAACATCTCTATAAGGATCTCTTAAGCATCAATTAGTATGTCGATAAGAAAGGAAGCAGATACAGTTCATGCAGATTCAGAGAAAACACCAAAACCAGCACGTCTGAGCTCCCAAGGAGGAGGTTTACACTCAAGGTATGTATAGCCTAGGTTTAGTCAGGAGAAAGAAATCACACAATAATTTACACAAGGGAAGTTTAATATAAAGAATTATTGAGCTATGATAGGAAAATCAACACAAAGATGTAAAGAGCACTGTAAAGGGTACCTTAGGACTAAGAGAGAGTACCCATCCACACCTGGAGAGCAGATCTCATTGAAGAAAGTAGAGTTGCAGTTCAAATGATGACTGAGAAGGGTTGTCTGGGCCAAAGTTGGTCTACAGTTGCACAGCAAGCGGGAAATAGCCTCCAGGGTGCAGGAGAGCCAATGTTGGTGTTGGGCACAAAGAAGGAGGCTGGCACCACTGCAAGCACCAGACCTTAAGCGTGCAGTGTCTGCATCAGGAGGGCCATGACAAGGTGGTCACTATGCCCAGGCTGGGGCTGTGAGGTGGTCAAGGGGACATCACACTCCGGGCACATGGCTGGGACAAAGCAGCACTATATGTCCCCACACACATCTGCCAATAATGGAATCATACAGCAGGAGCAAGAAGGAAAACGCAGCACACCAGAACTAGGAATAGAAGCCCCTCCTCCTTCAACAGCTCTCCAGTGCCCTATGTTGGCAAAGGTTAACATCACGCTCTCTGTAAAGCAGAAACTCTTAAAGAGTCCAACCCATTAATGCAAAAACAGGAAGTAAAGGGTGAATTTGGACCCAAGAAGCAGTAAACTGGTACCTGTCACAAGGTGAAGAAGAATAGTATCACAACTGAAGCTGAGGAAAAACTACTCCGAAGGCAATGCATTCTTCATAAGAGAGGTAAACGTGCAGAGGCTTTAATTTTTAACTGAGCAGCTACTAGGAGCAAGGGATCCATAAGGCTCTGGGACTGCAAACTGGAATACACCCCATCTGGGTACTCACCTCTTGATAAGCTTTAGGTTGTCTTTTTAAATTCTATGTACGTCTATCCCTCACCCTTTCCTTTCAATTCACTTTGACATGTGAAATTGACAACATAGTATAGTGGCTTTGGAGTTAGACCAAAAAATCAAACCAAACCTTTTGCCGCCGAGTCAGACTCATAGCGACCCTATAGGACAGAGTAGAACTGCCCCATAGGGTTTCCTAGGAGTGCCTGGTGGATTCAAACTGCTGATCTTTTGGTTAGCAGTTGTAGCTCTTAACCACTACACTACCAGGGTTAGAGTTAGACAGGTTGAATCCAGGCTCTGCCACTTCCAAGTGGAATAACATTGGACAAGTAACTTAACCCTCTGTGATTCCTACATAGGTTTAATAATACCTATTTTGAAAGCTGATTGCAGGGTTTAGAAAAAATATATAAAATACCAGCCACGGTATCTCACAATTAGTAAGTGCTTAATAAATAGTAGCTTTTTTTTTTTTTTTTTTATCATGCATAGCTGTCAGTTCCAACAAGTGAGCAAACAAATCATTTGAGCTGAGATGTGTCCTTGACACTCCACAAAAAGATGCTGCTATGCTGTATTAGAAGTCTGGCTACAGATGAAATACTAGGATAAGGCCACGTTATGGTGTCCTCAAGCAAATTATAGGCTAATTGAGAAAATACGCTGTTTACAAAAGGCACACACCTTATTATGTTAGAATGGATGATTGTCCCCAATTCTTCACCCCACACTACATCTACCTTCTTACCATACCTCATGGTGGTCAGCGTAATTGATCTGGGTTTAACCATGCAACTTTCTTTGGCCAATTGGGAGTTGACAGATGAAATGTATTTGCAGTTGGCCATGTCCTCTTGTATTTCTGTCATCTTCATGAGAAGAACACAACTGAATTAGCCCACAGGTCCCAAGAGGAGGATGAAACATGTGAACCAGAACCACCCAGTCAACCTACAAACTCATTTGTGGGAATAAATGTTGTTTTAAGCCACTGAGTTCCCTGGCAGCTTGTTACATGACAATATCTAACTGATATACTTAGCAACCTGTGAGAGGTTCCTTTGAAACAATTCTTGCTTTGACCAAAAATTTGACCACATCACCTCAAGGTCACTTCTAACTGTAAGATTCTATAACTTTCCTTTCCATTCATCCATCTATTGAGTACCTTGAGGAATATAAACAGACAGTCTCTCATCTCTACTGTCTAAAAGCTTACACTCTAGTATAGACCAGGGGCCAGGAATTTTTTTTTTTTTTTGTAAAAGGCCATACAGGAAATTTTTAGGCTTTGCATGTCAAGTGGCCTCTTTCACAACTACTCTGCCATTGTAGGGGGAAAGCAGTCATAGACAATATATAAACATATGCGTGTCTGTGTTCCAATAAAACTTTATTTATAAAAACAGGCAGCAGGCCAAACTTGTCCTGAGGGCTGTAGCCCATAAACCTCTGATATAGACAAAGGGAATACATAGGAGAAATTGGAGAGCCATGAGTGATTTAATAATTAGCTAAATTTAATTTTCCCTTTTATTTAACACCTACGTAGTACTTTGGATTATAAATCCTCATAATAACTTGGTAGGTTCTATAATCCTCATTTTACAGATGAGAACAGTAAGTACAGTCAGGTTAAGTAACTTGCCCAAAGCCACATAGCTAGGAAGTGGTGGAGCTGGGATTTTAACCATGGGAATCAGGCTCCAGAATCCTCTCTTTTATGTGATTCTGCCTCTGGTTATGGAATATAAGTAAAAATTAAAAAAAAACAAAAAACCATTGCCATCAAGTCAATTTCCACTCACAGTGACCCTACAAGACAGAGTAAAACTACCCCATAGAGTTTCCAAGGAATGCCCCGTGGAGTTGAACTGCCAACCTTTCGGTTAGCAACCGTAGCTCTTACCCATTACACCACCAGGGTTTCCATGAGTAACAATAAAAAAGTAAATAAATTTTCTTTTTACACTAGTTAGCATTAATTAAGAACCTACCATATGTCAAAAAAAAAATTTTTTTTTTATTATATGTCAGACATTACGCTGAATGTTTTATATCCCTAATATCATTTAATCTACATCACTTATAAAATAGATACTATGACTTTTCTCTCCCTTTTGGACATAAAGAAATTGAGGTTAGAGAGGTTAATTACCTTGCCTAAAGTCACACAGCTGGTAGGTGGTTTTCCTTCCAGGTACTCCACTCCCAGACCTTGTGCTCATACCCTTCCAGCTACCTCTCTTTGTATAGTGGAAGTTAGAAAAGGAAGAACACATGGGTCAGAATCATCAAAGATGGCTTCAGTCTAAGCTGAACTTCAAGCCAGTTTGGTAGAATTTGAATAAGCAAAAGACACATAGCAGGGTTTGCCTTACTTGGTGCACAAAGTTTTGTTTTTTGTTTTAATTTACTTACAAATCCTTAAAATATCTAGAGATTGCACATAAAATCTGAATTTCTAGCTTCTAAAACTTCAGAAGATCTGACAACACTGGCCACATTTGGCATGCTATCCATTCAATAGGGCCTAGTAGCATCCGCACCATTTTGATCTGGAGTGCCTCTCTGGTTTGCCATGCACTCCACTACTCCCTGCTGTATCACACCCGTTTGCTTCACTCATTACACTGCATGACCCCTGTGTAAATCTGAGACTGTAATCCCTGAATGTGGAGGCAGAGATTCCTGAGCAGGAGAGAAAGCATGAAAGCAGAGATTATCATGGGGTGTGTGTGTATGCATGTATGTGTGTGTGTGTGTATGTGTGTGTACATGCACATGCATGCACATTTGTGTGGTTCATGTCGGAAAGGGAAAAAGTCGGGGATTAAGGAGTGAACAGGAGTTCCTGGGTGGTGCAAACCATTAAGCGCCTAACTACCAATCAAAAGGTTGGCAGTTTGCACCCACCCAGAGGTTTGAACCCTTTCAGAAGGCCGGGCAAGTTGCTTCCAACAAGTCACAGCTTCGAAAACCCTATGACACAATTCTATCCTGCATACACGTGGTTGCCATAAGTTGGAATCGACTCAATGGCAACCGGTTTGGTTTTTGGAAGGAGTGAGTAATGGAATTGTCTGGTGCAGAATGGAGAGGTTTTTGGGAGTCAGGTACTGTAACAAAGGACGGACAGTGAGGCATTTCAGCAGGGAGGTCTACATGAATGCCTTTCCCGAAGAGTTGTGGCCCTGGGGTACAGCAATTTGAAAGTTGAGTTGTGTAGGACAGATTAGGCAGGGGAGAAATGGGTGGGGAAAAGGCTTAGGAGGACGTCATAATAACCCCATTATAGAAAACAATAAGAGCTTTAGACCAGGAAAGAGCCCCTGTTCCGGCCTGGTTCAGCCAAGAAATATTTAGCACCTTGTCTGGCTTTATTTACTGAAGTGGTCCCTGGTACAGTAAACAGAGCAGGGAAAGGTGATGTTTGGGCTAGAGGGCCAATACGGGAAAGTGATGATTCTTCACTGCTTACCAGCTGGGGGAGATTAAGAAGGAGAGTGTTGGCAAATAGGGAAATGTCACCAAAGGCGTCTGAAATAACAGCCTTAAGCCATGAGCAGCTCTTTTCTCTTCCTTTCCTTCTCCAAAGCCTACATACATCCACCCACTCCTTGTAAGTCCCTGTATATTTGATGAAACAATGTTAGTGAAAACAGTATGCGTTGAGCTGGGCGCATAGCAGGTGCTCAATAAATGTTAGTCTGAACCTGAGTCCGAATGGAGACAGACACTTCAGTTTGCCAATCTGCATTTCTGTCAGGTATGCAAGATGAGCTTCAGCTGTAATAGATGCAGTACTTTGAGGGCAGTACTGCAGCTCAAGAGGAAGAAGACCGCTAATGAGGAGAAACAGCAGCAAGAGGAACAGGATGAAAAAGCAACTCATATTTTTATTCCTACAGGAAATAATCGCCTAGAAATTGCATAAACGTTCCCAAGTTGAAAAAGAATACTGTACTTTAAATTCCCTCTAAAATGCATGATCTAGTGACCACAATTTTACCCTGAGCAGAGCTGTTTGGCACAGTAAATACGATTACAACCAAAGTCAGTATAATCTTTCCATATGTATTTCCTTTCATCAGTGCGTTTCGAAGAGTTAGCGCCAGTATGGGGTTGAAATACTCCTGCCCAAAGCATCTAAGTTATGGGGACATGAAAAATTTCTTCTACTGTGTTAATTTTTTTCCCCCTTTTTTTTAAGGGAGCAGTGTGATTTAGTGGACAGGGTATGAATATAAAATATCAAGGACTCTGACACTAACCCTGCCAGGCACTGGCAGCCAGGGAAGTCACTGTCAGGCAGGTCATACCACTGCTCTGGGCCTCAGCTTCTCCCTTTAAGAGAAGAGCGGATTAGATGAGAGCCATGGTTCCCAATTCTCACTGAATATCAGATCATCTCAGGGGAGGTTTAGAAACAGATCCCTGGGATGGAGCTGAAATCAGGCTCTTAACCCACAACCATGACATCTCAAGGGCATATGTCAATTAAGTATTGCTTTAGCTCACTGTATATATATACATAAAGTTTTTTGGGGGGGTTATATATATATACACACACACCCGTCTTACAAGGCTCTGCTGATCTTAGCTGGCTCCATCACATCTGGGGAATGGCTGAAGGTTTGCCCGATGACAGCTGGACTCTGCTGGGGCAGCTCAGCTCTCATCCATAGATATCTTATCCCACTCCACGGACCAGCATGTGAGATTGGCCATGTCTTCTCATGCCAACAGCAGAGACACAAGAGTAGTCCAACTTCACAAGCACATTTCAAGCCTCTATTACATCATGTCTATCAACATCCCATTGGCCAAACCAAAGCCTACGCTAATATCAGAGGGAGGAAGTATGTTCTTCCCGTGAAAGTTGCTGGACAGCAGTGAATATTTTTGAAGAATAATCCAATCTATACCACAGGATGCCAAAAATACGTATTCTTTTTTTAATCTCCAGGTGATTTAGATATGCACCCAGGTTTGGGAAACCGTGGAATAGATGATCTAAGGTATTTTTCCAGTAAACCCTGGTTGCATAGTGGTTAAGAGCTACAGCTGCTAACCAAAAGGATGGCAGTTCAAATCTACCAGGCTTTCCTTGGAAACCCTATGGGGCAGCTCTATTCTGTCTTATAGGGTGGCTGTGAGTCGGAATCAACTCAAAGGCAGTGGGTTTTGGTTTTTGGTTTAACATCCTACCAGTTGCTGTCAAGTCGACTTCAGCTCATGGCAACCTCATGTGTATCAGTGTAGAACTGTTCTCATAAGGTTTTTAATGGCTGATTCTTTGGAAATAGATCACCAAGTCCTTCTTCTGAAGCACCTCTAGGTAGACTTGATCCGCCAATCTTTCATTAGCAGTTGAGCATGTTAACCATTTATACCACCAAAAGACTCCTCTAACATTGTAAAATGCTATAAATTGATAAAGCAAAACTGCTATTGGGTTTAAGGTAATCTTGGGGTGGGGAGTATTAATAGTTATCACCATCAAGCAAAAGCCATTATTTTTGTGTGTGTGCTTCAGACGAAGGTTTACGGAGCAAATTAGTTTCTCATTAAACAGTTTATACACATATTGTTTTGTGACATTGTTTGTCAACCCCACAATGTTTCGACACTTTCACCTTCTCGACCCTGGGTTCCCCATTGCCAGCTTTCCTGCCCCTTCCTGCCTTCTCGTCCTTGCGTTTGGGTTGGCGTGCCCATTTAGTCTCATTTTTTCAATGGGCCTGTCTAATATTTGGCTGAAGGGTGAACTTCAGGAGTGATTTCAGCACTGAGCTAAAAGCATGTACTGGGACGATACTCTCAGGGTTTCTCCAGTCTCTGTCAGACTGGTAAGTCTGGTCTTTTTTTGTGAGCTAGAATTTTGTTCTACATTTTTCTCCAGCTCTGTCTGAGACCCTCTATTGTGATCCCTGTCAAAGCAGTCAGTGATGGTAGCTGGGCACCATCTAGTTGTGCTGGACTCGGTCTGGTAGAGGCTGTGGTAGTTGTGGTCCATTGGTACTTTGGACAAATCTTTCCCTTTTGTCTTTGGTTCTCCATTCTTCCTTGCTTCGGATGGTGTGGGAGCAGTGGAATATCTTAGGTGGCTACTTACAAGCTGCAAAAGCCATTATTGATGGCACCAGAGGAAGGCCCAGGGGGAGGAAAATAGGAAAGAGCTAACCTCAGATCAACATCTGTTCTCTTCCTCATACTCCAGATGTGCTTCCTCACTCTGCTCCTGACCAAAAAAAAAAAAAAAATCCTGCTAAGTTAGGTGTTATTTTTCTCATCCTCTTTTTCTTCTTTAAAAAAAAAATAAATCATGACAAGAAAGATGAATTCACTTGCTTAAGGCCACACAGCTCACACATGGCAGCACTCAGGTTCTAACCCTAGTTTGGCTCCAGACTATGCTGCTTTCACCACACTTATGGTGCTTTAGCACACCGGTTCAGACTCAGAACTAACCAAGCCTTCATAATCTAGCTGCACAAATCGGAAATCCAGGAGACTGTACTTTCTGAAAACACTGGTGGAACTTATTCAGCTTTATAACGTGGTCACTGCCTACCTGAGTGTGCCTGGACAACATACTTCATCTTCGGTGCCTCACTTTTCTCATCTGTAATGTGGGCATGATAGATTCTGCTTCTTAGGGCTGCTATAAGGATTCAGTGAGTCAATATTTAGAATACTATTTGTGTACATGTACAAAGTCTGGCAATTGATAAGTGATAATTAGGTGTTTGTTGAATAAATACTTGTACCATTTGTACATATGTCTTGTGTATAAGATATAAAGCAACCGTTCTCAAAGTATGTTCCATGGATCATATCCCACACCAAGAGAATTAGAAACTGTGGGAATGAGTCCCGGCAATCTGTTTTTAACAAGCCCTCTAGGTGATCCTCATGCACTCTAAAATATCTGAAGCATGTTTCTATCCTCTGGCTGTTACTAGAGATCTCAATAAATAAATGCTAAGGAAAAACCAGTATTGGACATTTACTGAACGCTCTAATGAACTAGGCACTATTCTAAATCCTTTTACTCTTCTTGACTGCCCTATCAGGCAATTGTTATTATTATTCCCAATTTGCAGATAAGGAAATAGAGGCACAACGTAACAGCTAGTAATTGGTAAATCTGGAATTTGGACCCATTCAGTCTAAGACCAGAACCCACACTCTTCAGCATCACGTGACACAGCTGGATAAAGGCTCCCGAATAAATCAGGAACACGGATTAACCACAAAACTCTGGCCTTGAGCACAAACCTGCCATCCATACTGCCTGCTCTCCATAGGGGAGTTAAGACAGGTGGAGAGCAGTTACTCCTCACTAGGATCAAAGATCACCGCAGGGGTCTCCTCGCCTCAGAGGCCACACTTTTTGCCTTGCCGGACTCTGGACCGCACCTGGGAAACCAGTTAACTAGTTGCCATTGAATCTATTCCGACTCATGGTGATGCCATGTGTGTCAGAGTAGAGCTGTGCTCCATAGGGTTTTTAATGGTTGGCTGAGTTTTTTCCAGAAATAGGTCACCAGGTCTTTCTTCCGAGGTGCCTCTGGTTCGACTCAAACTTTCAACCTTTGGTTAGCTGTCAAGTGTGTTAACTGTTTGCACTATCTAGGGGCCCACCAAGACCTCCCAAAATTTGCTTGACCCTTCCTGCCTTGCCTGCCTCCCTAGACTTGAATTTCTGTATTTCAGGCCTCTAAAGTTCTGGATTCTACCAGACTTGTGTTTCTTTGGGGCTCCAGCTAGACCTGAGTTTCCTGTCTGTCTCCTCCCCACCTCTGATCTCCTGCCTGGCCAGTCTTTCATCCTGCACATGCCCAGATGGACAGACAGAGGCTATTTTCTGGCCCCTTGGAAACATAGCACACTCCTAAACATATTGTGTTTTGTAAAAGGCTCACAGGGCAGGCTCATTTGACTAATTTAAAAACCACGCTGTCAGCTCTGTTTTTGCCTGGTTCTTAGTGGAAGCGACTATTTCTTAAGGAGAGCTGTCTAATTCCTGAATGTTTATTTCTCCAGGAACAGTTACGTGAGATTAACCTTCTCCCTCCATTCAACGCCACTTGCCTCTGAGCCCTTTCAGTTTCCACCTGCATCCTGGGTGTTCTGCTCACAGCAACAACACGTACGGCTATTTGTACAGCGCCCACCACCAAATCCATCCTCAGGGAAGGGAGTAATAAATGAAGCTTTAATCTCACCCGGGATAGAGGCCAGCTATGCTAGCAAAAGAAGCAGAAAAGAGAAAGAGCCGGGCTCAAAAGGGGCACCTCTCTGCTCCTCGGCCTTCAGAAACAGGCCTCAGACGGAGTGAGAAAGACAGACAGAGAATGCCTGTGCACATATGCTGTCAAGTAGGCCTCCCTGGATTCGAGGAAACCCCAGAGGAGAGAGCAGCTGCTTTTGTTTCCTTGGAGGCAGAGCCCAGTAGGGAGCGGGAAGACAGGAGCCAGGAAGACAATTAGGAGAAAGGCATTCCCCAGCATTCTAATGAAGCAATTACAGCCACTGCGTTTTAGACTCTCAGAGCAGGACAGGGCTTTGAAGGCCCCCAGCCCAGCCCCCTCATTTTACAAAAGAGGTAACTGAGGCCCAGAGGGGGAGAGTGACTTGCCCAGAGACATAGTGTCAATCAGAGCTGAGACTACAACCTAAGTCTCCAACACCATAACACCTGACTCCTCTGCCAGGCATCAAAAAGCCTCCCCCACCCTACTGTGGTGAGGAGCATCTGAGGTCTTAAAAGCCTGTGAGTGGCCATCTAAGATACTCCACTGGTCTCACCCCTTCCAGAGCAAGGAAGAATGAAGAAAACTATAGATACAAGGGAAAGATTAGCCCAAAGAATTAATGGACCACATCTACCACAGCCTCCACCAGACTGAGTCCAGTACAACTAGATGGTGCCCGGCTACCATCACTGACTGCTCTGACAGGTATCACAACAGAGGATCCTGGACAGAGCTGAAGAAAACTGTAGGACAAAATTCTAACTCAAAAAGAAAGACCAGACTTGCTGACCTGACAGAGACTGGAGAAACCCTGGGAGGATGGCCCCTGGACACCCTTTCAGCTCAGTAATGAAGTCACTCCTAAGGGTCACCCTTCAGTCAAAGATTAGACAGGCCTATAAAACAAAATGAGACTAAAAGGACATCTCATGGGGTGGTTAACCAATGTCATAAAACAATATGTGTACTCAGTGTTTAATGAGAAACTAGTTTGTTCTGTAAACTTTCATCTACAGTACAATAAAAAAAAAAAAAAAGTCCCCCCCCACCAAAAGGCTTGCATTGGAGGTGAGTAGAGGGGAACAGAGCTCATGCTCAGGAAGAGCAGTTTCAATCTGAGCAGCCTGGGGAGGGATGTCCTTCTGGAAGCACAGTCCAGACTCAGGATCAGGTCTACAGCTGAAAAAAAAAGTCCAGGGTGGGGGGTGGAGGGTGGAGATGGGGCAGCCCAACCACAGGCAGGCTGTGACTTTGTGACTTCTTCCTCCTGTGGGATGTATGTGGAATATTCCTGCCACCTTGAGCAAAGATGTTATTCTGTTCTGCGTTTTAAGCAGCCCATTCCCAGGGTTCTCAGGGGATCCTAAGATGGGGAGAGGTCCAAGATGTCTGGTGTTTGGAATTGTTAAGGCCACCAAGCCTCACAATGTTTCCTCAGTCCTTAACAAGCCCAATAAATGGGCTAACAAAGGGCGGAAGAAAGGACCTGGAGAAAGTGTCCTGCCTTTACCCCCCTCCTCAGTAACCACCCCAAAGTCACGCAGCCTCCAGTGCCACATGCAGCCCGAGCCCACACCCCCACTGCTCTCTGCACACTTGTCCCGCTGAATTGCCTCTTTGTGTGCTGTGTCTCCTGGAACGGGCACTGCAATTTACGGCTTTGCTGTCCCTCCTTTAAAAAATGAGAGAAAAACACTCAGCAAAGTGGAGCCTGCCCAAGTGGAGCTTCTGCCAACACAAACGGAGACACAGAAGTCAACTTGACATCTTGCCAAGTGTGACCCTCCCCTCCCCTCACACACACCCAGGAGGAGACTTTAATATAGAAGGTTCTGAGAGGGGGAGGGGGAGTGCGGACAGGATTGAAGGAGAAAAGGCGTGAGTCTTTTCACCAAGGACAACTTAGTAAACCCTTAGTAAACCCCTTAGGAAACCCCTTTTGTGCACAGACTCCTGTGTTGGAATCACGTTGCGCAGTGGGACATCCTCAGGGTTTTCTTTCCCTCTTTTTCTCGCTGTTAAAGGGGAAGGAGGAAGAGAATTAAATTTCTTATAAATCGTGCACTTTATCTCAACTAATTCTTCAGCAGCTCAGTGAGTTGGAGACTGCTCTCCTGTTCTAGAAGGGGCTGTTGTATATCAGAGAGGTTAAATATCTCACCCAAGGACATGCAGTGCATCTTGGAGCTGAGATTCAATACCCACGTGCTTTTCAATCTACCTCTTGGCCCTTTGGCTTTCTTCAGGTGCTATATTTGGAAAATGTAGCAAATACTGTCACCCAAGAGCCTACATTTTCTTCCAATTAAAAATATGCCAAAAGATCTCTTCTGCTCATCCTTTTCATCTAACACATCCTCTGCTCTAGCACTTTATGCCATCAGCTATATTGCTCACTACCCATTCACAGACATAATAGAGGAATTCACCAGAAGAGAGAATCATTTGACAGCAACTTTACAAAAAGCCCTACGGTAGAACTGAGCTATGCGTCCATGTTAATGAGGACAGTGTGGACGTTGCGTGAACATTTGGAGTGTGGCTGAGAGAAAGGCGGTTCTTAACTTGAAGCCATATGTGAAATACAGGCAGTCTGTCTGTTGGCCTGTAAGTACATTTGATTTGTTTTTGTTTTAAGAGTGGCAGCTTGTTCTTCAGGGCTCTCAACTGCCAACAAGATAATCTTAAAGAATATAAAACGGATAACCCAAGTACCAATGAGGTTAAGATAGAGTCCCTGTGTGACGCAAATGGTTAAGCACTTGGCTGCTAAATGAAAGGCTAGCAGTTCCAGTCTACCCAGAGGTGCCTCAGAAGAAAGCCCCAGCCATCTACTTTCCAAAAAATCAGCCACTGAAAACCCTATAGAGCACAGTTCTACTCTGACACATATGGGGTCACCTGAATCAGAGTCGACTTGATGGCAATTGCTTTTTAAGGTGGAACGAGGCTCCCTCCTATTTACAAAGGCAAGTCTCCAGCCCACCCCACCAACAACCTTGGCTTTGTCCTTGTCCACCTGCTTCTGTGAAGTTCATAGTTATTTGCACTTGGGGGCAGGGACCCGGGATGCTGTGGCTGCTGGAACCTCCATGGGTTGAAAGAAACAGCTAACAGCCAGAGGCTAAGACTTGCATTGGGCTATCACCTAGTCTGCCCTTCAAGGTCTGTGAGAGATAGTGGAAGGTTCTAAGTTAATCATGTCAGCTAATTTATTGTTTTTTTTATTCTGTGGAGAGAGTTCTTGTTAAGACTGGGCCAGTGCTAAACTCTGATGCAAAATATTTTATCTTTAAGCTAATTGATGTGGGAGGGGAAGAAGACCTCCCACTGCTTACTGTATTTCAGGGTTGAGCTTCCACTCGCAGGCAATGCCTTTTGGGAAAATTTCCTTCTCACGTAGATGGCTGCCCAGACTTTAAAGTGAGACACATTTTGTCCTAAAATTCTGGAGTCTTTGGTGGAGAAAGTAGAGCCAGAAAAACCTACATAACAAAACTTTCTTCGTTTTGCAAGAGTTGGAGGCTATTTTTAAGACATTTTTATGAGAATGTGGGTATGAGCCAAATTGCTTTAAAGTGCTAGTGTTGACGGGTCCACAGGGTTGGAGACAGACCATTCTATTCCTTTGCACGGACCATAGATCTGCTGTGGTATCCCAAGAAGAGCCTTTTGGCACGTGTACGGAGATGAACCCATACAGCAGCACCACAGAAAAAAGGCTTGGCCATCTGCTTCCATAAAGATTATAGCCAAGAAAACCCTATGGAGTTCAGTTCTACTCTGTAACACATGTGGTTGCCATGATTAGAATTGACTCGATGGCAATGGTTTTGTTTTGTTTTGTTTTTTTTCTTTGTTGCTTATTTGTTTGTTATTTTATGGAGACAGCAGCATGGCAAAGATACTGGATTTTCTTGAATCATGAGCATCGCACCTGGCACACAGTAAGTACTCAGCTAATGTAAAAATGAGCAGTAGACATTCTCAGCAGTGACAGCTGGACGGATTTGTCCCAGGAACAACAAATCGCCAGTGGAGAGAAGAAAGGGACAGAGCACGGTGAATGCAGCTGACAGGCTGAGGAGTGGGCCTGGGTGAGGTATTCCTTCATGGGCATCCAGAAATAACTGGGGTACATTTTAAGAGGAGTAATCTGTTTGGTTGGAGAAAAGTAGCTCAAGCCATTAGATACTGTGACCAGGTGAAATCTGTATATATACAAATATTTTGTCCGTATAACACACACACATTTTTTCTAAGCTTTAAAGAGTGAATGTCCCCTAGCTCTAGTATTCCATATTTTAAAAAATGAATACACGTTTGACCTTCCTAAAATATATATTTAAAATCCATTACGATAGTCATTTTCTTCAGGAACACTAATTATTAAGTTATCAAAAAACATTAAATTATTTCAAATTATATCTAGCACTGAAATGTGAAGAACTCTTTGAGACTAGATGTTCCAAAGTGTCAAAGCTGGAAGTGAAAATAATAAAAGCAGTATAGAAAAGAAAAAGAAAGTGAAAGCAAAAAAGTAACTTTCAATCATTCTATAAATTATTTTCTTTCATCTCTAGACTCATGGGAACTCTTTAAAAATGCCAAGAACCAGAACATCACCCCAAGACATCTGGTCCTCTCAGCCTTTAGTGAAATGCAGATGGTGACTCCTATGTGGTCTTGGTAAGAAGAATCGGTCACGCTCATTAGCCTGGACAGATTTAGGTTTCAAATTAGCTCAACTGAATATTCCCAAGAGACCAACACTTGCAAAAGCTGCACTGTAGCCTGAAGAGGGACATGCCAAATTTAGATTAATTAAAAAGGCTATTAAATTGTTCAGATGGCATGTTAATGAGCAATCTGCAGGGCACTCAGTCAACAACCATACCTCCTAACCTTAATTAAAAAAAACACCTTAATTACAGGACCTTTATTGAAAAAAATCTGAGCAAGTCCTCAAATAAGCTTAAAGTTTATCAGTCTTGAGTATAACGCAAAAATGATCAACCCAAGACAAATCCAATGAAGAAAGATGGTAGTTAAGATTGTATTATAAACACTTTCAGAGGAAAGGTGATCCTGACACCAGCCAGCTTAGAGACCCTGAAATATTAGAATTAATTAGAGATATCATCTACCACCTGTCTGCCAGTTTGTCATATTGTGGTGGCTCACATATTGCTATGATGCTGGAAACTATGCCACTGATATTTCAAACATCAGCAGGGTCATTCATGATGAATAAGCTTCAGCATAACATCTAGGCTACCACAGACTAGGAAAAAAGGCCTAGCAATCCACTTCCGAAAATTAGCCAACAAAATCCCTATGAATCACAAAATGTTGTCTAAGACTTCCAATCACTTACTTTAGACGGATCATCAGGAGGGACCGATTGCTGGAGAAGAATATTATGGTTAGAAAAGTGGAGAACAAGTGAAGGTGAGGAAAACCCTCAATAAGGTGGACTTACACAATATTTTTCACACAATGGTCAAAACAATGGACTCAACATACCAACCATCGGGATGATGTCACAGAACCTGGGAACATTTTGTTCTGTTATACACGGAATTGTCTTGAGTTGGAGCCAACTTGATGGCAACTAACTACAACAACTAAAAAAAACAGAGATACCATAAATAATGTTTATAATCCATTTCCCCTCAAAGGATTCAAGTGCTTTTGTATATTTTACTCACTCACATCTTCCCTAATTCCAGGTGATAACATTAGAAGCCTTAAGTTATTATTTCTATTTCACAAAGTTTACCTGAATTCATAGATCAAGACACCGTGATATCCACTTCCCGCTTCTACATTATTACATCAGGAAGAGATAATGCCTCTGACGCGATCAGTAATTCTCAAAGTGTGGGCCACATGTGGCTACCTAATGACCCTCAGGCCTATCTACAATTGCAAGTCTCTGCTTTGGTCCTTTTCGGTGAATTGCCCATAATTCCCTAAGCTTTATTTTAAATAAACAATTAAGGCTTATTTTCTTGTAAATTGCTAAATCAGTTATTAAGAGTTATTAAATCTTAAAATAAACTAAGCCATTCCTAGAGTTTATTGATGAATGTAATTCAATATTTTTTCCAAGATGCCTGGCTGACACACAGTGCTTGGCAGTGAGAAAAAACTCCTATTGTGTATGAGCACTTGCAGCTAAATGGAAATCCCACAAAATTCTAGAAGGGTGGTTTGTTTTCATTAAATCAAAATTTTTCTGGAGTTGGTCATGATTTGCATAACTACTGTCATTCCTTTTTAATTAAAAAGTTACTATTACTTTATTTTTGTCCATTGCGTTTGTTGTGGGTTGCTTGGTTAGCCCTACAGCATACTTTCTATGCAATGACACATTGTTATTACCATGTTATTTTCATTTCCAGATGGTAATAGGTGGAGTAAATGGACTGCAGGGTCTTTCATGCTGTCTATTGGACACAGTCAAAAAACTGAAAGGCAGTTAGAGCCCACCCAGAGGCACCTTGGAAGACCCTATGGAGTACAGTTTTATTCTGACACGCATAGAATCCCCATAAGTGGGAAGTGACTCAATAGCAACCGGTTAAAAATGTTTGCAAGCAGGAGGCAGGGCCAAGATGGCAGAATAGACAGATGCTTCTGGTGAGCCCTTTTACAACGAAGACAATGAAAAAACAAGAGAAGTGAGTACATTTATGACAACCTAGAAGCCCTGAACATCAAAGGCAAAATTAGAAAATGAACTGAGTGGCAGGAGGAAAGAGATGGGTCAGAAATGGAGAGGAGTTACTAGACCTGAATCGCCAGGAGCCCTCAGGTACCATTCCCGGGAGGGCCGTGGTGGACTGATACAAGCATTCAGCCATAGCTTCCTCAGAGAGAAGTAGCCAGCCACACAGCCTACTCACACCAGATACCGGTACCTATGCCAATCGCCCCTGCCCCTCTAAGACTGTAGGACTGAGCCTGTACTGCACAGTTGATGATCAGCTACCTGGACACCTGAGCTGAATTCATACCTGAAAAGTGAAGGGACTACTAGACTGATATGCCTGATAACAACTCTAGCCATGTGCGGACAGGATGTCAGAGCTCCAAAGGCAAAAATAATCAAGCTAGCTCACTCAAGCAACCCACCTGGGCATATCAAAAAAAAAAAAAAAAAAAAAAAACTAAGCAAGAAGCTACGAAACAGTAAGCAAACATGAAATAAATTAATACAATAACTTATAGATGCCTTGGAGACAACAGTCAATATCAAATCACATAAAGAACCAGACCATGATCACCTCAACAAGCTCTCAAAACAAAGAATCCAGGGATCTTCCAGATGAAAGTACCTTCCTGGAATTGCCAGGGGCAGAATACAAAAGATTAATATACAGAACCCTTCAAGACATCAGGAAAGAAATCAGGCAATATGCAGAACAAGCAAAGGAACACACAGAGCAGTTGAAGAAATTAAAAAGGTTATTGAGGAATATTATGAAAAATTTAAAAAGCTGGAAAAACCCATAGACAGACAGCAATCAGACATTTGGAAGATTAACAATAAAATTACAGAATTAGACAACTCAAGAGAAAGTCAGAGGAGCAGAACTGAGCAAATGGAAGGCAGAATGGTAAACTTGAAGATAAAGCACTTGGCACCAATATACTTGAAGAAAAAGCAGATAAAAGATTTAAAAAAATGAAGAAACCTTAAGAATCATGTGAGACTCCATCAAGAGAAATAACCTACAAGTTATTGGAGTACCAGAACAGGGAGGGATAACCGAAAATACAGAGAGAATTATTGAAGATTTGTTGGGAGAAAACTTCCCTGATATTGTGAAAGATGAGAAGATATCTATCCAAGAAGCTCACTGAACTCCACATGAGGTAGGTTTTAAAAGATAGTCACCAAGACATATTATAATCAAACTTGCCAAAACCAAAGATAAAGAGAGAATTTTAAGCGTGGCTAGGATAAATGAAAAGTCGCCTATGAAGGAGAGTCAATAAGAATAAGCTAGGACTACATGGCAGAAACCATGTAGGCAAAAAGGCAATGGGATGACTTATATAAAAGCACTTAAAGAAAAAAAATTGCCAGCTAAGAATCATACACCCAGCAAAACTGTCTCTCAAATATGCAGGTGAAATCAGAACATTTCCAGATAAACAAAAGTTTAGGGAATTTGCAGAAACCAAACAAAAACTACAAAAAATATTAAAGGGAGTTCTTTGGTTAGAAAATCAATAATATCAGGTACCAACCCAAGACTAGAGCACTGGACAGAGCAATCAGATGTCAACCCAGAAAGAGAAATCACAAAAATAAATCAAGATAAAAACACTCAAAACACGGAAACAGAGATGTCATTATGTAAAAGAAGACAACATTAAAATAATAAAGAGGGACTAAGAAATGTAGTCATAGATCTTTCATATGGAGAGGAAGATAAGGCAATATAAATAAATAAAAGCTAAGTTTAAATTTAGAAAAATAGGGGTAAATATTAAGGTAACCACTAAGGAGACAAACTATCCTACACATCAAAGTAAAATACAAGAAAAAAATAGAGACTGAGCAGAAATTAAATCAACAACAACGAATATGAGGAAAAGACAAAATATAAAAATTAAGTACTCAATACAAAAAAATTAAGTTGGAAAAAGAAACTGTCAACAACACACAAAAAAAGACATCAAAATGATAGCACTGGATTCACACCTATCCATAATTACCCTGAATGTAAATGGACTAAATGCACCAATAAAGAGACAGAGAGTGGCAGAATGGATTAAAAAAACAAGATCCGTCTATATGCTGCCTACAAGAGACACACCTTAGACTTACAGACACAAACAAATTAAAACTCAAAGGATGGGAAAAAATACATCAAGCAAACAACAATCAAAAAAGAGCAGGATTGGCAATATTAATTTCTCATAAAATAGCCTTCAAAGTTAAATCCATCATAAAGGATAGGGAAGGACACTAAATAATGATTAAAGGGACAATATATCAGGAAGATATAACCATGTTAAATATTTATGCACCCAACGACAGGGCTGCAAGATACATAAACTTTATCAGCATCAAAAAGTGAGATAGCTCCACAATAATACTAGGAGACTTCAACATGCCACTTTCGGTGAAGGACAGGACATAGAGAAAGAAGCTCAAAAAAGACACAGAAGATCTAAATGCCACAATCAACCAACTTGACCTCAAAGACATGTACAGAACACTCCACCCAAGAGCAACCCAGTATACTTTCTTTTCTAATGCACATGGAACATTCTCTAGAATAAACCACATATTCGGTCATGAAGCAAGCCTTAGAAGAATCCAAAACATTGAAACATTACAAAGCATCTTCTCTGATCATAAGGCCATAAAAGTACAAATCAACAACAGAAAAAGCAGGGAAAAGAAATCAAACGTTTGGAAACTGAACACTACCCTGCTCAGAAAAGACTGTATTATAAAAGACATTAAGGGTGGAATAAAGAAACTCAAAGAATTCAATGAGAATGTAAACACTTCCTATCAGAACTTTTGGGACACAGTGAAAGCAGTGCTCAGAAGTCAATTTATATCAATAAATTCACACATCGAAAATGAAGAAAGGGCCAAAATCAAAGAATTGTCCCTACAACTTGAACAAATAGAAAGAGAGCAACAAAAGAAATCCTCAGGCACCAGAAGAAAGCAAATAACACAAATTAGAGCACAATTAAATGAAATGAAAAACATAAAACAATTGAAATAATTAAAAAGATCAAAATCTGGTTCTTTGAAAAAATTAATAAAATTGATAAATCATTGGCCAAACTGACAAAAGAAAAACAGGAGAGGATGCAAATAACCCAAATAAGATATGAGATGGGTGATATTACAACTGACCCAAATGAAGCATATCAGATTACTATAAAAAATTGTACTCTAACAAATTTGAAAACCTAGAAGAAATGCATGAATTCCTAGAAACAAAAAACCAAAACAAATCAAACCCAGTACCGTCAACTAGATTCCGACTCATAGAGACCCTACAGAAACACGATACCTACCTAAACTAACAAAAACAGAGGTAGAACAGCTAAATAGACCCATAAAAAGAAGAGATTGAAAGGTAATCAAAAAATACCAACAAAAAAAAGCCCTGATCCAGAAGGCTTCACTACAGAGTTCTACCAAACTTTCAGAGAAGAGTTAACACCACTACTACTAAAGATATTTCAGAGCATACAAAAGGACGGAATACTCCTAAACTCATTCTATGAAGCCAGCATATCCCTGATACCAAAACCAGGTAAAGACACCACAAAAAAAAGAAAATCACAGACTTACATCCCTCATGAACACAGATGCAAAAATCCTAAACAAAATTCTAGCCAAAAGAATTTAACAACATATCAAAAAATAATTCACCGTGACCAAGTGGGATTCATACCAGGTATGCAGGGATAGTTCAACACTAGAAAAACAATTAATGTAACCCATCATATAAATAAAACAAAAGATAAGAATCACATGATTTTATCAATTGATGCAGAAAAGGCATTTGACAAAGTTCAACAGCTATTCATGATAAAAACACTCAGCAAAATAAAAATAGAAGGAAAATTCCTCAGCATTATAAAGGGCAATATATAAAGCCAATAGCCAACATCATCCTAAATGGAGAGAGTCTGAAAGTATTCCCCTGAAATCAAGAACCAGAAAAGGATGCCCTTTATCACCACTCTTATTCAACATTGTGCTAGAGGTCCTAGCCAGAGCAATTAGGCTAGATAAAGAAATAAAAGGCATCCAGATTGGTAAGGAAGAAGTAAAAGCATCTCTATTTGCAGATGACATGATCTTATACACAGAAAACCCTAAGGAATCCTCAAGAAAACTAATGAAACTAATAGATGAGTTCAATAGAGTATCAGGATACAATATAAACATACAGAAATCAGTTGGATTCCTCTACACCAATAAAAAGAACATCGATGAGGAAATCACCAAATCAATACCATTTACAGTAGCCCCCAAGAAGATAAAATACTTAGGAATAAATCTTACCAGAGATGTAAAAGACTTATACAAAGAAAACTACAAAACACTTCTGCAAGAAGCCAAAGGAGACCTACATAAGTGGAAAAACATACCTTGCTCACAGATAGGAAGACTTGACATTGTAAAAATGTCTATTCCACCAAAAGCAATCTATAAAAAAAAGATACAAGGAAATTCTGATCCAAATTCCAATGACATTCTTTAATGAGATGGAGAAACAAAACACCAACTTCATATGGAAGGGAAAGAGGCCCTGGATAAGTAAAGCATTACTGAAAAAGAAGGACAAAGTGGGAGGCCTCACTCTACCTGATTTTAGAACCTATTATATCGCCACAGTAGTCAAAACCGCCTGGTACTGGTACAACAACAGATACATGGACCAACGGAACAGAATTGAGAATCCAGACATAAATCCATCCACATATGAGCAGCTGATATTTGACAAAGTCCTCAGATCAGTTAAATGGGGAAGAGACAGTTTTTGACAAATGGTGCTGGCATAACTGGATATCCATCTGCAAAAAAAAATGAAACAAGACCCATACCTCACTCCATGCACAAAAACTAACTCAAAATGGATCAAAGACCTAAATATAAAATCTAAAATGATAAAGATCATGGAAGAAACAATAGGGACAGCATTAAGAGCCCTAATACATGGCATAAACATTATATAAAACTTTACTAACAACGCAGAAGAAAAACTGGGAGCTCCTAAAAATCAAACACCTATGCTCACCCAAGGACTTCACTAAAAGAGTGAAAAGACTGCCTACAGATTGGGAAAAAGCTTTTAGCTATGACATTTCTGACCAGTGCCTGATCTCTAAAATCTACATGGTACTGCAAAAGCTCAACTAGAAAAATACAAATAACCCAATTAAAAAGTGGGCAAAAGATATGAACAGGCACGTCACTGAAGAAGACATTCAGGTAGCTAATAGGTTCATGAGGAAATGTTCACGATCATTAGCTACTAGAGAACTGCAACTCAAAACTACAATGAGATTCCTTCTCACTCCAACAAGGCTGGCATTAATCTAAAAAACACGAAATAATAAATGTTGGAGAGGTTGTGGACAGACTGGAACACTTACACTGCTGGTGGGAATGTAAAATGGTACAACCACTTTGGAAATCGATTTGGCACTTCCTTAAAAAGCTAGAAATAGAACTACTATACCATCTAGCAATCCCACTTCTTGGAATATATCCTAGAGAAATAAGAGCCTTTACACGTACCGATATATGCACACCAATATTCATTGCAGCACTGTTTACAATAGCAAAAAGATGGAAGCAACCAAGGTGTCCATCAACGGATGAATGGATAAACTATGGTATATTCACGCAATGGAATACTATGTATCGAAAAAGAACAGTGATGAATCTGTGAAACATTTCATAACATGGAGGAATCTGGAAGGCACTGTTGTTCTTGTTGTTAGGTGCCGTCGAGTCGGTTCCGATTCATAGCGACCCTATGCACAACAGAACGAAACACTGCCCGGTCCTGCACCATCCTTACAATCGTTGTTATGCTTGAGCTCATTGTTGCAGCCACTGTGTCAATCCCCCTCGTTGAGGGTCTTCCTCTTTTCCGCTGACCCAGAAGGCATTATGCTGAGTGAAATTCGTCAGTCACAAAAGGACAAATAGTGTATAAGACCACTATATTATAAGAACTCTAGAAATAGTTTAAACGGAGAAGAAAATATTCTTTGATGGTAATGAGACGGGGGAGGGAGGGAGGGAGGAAGAGGGATATTCACTAATTAAATAGTAGATAAGAACTATTTTAGGTGAAGGGAAAAACAACACACAGTACAGGAGAGGTCCGCACAACTGGACTAAACCAGAAGCAAAGAAGTTTCCTGAGTAAACTGAATGCTTCGAAGGTCAGGGCTTTAGGGACCATGGTTTCGGGGGACATCTAAGTCAATTGGCATAATTAAGTCTATTAAGAAAACTTTTTGCATCCCACTTTGGAGTGCGGTGCCTGGGGTCTAAAACGCTAGCAAGCGGCCATCTAAGATGAAACAATTGGTCTCGACCCACCTGGAGCAAAGAAGAATGAAGAACACACCACAGACACAAGGTAATTATGACCCCAAGAGACAGAAAGGGCCACATACACCAGAGGCTCCATCAGCATCAGACCAGAAGAACTAGATGGTGCCAGGCTCAAACAATGACTGCCCTGATAGGGAACACAACAGAAAGCCCCTGACGGAGGAGGAGAGCAGTGGGATGCAGATCCCAAATTCTCATAAAAAGACCAGACTTAATGGTCTGACTGAGACTAGAAGTACCCCGGTGGTCATGGCCCCAGACTTTCTGTTAGCCCAAGACAGGAACCCTTCTGAAAGCCAATTCTTCAGACAGGGATATTACTGGACAATGGGATAGAAAATGGTAATGGTAAAGAATGAGCTTCTTGGATCAAGTAGACACATGAGACTATGTTGGCATCTCTTGTCTGGAGGGGAGATGAAAGGGCAGAGGGGGTCAGAAGCTGGCAGAATGAATACGAAAGAGAGTGGAGGGAAGAAGTGTGCTGTCTCATTAAGGGGAGAGCAATTAGGGGTATATAGCAAGATGTATTTTTTTTTTAGCAAGATGTATATTTTTAGCAAGATGTATATAAATTTTTGTATGAGAAACTGACTTGATTTGTAAACTTTCACTTAAAGCACAATAAAAAAAAATTAAAATGTTTGCAAGCCATTTGTCTGTGCAAGGAATTCTGGTAAGCAGTTCAACTATCACTTTAGATCTTTTTTGAGTAGTGCTTTTAATTAATGCATGACGAAAAAAATAAAGTAAGAAACCAATACTTTATACACTGTTGCTGAAGTTATACCTTTTGAATAAACTAATCGAATAAATAAACATTTATTAAATATTTATTATGGGCTGATATTGTGCTGTGGGCTTTTTTGTTCTATGTTAATTTGATTATTTCTCCCAAACTATGGTTGTCAATTTAGTACATAAAAATACAGAACAACCATTAAAATTTGAAATTCACATAGACATCAGATAATTTTTTTAGTATAATGTCCAAAATGTTATATGGGGTACACTTACACTAAAAAAAAATTTGTTGTTTATCTAAAATTTAAATTTAGTTGGCTATCCTGTATTTTACCTGGCAACCTTACCCCAAACAATCTTGTATTTTAGTGAGGAAAACAAAAGGATTTAGAAAACAGAGTTTGCCTTACGTGCTAGATTGATTGGTATTGGTTGTCTGGGTTCAGCCAAGACTGGGTTCAGGCAGGAAGAAGTGATAGGATCAATTAGTGATGCCTGCCAAGGATAGGGCATACAGAGCTTCTTTGATACGGCTGCTAATTTTTGCTATTTCTGCTTTAGTGGCTGAAGCAGAACTTTTTATATTGCAAGGTTCCATTAGACATTATCTATTGATTGTGTCACTCCCTTGCTTAAAATCCTTAAAAATCTTTAATGGGGCTTCCATTGCTCTTAGTGTTAGCAATTGTTCTTGAATGTGGTTTCCAAGGTACTAACCTTTGACAAGCGTCCCTGGTAGTGCAAACCATAAAGTACACAGCTACTAACTGAAAGTTTGGCAGTTTGAAGCCACACAAAGGCTCCTCATCAGAAAAGAGGCCTGGAATTCTGCTTCTGAAAGGTCACAGCCATGAAAAACTTACAGGGCAGTTCTACTCTGCACCCATGGGGTCACCATGAGACAGAACTGACTTGACAGCAACTTTTTTTTTTTTAACTCTTGAGAACTTCTCCAGCATCATCTTTCCCATGTCCTTCCTTTCTCTCACCCCACCCCACCCTCACTTTTTGTCCTCCAGATCCCCTGGCCTTGATTAGGGTCTTCACCAGGTTTTTACCTCTGCCTGGAAATCTCTTCCCACTTTTCCTAACCCAAGTAAATTTGGCTCATTCTTCAAATCCCAGCTCAAACATCCCTCCTCAGGTAAACCTTCTGACATCCCAGAAAAGGTTAGGAACCGTTTAATATAGATGCATAACAACTATCAAAATTTGTGAGAATGACTTGTGTCAATATTAGGTTAACATTATTTTTCCCTAATGGCACTATAAAGTCCTTGAAGGCAGGGTCAATCTGCTTTAATCACTGTTTTATCCCCGGAACCCAGCAGCAGTGTCTTCCATATACTACCTTCTCATTATATATTTGTTGAATGAATGAATAAGTTTATTGACTTCAGTTCAATATTATGAAAAAAAAAAAACTTATTGCCATTTAAAAAATGAATCTTAACCCCATTTTTTTTCATTCTCTCGATTAAATTACAAACTTCTAACTCTGAAAGTGTAATAAATAAAATGAGCATTATTTCATCCCATACAAATCACAATAACCCTTTAATGAGCACACTTGCCATCAGTATCTTTAAATGCTTCCTTAGGAAAAACACTTTGGTGAAAAGCTTGAACATGGTGGAATATTTCCGTTTTTGTCATTAGTTAAATATTAAACTTCTTGTTGAGATGCATTTTATGCATCATACTTTGGTAAACATTTTATTCAGTTTATCCACCTGCAATGGATTTTTTTGATACGTCAATTTGGCTAGGCTAGTTGTTGTTATTAGGTGCTATCACAGCAGAAGGAGACACTACTTGGTCCTACACCATTCTCATGATCATTGTTGTGCTTCAGCCCATTGTTGCAGCCATTGTGTCAATCTATCTCACTGAAGGTCTTCCTCTTTTTTTGCTGACCCTCTGCCTTACCAAGCATGATGTCCTTCTCCAGGGACTGATCCCTCCTGATAACATGTCCAAAGTATGTGAGAGTAAGTCTCAGCATCCTTGCTTCTAAGGAGCATTCTGGCTGTACTTCATCCAACACAGATTTGGTTGTTCTTTTGGCAGTCCATGGGATATTCAATATTCTTTGCCAACACCATAACTCAAAGGCGTCAATTCTTCTCTGGTCTTCCTTATTCATTGTCCAGTTTTCGCATGCATATGAAGCGATCAAAAACACCATAGCTTGGATCAGGTGCACCTTAGTCTTCAAGGTGACATCTTTGTTTTGCTTTTTAACACTTTAAAGAGGTTTTTTGCAGCAGATTTGCCCGATGCAATGCGTCGTTTGATTTCTTGACTGCTGCTTCCATGGATGTTGATTGTGGAGCCAAGTAAAATGAAATCCTTGACAACTTCAGTCTTTTCTCCTTTTGTCATGATGTTGTTTATTGATCCAGTTGTGAGGATCAATTTTCTTTATGCTGAAGTGTAATCCATATTGAAGGCTGTAGTTGATGATTTTCAAGTCCTCTTCACTTTCACCAAGCAAAGTTGTGTCATCTGCATATTGCAGGTTGTTAATGAGCCTTCCTCCAGTCCTGATACCTCATTCTTCTTCATATTGTCCAGTTCTCAGATTATTTGTTCAGTATAAAGATTGAATAGGTATGCAGACCTTTTGGCTAGGCTAGGGAACCCAGTTATTCGATTAAACACTAATACAGGTATTGCCGTGAAGGTATTTTTCAGATGTAATAAAGGTCCTAATCAGTTGGCTTTAAGTAAGGGATTTTATTCTGGATTATCTGGATGGGCCTGATTCAATCAGTGGGAAGTTTATAAAAGCAGGACTGAGGCTTCCCCTAGAAAGAGAAGTAATTTTGCCTATGGACAGTAGCTTCAACCCATCCCCATGAATGCCAACCTGCCTATAGTCTTCCCTTCCTTCCCGAAAGATTCTGGACTTGGTTTCCAGTTTCCACAATTATGTAAACCAATTCTTTGTAATAAATCTCTTTTATAATGTATATATATATATCTCTACTGGTTCTGCTTCTCTGGTTGAACCCCGACTGATATACCATCCATTAGTATTCACAAATGGTGGCATCGAGAATATGAAAAAAGGAACAGATATGTCAACGAGCAGGAAAGAGAGAATATCATTGCTGACGGCAGAACTTTTATAGTCAAGGTCCCCATACAGCTCTGCCCCACCCCAAACCAATCACATGTACAACAAAATCCAAGTAATCATTTAATATAACATTTAAACTAAACTAAGACATGCTTGTTTGGAAAATATTACAGGAATAACAATATGGGAGGATGTAGCTGGTAGTTGGAGAACTTATTTCAAGAAAAGACTTATCTTAATTGGGAAGAGGTTTTGATAAGCCACCTGTGAGTAGAATTGAGCTCTGAGGCCTGAATGAGTGTAGACAGAACTTCTCTGTATGAGGTAGAGGGAAAATTCCTATTACATTGTGGGGTACAGTGGAGGAAAGGAGTACAGGGTTAAGGAAGCAAGAAGGCAGAAATTCACATCCCCTATGATTTTGCCCTGTATTTACCGTCATCCCACTCGCAGAGTCTTTAATAAAATTACTAAGCTCAGGTGCAACATGCAAGCCTCTACTGACAACCAGGTTGTAGCTGCTAATTAGGTGCATTTGCTGGGAATCAAACCCAGGTATCCTGTGTGGAAGGCGAGAATTCTACCACTGAACAACCAATGCATGTTGCTAATATGCTAAACATTTTTCATCAGAACTTCCAGACTAAGATGGACTAGGAAGAAAGGCCTGGCAATTAACTTCCAAAAATCAGCCAATGAAAACCCTGTGGATCACAATGGTCCTATCCACAATGGATCACGGGGCTAGAGCAAGACTGGGCAGCATGGGGTCACCATCAGTCAGGAGTTAACTCACTGACACCTAACAACAACAGCAAACTCAGGTACAAGCAGATGTTTTAAGAAACCAAGGGAGGAGTTGGGTTTCATGCAGTTTGACCTGGCAGCTTGGTGGCTAAGCCAAGGAGAGGTGGAAACAGATGCACAAGGAAGTAAACCCACCCCCAGTCCCCAGTAATGTGAGGAGGGCTAAGAATGCCACAAATCCCAGCAGGCCATGGGATTGTGGTTCTTGGGAAGTTTATCCATAACTCCTTGGTGGGAGTGAGGTGGGGGTTGGTTAACATTTTCTTACATAAATATGATGTCATCGTTTTCTTCTATCACAAGCTTGGGCATTTCCAGGAAGCTGAAGGTTTTACCTAATTGGCCTAGTGTAAAATTGTTAATAGGTCATTATAAATCCCCGAAGGTGGCAGAAATATCAGATTGTTTAAGTAGCAATAAAATATTTCAGATATTGTTAAAATTCATACAAGGTTGCCAGAGTGGCAAATTCTGTATTTCTTCATCATACGCATTCAAATTCAACAAGTATGTCTTCATGCGCATAAAAAAATGTTACAAACAGCTAAATATATCAAAAATACCCTACTTTTGTGCAAACCCTTGGAAACTGTTGCCTGCTAGTTTTCTGGTAAATATTTACCAAAAGAAGTAAGAGAAGGATCTCCTTTTTTCTAATAGTTATGGCTACAATCACTATAATTTCACCAATGAGTTTTCACTTACCTGCTTCCCTCTCCAGCTTTGTGTTTGGTGACTTGGATACATGGTAAAGAGTGACCAAAAATACATTGCTGTTTGTTACTCCTGACACTGTTATTTTGTGTGCCTGTTCAGTTCAATTCAACTAATGTTTATGATCCAGACTCTGTGCCGTGTGATAGTAACACAGAGATGATTAATATATATCTCCTGTGCTCTGTGAGTTCAACATCTAAATAACTGAAATGTCATTCGTGTGATAGGAGCATAATAGAAGTGGAGAACAGGAGAGAGAGTGGTCGGCTCCATCCTGGGTGGGTGGGAGGTCACAGAAGGTTTGATTGAGATAGCAGCATAAGATGACAGAATTTGAACTGAATAAACTAGAAATTTAAAAGTTAAGGTGCAGTTTAACTAGAACTAAAAGGCTACGGGGGGGATGTACAAGGAAATCTTACACTACAGATTATCAATGGGCAACTAACTCTGCTGTTTCCCCACGTCTGTCAGTTTGTCATACTGTGGTGGCTTGTGTGTTGCCGTGATACTGGAACCTTTGCTACCGGTATTTCAAATACCAGCAGGGTCATCCTTGGTGCACAGGTTTTAGCAGAGCTTCCAGACTAAGACAGACTAGGAAGAAGGGCCCGGCAGTCTACTTCTGAAAAAATTGGCTAGTGAAAACTTTATGAATAGCAGCAGAACATTGTGCCGTCTGGTTAGAAGGCACTCAAAAGATGACAAGGGAAGAGCTGCCTCCTCAAAGTAGAGTTGACCTTAACGATATGGATGGAGTCAAGCATTCAGGGCCTTCATTTGCTTCTGTGGCATGACTTAATATGAGAAGAAACAGCTTCAAATATCCATTAATAATAGGAACGTAGAATGTACGAAGTATGAATCTAGGAAAGTTGGAAACCGTCAAAAAGGAAATGAAATGTATAAACATTGATATCCTAGGCATTAGTGAGCTGAAATGGACTGGTATCGGCCATTTTGAATCAGACAATCATATGCCCTACTATGCCGGGAGTGACAAGTTGAAGAGGAATGGCATTGAGTTCATCGTCAAAAAGAACATTTCAAGACCTATCCTGAAGTACAACACTGTCAGTGATAGGATAATATCCACATGCCTACAAGGAAGACCAGTTAATAAGATTATTATTCAAAAATTTACATACCAACTGCTAATTCCAAAGATGAACAAATTGAAATTTTTATCAACTTCTGCAGTCTGAAATTGATCAAAAATGCAATCAAGATGCATTGATAATTACTGGTGATTGAAATGTGAGAGCTGGAAACAAAGAAGGATCAGTAGTACGAAAATATGGCCTCAGTGATCAAAACAATGCTGCAGATCACATGATAGAATTTTGGAAGATTGACTTCTTCATTTCAAATATCATTTGTCTCTAGCATAAATGGCAACTATACACATGGACCTCACCAGATAGAATACACAGGAATCAAATTGACTACATCTGTGGAAACAGATGATGGGAAACCTCAATATCAGTCAGAATATGGCCAGGGACTGCCTGTTGAACAGACCATACATTGCTCATATGCCAGCTCAAGTTGAAGTTGAAGAAAATTCAACCAAATCCATGCAAGCCAAAGTATGACCTTGTATATATTCCACCTGAATTTAGAGACCATCTCAAGAGTAGGTTTGACTCATTAAACACTAATGACCAAAGACCAGACAAGTTGTGGAATGATGTGAAGAAAGCAAGAGGTCATTAAAAAGACAGGAAAGAAAGAAAATACCAAAATGGATGTCAGAAATGACTCTGAAACTTGCTCTTGAATGTAAAGCAGCTAAAGAGAAAAGAAGAAATGATGAGGTAAAAGAGCTGAACAGAAGAGGAACACCCTCAATGAGATGGACTGACACAGTGGCTGCAACAACAAGTTCGAGCGAAACAACAATTATGAGGATGGCACAGGACCGAGCAGTGTTTCCTTCTGTTGTACGTAGGATCCCTATTAGTTGGAACTGACTAAACGGCACCTGACAACAACAACTCAGCTAATTAACTCAATAACAATCATGAAGAATTGGGAGAGGAAAAGGAAGATCAAATAAACAAGAAATGAATGGAGTACACTAGTCCTTTTGGGAGTTTATAATCATAGAACTTCTACTGTAGCAAGACATAGCTCTGTAGAATCTATCAGCCTTAGGTCCTAGGGGCAGCTAGGTGCCTTGAAAGTCAGCATTTCAGGAGGAATAAGAGCCTAGTATGCGTGCCTTTAGGGAACAGGATTTTGTCCTCTTAGACAAAACGAGTGTTGTTATTTCTAGTTCCTTTGTTCCCACCATCTGGCACAGAAAAGGTACTCAGTAAAAATAATAATAAGAGCTACCCAAACTAAAAACCAAGAAAAACGTAACGACTCAGCAAACATAAAGTCAAGTACTATGAAAATGAGGATCTCACAATTTACAAAGAAAAACATCTCAGCACAAAAAAGTAAGTGGAAAAATGAAATTGTCAACAACACACGTAAAAAGGCATCAAAATGACAACACTAAACACTTGCTTATCTATAATTACGCTGAATGTAAATGGACTAAATGCACCAATAAAGGGACAGAGAGTCTCTGACTGGATAAAGAAACATGATCCATCTATATGCTGCCTACAAGAGACACACCTTAGACTTAGAGACACAAACAAACTAAAACTCAAAGGATGGAAAAAAATATATCAAGCAAACAATAAGCAAAAAAGAAGAGGAGTAGCAATATTAATTTCTGACAAAATAGACTTTGAACTTAAATCCACCACAAAGGATAAGGAAGGACACTACATAATGATAAAAGGGACAATTAACCAGGAAGATATAACCATATTAAATATTTATGCACCCAATGACAGGGGTACAAGATACATAAATCAAATTTTAACAGAACTGAAAAGTTAGATAGACACCTCCACAATTATAGTAGGAGACTTTAACACACCACTTTCGGAGAAGGACAGCACATCCATTAAGAAGCTCAATAGAGACACGGAAGACCTAATTACAACAATCAACCAACTTGACCTCATTGACTTATATAGAACTCTCCACCCAACTGCTGCAAAGTATACTTTTTTTTCTAGCGCACATGGAACATTCTCTAGAATAGACCACATATTAGCTCATAAAACAAACCTTTGCAGAGTCCAAAACATCGAAATATTACAAAGCATCTTCTCAGACCACAAGGCCATAAAAGTGGAAATGAATAACAGAAAAATTAGGGAAAAGAAATCAAATACTTGGAAACTGAACAATACCCTCCTGAAAAAAAGACTGGGTTATAAAAGACATCAAGGAGGGCATAAGGAAATTCATAGAATGCAACAAGAATGAAAATACTTCCTATCAAAACCTCTGGGACACAGCAAAAGCAGTGCTCAGAGGCCAATTTATATCGATAAATGCACACATACAAAAAGAAGAAAGAGCCAAAATCAGAGAACTGTCCCTACAACTTGAACAAATAGAAAGTGAGCAACAAAAGAATCCATCAGGCACCAGAAGAAAACAAATAATAAAAATTAGAGCTGAACTAAATGAATTAAAGAACAGAAAAACAATTGAAAGAATTAACAAAGCCAAAAGCTGGTTCTTTGAAAAAATTAACAAAATTGATAAACCATTGGCCAGACTGACTAAAGAAATACAGGAAAGGAAACAAATAACCTGAATAAGAAACAAGATGGGCCACATGACAACAGACCCAACTGAAATTAAAAGAATCATATCAGATTATTACGAAAAACTGTACTCTAACAAATTTGCAAACCTAGAAGAAATGGATGAATTCTTAGAAAAACACTACCTACCTAAACTAACACAATCAGAAGTAGAACAATTAAATAGACCCATAACAAAAAAAAGAGATTGAAACGGTAATCAAAAAACTCCCAACAAAAAAAGCCCTGACCCGGACGGCTTCACTGCAGAGTTCTACCAAACTTTCAGAGAAGAGTTAACACCACTACTTCTAAAGGTATAGTATAAAGCATAGAAAATGACGGAATACTACCTAACTCATTCTATGAAGCCACCATCTCCCTGATACCAAAACCAGGTAAAGACATCACAAAAAAAGAAAATTACAGACCTATATCCCTCATGAACATAGATGTAAAAATCCTCAACAAAATTCTAGCCAATAGAATTCAACAACATATCAAAAACTTAATCCACCATGACCAAGTGGGATTTATACCAGGTATGCAGGGCTGGTTTAATACTAGAAAAACCATTAATGTAATCCACCATATAAATAAAACAAAAGACAAAAACCACATGATCTTATCAATTGACGCAGAAAAGGCATTTGACAAAGTCCAACACCCATTTATGATAAAAACTCTCAGCAAAATAGGAGTTGAAGGAAAATTGCTCAACATAATAAAGGGCATCTATACAAAGTCAACAGCCAACATCACTCTAAATGGAGAGAGCCTGAAAGCATTTCCCTTGAGAACGGGAACCAGACAAGGATGCCCTTTATCATTGCTCTTATTCAACATTGTGCTAGAGGTCCTAGCCAGAGCAATTAGGCTAGACAAAGAAATAAAGGGCATCCGGATTGGCAAGGAGGAAGTAAAATTATCTCTCTTTGCAGATGACATGATCTTACACACAGAAAACCCTAAGGAATCCTCCAGAAAACTACTGAAACTAATAGAAGAGTTTGGCAGAGTCTCAGGTTATAAGATAAACATACAAAAATCACTTGGATTCCTCTACATCAACAAAAAGAACATCGAAGAGGAAATAACCAAATCAATACCATTCACAGTAGCCCCCAAGAAGATAAATACTTAGGAATAAATCTTACCAAAGATGTAAAAGACCTATACAAAGAAAACTACAAAGTACTACTACAAGAAATTAAAAAGGACATACTTAAGTGGAAAAACATACCTTGCTCATGGATAGGAAGACTTAACATAGTAAAAGTGTCTGTTCTACCAAAAGCCATCTATACATACAATGCACTTCTGATCCAAATTCCAATGTCATTTTTTAATGTGATAGAGAAACAAATCACCAACTTCATATGGAAGGGAAAGAAGCCTCGGATAAGCAAAGCATTACTGAAAAAGAAGAAGAAAGTGGGAGGCCTCACTCTACCTGATTTCAGAACCTATTATACAGCCACAGTAGTCAAAACACCCCGGTTCTGGTACAACAACAGACACATAGACCAGTGGAACAGAATGGAGAACCCAGATATAAATCCATCCACATATGAGCAGCTGATATTTGACAAAGGCCCAGTGTCAGTTAATTGGGGAAAAGATAGTCTTTTTAACAAATGGTGCTGGCATAACTGGATATCCATTTGCAAAAAAATGAAACAGGACCCATACCTCACACCATGCACAAAAACTAACTCCAAGTGGATCAAAGACCTAAACATAAAGACTAAAACGATAAAGATCATGGAAGAGAAGATAGGGACAACCTTAGGAGCCCTAATACAAGGCATAAACAGAATACAAAACATTACCAAAAATGACGAAGAGAAACCAGATAACTGGGAGCTCCTAAAAATCAAACACCTATGCTCATCTAAAGACTTCACCAAAAGAGTAAAAAGACCACCTACAGACTGGGAAAGTATTTTCAGCTATGACATCTCCGACCAGCGCCTGATCTCTAAAATCTATACGATTCTGTCAAAACTCAATCACAAAAAGACAAACAACCCAATCAAGAAGTGGGCAAAGGATATGAACACGCACCTCACTAAAGAAGATATCCAGGCAGCTAACAGATACATGAGAAAATGCTCTTGATCATTAGCCATTAGAGAAATGCAAATTAAACTACGATGAGATTCCATCTCACTCCAACAAGGCTGGCATTAATCCAAAAAACACAAAATAATAAATGTTGGAGAGGCTGCGGAGAGATTGGAACTCTTATACACTGCTGCTGGGAATGTAAAATGGTACAACCACTTTGGAAATCTATCTGGCGTTATCTTAAACAGTTAGAAATAGAACTACCATACAACCCAGAAATCCCACTCCTCGGAATATACCCTAGAGAAACAAGAGCCTTCACACAAACAGATATATGCACACCCATGTTTATTGCAGCTCTGTTTACAATAGCAAAAAGCTGGAAGCAACCAAGGTGTCCATCAATGGGTGAATGGATAAATAAATTGTGGTATATTCACACAATGGAATACTATGCATCGATAAAGAACAATGACAAATCTGTGAAACATTTCATAACATGGAGGAACCTGGAAGGCATTATGCTGAGCGATATGAGTCAGAGGCAAAAGGACAAATATTGTATAAGACCACTATTATAAGATCTTGAGAAATAGTATAAACTGAGAAGAATACATACTTTTGTGGTTACGAAGGGGGGAGGGAGGGAGGGTGGGAGAGGGTTTTTTTACTGATTAGTTAGTAGACAAGAACTGCTTTAGGTGAAGGGAAAGACAATACTCAATACATGGAAGGTCAGCTCAACTGGACTGAACCAAAAGCAAAGAAGTTTCTGGGATAAAATGAATGCTTCAAAGGTCAGCGGAGCAAGGGCGGGGGTTTGGGGACCATGGTTTAAGGGGACTTCTAAGTCAATTGGCAAAAGAATTCTGTTATGAAAACATTCTGCATCCCACTTTGAAATGTGGCGTCTGGGGTCTTAAATGCTAACAAGCGGCCATCTAAGATGCATCAATTGTTCTCAACCCACCTGGATCAAAGGAGAATGAAGAACACCAAGGTCACACGATAACTAAGAGCCCAAGAGACAGAAAGGGTCACATGAACCAGAGACCGACATCATCCTGAGACCAGAAGAACTAGTTGGTGCCTGGCCACAATCGATGACTGCCCTGACAGGGAGCACAACAGAGAACCCCCAAGGGAGCAGGAGATCAGTGGGATGCAGACCCCAAATTCTCACAAAAAGACCATACTTAATGGTCTGACTGAGACTAGAGGAATCCCAGCGGTCATGGTCCCCAAACCTTCTGTTGGCCCAGGACAGGAACCATTCCCGAAGACAACTCATCAGACATGGAAGGGACTGGACAGTGGGTAGGAGAGAGATGCTGATGAAGAGTGAGCTATTTGTATCAGGTGGACACTTGAGACTGTTTTGGCATCTCCTGTCTGGTGGGGGGACGGGAGGATAGAGAGAGTTGGAAGCTGGCAAAATTGTCACGAAAGGAGAGACTGGAAGGGCTGACTCATTAGGGGGAGAGCAAGTGGGAGTATGGAGTAAGGTGTGTATAAACTTATATGTGACAGTTTGACTTGATTTGTAAACGTTCACTTGAAGCTCAATAAAAGTTAATAAAAAAAATAATAATAAGAGCTACCATTTATTGAGCTCAGTTTTCTATGTGTCAGTATTGTTCTTTCATGGGGCTTAAAAAATCTGGCTAATTTAAAATTCTCAAACTAGGAGTCACATGGAGAACTTACACCACCAGAACTGACAGTCAGCATGCAAGTATGCACTCTCCATGGGCAACTTCACTCTTCTATGATGGTTTTAACTATATATACATTTTTTACATATGTAGATTACCTTCAAATGCTTATGTCCTAAGCAAAACTATTACAAGAATACCACATCTGAGCTCTGATTTTCAAAGATTTATGGAACATTCAAAAGATAAAAATAAATTAATTCCAATGACTATGGCAACCGACATTATGTGGACTTTGCAGGGAAGATTTTGTAGGTCTCATTATATAGCACCAAATTTTCCTTTAGGACCGAGAAATCAGAATGATAAGCCAACTCAAATGTTCTACTATCCTACCAATCTCTTTCTCTCTCTGTCTCACCTTCACTCTTTTGGTAACTACAGATATACTAAAAAAAAGTTAAATGACCTAAATTATGTTAGAAATCATGTTGACAATGAAGCACAAATATGACACGGCATGAACACACAAAACATTTTCTGCTATGACATTGACCTTGCCTACCAACACCCCCCCCCCCAAAAAAGTCATATTTTGATGGCAAAAGCAGGTGAGAGTGTATTTATTAAAGCAGGTCAAATTCAATACCGTAGGTTAACACCAATTTACCAACCACTACCACTTGTAATTGTTTCTCTTAGCATCCTCAAACAAGTAAACTGAAATCTAAACTTTGTAAAAGTATAAATAGCACATTTACAGTTTTTATTTTTTTAACTTAAATTCCAAATTACGTGTTAACAGGGTTGTTTGCTCTTTCTATAGGACCTCCATCTTAGAAACAAAGTTCACAGAATAGTAAAATATAAATTAATGGGGAGAAAAAAAACAAAAAAGATGGAGGGAAAGGAACTGAAAGGTTAAGTAACTGATTCAAGTTCGCACAATTGGAGAATGATCAAAGGAGAATGTGAACCCCACTGAGTAAGGCTGAAGGAAGAAAAGAAAGAATCTTTGAAAATTGGGTAACTTGACATCTCAGGCAGGTGGCAAGCATTGTTTGAATCATCTTCCTTTCTATGCCTTTTTCTTAAAACAGTTACAAGAAACATCAAACAGAAGCTTGATTTTGCTTCTTTCCTTTTTCCTTGCTGAATGCCTGTCATGAGTATTACTGGCAAAGAAATAGCTTTAAAATGCAGTTATTTAAATGAACAGAAACCCGCCCACTGCCGTCGAGTCGATTCTGACTCATACCGACCCTGTAGAACACAGTAGAACTGTCCCATAGAGTTTCCAAGGAGTGCCTGGCAGATTCAAACTGCTGACCTCTTAGCAGCTGTAGCACTTAACCACTACGTCACCAGCGTTCCCTAAACCAACAGAGGAAGTCACAATGAGAAGAAACTTGATTATCTGTAAACCAAAAATGAATGCCTGTAAAGTTGCTGACTTCACTGAAAACTTGTTAATACTGGCATTTGCCCAAGTGTGTTGGGCAGAACACTACTCCTAAAGACGATGTGCGTGTGTGTACACACGCTCATGTGCGTGCACACATACACTGGTTCCATCGTCAAAGAAATTTGACAAACGTTTTTGATTATAGCTCTTCCTGAACTTCTCTTGGTGATTCATTAACATGGAACCTTTTGAGTTTTCTAGATTTTCTTTAACCTAAGGATTTCCCAAACTTATTTGACCTTGGACTTTTCCACAACACACGTGATTTTTTTTGTTTTCAGAAAACCCATCAAAATCCTGTAGAACTAGTGGTCTGTGGAACACCTTCAAAAGCACTGTTACAGCCTACATGTGTCCACATACATAGTGTGATTTGAAAGCATAAAGGCCCTCCTGACCCATTGTTATAATGTCTAAAATATCAACTTTATTAATTGTGTTGACTCGTATTAAAGTCTGTTGGGCTTTTGAGGTCTTTATTAATAAACAAATATCCCATTAAACAAATATTTAAAGCCAAGAGATACTGGTAAGTGTAACCAACTAATCAGTGGGGAAAACTAGGCCTTAGCCATCTCAATGTCACCTGAAGGGCAAGGGTGAGCTCACATTCTGCTATTAGTGTATGCAATCAGCCTCCCAAAGGTATTGAATCTTCATCCCAAATACTGCATCAATTTACCTTTTCCACTATGAGCCTAGCCCAGATTTTTTTTTTATCCATCATGTACACACACATTAAACAGATCCCCCCAAAAACCACCTTCATCCTCTTCTCCAGAATAAAAAATGATCCTTCATTGTTCATCAAGTCATCACTCTTACTCCAGCATTCAATACCCTTCATAAAGCAAACCTACCTATAGCCCTCTGTTTTTCATCCTCCCTATTCCGTTCAATGCAGCCAGCTTTTTCTGTCTTCTCTATGAGTTCCAGGCCCTTCCTGCTTTCCTTTATATTCCCTTTCTATTCTCCTCACTTCCTTTCTCACATTGAAGCCCTGGTGGTGCAGTGGTTAAGAGCTACAGTGAGCTATGGCTGCTAACCAAAAAAGGTCAGCAGTTCAAATCCACCAGCCACTCTCTGGAAACCCTATGGGACCATTCTACTGTCCTATGGGATCACTATAAATTGGAATTGACTTGATGGTAACAGGTTGTTTTTTTTTGTTTGTTTTCTTTTCTCACATTATACCCAAATTCCACTCAACTTTTAAGTTCTACTTCCCCCAGGAAGGCTTTTAGTTATTTCATCTAGCTTTGATCTCTCTCTTTCCTGTACCATAGAATTGAAGGTATTATTAAATGAATTTTGCGCTTGATTGTAAATTTTATTTTGTTCTCCACTATAATTGTGTATGGTTTGTTTCCCTGTCGCAACCCCTTGTTTCTAATTATGTCTCTTAAGAGAAAAAAAAAAATACCTCTGTCATAATCTTAATTTGTATTTCCCACCACATTTATCATGTAGTGGAAGCACATGAAACACTTCCTTATTTATTGACTGGGATGAAAACAAAATTATAACTATAAAGGGATATCATGAAGCTACTAATGAAAGCCAGATAGGATCTTTCCCAGGTAATATTTTATTTGCACTAATTTTAAGATATTCTCTACTATAAATAGTAAAATTTCATGATTATACTATTTAAAATTCAGACTTTTCATCATTTCATACTAATCTTCCCCCAAATAGGCTTTACTGAATGCTCATATGAACTCAAAGACCTCTTTACTCTAAGAAGGTGTCTTAGTTATCTAGTGCTGCCATAACAGAAATACCACAAGTGGATGGCTTTAACAAAGAGAAACTTATTTCCTCGCTTTAAAGTAAGCTAAAAGTCCAAATTCAAGGCGTCAGTTTCAGGGGAAGGTTTTCTCTCTCTATCGGCTCTGGAAGAAGGTCCTTGTCCTGGATCTTCCCATGCTCAAGGAGCTTCTCAGGTGCAGGGACCCTAGGTCCAAAGGATGCACTCTGCCCCTGGTGCTGCTTTCTTGGTGGTATGAGTCCCCAACTCTCTGCTTGATTCCCTTCCCTTTTATCTCTTGAAAGATAAAAGGTGGTGCAGGCCACACTCCAGGGAAACTCCCTTTACCTTGGATCAGGGAGGTGGCCTGAGTGAAGGTGGTGTTAAAATCCCAGCCTAATTCTCTCAACATAAAATTACAACCACAAAATGGAAATCGTGGCCTAACCAAGGTGGTACATTTTGGGGGGGACATAATTCAATCCATGATATTTCACACTTTGGCCCCCTAAAAATCACATTCTTGCAACATGCAAAACAAATTCATCCCATCAAAGCATAGCAAAAGTCTTAAATCAAGTCCAAGCCCGAAATTCAAAAATTTCTCTTCATCTGTGAAATCTAGAACACAAGTTATCTGCTTCCAAGGGTACGATGGCAGAACAGGCACAAGCTAGACACTTCCACTACAAATGGGAAAAACTGGAGGAAAAGAAGGGATAATAGGCACCAAGAAAGTCAGCAGAACACATTGTCTTAGCCCTCAAAGCTCTGAAAATAATTCTCTGTTCTCTGAGACAAATTTGCCCAATGGCCCTGCCCTCCAGGCTCTAGGTATTGGCTACACTCTCCAGGTTCTGAATGGAAGCTCCTAGGCCCCAGGATTCAGCTCTGCCTTCCAGTCCCACTGGGACGGCAACTCTGCTCCCTTGGATTTAGGCCCACAATTCTCCTACGCCATCTGAGTGGCAGCACCACCCTTAGAAACACCAGAGGCCATGGCTCCACCTTTTGAAATCCCTGAGGTCATAGCCATACCCTTTGAGACTGAGGCAGCTCGGCTTTTTATGTTGTCTCTTCAGCTTCTGTTTCCTGGTTGTTGGCCTCTCTGCTCCTGGGGCCTCATGCCCACATCTGCCCTGCTGGGGGAAGTATTCCAAAGCTCTGTAGCTCCACCAATAAGTGCCCAGAGACAACCCACTCTGCCAGGAAGCCTCCTGCACACAGGCACGCAGCTCTCGCGCTCCTTGGATCGGCTCCAGGCCCACCTCGCGCTGGTCTCCTGGTTCTGCTGCTGCTGCAACTCTATCCGTTCATAGTTTCAAAGCCGCTTCCACATTTGAGGTCTGTTAGAGCAGCACCCCACTCTGTTGGTACCAAATTCTGTCTTAGTCATCTAGTGCTGCCATAACAGAAATACCACAAGTAGATGGCTTTAACAAAGAGAAATTTACTTCCTCACAGTAAAGTAGACTAAAAGTCCAAATTCATGGCATCAGTTCCAGGGGAAGGTTTTCTCTCTGTTGGCTCTGGAGGAAGGTCCTTGTCCTCAATCTTCCCATGCTCAAGGAGCTTCTCAGGCACTGGGACCCTGGGTCCAAAGAACGTGCTCTGCTCCTGGTGCTGCTTTCTTGGTGGTATGAGGTCCCCAACTCTCTGCTTGCTTCCCTTTTATCTCTTGAGAGATAAAAGGTGGTATAGGCCACACCCCAGGGAAACCCCTTTACCTTGGATCAGGGAGGTGACCTGAGTGAGGGTGGTGTTACAATCCCACCCTAATACTCTCAACATAAAATTACAACCATAAAACGGAGGATAGCCATACAATACTGGGAATCATGGCCTAACCAAGTTGATACACACATTTTTAGGGGACTTAATTCAATCCATGACAGAAGGGTTAGAAACAAAGTAAAAAACATGGCTCTTGGGTTTCATCTTACTAAAATCTATGAGATGTTTGGTAGACAGGCTCTAAGATGGCCCCCAGTGATCCCTTCCTGTTGGTATTTACTCCCTTGTGTAATCCTCTCCCTTTAAGTGTGGGCAGAATCTATGACTTGGTTTTAATCAATGAAATATGGCCCAAGGGATAGGATGTCACTCTGTGATCACACTACAAAGGATTGTAACTCCTGTCTTGCTAGCTGATTCTCTATATTATTTTCTTGACTTATATGCCTTGATGAAGCAGATGGTCATGTTGGAGAGGCTCATATGGCAAGGAATTGAGGGTGGTCTCCAGTCAACAGTGAGCTAAGAAATGAGGCTCTCAGTCCAAAGCCATTTAATTCCAGAAATGTAATTCTGCCAAAAATCACATAAGATGAAGTAGAGGGTGCAGCTAAACCATAATCAGATTCCTAATCCACAGAAACTACAAGATAATAAATGCATGTTGTTTTAAGCCACTAAGTTTGCAGTCATTTGTTACATGGCAATGGATAAGTAATATAAGATGTTAAAAGAGTATCTTTTATGATTCTTTCAGTGGTTGGCATTAAGATGTATCTTCCAAAAGAACTAACCTCATGACCCAAACATTCAACGCAGGCTCTCTCACATTGTAGAAGCTCACACAGTCATATTGTAGAGACTTTGCAAGCATTATGTGATGTTGGTAAAAGCTTGAAAGTGCAAACAACCATCATGAAGAAATCACATTATACCTTTGAAACCAGGGCTCCAGTGTTCTAAACGTAAAGTTTAGAATAGAATGGGAATTTGGTCACTTTAAAACTAAAGAATCTGTACCAGATATTTCTATCAAAAGCTACATTATTTTTATGTCTAAAAGTTTTACTGTCTATATTTTTATATTTTAATTCTATTTTGTCATTGTTGAGAACATACACAGGAAAACATATACCAAGTCGACTGTTTCTACATGTACAATTCAGTGACATTGATTACATTCTTCAAGTTGTGCAACTATTCTCACCCTCCTTTTCTGAGTTGTTCCTCTTCATTCAGTACTCTCTAACGTTTCTATCTAATCTTTCGAGTTGCTGTTATGACTTTCATCCCATATAGATAGTTCCTAAAAGAGCATAATGCTGAAGGCAGACATTTTTTAATAGTTAAGTAAATTCTTGTTTGGTTTTAAGACTTCAGGGGATATTTTTGGTTAAAGTTTTAAAGATTATCTCAAGACAATAGTTTCAGGGGTTCATCCAGCCCCCTTGGCTTCAAAAAGTCTGGAGTCCATGAGAATTTTAGATTCTGTTTTCCATTTCCCCCCTTTTGATCAGGATTCTTCTGTAGAATCTTTGATCAAAATGTTCAGTAATGGTAGTTAGACACCATCTAGTTCTTCTGGTCTCATGGCAAAGGAGGCAGTTGTTCCTGGGGGCAATTAGCCACATATTCCATATCCTCCTATTCCTGACTCTCTTCCTCTGTTACTCCAGGCAAATAGAGACCAATTGTTATGCTTGGATGGCCACTTGCAAGCTTTTAAGACTCTGGGCATTACACAATGAGCTAGGAGGTAGAACAGAAGTATCAAACACACTATTAACCAATCAACCGTGATGGCCCATGAAACTACAACTCTAAACCTTCAAACCAAGGCAACAAATCCCATGAGGTTTTTGGTTGTACAAAACCAGGCTCGGCAGCTACTCTTATTTTTTCTTTTTTGGTTGTTGTTATAAATATATCATACAACTTCTGCCAGTTCAACTTTTTACAGGTGTACAACTTATTGACAGCAATTACAATAATCAGCTGTGCAACGCTACCCATCATCAATGTGATTTTTCCATCACTGTTAACCCCCTCCATTCCCCGACCCCCACCCCTGGTAACCACTAATAAACTTTGGTCTCTATACATTGGCCTTTTCCTATCCTTTTATATAAGATAGGTCATACAATATTTGTCCTTCTGTGACTGCCTTATTTCACTCAGGATAATGTCAAGTTCCACCCGTATTATAGCATGCATCAAGACTTCATTTCTTTTTTAAAAGTTGTTAAAGCTGCATAAAACATTAAAATGAGCATCTCATGACTAAGTGTAAGAATTGTATTTGGTGTACATTCACCAGTAGCTAGATACTTGCAAGAGAGAACTGAAGGGATTGAGAAGCTAGGGAGCAGAGAATTGCTAATTAGAAAACCACATGACTCTAATACAGGTTTAAACCTCATATCACTACATACTTGGTTCTTTGTTTTGTTGTGTTTCTGTTGGCTGTTGGGAGAGCCCACAAACATTTTGAACCTTTTTCCTAAGAATTTGTGGTTCATGTTTTAAAACAGTAGCTCCTAGACTTCTGGATTTCAATCCCCTAGAAAAATAAAAACAGATAGGTGGTTAGATGAATAGACGGACTGCATACACTGCCACAGACAGTGAACTTTCCTTTGTTAGGGCATTAGAAATAAATTGCCATATGCTCTTGCCATCATATCATAGAAAAAAGACAATTCAACCTCAAGTAGTAGGACAGTCATAATCTCAAAACAAAGAAGAGAACTTTAATTTGAATAAATCTATCTTTAAGAAAAATTCATCACAGTATCCATATTTTTCTCCTTTCCCTGAGATCAACAAAAACATCACAGCATTTGGGAACCCCTGGGCTAAGAGTACATCCTAGTAGAGCAAGAGTGAAAAGACTTTTGGCATAGATTGCCCAGAATACCCCAAAAAGGTTCTATTCTAATTCAAGATATTCAAGGTGAATTTCTTTTTCATAAAGCCCAGATACACATGCAACAACAGCTGAATAGCGAGTTTATAAAAGTATGCAAATTTCTTTCAGCCTTGTTTTGAAATACATATTCAGGCCTAGCAGATTCAAACATACCAACAATCCTGAAGATGGCACAGGACTGAGCAATGTTTAGGTCTATTATACATAAAGTTGCCACGAGTAGAAGCTGACTTGGTGGCAGCGAACAACAATGCAATGATTGTCAGGTTCAGATACAGGACAGACATAGTTAGGGAGAAAAGTTCTTATCAAAAATTCAGTTGTCTCTTCTTCTGGGAAAACAAGTTACTGAGACCCAGAGGTTGCATTCCAGCAGTACAACCTTCAGGTGGTAGCTTCTTCTGGGAAAATAAGTTACTGAGACCCAGAGGTTGCATTCCAAGCACTACAACCTTCAGGTGGCAGCCACACTGGATCAAGGTATGGAACGTCAGAGGAAATAACCAACCACAGGGTGATTAACCTCCAAACCCAAATCTATCATTTCAAGCGAGCAAACATCACATCCATATTTTACATTGTTCCCTAATGAAAAAAAAATAAGTCCCCATAGGACCTACTGGGTCCCAAAGATCAGTAGGCTCTGTTGAACCCTGGCAGCAGAAGTGCATTATTGCTGGATAGATATCTCAGTATCTGATCTCCAAATAAATCAGTGAACATGCAGATTGCTCAACCACTGATGTTTATAGGACTTTAACATACATCATGGAACGCAACTGGGAAAAGCTCAACCACCTGGTGGGTTTAGTTCTTTTCTATTTCTTTGGAGGTGACCTCTCACGGTGCCTATTCGGTCTTTCAGAAACCTTCGGGGACTGCAACTGAATGAAGCACACAGGCATAAGTGGTGAAAAAGAGCAGTACCTGAGATGACTGTCAGGCCTAGAATTAAGCTGATTGGCACACATTAAAATGCAACATAATAGTGTATTTGTGGTGGTGGCCCTCTCCTGCAGTCAGCTCATGAGGAATAATGATGGCTTACTGACGAGGAGCAGGGACTCAGCTGCTTGATAACATTGTCACGCTGATGGTTTGAAGTGGCCCCACTGTCGCCTGAATTTGGCTGGAAACAGCAGCCATTCACTCATACAGGCAGGGTGCTGAAAACAGACCCCACAACCATGCACGACACTGTCCATTTTGAAAGGTTTAAGTAAAGCATTTCCTGCCATAATTTCCATTGTCACTCTTCTCCCACTGTTTTTATAACGTGGCCAGGAGTGGGTCTGTAAACTAATATTACATTCAAGAGCCTCCAACAACAAACACCAGAGCTGCTTTTTCCTGGGACAGGTTACCAGCTTCCCAGGGAGGCGGTGTAGACCATGGCACACACAGCTACCTGTCTTATTAAAGCAGCCTTTTCCTGGGAAAAGAACATTGCCACGGAAATAATGAATTAATTTGGCATTTCCTTCTGTCTCACTCAGCACGCAGCGTGCATCCCTAAGCATGAAAACAGCACATCTTCACAGAAACATCTCTAAAATGATGTGCCTACTCATAGAAAAGATCAATTTGAATAGATTCAAACCCCAAGAGGGCAATTCAATACCAAAAGTTTTCCACCAAAGTCAAGACAGATTGTCTAACTAGTTTTCAAGCCCAGTACAGAACGTTATCTCTGTCCCTATTTCAGCTTATAAACCCTCTCTCTTTTTCCCTCACTATGTAGATACACACAGGGACACACACATTTATCTGTGGCTCTTTGTACACTGAGAACAAAGCTCTTGCTATGTCAGCGTAAAGGCTATTGCCATCTAGGTGAGGGGAAAAAAAAAGAAAGAAAACATAATATAGAGAATAGAAACAGAAAGTTATTGAATGTGACTTTGCCTGAGAGGCTGTATTTGGGTTGCCAAAATTAAGAAAAAAATAGATAAAATAGGATCATAATAAAAAAGAGGAAAAGACAGAGAGGCATGAGAGAGTGATTAAAACGCTTGCTAGCGTGGGGGTACTGTGTTGAAAACACAGATTTGAGAGGTGAAAGGCCAAACTCAGCGCAGAACAGTCAAAATGGAATTAGAGTTTAAAAGTACAATTAGCAGATTGAGGGCCAGAAGCTGTGTATTGCTACAAGGAAGTGATAATTATAAATAGCTAAGGAAAAGATGGAAATCTAAAGGTGATAGTATTGTGTTGTCGAGAAGGAAGGATATAACACCCTGAATCAAATACCAAACTAAAAAAAACCCATTGCTGTCAAGTCAATTCTGACTCGTAGGCACCATATGGGACAGAGTAGAACTTTCCCCACAGGGTTTCCAAGGCTGTAAATCTTTACTGAAGCAAACTGCCACACCTTTCTCCCATAGAGAGGCTGGTGGGTTAGAACCACTGATCCTTTGGTTAGCATCCAAGTGCTTAACCACTGTGCCACCAGGAAATCAAATGCTGCTGTTAGGTGTTGTTGAGTTGGTTCTGACTCACAGCAATCCTGTGTACAACAGAAGGAAATGCTGCCTCGTCCTACCCAACCCTTGCAATCATTGCTATGCTTGAGCCCACTGTGGCAGCCACTGTGTCAAACCACTTCGTCAAGGGTCTTCCTCTTTTTTGCTGACCCTCCACCTTACCCAACACGATGCCCTTCTCCAGGGACTGGTAGCTCCTGATAACAAGTCTAAAGTACTTGAGATGAAGTCTTTCCATTCTCATTTCCAATGAGCATTCTGGCTGTACTTCTTCCAAGACAGACTTGTTCATTCTTCTGGCAGTCTACGGGGAATGGACTACAGGAGGACAAAAACTACATTCCATCAACACTCTGGCACATTAAGTGAAAAATTGGACAACCGTGTGTTTTCTTTTCTTTTCTTTTCTTCTTTCATTCTTAGATCCAGTCTTGTTGCCACTGAATTTCCCAGGTTGTTTTTTTGTTTGTTTTATATTTGCCTGGCATCCATTACAGTGACTTAGCTGTGAGGAAAGCAGAAAGCAAAAGAATTCTCTAAGACAATATTCCAGGATTCTCTGTACTTTTCACACTAATAACTTTTGATTCCATCGATACAGTGCTTATTATTGCCATCCTCCATCTCTTGATAGGTGCCTCAGAACAGCTTATCCCAAGTAATTTTAACACTGACAAAATCAGGGACCACGGCTGCTTAGCTCAATAGGAGAGAGCCCTATAAAGAAGCAAAGAATATAAAGCTGTGGTTCCCAAACATGGCTGTCCATTGGACTCATCTGGAGAGGTAGTTAAAATTTCCCATGGCAAGGCTGCATTCCAACCCTATGAGAATTTCAGTGGTGACACAAGCACTCTTTTTCTTCTTCTTTATTTAAATTTGAAAACTGCTGGCATTGACACAATCCCTGTGACCCACTGGCTTTGCTTAGTTCCACACCCTCCAGATGTCACTCTCAACAACACCCTGTCCAATCTCCCAAATATTGCCCAGTAGACCTAAGGAAGCTTCAATGTAAATGTGGGCTGATTGGCACCTATACATCACCTGATGTATAGTACTCTAAGTACTGAAAGAATCAAAACGTTGATGACAAAAAGGGTCACACTGGTGGCTTCAGAAAGGAAGAAGATTCAAGTTTGCAACAGAAATTTTATCCCTGAAATAAGTATGAGATTTTATGCTCTTCCACTCTACTCCCAACTTATATCTTCTAAATACTATTGCCACCACGTGTCTGTCAGTTTCTTGTGCTGTGGGGGCTTGTACATTGCTGTGACGCTGCAAGCTATGCCACCAGTATTTCAAATACTGGCAGGGTCACCCATGGTGATCAGGTCTCAGAGGAGATTCCAAACTTAAACAGACTAGGAAAATAGGCCTGGCAATCTACTTCTGAAATTGTTGTTGTTGTTAGGTACTACTAAGTCAGTTCCCACTCACAGTGACTCTATGTACAACAGAAAGCAACACTGCCCGGTCCTGCACCATCCTCACAATTGTTGTTATGCTTGATCCCATTGTTGCAGCCACTCTTCAATCCATCGCATTGAGGGTCTTCCTCTTTTTCTATGACTCTCTACTGTATCACCTCAAATGTATGTCAGTTTGTTGTATTGTGAGGGCTTGCATGTTGCTGTGATGCTGGAAGCTATGCCACTGGCATTCAAATACCAGCAGGATCACCCAGCAGACAGGTTTCAGCTGAGCTTCCAGACTAAGACAAGGAGAAGGAAATAATACTTGGTAGAGGGTCATCAGAAAAGAGGAAGACCCCCAACGAGATGGATTGACACAGTGGCTGTCACAATGGGCTCAAGCATAACGACAATCGTGAGAACGGCCCAGGAACAGGCAGTGCTTCTTTCTGTTGTAAATAGGGTCGCTAGGAATCTGAATCAACTTGATGGCACCTAACAACTACTATTCTAGGAAGCATGATGTCCTTCTCCAGGGACTGGGCCCTCCTGATAACATGTCCAAAGTATGTGAGGCAAAGTGTCAACATCCTCAGTTCTAATGAGCATTTTGTCTGTAAATCTTCCAAGACAGATTTGGTCTTTCTTCTGGAAGTCATTCAATATTCTTCAACAACATAATTAAAGGGATCAATTCTCCTTCCTTCTTCCTTATTCATTGTCCAGCTTTCAGATGCATATGAGGCAACTGAAAACACCATGGTTTGGATCAGGCATACCTCAGTCCTTAAAGTGACCATCTCTGCTTTCGAATACTTTAAAGAGGTCTTTTGCCTCTGATTTGCCCAATGCAATGTGTCATTTGATCCCTTGACTGCTCCCTCCATGGGCATTGATTGTGGATCCAAGTAAAGTGAAATCCTTGACAACTTCAACCTCTTCTTCATTTATCATGATGTTGCTTACTGGTCCAGTTGTGAGGATTTTCATTTTCTTTATATTTAAGTGTAATCCATTACTGGAGGCTGTGGTCTTTGATCTTTATCAGTAAGTGCTTCAAGCGAGGTTGTATCATCTGCATAACGCAGGTTGTTAATGAGTCTTCTTCCAATCCTGATGCCCCAGTCTTCTTCATATAGTCCAGGTTCTCAGATTTTTTGCTCAGCATACAGATTGAATAAGTATGGTGAAAGGATACAACCCTGGTGCACACCTTTCCTGATTTTAAACCACGCAGTATCTCCTTGTTCTGTTCCAATGACTGCCTCTTGGTCTATGTACAGGTTCCTCATGAGCACAATTAAGCGTTCTAGAATTCCCATTCTTCACAATGTTATCCATAATTTGTTATGATCCACAGTCAAATGCCTTGCATAGTCAATAAAACACAGGTCATCATCTTTCTGGTATTCTCTGCTTTCAGCCAGAATCCATATGACATCAGCAATGATATCCCTAGTTCCATGTCCTCTTCTGAATCTGTCTTGAATTTCTGGCAATTCCCTATCGATATACTGCTGCAACTACTTTTGAACGATCTTCAGCAAAATTGTACTTGCGTGTGATATTAATGATATTGTTCGATAATTTCCATCTTAGGTCCGATCACCTTTCTTTGAAATAGCCACACACATGGATCTCCTCCAGTCAGTTGGCCAGGTAGCTGTCTTCCGAATTTTGTGTCATTGACAAGTGAGCACTTCCAGCACTGCATCCATTTATTGAAATGCCTCAGTTGGTATTCTGTCAATTCCTGGGGCCTTGTTTTTCACCAATACCTTCAGAGCAGCTTGGAAATCTTCCTTTATTACCATGTGTTCCTGGTCATCAGTTACCTCCTGAAATGGTTGAACCAATTCTTTTTGGTATAGTGTCTCCGTGTATTCCTTCCATTTTCTTTTGATGCTTCCTGCATCATTTAATATTTTCCCTGTAGAATCCTTTAATATTGCAACTCAAGGCTTGAATTTTTTCTTCAGTCCTTTCAGCTTCAGAAATGCCGAGCGTGTTCTTCCCTTTTGATTTTCTAACTCCAGGTCTTTGTACATGGCATTATAATACTTTGTCTTCTCAAGGTGCCCTTTGAAATCTTCTGTTTAGCTCTTTTACTTCATCATTTCCTCCTTTCACTTTAGCTACTTTACCTTCAAGAGCTAGTTTTAGAGTTCCCTCTGACATCCATTTTGGGCTTTTCTTTCTTTTCTGTCTTTTAAGTGACCTCTTGCTTTCTTCATGGATGATGTCCTTGATGTCATTCCACAATTCATCTGGTCTTCGATCATTAGTATTCAATGAGTCAAATCTATTCTTGAAATGGTCTCTAAAGCCAGGTAGGATATATTCAAGGTCGTAATTTGGCTCTCATAGACTTGCTCTAATTTTTTTCAACTTCAACTTGAACTCGCATATGAGCAGTGGATGGTCTATTCCACAGCTGGCCCCTGGCCTTGTTCTGACTGATGATATTAAGCTTTTCCACCATCTCTTTCCACAGCATGTAGTCAATTCGATTCCTTTTTACTCCTTCTGAGGAGGTAAAATGTGTATAGTCACCATTTATGTTGTTGAAAAAAGGTATTTGCAATGAAGAAGTCATTGGTCTTGCAAAATTCTATCATTTAATCTCAAGCATTGTTTCTATCACCAAGGCCATACTTTCCAACCACCCGTTCTTCATTTCCAACTTTCACATTCCATTTGCCAATATCTATTAATGCAACTTGAGTGCATGTCTGATCAATTTCAGACTGCAGAAGTTGGTCAAAATCTTCTATTTCTTATCTTTGGCCTTAGTGTTTGGTGTGTAAATTTGAATAATATTCATACAAACTGGTCTTCCTTGTAGGCACATGGATATTACCCTATCACAGATAGTGTTGTACTTCAGGACAGACCTTCAAATGTTCTTTTTGTTGATGAATGCAATGCCATTCCTTTCCAATTTGTCATTCCCAGCAAAGTAGACCATATGATTGTCTGAGTCAAAATGGAAAATATCAGTCCATTTCAGCTCACCAATGCCCAGGCTACTGATATTTACATGTTGCATTTCATTTTTGATGATTTCCAATTTTGTCTAGGTTCATACTTCGTACATTCCAAGTTCCTATTACTAATGGATGTCTGCAGCTGTTTCTTCTCATTTTGAGTCATGCCACACCAGCAAATGAGGCTTGACTCCATATGCAACATTAAGGTCAACTCCACTTTGAGGAGGCTGCTCTTCCCTACTCTTCTTTTGAGTGTCTTCCAACCTGAGGGGCTCATCTTCCAGCACTATATCAGATAATGTTCCACTACTATTCATCAAGTTTTCACTGGATAATTTTTTTCAGAAGTAGACAGCCAGGTTCTTCTTCCTAGTCAGGAAGCTCCACTGAAATCTGTCCACCATGGGTGACCGTGCTGGTATTTGAATACGTGTGGCATAGCTTCCAGCATCACAGAAACACACAAGACCCCACAGTAAGACAAACTGACAAACATGAAATTAGCCAATGAAAATCCTATGGGTCGTAACAGAATATTGTCCAGTATAGTTCTAGAAGATGAGCTCCCTAAGTTGAAAGGCAACAAAAGACTCAAGCATGCCAGCAACCACAGTGATGGCACAGAGCCAGGTGGCATTTTCTTCTATTGTACATAGGGTCATCATGAGTCATAACCAACTCAATAGCAACAAATACTATTGCAGTTATTATTTTAGGGTCAATGGGGAAAAAACCCTCTTCTCAATTTTATGGACTGACAAATAGAAATAGGATCCTTTGGTATTTGTCCCATAGGTTTTAACAGTATACATCCTGAATGAAAAGTAACTTGCTAATATTCAGGGATTGCTCTGATACCACAAGCTTCTTTTTTTATTCTTAGGGACCCAAATCAGAATGTCTTAGTACATAAACTCATTATCCTTTACAGCCACATTCAAGAAATCTATTAAGTCTGTGTAGAAAGCAATTCCAAAAATTCCCTTCTTGATCTTTTTTTTTTTATCTACTGAAACCATAAACGCTGTCTGAGCTCTTTGTTAATCCAATAACACAAATGGTACTAGAGATATAATGCTTTCTACATTGTTATATATTTGTTACATGATACACTAAAACACCCTTTTACAACAAATTTTTTATGCTTCTATTCTTTATTAGGACAATTTTGTTAGTCCTGACTTTAAAGCTGACATCTGAGCCATAACTTCATAGCCTCATAAAGCTCCTTAACATAATTCCTTCTACATCATTCTCCTATTTCTTAATTCTTATAATTCTCCTGAATTATTTCAATATTTGTGCCTGTTGCCCCATATTTAAAAAAAAAAAAAAATACAATGATTCCCCATTGCCTACTGAATGAAGTTCAAGCTTTACAGGCTGCCTTTCAAAATATTTCATAATCTGATTCCAACCTTATTTCCTAGCCCTTTAGATAGCTGGTCTTTCATTGTCCCTGGAAAATGCCATACACGGTACCATCAATGCATTTGTGTATTTCAATTCCCTTTACAGTGAGTATTGTCTTCACTAGTCTAGTTGGGTAAGAGGGTTCCCTTGAGTTGATCCTAGGTCATGAGGCCTTAGCATAAGGTCCACATACTTCTTAGGGTCTGTCTTAGTTATCTAGTGCTGCTATAACAAAAATATCATAAGTGGATGACTTTAACAAAGAGAAATTTATTCTCTCACAGTCTAGGAGGCTAGAAGTCTGAATTCAGGGTGTCACCTATAGGGGAAGGCCTTCTCTCTCTGTAGGTTCTGGGGGAAGGTCCTTGTCATCAGTCTTAACCCTGTCTAGGAGCTTGAGCTTCTCAGCAGAGGGACTCTGGGTCCAAAGGACACACTGTTCTCCTGGCTCTTGTTTCTTGGTGGTATGAATTCCCCATGTCTCTCTGTTCACTTCTCTTTTATATCTCAAAATATATTGACTTAGAACACAACCTAATCTTATAGATTGAGTCTTACCTCATTAACATAACTGCTCCTAATCCCGTCTCATTGATGTCGTAGAGGTAGGATTTACAATACATAGCAAAATCATATCAAATGACAAAATGGTAGACAATCATATAATACTGGATATCATGGACCAGCAAAGTTGACACACCCTTTTGGTGGATGCAATTCAGTCCAAAACAGGGTCCTTAGATTAATTCATAGAATGTGCGTACCACTTGAAATTATTTTTCAAAATTATTTGTGTAAGTAACAGGCAATACCTCTGGAGGCCTTCAGAGAACCATGCCTCCCATATTATAGCCTTGTGTAGTCTCTTCCCCACGAATTTAAGCAAGTCCTGTGACCTGTTTTAGCTAATTAAATTCAGAAGAAGTGACTCTGTGACAGTTCTGGACTCAAGCCTTAAGAAGATTTTGCACTCTGAAGGAAGCCTGCTGCCATGTGAAAATTCCAACTACTCTGGGACCATCAGGCTGTTAGGAAGTCCAAGCAGCCACATGAAGAGGCCCATGAGGAAGATAACTGAAGTCCATGGCTAAAAGCCACCAGCACCAATTGCTAGCCATGTCATTGAGGCCATTCTGGAATTTCCAGCCTTCCCAGTGTCCCAACTGACAGCAGCAAATGAAACAAAAAATAATTAACTGTCAACCCTCACAGTTATGAGGGGGAAAACAGAAACTAAAAAACTGTAGTCATTTTGGGGTGGTTTATTTCACAGTACAAAATAGAGAGCATGTAGGTGCCCCTAAGGGCAAATTTTCTGGGAAAAGGATCCAAACTCTCAAGGAAATTAGTGATACAAGAAGGTTAAGAGTTTTTATACGAGGGAAAAAAAAAAAATTTTTTTTTTTTTTTTTTAATATGAGAAGGCTCATGTAAAAGCTCTTAAAATAGTACCAGGCAAATGGTAAGCACTCAGTAAGTGTTAAAAAAAAAAAAAAAAAAAAAAAGGAAACCCTGGTAGTGTAGTGGTTAAGGGCTATGGCTGCTAACCAGAGGGTTGGCAGTTCGAATCCGCCAGGTGCTCCTTGGAAACTCTATGGCTATTATTATTATTTGGCCAACAGCCCACTTTAGGTATTTCAGGAAAGAATTTCTAGAAGACAAGCCATCACTATGATTAAGAGAGAAGCCAAAACTATAATAGAAAACAAAATTTTAAAAAAGTGTGCATCAGATCTGAAGGGAAAGTATAAAATAGAATATGTAGCCTTGAATGAGAAAATTAAAAAACTGAGTGGGTAACATTTGGAAATATAATATCGCAGAATTCAAGACTTAGCTGAAACACAAAGAATGCACCAATACCTTTCCGCACATCCATACATAGTACCCAACTGCATCCTGAATTGCCTTGAACATACCAGCGTGGAGGGAAAGATTCTTACTCCTAGGTCAACGAGAATGGAAGGGAGGATGGGTGAAGATGATGAAGATATTGGAGAGGAAGGAGGTAAATGGTGGAAGTCTCTAGATTTTCAGTGAGGCAGTTGATAAAAATCATTGTCCTTGAGTGACCAGGGATGGGAGAAGGATTTCAGGAGAGTTAAAGGTCCTAAAGAGCCATTAGGGGAATACAGAAAGCTGTCAACCACAGATGAGTAAATGATGGCTATGTAGCACGGAGGGCCCAACTGAAGCAGGAAGGCTTACAATGAAATATAGGTTGCCTCTCCTAAACACGTTTCTGCAGAGTTCTTCCTTGATTTACAAAAATGAGAGATAATAATATATGTCACTGGAGATGTTGGACAGAAGCAGAATGGCCATCTGCCACTGCTATTGTCAAAAGGGATTAAACACTGGGTTCAAGATCAACCAATATGACTGGTAAAGTCCCTTCTTACCCAAGGACTTCCTAGCACTTTCTGGCTTTTTCACCTTGGGCAAATTACTTAGCCATTCTGTACCTCAGTCTCATCTGTAAGAATGACTGCTTTGAGAATTATATATGAAAGTAATTTATGTAAAACACTTGGCACAATGTTAGCCATTATTATTATTATTACCACCACCATGACATAACTCGATGGTAGCAGCCTATTTTGGAGACTACTCAGGCCCCATTCTTTGAAATATCTTGTAAGTTGTACAACTCATCATAATTATGCACATCTAAAAACTGTTCTTTTAAAAAAGAAATATCCATGTATATGCTTATATATTTATATATAGTTTCTGCAAATAACATCATCCAAAGCTGCTAGAATCTACTGTCAAGAGTTAAGTTCTGTATGTATTCAGCCACACACAAAAAAAAGTCAAATTCTATTATCATTATTATTATTCTATTATTAATTTTCCTAGTTAGCCAACGATGTTCCTCTTTCCTCTGAGGATAAAATGATCACAACCACACACATGCACGTAAACACACACACTTATCCCATACGGAATTTATACAAGAGAATTCAGATGGTAGAAAAGCTAAAGAATATAAAATCTTACCAGCCTGGTTATTCCTTTTCTGATGTTCTCATGATAGGCCACTTGGGGGGACAAACTCCCAGCCTAAGGTGATAGAAGCTTGTTTAATGGAAGCAGGTAGCAGTATATACAGCACACCCTTGGCTCCAAATTCTTTGTTGATTGTAAATTTGTGAAAATGTTCCTCAGAAAAGCATTTGAAAGATTAAGAAAGGCATTAACTCCAGCTTGATGCTCTTTGAGTTTGTGAAGTTTAATCTTCTATGGCAGTGCCTTTGGCCTATCAGATTTTAGAATGCTTCACCTATAGACCACAGTCAGAGGTTCTTGTAGTATCAACATTTTGCTTAAGGCTTTTATAACCATAGCAAAATCTGTCGTCTCAGAGATAATAATATTCTTTCCACATCACCCTTATCTGAAAGCCTTTGGGTTCTATGCTACCTAGCATTCATTTCATATTTCAGGTGGTATAACTCTTTGTATTATTTGTCACACGTACTCAGGAAACATTTACCTGAAAGACAAATGCAGCAAATGGTGTAAATAGAAGAGGCTCTAATCCATTATTCTCGTTCCATTTCGGATAATAACAACTTTCCATCTACCCCTTTAAATGAATATTTCTGGACCTCTGGAACATTAAAAAAGATCACGAAACCCCAAACTTATTATTCATCTAGTTCTAATTTCCCATCTTGCCTTGGTTTAATGACAGACTTCTTTTTCACTGCATTTGCTCATTATTTTTCACTTTCTTCTGCCCTTTCCTGTCTTCATGCTGTCATTGCTCTTTGTGGGGTTTTGTTTCTAAGTTTGCTTTTACTTTCTCTTTCCTTCACTCAGTCTTCTTTTCTGCTGGCCTACAAATAGCATTCCATTGTTTTTTTTTTTTTTTAATTCAGCTTTTCCTTTGTTATGAAAATATAATCTCTCTGCATTAATCCTCCCTTACCAAGACCTACATTATTTTTTTATTCACTGCTCCTAAAACAACTGTTTTCTAGATCTCTTTTCTTCTTAGTCTTTTTCCTAGCAGTTGAGAAAATTAGGAAAAGTCAGCTAAACAATGATCTTTTCTGGCCATTCATTACCATTCCTTATAATTATTCATCATAGGAGATGTGAATATCAAGTGATATGATACAGTTCTAGAATTAGAACCTTCAGATCTTACTGTTACTTCTCTGCCTTCAGTATGCTCATCTGTAAAGGGAATTTTAGAACGATAAATATATGTGCCCTGGAGGACTGGCGCTAGGATTACATAACATCAGCCTATTAAAGTATATTATAGACTATGAAAATGATAATATGAAGGTGAGTATCCAGTTACCCAGGTATGTGTTCATTGGGAGACTTCCTGTGGATTAAAAATTAAATTAAAAACTCATAACAAGTAAATAAATAAACTAAGCAGCACACAATTACCAAATTTAGTCCCAATTGTGCTACATTCTTTCTGTCACCTAGAAACTAATTAGTACAACATAATCACATACTTCCCGCCTAGTAAACATACAAGTCCCAGAGGTACAAATGATTTGTATCATGAATCACTGGCCACTGCTTACTGGTAATTATCATATAAATGAGGTGCTTCAAGTTGACCCCTGATTCCCTAGTCCTTTTCCAAGGCAAAAAAGATACAGCTTTTATGCAAAAACTTGATCGAATTTACTTTTCTAACTTAGCCCTCTGGATATTCTTTGTTTAAACACACACACACACACACAACAACAACAACCAAAAAAAAAAAAAAACCTATCAAAACAGATTTTAACACATTAGTATATAGTGTCATGTTTAGAAGTTGTTCCCACAACTAGAAAAGAAAATTCAAGAACAACTTGTAATAACGCTTTAAGAGTAACCATTTGCATTAGCTGTTTGGAAATTATTGTATTCAAGCCTTTCATTAGGAGTCAACAGGTCACCATTAAAGGAGGGCACTAACCCTTGTCCCTGATTAGATAGATGAATTTTGCCAGTCACCCCACTTATCTCATCCACAGTTTCTTCCTTTGTAAAATTATGCAATTAGATTGAGTGGTCTCAGGGTTTTCTTCCTGCCCTAACTTTCCTTGATCCTGAATCTTGAAAAAAGAAATACACAGTGTAATATACTCTAAATATCATTTTGAACAGTTGTTCTCCACATTAACTACATATTTGAGTCATCTGGTGGAGCTTTAAAAAATACTGATGCCTGGGCTCTACCCCTAAACACATTGACCAAACCCATTGCTGTTGAGTAGATTCCGCCTCATAGTCACCCTAAAGGACAGAGGAGAACTGCCTCATAGGGTTTGCAAGGATCGGCTGGTGGACTTGAACTGCCCATCTCTTAACCCACCCCCAGACAGTCTGAATTAATTCATCTGGGTGTAGCCTGGACACCAGGGATTTGAAAAGCTCCATAGGCGATTCTAATATGCAGTCAAGATCAAGAAGCACTTGTTAATTGCTATATACTTATTTTTATATACTTTTTTGGATGCGGGTTCTTCTCCTCCCTCATTCGCAGAAGCTTGAATCACCTCTTTGAGAATGTCCTGAGAGTAAAGCATAGAGAATCTGACCTACCTTTAAGATCATGGAAACCCTAAGTGTGATGACAGACTTAAAGGGACCCAGCATGGAATGGCAATACGAGGGGTGCTAATTTCCTCCCCACACTTCCCTGGCCTCCAAGACCTCCAAGGCCTGGACCTCCACTACCTATGAAAGGTTAAACTATCACTGAAAGAACTTAAATAAATTTTCTGGAGTAGTATTTTTTTTCCAAAGTATTCCCTTAACTCAATGAAAAAAACAATGATCCTGTCACCATTATTTCTCCAATACCTAGAACAAACTTTTATTCAATGGAGAACTGGTCCCTCACCTCTCTCCCACCTCCCAACACACACACACACACACCCACACACACACACACGCATGCGCACACACATTTTATGATCTCTTGTAACGCTGATGTAAAGGATCGGGGTCTCATGGACCATGTCTTCTTTATTTTCCCTAATTACAGTATCTCCGAGGCTTTGGCGGTTCATGGTAGAAATCTGGCCTCCCATGTGGGAGACACAGGTTCAATTCCCAGCCAATGCACCTCATGTTCAGCCACCACCCATCTGTCAGTGGAGGTTTGCGTGTTACCATGATACTGAACAGTTTTCAGTGGAGCTTCTCGACTAAGCCGCCTGACTGGCAAGAAAGGCCTGGAGATCTACTTCCAAAAAGCAATCAATAAAAACCCTATGGATCAAAATGCCCAATCCACAGTTGATAATGGAGATGGTGCACGGCCAGGCAGTTTTTTGTTTTGTTGTGCATGGGGTTGCCATGAGTCTAGGGCCAACTCAGTGGCAACTAACAACACAGTATACTTATCACTGAAGATACTATCCTATTAAAAAAAAAACCAAACCCATTGCTGTTGAGTTGATGGGTCATAGGGTCATAGCGAGCCTATAGGACATAGAGTTTCCAAGAAGCGCCTGGCAGATTCCAACTGCCGACCCTTTGGTTAGCAGCAGTAGCACTTAACCACTATGCCACCAGGGTTTCCACTATCCTATAGATAAGGTCATATAGATACTGTCATATTGAAAGTCTCAGTAAAACACTGGTTGGATGCATAAATAAATGGATTCACAATTCTTTACACGTAAGTTTAGAATATGATAGAGAAATATCAAAAAATGGTAGAATTAGCAAAAACAGACCTAAAAAGCTGACTTAGTGGGTTTGCAAAGCCACCTGAGGTTTGGTTTTGTAGCCCCTAGTGAGAGCCTCTGGCCAGCTATGGGAGGGCCTCCAAATCAATGAAAAGATGAAGGCAAAATTTTTTAGCACACAGAGCTTTCACCAGAGGAGTTTCCGCTTATAGTTTTTGCCAGCCCAGTCCTTGATTCCAGTGATCGTTATGTGATGGACGAGTGGGGCCAGAAATAGGAGAGAAGAACAATATTCTATCAACCAATGTTCCCAGTCAATCAGAATAATTCATGTGTTTTCTCTTTCAAGAGGAGAGTGTAGAATGGAGGATGGTTGAAGCCTGAAGTTATGAGTGAATAACAACAAAAAAAAAAAGAGACAGATTACAAATGTTCCCGTCTTTCCATCCATCAGCTCCAAGATAATAACAGTGTCTACTTCATCATTTTGCTCATAGAGTCAAATATTCACTGAGGATTTTGACCAGGCATCTTCAACTACCCTTCTGATTACTGAACAAGTCAGGCTGTCTTCGGTACTTTATTCCTAGTTTTCAGCACTAAGCTGATGACTTGAGGTGCAAGGAGGTTATAAAATACTTAACAGTGGGTAAGCTTGTTGAACTGTCTAGCATGCCACTCTTACATGCTTTTATAAATCAGTTCAGCACAAAATAGTGTTTATTCTGACTAATCAATCTGAAAATTACAGAGTGAATAATCACTAATGATTATGGAACCATCGAGGAGCCTCATCTTACCACTGCTTTGTGTGGGCCATTCTCTAAATCCCTCACATTCGTAACTCTAAAACGAACCGGTGGGGGGGGGGGGGGTCTATTCAGAAGAAACCAGATGGCTTTAGAGAAGCAAAGCTCTTTTTAAAGATTGGGTAAATAGGTCAATGTTCTTCCTAAAGAAATCAAACTGTTAATGCTCAGCCTTGCTAGTCAAGGAGTGACGTGGAGGGAAAGAAAAGCTCCTCCCCAGGGAAACAGAGGTGATTCACTTGAGCAGCGGGTCCTGAGCTTGTTAAATCCATCAGGGAAACACTTAGTGAATTTGAGCAGCAATTTTCTAAATGGCTGGTAATTTCCTTAATGAATCTTCCCCCAATACCTTTGTGAGCATAATTATGTGTAATTTCAGATGCAAAAACAAAGCCTCAGAGGCCAGAAATGACTTACCCACAGTCAAACAGTGAGCCTTATAGATTCACGTCTGCTTCTTCAACCACAACACTGCACTCACAACTAGAAAGAAGAGATGAAGAACTGGAGAATATGCCCAAATAAATAAACGGAGCAGCTGTCATACACCTTCTCCTGGAACCATTCAAATAAGCTCCTTGCTTTTATCAGGAACCTGGCTAGTACAATCACATTTTCTTTCTGCCCTTTACGTACTAGCAGTTGGTTATTCACAAATGTTGAATAACCAAGAGAAATAGCACTTTTTAACTTCTCAAAATGAGAAGCTAAATTAATCATATTCTACTCAAAAGGGAATATGCTGAATGTGCAGATTTCAAAGGAATATTAGAAAGGTTTCTCTCTCTCTCTCTTTTTTTTTTTTTGTTCCTTATATATTTTTTAATAGGATATGGGTTAAAAAAGCAGTGAAACAGTACCTCTGGCAGTATTTTTGCTTCTTTATGGGGTAGGATCAAATTTTCTGTATACTTTTATCTTTTTATATTCTCTCTCATAATCCCTTTGAAGTTTACAGGAATGCTGAAGAGTTAAATGATTCTCTTATAAGCATGGGAAGCACAATAGTGCAAGAGTAAGTGGACAGGCTTTGGGATTTCAAAGTGCTGGGTTCGAATCCTATCTCTGTCACTAGAACTTGAACAAATTTTTCGGCAGTTCTGTACTTTGGTTTCTTCATCCGCTTCATAAAATGAGGAGAATGATACTTACTTCACATGGTGCTGTATTCATTAGAAATAAAATTTTCCACAAACAGTGCCTGTTTCATAGAAGTTTCCCTAAGTCTTGAGCCTTCTCTTCCCCTCTAAATTTTAATCAATTCAAATCCTGGTATAGTACCAATTGGTTTTAATTTGTGGAGGTTTTAGAAATTTGCCAACTGCGAAGGCATCATTGTGAACAAGAAAGCCAGACAAAGTAAGAATATAGTGGGTGGTTGGGAATGGGCATGGCGTGTTGGAGCCGCCCATGCCAGACCATTCACATGGAACTTTGAACGAGTTCCTTTCAGTGTCATTTTCTTCATCTGAAAATACCGTCAAAATATTATTTGCTATTTTGACTTCACAGGTTTGTTGGAGAAAATAAAATAAGGTACCTGGTAAGTGATGAAAATGTGAAGCATCATTCTTAAATCTAACAACAAAACCGTTAAGTAATTTGTTTTCACCTTCTCTCAGCTGTATGCATTCCAGACTTGTTTCTTTGTACAAGAATGTTATCCCACTTTACTTCTATTATCTTCTTGAAGAAAGTCTGTAAGATAGTTTTATTTTAAATTTGATTGACAAAAAATATTTGTGTATGTAGGTATGCAGGTATATATGTGCATGTAAAGAACAGAAAATGATGAAAAGATGTGTTTAAAGCAGGAGTCATCAAAAATTTATCTTCACACTTTCTGTTTTTTAAGAGTTGGCAACACCAAAGAAGTACGAAATTTCATGTTACAGGTATTTAAGAAATGATGCATTAGCAATCTCTGACGTGCTTTACATTCTTATAAACCATAATGTTCAGTGCTTAGAAGAAAAGATTGGGCTCTGGAGTCACACTGTTTGGGTTTGACTTTAGGCAAGTTTCTTACATTATGACAAATTCCTATACCTCCGTTTCTTCATTTATGAATGAGGATAATCAAAGAAAATGCCCCATAGCCTTGTTGTAAGTTAGAATGTAAACACTGTATAAGCACATAGTAAATACCATATAAATATTCACAATTATTATTTTCATTATTATATTATTATTCACTGTTGTATCACAATGCATAGGAGACACTACTGGCCACACAGTCGACACTCAATAAATATTTTGTTGAGTGACTGACTGACTAAATGAAGGCAGGAAGGAATTGTCTATCAGATCCAATAATCTCAAAAATTGTCTAGCTACATTTCCCATGACCTCAGTCAACTGTCATATTAACTTCAAACTGAAAGAGAAACCATTATATACATAAATTATATAAAGAGATCAAGTCTGGCACATTTCTTAAAATTTATTCAGGGAGCCAAAATATATCCCAAATTGAAAACTCAAAGGAAACCCAATTTCAAAGCATAAAAGAAAAGCTTCAGAGCTTTCAGGTTCCAGCAGCAAGGGGGCAGCTATTCAAACACAGTAAGACTAGCTTGAATCTCCCCTAAGTGGCCCAACACAGTTTGGAAGTTCAACCCACATCTCCAGGGATAGCTGACTCTGGAATGACCCTCAGGGCATCAGCATCTTGGCCCAGTGCACTGGTTTATGTTTGCAATGAAGAGTGGGATGATGGGAGGGACAAATAATCCATCCAACCCAAGTTTAGGCTTACTTTTCCCTGCTGTCCTTAAGAGCATTCCTCTCTGGCTGGTACTGTTCCTTTGTCCACCAAATCCCATTTGTGCCCTTGAACACATTCCCATTAATGCCAGACATGAAAACAACCCACCCAGAAATAAACACCAATATGACTCATGTTCCTCCACTAGCAAGGTCCTGGTGGCAAACTCCAGCCCAACTTCCCCTGGCTAACTCCACCACCAAAGGCCGCAAACAGAATTCAACACCTTCTCGAAGTTTAAATGATGACAAATACATGCCTATAACCACCAGGGCAGAAGAAAACTCAAATGTGTACTTTATAAATAATGTTTTACTTTATTATTTCCCTCAATATCATGCCTCCCTCAAAAAAATTTTTTTTTACTTAAAAAAATAAAAAGCAAACAAACTGAACCATAAGCTGCTTTCTGTTATAAATCCCCTGGAGTGGGGAAATATTAAAATTGAAGTAACCTCAGGTTAGGGTCCATTTTAATATTTAACTACCATAGAAACCTATTAAGTTATATTTCAAAACAATTTCCAGTGTTTATTTGGAACTTAAAAAAAACTAATTGCAAGTGTTTGCAAACGGGAACCCGGTAACAAGCCACCTCTCCTGGAGACAGTACTGAGTGCAGCCTGGCCTCCCAATAACTCAGAGGTATAGGATCTTAACAAAGGCTGGCATCCTTGGCTAAGCAGTGTGGCTGCATTGCCAGTACAGAACAATGACGGCAGGGGAAAGGACAGCACAGTTCACACACTGACACGCCAGATGACTACAAGTGCTCTGCCACCTCTGCAGTTTCATTATGTAGATTACAGGGAACAGGCTTCAGCTGCAGCATGACCCAACTGAGCTGAACCTAGAAAACTCACGAAGCCTTGTCTGTCTGTCCCATGGTGACTTGTCTCATGACCAGGGCAAATCACTCACTCCTCCTCCTCCTGCTTCAGTTTCTCCTCCTGCAAAGAGGTTAAAAGAACAGAACTAACATCTACTGCCAACCATGATTTTAAATCTTTATGGGTTTTTGAATGTCCTATACATAAAAAAAAAAAAAAATTTTCATACCATAATTAATAGGCAAAAAGATACATCTTTCTTACAGAATCCTTTTTTGTGTGTATTTAAGGAATTTTATAGAAGAATGGTACTGAAGCACTAGTCAGGATGGTAGTTCTGCCACTAACTAGCTGTATAATCTCAAACAAGTACCTTAACCTATCTGAGGTTTGGTTTGTGCCTTCCTGAAGAATAAAAAAGTACTTCCTGCCTTTCTTCCAGGACTTTTGTGATAGTCATATGAGGTTATATATATATATATATGAAAGTACCTTGGAAAATATAAAATATGAAAACGTACAAGGAGTTCAACCAAAATTCCAAAGTGCACCTTAATCACTCTCTTGATTGTGATGTTACTGGAACCCACTTCTCTTTCCTGAATCACAAGATACCAATACGTGAAAAATGATTCTGCCCTTTAGAAACTGCTGCTACCTTAAAACCTCAACCAAGAATGTGTGTTTTCTTATGCCTCCCACAAAATGCATAATAAAAACTAGCTCAGCCTCTGAAGAATACACAGTTATCAAAAATCAAAAGGAAAATTAAAGAAATAGCAACATTTCCCATTGGCAGATAAATAATCTTTGATAGATCAGAACTGGGAACAATTGTCTGGAGGAGGAATATTCTGGCAGGCATTGTTCTCAGTAAACAAGAAAGCAGATGCCACCCCACATTTTGTGAAATATTTATGACTCCACCACACACCCTTTTGGGGGAGCAAATTGATGCCTTCTCTACTCAACACAATCACCTGGGGTGTGCCAAGCACAGCCTCTATCAATCATGCTGACATGATTTGTTTTGCCTTATTCAGAGGCTGCCTCCCCTTCAATCCAATGTCCGTGATGGAAAGAATAGAAAAGATGTAGTAGCCGAGGCTTCTTTAATCACTTTTTTTTTAAATGCCAAGAGTTATAGTGTTTGGGGGCATTGCTGCTAGATACAGAAGTGGATTGTTTCCCTTCAAATCATCCCATGGAGGACTGTGTTAATCCCCTATCAACCAAGTTTCACTCAATCCGTATTTACAACTATATGCATGATACTAAAAGGAGCTCTGGTGGCACAATAGTTAAGAGCTCTCCTGCTAACTGAAAGATTGGTGGTTTGAACCCACCATCTATTCTGCATAAGAAAAGACCTGGTGATCTGCTCCCATAAAGATTACAGACTAGGAAATCCAATGAGGACTCAACTCAATGGAACCCAACAACAACAACATATTGCAAGGTAATGTTCCATTTTGCATAAGATTTAAAAATCTTATAGTGTCTAAAAGTGAGCCCTGCTGGCACAGTGGTTAAAGTGCTTGGCTTCTAACCAAAAGGTAGGTGGTTCCAACCCACCGCAGCTGCTCTGTGGGAAAAAGATGTGGCAGTCTGCTTCCATAAAGATTTACAGCCTTGGAAATCCTATGAGGCAGTTCTACTGTGTCCTAAAGTGTCTCTATGAGTCGGAACCGACTCAATAGTAGTGGATTTGGTTTTTGGTATAGTGTCTGAAACTGAATTAATGACGGAAATTTACATCCACAATGGACGGAAGTTTCTGTTGCCAAAATAAACAAAAGAACACAACTAGGTTGGAATTAGTTTATTTTTTAGGTTACAAAAAACTGGACATTTATACTGAGCATTTTCGTAAGCAGCCCTATACCAAGTTTTTTTACATGTTGCTGTAAAAAATTAGCATAGAGCACTTATGAAACTATCTCTGTGGGGGAGGGAGTGGTTGGCAAACAAACTTAAAAGACATGCAATATGTCTGTAAAAACATAGTAAAGGGCCTTGTAAGTCATGCTGAGAAATTTAGGCTTTTTCCTCTAAAGTAGGGATTGGCAAACTATGTTCCATGGGCCAAACCTGATAACGTGTTCAAAGTACATGAGACAAAGTCTCCTCACCCTCGCTTCTAAGGAGCATTCTGGCTGTACTTCTTCCAAGAAAGATTCGTTCGTTCTACTGGCAGTCCGGTATATTCAATATTCTTCACCAACACCATGATTCAAAGGCGTCAATTCTTCTTCAGTCTTCCTTATTCATTGTCCAGCTTTCCCATGCATCTGAGACGATTGAAAATACCATGCTGTACTGTAGTCCTCAAAGTGACATCTTTGCTTTTCAACATTCTAAAGAGGTCTTTTGCAGGAGATTTGCCCAAGGCAATAGGTCATTTGATTTCTTGACTGCTGTTTTTTCATGGGCATTGATTGCAGATCCAAGTAAAATGAAATCTTTGACAACTTCAATATATTTGCCGTTTAAATCATGATGTTGCTTATTGGTTCCATTATGAGGATTTTTGTTTTCTTTACGTTGAGGTGTAATCCATACTGAAGGCTGTAGTCTTTGATCTTCATCAGTGTTTCAAGTCCTCTTTGCTTTCAGCACCCAAAATTGTGTCATCTGCATATTGCAGATTGTTAATGAGTCTTTCTCCAATCCTGATGCCCCATTCTTCTTTACATAGGCTAGCTTCTCAGATTATTTGCTCAGCATACATGTCGAGTAAGTATGGTGAAACCACAGAACCCTGATGCACACGTTTCCTGATTTTAAACCACAGAGTATCCCCTTGCTCTTTTTGAATGACCGTCTCTTGGTGTATATACAGGTTCCTCATGAGCACAATTAAGCATCCTAGAATTCTCATTCTTTGCAACATTACCCATAATTAGTCATGATCCACACAGTTGAAAGCCTTTGCATAGTCAATAAAGCACAGGTAAACATCTTTCTGGTACTCTCCTTTCAGCCAAGATCCATCTGACATCAGCAATGGTATCCCACGTTCCACGTCATCTTCTGAATCCATCTTGAATTTTTGACAGTTCTTTGTCAATGTACTCCCGCAACCATTTTTTGAAATTATCTTCAGCAAAATCTGATATCCTCTGTTCCAACTATCTGGAAGTAATCACTTGGCAAAATTTGTATTCTCCTGCCTTTGTTCAAGCTGTGCCCTTCTCTCAACCTATCCCTTACTTTTTTCTTGTCAAAGTCCTACCCATTCTTCAGGGTCCTGCTCACATATCACCTCTTACATAAAGTCTTCATAGACTTCTGATTCCTGATTATATTCAACTCCCCCTTTTCCTGTCTTTCAAACATAACTCATGTGTACATTATAATAGCTCTTACTTCAATCTGACTTGCTCTAGATTTAGTTCTAGGGTTGCTTCTCTTCACAACAGATTGATCACTTGTCCCTGGGGGTCAGGAACCATGTCTTACTCAATTTTGTTTACCCTCTAAAAACAAACAAACCAGTTACAGTGAAGTTGACTCTGACTCACGGTAATCCCACGTGTGTTCAGAGTAGAACTGTGCTCCACAGGGTTTTCAATGGCTGGTTCTGACCTACAGGAGACCATACCTAGCACGCAAGAGATCAGGAAAACGAAATAAAATTAAGTGCACTGGTTCAACAAGATAAATTGTTCCCAAAGATATCAGCTAATACAGTTGCATTGATTCTTAGTCTACTTTATTTAATTTTATTTCTAGGAAAGCACTAAGAAGGACTTGCACACACTACTCCACCCATCTTCCATCATGCTAGGCACCATTGTGAAAGATTATCTGTTAGGGAATCTGACCTGTCACAATTATCTCTAGAAATGAGAGATTCTACCACCTTCTCCAACCTCTGTCATTTATTCACAGCTCAGATAACCTCAACTGTCAGAATTTTCTTGCTCAAATATCTTCACACTTAGGTATTTTTTTCATCTTGTCAGTATAAATGTTTACTCATCAAAAACAGTGGATAAGTTGTTACAATTTTTCACGTTTTCAGTTTTCTCTTCTTTGGGTCAAAAAAAAAAAAAGACTCAGCCTCTTAAAAATGAACTTCTTACCCAGCATTTTCACATTAGGATGTGCGGTTTATATACTTTGTGAAAAATCTATGCAATAAAAGGGGAAGGGAAAAAAACTCACTAGTGACAAGAAAGCTAAGATATAAAATTTACCCCCCGAAGCCAGTTGTCTACTGGTAGGTTTTATGGTTGAAAGATTACATGGAAAAATGGAAATTGCATAAGAAAAAGAAAAACAGAAGGTAAGGACTGAAATTGCAAAGATTGAAAGATCTGTGAAATATGTTCTTTTCAATATAACACTCCCAGTAGAGAAGGAATTAAACCTCAAATGTGAGAAAGCTCTCTCAAACTATTTATTCTTACTCATTTAATGACCTACTTTCTGTGATGCATTGGAGTCACAACTCAGTTGAACATATACATGAGATATTCAATGGTAAGAGAACTACATTCATTGTAAACACAGACACAAGATCACCATGCCAATACAGCTGAATTATGGTGTAAATGATTTAGACTTCCAATATTTTTACTTACATGAGAATGCATTACATACAAATTGATCTCCAAATCAATTGCACGAACATACGCATATGTACATATTCATTCTAAAGAAGAGGAAAAGTTGAAGAAATCCTATTAGTTATTTTTCACTTTGTCAAAACGAACACTATTATTTAGCTTTGATTTATTTCTGTGACTTCTCTATCTTTCTGTGGTATCTGGTTGCTCTGTCCTGTGTTCTTGTCTTGGGTTGTTATCTGATGTTATTGATTTTCTAACCAGAGGACTCCTTTTAGTATTTCTTGTAATTTTGGTTTGGTTTTTGCAAATTCCCTAAACTTCTTTTTTATCTGGAAATCCCCTGATTTCATCAACACATTTGAGAGACAGTTTTCCTGGATATATAATTCTTGGCTGCCATTTTTTTTTTCCTTCAGGGCTTTATATATGTCATCCCATTGCCTTCTTGCCTGCATGGTTTCTGCTGAGTAGTCAGAGCTTAGTCTTATTGACTCTTCTTTGTAGGTGACTTTTCACTTATTCCTAGCCTCTCTTAAAATTCTCTCTTTATCTTTGGTTTTGGTAAGTTTGATTATAATATGTCTTAGTGACTTTCTTTTGGGATTTACCTTGTATGGGGTTTGATTAGCTTCTTGGATAGATATCTTCTCATCTTTCACAATATCAAGGAAATTTTCTGCCAACAAATCTTCAACAATTCTCTCTGTATTTTCTGTCATCCCTCCCTGTTCTGGTACTCCAATCACTCGTAGGTTATTCCTCTTGATAAAGTCCCACATGATTCTTAGGGTTTCTTCATCATTTTAAATTATTTTATCTAATTTTTCCTCAAATAAGTTGGTGTCAAGTGCTTTATCATCAATCTCACTAATTCTAACTTCCATTGCCTCAATTCTGCTCCTATGACTTTCTGTTGAGTTGTCTAATTCTGAAATTTTGTTAATCTCTTGGATTTCTGATTGCCGTCTCTCTATGGTTTTTGCAGCCTATTAAATTTATCATTATGCTCTTGTATAACCTTCTTAAGTTCCTCTATTGCTTTGTCTGTATGTTCCTTGGATTGTTCTGTGTTTTACCTGATCTCCTTCCTGATGTCTCGAAGAGTTGTGTATATTAGTCTTTTAAATTCTACTTCCAGCAATTCCAGGAAGTTATCTTCCTCCGGAAGGTTTTTTAACTCTTTGCTTTGGTGGCTTGCAGAAGCCATCATGACCTACTTCTTTATGTGATTTGATATTGATTGTTGTCTCCAAGCCATCAATAAATTGTTATATTTATTTATTTTATGTTTGCTTACTGTGTCCTAGCTTCTTGTTTTGTTTTGATATACCCAAATTGGTTTGTCATGTGAGCTAGTTTGGTTATCGGCATCTTTGAAGTTCTCACATCCTGTCTCCAGGTGGCTAGAGCTGTTACTAGGTATGTGAGTCCAGGAGTTTGTTTACTTTTTTTGTGTGGACTCAGCTCAAGTGTCCAGGTTGTCGGTCAATGAGTGTGTGGTACAGGCTCACCTACAGTGCTAGATGGGCAGGGGTGATTGCAGTATGCACAGGTATCTGGCTGCAGTAGGGAGTCATGTGCTGAGCAAAGCATGGGGCTGATGGTTGCCCCTGAGTATCTGGGTGGAAGGTGTGTCCCTGTTCCCTACAGCACGTACGCAGGTGGGTTTTACAGCCGGACTATGGGTACTCAATGCTGTTGGCTATAAGGACTGGGAGGCACCACTTATTTTTAGACCCCTGTCATGGGTGGCTTGGTGGAGTAGGTAAAGCCACCAATCCTCAGGCCCCTCATGTGAGTAGGTGAAGACGCTGCTTAATGGGCAGAGGGGTGTCAAATGTCACAAATCTGCCATTCCACTTTATAGTAGATACAGATGAAAATAGGCTTCAGGTATATACGCTGTTAGACAGTGCTAATAAGGGCCTATGCTGTTGAAATGGGCCCACACAGGACTAAGCTGGGGTGAAAGGCATTCAAAGTCCATGGATCCCTTATGCTTGTGCCTAGGCAAAGGAGCTGTGCCTGCCCTGAGTGCCCAGCTTAGGGTAGCTGGCAGATTATTTTTTCCTGTTTGTTAATTTATTCCCTCTCCAAATCCTAGAGAATGACTCAGAATGTGCAACAGGCTGAGCAAAGTGGGGAGGGACAGGTAAATGGGAAAGAGGTACTTCCCAAAAGGGGAGGTTAATCCACTTTGTAGGTTAGATGCTTATACTTATCTTTCGCTAATTGAGTGCTGTTTCTTGCTGGTTCTGGAGGCTTGATCAGACTCTCTGCCACTCGGTCTTTCCCGATGTGGAAAACATGTCCCAAGTGCCACTGCTTGCCTCACTGCGCATGCCAGCCAATTCAGCCTGCAGGTTACTGGTACCAGTCAGGTCAGGTTTGGCAACTTGCTGCTTCTGAACTGTCTCTCCATACCCCAGCTACTCAGTCTGATTTCTCAACTTTGCCTTTGATGTTCAGAGCTCCTAGACTGTCATATATCATTGATTCACTTGTTTTTTCTGTTCTTTGTTGTAAGAGGGTCCACAGGAAGCACCTGACTACTCTGCCATCTTGCCCCTGCCTCCAACACTATTATTTAAAATCATGATCAGTTTCCAGCTAAATATCAAATAGTAGTTAAAGTCCACAATTCCCAAAAAAAAACCATTGCCACCAAGTCAATTCCAACTCACAGCGACCCTATAGGATAGAGTAGAACTGCCCCATAGGGTTTCCAAGGAGCACCTGGTGGATTCAAACTGCCAACCTTTGGCTAGCAGCCAAAGCACTTAACCACTATGCCACCAGGGTTTCCAAAGTCCACAATGGATGGTATCAATTCTTAAATAAACCCATAAGAGTTCTCTTTACCAAATTTACCAATTTCTAAAACTGATCATTTACTAAATTATAACATGCTGATTTAATAAAGTCATGCTCAGAAGAAAATAATAAGATGCTTTAATTTCCATAGTCTTGAACTTCCAGTATACTTTCACAGTCCTTGGCTCATTCTTCCTCAACCAACTTCTGGCTCTGTGCCATAGCGGCTCTATGACTTGGGGCAAGTTGCTTAACATCTCTGTGTGTTTTCTCATTTATACAATGAGGACAAAAATAACACACACCTCATTATCATGAAAATTAAAATAATTAATACATATAAACCGATTAGAATTAAAGTCAGAAACATAATATGCACTCAGTGTTGGCTACCACCATCTGTCAGTTTGTCACTGTGATGGCTTTGCCAGTTGCTATGATGTTGGAAGCTATGTTACTGGTATTTCAAATACTAGCAGGGTCTCGATGGTGAACACATTTTCTAGTCAAAGACAGACTAGCAAGAAAGGCCTGGAGATCTACTTCTAAAAACTAGCCAATAAAAACCCTACGGATCACAGAATATTGTCTGAGACTTCAATTCACTTACTTTGAACATGTCATCAGGAGAAACCGATCACTGCCAGAAGCCATCACATTTGGTAGAGTGGAAGGCCAGTGAAAGGAAACCCTCAGTGAAATGGATTGACACAGTGGCCCCAACAATAGACTCAAATATACCAACAATCGTGAAGATGGCACAGGACTGGGCAATGTTCTGTTCTATTACACGTAAGGTTGCCATGAGTTGGAGCCAACCAGATGTCAACTAACAAAAATAAGAATGTTGGCTGATTTTTTTTTAGGGGAGGGGAGGGAGCAAAGTAAGAGGTTTGGTTAACACTTTTCTGTTCTGGCTTCTGTAACCACCATAATTAAAGTCTGAAGAGGACTCTGGTTTTAAATATTCTCACTGTTCTTTCCTTCTGTAAAAAAAGTAGATAGCAGTAAATGCCACGATTTAATCATAATTTATACACCAAAGTGTTCACATTTAATTTTTCAAGAAAGCAAAATAACTTCATCACTATTCTCAAAATGTAAATATATCAAGTTACACCTTCAACAACTTCTGTGTTACTGAGACACTAAAACTATCCATAACATAGACATAATAAAAGATTCAGGAAAGATTCCTAACCTTTAAGATTGACGTCAAGGAAAACAACCATGCCCTTTTCTCAACAGGTCCCTTGGCAACACTGAACAGCTGACCCAAGGGTCTAAGCCAGGATACAGCTCTGCAGTTCCTGACTGCTCCTCTTCATCATGTGCCATCACTACATGATATTGTACTAACATTTTCTTAAGGCATATGATGTTTATCACATAGAGTTATATCGTATTATAAATTACAGAATAAAATATGTGCCACGTAAACACAAAAGAAATACATATACAGATACTCATTTTATAATACCTTGCATTTCAGTATCATTCACCAATATAAATCAATAAATAAAACCCAGCTACCCTTCTGGTAATTACACCAACCGAGGTGTATGTTTCCAGAGGTTCATGAGACAATGATACTAAACATAAGATAGTACTGGAGAGTGATAGGAAGTTTTCTTAAGGTTTTCTTCATTGTGTTGTTCATAAATTACAAAAGTAACATATCCTTACTGTCAAAAGTAAAATTAGAAATGGAAAAAGTTACAAAAACAAAAAGTTAAAAATTAACCTCCAATCATCTTCATTCTCATCTCTCCCACTGAGATTACCAAAGTAAACATCTGCTAAATATTCTTCCACGTGCTCAATAAAGATACACCACTAACCCATCCACTGCTGTCGAGTCAATTCTGACTCATAGTGATCCTACAGGACAGAGTAGAACTGCCCCATAGTCTCCAAGGAGCACCTGGTGGATTTGAACTGCTGACCTCTTGGTTAGCAGCCGTAGTACTTAACCACTATGCCACCAGGGTTTCCAGATACACCACTAGAGATACATATATAAAGTGTTCATGATTTGTTTTACAAAACTGAGCTCATAATATACATGTTACTGTGAAACTGGTTTTTTTCACCTAATAAAATATCATGGATATCTTTCACAGTCATTAGATACAGATCTAAGTCATTATTTTTTAATAACTGCATGATATTCTATATTATGGATGCCCCACAAATTTTTCCCTATTTATTAATATTCAGGTTTTTTCCAGTATTTTTTAATCACATCAAAAAAAAGTTATTTTTGTAAACTTATATTTCAAATGGGGGATGATGAGTGAAAGGAGAGTTATTCTTTATATTTAAGATATTTCCAGATTATCCTACCATAAATACACTTGCCTCCCACCATTTTTGCCAGAACCAGGTGTTACCCTTCTTTTAATTTTTGCTGTTCTGATGGTTGAAAAGGCATCTTATTGTTGCTTTAACTTGTATTTTTCCTAAAGCAAAATTTTAGCCTTGAGTCGCTATTACCATGGAACAACATTTTATCATATTTCTCTGAACTAGGGTTTCTCAAGCCTTGCACTATAAACATTTTGGGTGAGATAATTCTTTGTTGTTGCGGGCTGTGCTGTGCACTGTAAGATGTTAAACAGCACCACTGGCCTCTACTCACTAGATTCCAGTAAGCAACTCTACCCCCATTTGTGACAACCAAAAATGTCTTCAGTCATTGCCAGAATCATCCTCAGTTGAGAACCACTACTGTAAATACTTTATTAGAAAGATTTGGATTTTTTAACTTATTTAATAAATTTAATAAACAACAAAATTCCAGAAACCATCTCCAAGTTTTTCTTTCAAAGTTAATAGATTTCAAAACCTGCTCAGTAGTCTCAAAATATGAGTGAGTACATGGCACTAACTTGGTATGATCAACACCTCCTTAGTCACACAATTAATTTAACCCCAGAAAGACAAACAGCAGAGCCTTCAGACAGGCAGAAGAGAGGTTATTCCATACTTGGACGTGATAAGTCACCTACTTTAATTTCAAAGTCAGCAGGCAGCTGTTTTCATTTCATTCCAATACCCGGTTTATAACTCATGAACAAGTACAGATAAAAAGAGTTGTTAAATATTTAAATATTCACTGTGCTAAAATATCAACCAGGGCTGGGTTTTTTTTTTCTTTTTTGCTTATTTCTTTTGATTTTTACAGTATTTTGGTTTACTTTGAGCCTTCTAATCCAAAATAGATAATGCTTTTCCTAGAATCTCATACACTTGGGAAAAGATTTTTTTCTTTCATTAGGAAATCTAATTGCAAAGTATTTCTCCCATTTTCATCCTCTTAGAGCAAACTACACAAATTACTTCTCTTAAGAAAAAAAACTGTACATTATAATTTCTAATACAGTTTCTCCCATCCTCAGAAGAGAAACATACCAAGAAGAGAAAAAGCAAGATTAGAAAAGTTTAATTGAAATTTCAATACCAAAAGCAAGAACTAATATAACAAATAGTTATCTTCACTTCTTCTTACAAATAAGTTGCATGTAGCCTTCCTTGTAATAGCGATAACACAGACTCACAGCAACACACAGAGTTTTCTGCAAAGACACTGACCTTTATCAATTTATTCCAGGAGTAATTTTCTAGCTTTAATTAGAGTTCAATATTCCTTTCTGAGGAATTCATAAATAATATTATAAGGCCACCAGTCATTCTCAGCTGGCTTCGAGGTCCCAATTCTCTATAGCAGCAAAGGGGATGGTTTTAAAAAGGCAAAATGCCAGTCATGGGATCTATCTGACTTTTGATAAAATACTGACAACAGCACTACAGCAGCTCAATCAACAATGCAAAGAGCTGACAGAGAACAATAACGGTGGAAACCTGCCCTTCATTGCAGGATACCAGCTTTTGTGATAAAATCTCATGGCCTGACTAAATCTCTGCATTGTTACAGCACTGGCTTCTAGAACATGCCACCCCCATTTGTGACAACCAAAAATGTCTTCAGACTTTGCCAGAATCATCCCCAGTTGCAAACCACGATTGTAAAATGCTTAATTAGAAAGACTTGGATTTTTGTACTTGTGTTTAAAGTCTATTTCAGAATTTCATAATTTTGGGGCTTAAAACTAGTCACAAAGTTTATGTTTGAAAGAGTTGTCTTGCATGCGGCTATGACCGCCCTCTAACCACTTTCCCCCAAGGAAATATTTTTTCCAACCTCTAAAAATACGTTATTTGAACAATTTGTGTCATATGAGTTGATGAGTCAGTTAATAGCTTATATTTTCATCTCATTACCAGCTATTTCAGGTAGTTTTGTGTAATTATTTGAGTCCAGAAACGAATTGAGAAATACAACTCCCAACTTATGGTAATTGGCTCCCCATTACACACATTTTTAAAAATCTGAAGAAATCACTAGGTTAAATAGCAAGCAATTGGTGGTGTTTTTCCAACTACAGCACCTCCAGCAAAAACTCTATTATACAGAAGCAAGCTGAATTATGGCTAATTTATTAATGGATTTGGTGCAGCATTTAATGAGGTTGTCGATATTGAAGCCACTTACATTCATTTAGGTAATCAGTGTTCAGGGGCTTTAAAAAATTAAGCTAACTTTTGGCTAAGCGAAATCAAAATCAAAAATGTGGAGCAGGAAGTAATCAGACAAGTAGTGGCTGGCCAGCCCACAGAAGTACTTCAGACAATCACACCCATTTGGGAAAGAGCTAACTCACCCCAGCTCTCTCCTGTCATCTACATTTAGGAGGGCTTATCTCTTTTTTTTTTTTTTTTTTTATCTCTGTCCAGTGCAATTGGAGATCTGATGCAGCAATTCTAAAGTGGTGGACCAAAGCCAGGAGGTCAGGAAGGCTTCTGGAGATTACAGCTTTTCTTAAGTAGCAGGGATTGACTTTTTGTAGCCAACTCTGCTTTTTCCATCTCTATTATCTATAATGTAGCCTGAAAGAAAATATAAAGTGCCTGTTGTTGTGGTGAAAAAGTATTTAACAGGTTTATATTATTTGATTCTAATAAAGGTTATTGTTATTGGCATATCCACAGTGGTCTATTTGTGAACATTTAAAATGGCCTCGTAATGTATTTTATTAATAAGAAACAGCCATACGTCAAAAAATTCTATGTAAGTGTGCATCAAGTAAAGTCGTGGAGACAGATGAGTATTTACGCTTTTTTTTTTTTTTTTTGCCAGTTCCAGATTTTAATATTTAGTTAGGGTTTAAAGTCTGATTTTAATCTTAAGCATGTCATTTTGAGTCTTGTCAATCTACAGATGGTCCTTCATAGGTTTCAAGTTGTTGTTAGGTACCATCGAGTCGATTTAGACTCATAGTGACCCCACAGTTGCTCCATGGGGTTTTCTAGGCTATAATCTTTAGGGGAGCAGATCTCCAGGTCTTTCTCCCACTGGTCTTCTGGGTGGGTTCAAACAGCCAACCTTTCAGTTAGCAGCCAGGCACTTAGCCATTGCACCACCAGGGCTTACACAATTATAAGTAACTTATTGCATAATTATTTTTTAATATCTGTATACTCCAAGAATATATAGCTCTGTGAAGCCACAGAATGTTTCTGTCTTATCTATGGCTTTATTAACAGGGCCAAGCACAGTGCCTGACACACAGTAATGACTATTTTTAACATTTTTTGTGGCATAAACCAAAAACCAAACTGAACCCATTGCCATCCAGTCAATTCTGACTCATAACAACAGACCTTATAGGACAGAGTAGAACTCCCCCATTGAGTTTCCAAGAAGCAACTGGTGGATTCAACTGTCAACCTTCTGGTTAGCTGTCAAATACTTAACCACTGTACCACTAGGGCTCCTTTTGTGGCATATACAAACAAAAAAGTGTATAAAACATAGGTGTACAGTATAATAAATAATTATAAAGCAAACACCAATGTCACACCATCCACATTCAGAAAAAGAATATTGCTACCACCTCAGACATACCTCCTGTATATACCTTCTCCATCACAGCCTCTTCCTGCCCCACTAGAGGTAACCACTTTTGTCTTTTCTTTATAGTTTTATAACCTATATGTACATCTCTAGGGAATATTAATTGAACAACAAAAAATAGAAAAATCAATAGGAAATTATTAATTTAACCCTTGTGTGCAGCTCAGTTCATACAATTATTTTATAATATTTAAAATTATTTTAGCTTATCAAGGTTATTGTCAACCATTGAACCCTCTCTGTACAACACAATGTACTTACTAGTTGCTAATTTAGGTCGATTCTCAAAACTATCCTAAAATCTAGATGTCATTATCTCCATGCTACACATGTAGCAACTGAGGCATGGAAAAAAAAGTAAACCAGAGAGATGCAAGGGTAAGAGGTGGCAGATTCAAGAATGGAACCACTGTCTAGGGTTGTCAGGTAAAATACAAGACTCTCAGTTAAATTTGAATTTCAGATAAATGATTTATTTTTCAATGTAAGTATATCCCAAATATTTCATGGGATGCACTTATACTAAAAATTTATTATTTGTTTATTTGATATTCAAATTTAACTTGGTGTCTTGTATTTTTATTTGTCAAATCTGTCAACCATACCACTATACGATAACGCCTTCCCACTCAAAAATGAGTTATTATGCAGCTAGAATTTACCTGTCAGGGTAGTTGACAGATTGGACTTGTGCTGTGATAAGTTCCAGAAATTTTCACTAAGATTCCCTTGAGTATTTGGCTGAATACTAAGCTGTGAGTGTGTATGGTGATATTCCAGAGGGCTTGGCAAAAGAAATCTAATGGGAAAAGAATAAGTACCCTGTAGCCCTATAGCAATGAAAGAAATTGAATTTGTAATTAAAAATCTTTTTACACAGTAAAATCTAGACCTAGATGGATTTGCTGGAAGAATTCTATGAAACATTTAAGGAAGAAATAACACCTATTTGAGAAAACTATTTTAAAAAATATAGGAAGACAGAATCCATCCCAACTCATTTTACAAGGCCAGCATTACCATGATTCCAAAATCATACAAACATATTACAAGAAAATAACACTACAAACCAATTCCTCTTATGTACATTATTGTTGTTTAGGTGCTGTCAAGTCAGTTCCAAATCATAGCGACCCTATGTACAACAGAATGAAACACTGCCCAGTCCTGCAACATCCTCACAATCCTTGTTATGTTTGAGCCCATTGTTGCAACCAATGTGTCAATCCATCATATCACGGTCTTCCTCTTTTTTGCTGACCCCCTACCTTACCAAGCATGATGTTCTTCTCCAGGGGCTGGACCCTCTTGATAACATGTCCAAAGTATGTGAGATAAAGTCTCACCATTCTCGATTCTAAAGAGCATTCTGTCTATACTCTTTTGTGGTCATATATATAGAAGCAAAAATCATTACCAAAATATTAGCAACTTGAGTCTGGAAATATAAAAAAAAATAGGAAGGATAATACACAAACCCAATGGTCAGGTGTGATTTGTCAAAGGAAAGTAAGATTAATTTAGCATTTGAAAATCAGTATTACTCACATTAACAGAATAAAAGAGAAAAATCATATAATTTCCTAAACAAAATTTTAAAAGCATTGGATAAAATTCAGCATTCGTTCATGATAAAAATTCTCAATACACTAGGAATAGAAGGAAACTTCCTCAACCCAGAAAAAGAGTCTACATAAAACTTATGGCTAACATCATATTGAGTAGTGAGAGACCGAATGTTTTCCATCTAATATCAGGAACAAAGGTTCACCACTTCTACTCAATATTGTATTGACGATAAGACCAGAAAAAGAAACAAGTCATTTAGATTGGAAAGTAAGAAGTAAATTATCATTGTTTGCAGACGGCATGATTACTATGTAGAAAATTCCAAAAAAATCTATTAAAAATATTAATTAATGTAGCAATATTTCTGGTTACAAGGTCAATATAAAACACATATACAAACAAATACATATACTACTTGAAAATGAAAATTTCAAAATACCAATTACAATTGTATCAAAAAACATGAAACATTTGGGAAAAATTTTAAAAATTAGCTCAAAATACTATAAAATATAAAAAAATATATAGCTGAGAGAAATTAAAGAAAACCTAAATAAAGGAGATATATACATGATCATGCTCAGAAAACTCAAAATTGTTAAATGACAATTATTTAAATCCAACACAATTCCAATTACAATCCCAGTAGATACTGAAGAGCCAACTCTAAAATTTATGTGGAAATATAAAGGATCTAGAACAGGCAAGAACAAAGAACAAAGACCGGCACGCCCTGATTTAAAACTAACTATATTTTTTTTTATATAAAGCTATTTTTTTTTTTTTATATAAAGCTATGACACAGCCCCCTGGTGGTGCAGTAGTTAAGCGTTTGGCTGCTAACCAAAAAACTGGCAGTTTGAATTCATGAAGGGCTCCTTGGAAACCCTTTGCGGAAGTCCTACTCTGTCCTATAGGGCCGCTATAAGTCAGAATCTACTTGACCGCGATGGGTTTGGTTTTATAAAGCTATGATAATCCAGGCAATGTAATATTGGTTTACAGATAGATAAACAGATCAATGAAACGAAATTAGAATCCAGAAATAGATTCACATTTATACACTAATCTGATTTTCAACTAAGTCACTAAAACAATTTAATGGAGAAAAGAAAGTCTTTTCAGCAAATGGTGCTGGAAAAACTGGCTTTCTTTGGAAAAGAATGAATCCTGTTCCATATCTCATACTACTTAAAAACATATATTTGAGATGGATCTTAGACCTAAATGCTGTTGCTGTTGTTGTGTGCCATTGAGTTGATTTCTACTCATAGAGATCCTGTAGGACAGAGTAGGACTACCCCATAGGATTTTCAAGGCTGCAATCTTTATGGAAGCAGACTGTCACATCTTTCTCCCACAAAGCAGCTGGTGGGTTGGAACTGCTGACCTTTCAATTAGCAGTCAAGCCCTTAACCACTGTACCACCAGGGTTCATGACCTAAAACTAAAAATACGAAATTTCTAAAAGAAAGATAGGAAAATATCTTTGTGATCTTCAAACAGGCAAAGATTCTTTACACAGAAATCACAAAGTGTTGTTGTTAGACACCCTCGAGTCCATTTCGACTCATAGTGACCCTAAGTACAACAGAATGAAACACTGCCCTGTCACACGCCATCCTCACAATCGTTGCGATGTTGAGACCATTGTTGCAGGCAATGTGTCAATCCATCTCCTCTGAGGGTTTTGCTCTTTTTCATTGACCACTTATTTTACCAAGCATGATGTCCTCCTCCAGTGAATGGTCCCTCCTGATCACATGTCCAAAGTATGAAAGATGAAGTCTCGCCATCCTTGCTTCTAATGAGTATTCTGGCTGTACTTCCTCTAAGACAGATTTGTTCATTCTTCTGGCAGTCCATGGTATATTCAATATTCTTCGCCAATGCCACAATTCAAAGGTGTCAATTCTTCTTTGGTCTTCCTTATTTTTTGTACAACTTTCACATGCATATGAGGCGACTGAAAACACCATGGCTTGGGTCAGGTGCGCCTTAGTCTTCAAACTGACATCTTTCCTTTTTAACACGTTAAAGAGATCTTTTGCACCAGATTTGCCCAATGCAATATATCGTTTGATTACTTGACTTCTGTTTCCATGCGTTTTGATTGTGGATCCAAGGAAAATCAAATCCCTGACAAATCCAAACTTTTCTCCATTTGTCATGATGTTGCTTATTGGTACAGCTGTGAGGATTATTGTTTTCTGTATGTTGAGGCGTAATCCATACCAAAAGCTGTAGTCTTTGATGGTCATCAGTAAGTGCTTCAAGTCCTCTTCACTTTCACCAAGCACCTACATATTGAAGGTTGTTAATGAGTCTTCCTCCAATCCTAATGCCATGTTCTTCTTCATATAGCCCAACTTCTCAGATTATTTGCTCAGCATATAGATTGAATAAGTATGTTGAAAGAATACAACCCTGACACACATCTTTCTTGACTTTAAACCACGCAGTATCCCCTCATTCTGCTGGAACAACTGCCTCTTGGCCTATGAACAGATTCCTCATCAGCACAGTTTAGCATTCTGGAATTCCCATTCTTTGCAATGTTATCCATAATTTGTCATGATCCACAGAGTCAACTATCTTTGCATAGTCAATAAAACAAAGGTAAACATCTGTCATGGATTGAATTGTGTCCCCCCAAAATATCTGTCAAATTAGCTGGGGCATGATTCCCAGTATTGTGTGTTTGTCCACCATTTTGTCATCTGATGTGATTTTCCCATGTGTTCTAAATCCTTTCTCTATGATGTTAATGAGGTAGGATCAAGGACAGTTATGTTAATGAGGCAGGACTCAAATCTACAAGATTGGGTTGTGTCTCAAGCCAATCTCTTTTGAAATATAAAAAAGAGAAGCAAGCAGAGAGACATGGGGACCTCATACCACAAAGAAACAAGAGCCAGCAGAATAGCACATCCTTTGAACCCAGGGTTTCTATGCTGAGAAGCTCCTAGACCAGTGGAAAAGATAACAAAGACTTTCTTCCAGGGCTGACAGAGAAAGAAAGCCTTCCCCTGGAGCTGGCACCCTGAATTCAGACTTCTAGCTTACTAGAGTGAGAGAGAATAAACCTGTTTGTTAAAGCCATCCAACTGTGGTATTTCTGTAATAGCAGCACTAAATGAATAAGACAATATCTTTCTGGTATTCTCTGCTTTCAGCCAAGATCCATCTGACATCAGCAACACTATCCCTTGTTCTACGTCCTATTCTGAATCCAGCTTGAACTACTGGCAGTTCCCTGTAGAGGTACTGCTGCAACCGCTTTTGAATGATCTTCAGCAAAATTTTACTGGCACTGTATCAGACAATGTTCTGCTTTTATTCATAAGGTTTTCATTGTCTAATTTTTCAGAAGTAGACTCCCAGGTCCTTTTTCCTAGTCTGTCTTAGTCTAGAAGCTCTACTGAAACCTGTCCATCATGGGTGATCCTTCTGGTATTTGAAATAGCAGTGGTATAGCTTCCAGCATCATAGTAACATGCACCGACCTTTGCGACCTTGAAATAGTAAAGATTTTTAGATGGAAATCAGAAAGTTCTAACCATATAACTAAAAATATATATATTTGATGAGTATCATCAAAATTAAAAACTTCTCCTCATCAAAAGATACATTATGTAAATTAAAAGACAAACTTCAAGCCAGCATTACCTTGATACTAAAACTGAACAAAGACATTTCAGGAAAACTATATACCAATTTTCCTCTATGATAGAGGAAAAAAATCATTAATGACATATTGGCAATAACAAATTTAAAAAAAAAAAACAGTAAAAATAGGGAAAAGACTTGAATAGGCACCTTATAAAGGAAAACATGCAAATGGCCAATGAGCAAATGAAAAAGCATTTAGCATCATTAGCCAACAGAAAAATGCAAAATAAAATTACAGTGAAATACCACTACCCATTCACCAAAATGGGTATAATTAAAATATTGAAAACACTAAATATTGGTTAAGTTGTAGAGAAACCGAAGTTGTCATACATTACTGGTGGGAACATAAAATGGTGCCACCACTGTGGAAAATGGTCTGGCAGTTTCTCATAAAGTTAAATGTACACCTACTTCATGGCCTAGCAATTTCGCTCCTAGGTATTTACTCAAGAAAATTAAAGTTTATGTACACAAAAAGAGTTCTACAGGAAAGTTCATAACAGCTATATTCAAAATGTCCCCATTTGGAATAATCCAAATATACAATAACAAAAGAATGGATAAGCAAATTGTATATCAAACCATGGAATACTACTAAGGAATAAAAAGGAACAAACTACTCAAGAAAAAAAATGGATGAACCTCTGAAGCATTATACTAAGGAAAGAAGATAGACATAAAGTGTATATGTTGATAATTTCATTTATATAAATTTCTAGGCTGAGGAAACCTAATCTATTGATGAAAGGAATCAGACAGTGGTTGTCTTAGGCAGGAAAGGGCATTGATTTGGAAGGGGTTAAGTTAATGATCTTTCTGTTGCTACTGTTAGGTGTCTTCGAGTTGATTCCAACTCACTGTGAACCTATGTACAACAGAACGAAACACTGCCCAGTCCTTCGCCATCGTCACAACTGTTGCTATGTTTGAGCCCATTGTTGCAGCCACTATGTCAATCCATCTCATCAAGCATCTTTCTCTTTTTTGTTGACACTCTACCAAGCATGACGTCCTTCTCCAGGGATTGGTGTCTCCTGATAACATCTGCAAAGTACATAAGACAAAGTCTTGCCATCCTCACTTCTAAGGAGCATTCTGGCTGTATTTCTTCAAGACAGATTCGTTCATTCTTCTGGCAGTCCATGGTATATTCAATATTCTTCACCAACACCATAATTCAAAGGTGTCAATTCTTCTTTGGTCTTCCTTATTCATCGTCCAGCTTTCACATGCATATGAGGTGATTGACAATATCATAGCTTGGGTCAGGTGCACCTTAGTCTTCAAAATGACATCTTTGCTTTTCAACAACTTAAAGAGGTCTTTTGCAGCAGATTTGCCCAATCCAATATGTCATTTGATTTCTTGACTGCTGCTTCCATGGGCATGGATTGTAGATCCAAGTAAAATGAAATCCTTGACAATTTCAATCTTTTCTCCGTTTTTCCTGATGTTGCTTATTGGTCCAGTTGTGAGGACGTTTGTTTTCTTTCTGTTGAGGTGTAATCCATACCGAAGGCTGCAGTTCTTGATCTTCATCAGTAAGTGCTTCAAGATCAGGTGAGTCATGGAATGAAACTAAGAACATCATATATGAAGAAAGCAAATGTCATTAAAAAGACAGTTTATCCGGATAGGAATGTGGGTTACATAAGTATATACATTTATTAAAACCCATTAAAATGTATGCAAAATATCTGAGAATTTCAGATTCTCTGAAATTATACCTCAGTTAATTATACTTCAATTTTAAAAAGTGCTCCTGAGTTTCCGTCCATTAAATTCTGTTGTAAGCTGCAGATTAGTCCAAAATATTTCATCAGCAACTATAGATGCTACTAAAATACTGGCATTGGCGATTTAGCCTAAAATGTTCTGCTCTCCTGTGTCCACCTGAATGGTGTTATTCATCTTCAAAATCTAAAGTCCGGGCTCACTTCCTTTAACAAGTTCTAACTAGATCTACTCCCCAGTGACCACTATGATCCACTGTGCATTCCTCATATCCGTATCTATGACAAGAATCACTCTTATGGTTTGCTTTAATATTTACATCTTCCGTATCGTATGTAGTATTTGGTAGACACTCCAAAAATGTTTTTTTCTCAACTAAATTATAATATTTTTGTTGTCACCTCACATTTACCAAGAGAATCTGCCATTTTCTTATATTTACAAGAGATGCAAGTTGCATCTCTTGCTCATTGATGTGACATTCATCTCATGTTCTATTAATTAGTCTGTCCTGTATGTGTACCTCCTCCTCATTTGACAAATTTACTTGAATGTCTAATAGGCATCTCCGGTTTAATATATCTACATTGGACCAATTTCCATCTTTTTGGCTCCTTAGTATTGTTTCTCTTCCAGACTTCCCCAAACGGTTAGTAGCTCCAATTCCTATTGGCTCAAACCATTCAGTTACTCAAGTCGAAAAATGTTAGAGTCATCCTTGATTCCTCCCTATCCTTCTACCTTTTCCTTTTCCCAGCCAAATCGGTTAGCAAGTCCTGCTGGTTTTGCCTCCAAAATACACTCCAACCCTTCCATAACATTCCCTCTTCAGGTCTTAGGCCAAGCAACCATCTTCTTTTGCTAGTATTACTGTTATAACCACCTACCTGAACTCCTTGCTATATATTTGCCCCACTTCAATCCAATAGCTATACAACAGCCACAGTGATCTAAATATGTGAATCACATCATGTTTCTTACTCCTGTTAGAATTCTTCACTGGTTTCCCATTGCACCTAGAATAAAAGCCAAATTTCTTAGCAATGCCTACAGGGCACAACATGACCTGTTCTTTGTCTGTCTTTTCATTTATCACAAGTCATCCCCGAGACCACTCCTACGTTAAGCTCCAGCATCACCTTTTCTGCTCCTTATGCCTGCCTTGCCAATACTCTTCTTCCAGGCTTTTGTCCTTGATATTCTTCTCTCTGGAGCACTCATCACCCTTGCTCTTCATCTCGTCCTTCTCATGTCACCTTTGCACTTCTCTTAGGAAGTCTTAGTTTTTCATGTGTTTACATTTCTCTCTTCTGTCTACCCTACTGGAATGTGATCTCTGTGAGGATGGGCCTTGACTATCTCTTGTACTTTTTTAAACCCAGGACAGAGCACTGTGCCAGGCACATAGTAAATCCTCAGTAGATATCAGATGAACGAATAAATACACAGCTAACTTTTAAAATCAACAAGCATTATGTACAGGTTTCCCATACATCTTAAAGATTGTTTGGCTAGATTTTCTAGGTTGTCTTTTTCTGGTTAGCTCATTCCCAAGTTACTTCATATTTTTCACTTCTCTAAGCAGTTTTATGCTACGGCAGTACTCTCACTGGTGTTTTCAACACCTCTTAATTTAGTATCATCTGCAGATTTCATTAATTTATTGTTTACTGCCTGTTGAAGATCATTAATGAAGATGTTAAATAAAAGAAAGCAACATCATTCCCTACGTACCGCATTAGAATTACTAATCACTTAGCAAATGCTGAAAAAATAAATAAAAATAGTTCCCCTGTATATATAGAGCCTGAGCTGAGAATATTAAACTAAATGTATTTTACTCAATTCATTCGTCCACACAAACAAATATTCAAAACCCTCATTTAACTTCCAAGACCATGGAGAGAGGAAGAAAACAAATTGACTAGTTCACAAAGACCTAGCTATCTAGTGTGTTGACCCTGTTACAGAAATATGTGTAAGGTCTCTGGGAATGAGCATTATTTAAGAACAACTTCATAAAGGAAGAAATGATTAAGTAAATATTTGAAAGATTAGAAGTTCAAAATGGGGGCAGAAATGTGCCAGTGAGGTGGATAATGAGGAATGAGGAGGGAAGGGAATTCTAGACAGAGGAAACAGCAAAAAAAAAAAAAAAAAACAAGAGCAAAGACCAGCAAACTCCAGCCCACGGGCCAAATCTACCCACCACCAATTTTTGTAAATAAAGTTTTATTGGATGATAGTGATATCTATTTGTTTACTTATTATCAATGCTGTTTCACACTTCAAAAGCAGACTTGAGCAATTTTGACAAAGACCCTCTGATTTCCAAAGCCTAAAATATTTGTTGGCCTCAAAAAAATTTGTTGGCCTCAAAAAAAATTTGTTGGCCTCAAAAAAAAAAAAAAAAAAAAATTTTTTTTTTTTTTTTATATAGAGGCACAAGAAAGTATAATGTATCTAGGGAATAGGGAGCTGTTGGTGACACATTGTTTATGTGGGAGAAGGCAATAAATGAAGACAGTTGACAGGAGCCAGATGTGAAAGGGCTCATAGGCCAGGAAAAGGGTTTACACAGAGGAATCTATGTTAGGTAATCAGATGCACTGCAGAAGAAGATGGAAGGAGAAAGACTGGAGGCTGGGAGGCCAAGAAAGTGGTGAAAGAGGCTAGATAGAGAAAATGGGCATTTTGGTTCCTGTGGTTATTTAAGGGGGGTGGCGGGGGGGACAGATGCCATTTGGAAAGATTTTTTAAAGGAGATATAAATCGTTATAACTTTGTGAACATTCTGGCTTGGAAGAGTGTGAAAGGAAAGGGGAACAGATAATAGCTCCAGAATCTCTGAATTGGTTGAACTGGTGAATGATGATGGTGCCTTCCTCCAAGACTGACATTCCAAGGGAAGACTTCTGAAATAAAGGAAGGGTATGAATTGAACTTGGACATTTTGAACTTGAGATGACAGTGAGACATCCAAATGAGGTTTTCTTGTGAGCATCTGAATATATACATAAAAAAAAAAAAGAAGAAGAAGAATATATAGATCTAAAGAAATAGTGAGAGAGGTTTGACTGAATTAACAGATTTGGAAACCATTAGATAACCAAAGCTGTGATTGCTGGTGGACTTGCTGAAGGAAAGCACAGATGGTAGGAGACAGGAAAGAGATGGAGTGGCTAGAAGAGGGATGAAAGAATTGAACCCTTAAAGAACAACAGCCAGGTATAGGTAGTGTAAGAAGATCTTGCCAGCAGGTTTGTAAGGATGGAAAGAACAACTGATATCTCAGGCATCACATGAATTTTAACCCTTATCTGACACAGGTGAGTCAAACTCTTTATATTTATGTCTTTTGACGCTTTCTTCATTTGAATAAAAGCTAACTAGTTCCATTGCACAACTTCAACCCAGAATGAAGAGCATGTTGGAAGCTCATACTCTGTTTAAAGTGTCCAAATGCAAAGGCCAATTGAAATGTCTTGGGGCATCACACTGGGGGTGGGTGGAGGAGGTAAGGGGTTAGCAAGCAGACATCAATGAACGGCTCATGCTATTGCTCCTCTAAATGAAACGACGAAGGAGGAATTTTTTCTCTCTTTAAGGATACAGAAAAAGTATAGCATTTTTTGAACTCTTGCTGTGTATTAGGCATCATGCTTTGTCCAATTACAGAATATTCAAGCTGAGGGTGCTCTTGAATATCACCTGCTTCAGAGGTTGCAAACTGTGCCCTTCAGAGCCCTAGGCATGCCTTCTTGGGTGTGAAACCCCACTCCCTGTGACAGAGCCCAGATATCTACTTATTGTTTTTCCAGGGTACAAAGGGATACCATGTTTCTCAGCCTTCCTTTCGGTTAGGTGTGATGAACTGATATACCCACTTCCAGGCCTGAATCATAAAAGCCGCCTACAGGTCCTCCTCTCTCTCCATTCCCATTTGCTAGCTGGCATCAAAACCAAGGGCTACCTTGGAGGCCCTGTGACCGAGGTGGCAGAGGTCATCTGGTGACTATGTGGAGAGAGGTTTAACCACCTACTACCCATTCTCAGCTACAGATTGACTTTATGTGAGAAATAAAGTTCTCTTTTGTTACGTCACTAAGATTCTTGGCTGTTCGCTACAGGACTAGACTAAACCACTCCCCTTCAATTTAAATTGCATAAAAAGCTTCCACAAAAGCATGTGTTTAAAAAAAAGAAAGGGTTCTACTACTAATAATGTTAGAAAACTTTTCATCTAATTTAAGCTTTCCTTTTCAAAAGATGTACTGAGATTCAGACAAGCTAACTATCTTCCCAATGCCACCTGCTGAATACCTACATGGTTATACTGACTTAGGGAGAAGTTGTCCCATGAAAGTCAATGGTACATATGGTGTCACTTGACCTGACCACTAAGAGAGACTAAACTGAAGTGAAATATAGTGATTGTTTAATTAATCTACTTACCCCTGCCAGAAACAGAAGGGAGAAAACACTGAGCTGATAATTAAGTGTTCCAGCCATCTTCTCTTAATGTTTTCTAGGTACCTAACTTCTTTTCTAAGTTTCATCATAGACTTTCAGAAGGATTTTTGTCTCTGGGGTTTTATTTTAAAAAATTAAGCAGTTATTTGAAAGTAGTTGGACTCATTTAATATTGAAGAGACATCCCATCAAATGCCAACTAAATATGTGCTAAGCCCTGTAATAGATCTGGGAATGTGAAGATAAATGGTTCTTGCCCTCAAAGGACTAACGGTCTAGTAGGTAAGTCAAACATTTAACCAAAAAATACAAAACAGTGAGAAACATGCTAACAGGTATAGAAAAAACTACAGAAGGACCAAAGAAGAGTCATAACTATTTGATATTCCTTTGGTCGCATGTAATTTAATATCTTGCCTAATTTAAGTTCTTATATACGTCAAAGATTATTCATCAGCTAGGAATAAGATTCAAGAGAATAGTAATGAGTCTATTAGTTACAACCATCAGTCAGCACCTCCATATTGATTGTAACCAGTTGTTGTTGTTAGGTGCTGTTGAGTTGGTTCTGACTCATAACTACCCTATGTACAACAGAACAAAACACAGCCAGGCCCTGCGCCATTCTCACAATCATTGTAATCACTAGTACCAATGAATTTCTGCTTATGAATCATAAAAAATTAAGGTCATGTAAGGGGTTTCAACAGTAAAAGAGGAAAGAAGACCAGAACTTTGGGGTTAAAACACTTGTGGATTCTCCGTTTCTATTACACTAGAGAGATGTGATGAATTTCTGTACTTTGTCTATCACTGAGATGGAAAAGAATAATAGAATCTGAGAGATGGAAAGGACCTTAGAGATCATCTAATCCAACAAGATGAATAAACTTTTCTTTTCCATTGCCAATAAACTGGTGAAATCTGATGAATACAACTCTTTTGAGTTATGGGTGGTCTGATGAATTGGGACAGCCATAGTTCAGCATAAGGCACTAGATTTTTTCCACTCCACAAAAAAATAAACTTTTTTCATAAACAAAGTCAATTTAAATTAGGCAGCTTTCATCACGTTTATGAATATACTATCAATGTAGAAACAAAAAAAGAAAAAATACACCCTGGAACAGAAATAGACGAAAAGTCCTTTTGAGACTTTAAGAGACAAGAAATGTTATAATATTCTGCTTATTCTTTTTTAAAAGAAATTATTTCTGAAGGTGGCTAGAATATTTTCAAGATGCTATTGTGAAATGCACTTAAGAAACAAGGATTTCTTAATGGTTGATGATCTTTGTCTAATAACGAAATAGGCTTTTTAAAAAAATCTGCCTTCGACAACAATATTACAGCTATGCCAAAAAGAGAATGCTGTGCTTCCATGTGTCCTTTTCCCCAGCACCTACTCACAATTCCCAGAGCTCCTGGCTCTCCCCAGAGGGGAATTTAATCCTGGTCACTGTCATTCATTTTCATCAAAGATACTTTTTAAAAAATTTCAGTTCATAAGAAAAGCAGTTGTACAGAAGCTGAGTGTTTATCAGACGTTCTCAAATCCACTTGAACATCACAACCACCAGAAAGAGCTTTAGAAAGATACAGATTACCAAGTCCTAGCCTCAATTGCTGATTAAGCAGGTCACGCAGGGGCCTGAGAAAACAGACTTATTTACAGTTTCTTCTTTAAACTTCCCAGGTGATTCTGGTATGTAATTGGGTTTGGAACTTACGTAAATTACCAAATATTTTAATAACAGAAAAGTTACTTGCATCATTAGTGCCTCCTCATCTATTGAATGCAAAGTGTATGATAATGATACAATTTTTAAAAGAAAAAGCTTTTTTTCTTCATTATATCAAAAATAAAGAGGGCTCGGGCCCAAATTGTCTCCTAAAACACAGTATCTTTAGGATAGACGATGTAAAAGCAAACACTTGTTACCTGACACTATCTGACAATAGCTATAATTTCTTAGTTAAGTATATTCTGGAAAACTAAGAGTTGAAAGGACTCATCTACATTATATTTTGGATGGACCAGTTATTATTTTCATTTTATCTTAAGATTAGAGACTAGAGGGTGGCCATTATCTTTTCATAGAAGACATGGTGGTTTGTTTTCCAACCACTCAGTGGAGGCTACTACTTATTTTATTTTTTGATGTATTGCACTGTTTTTCTAGCTACAGGCACAATTACAAATCACCCTATAAATTGCTTTCATAACTAGAGCTCCAAGGGGGATTCAACAAGGTTTTCTGGACGTAATTACCCAACTGGAAGTTAGCCAGATTCCCAGGACTGCAACCCTTACACTTTTGAACAGGGCTGTTTGATTCTTAATAATCACACCCAGTCAGCAACTTGGTATTTAGAAATCCTTAGAAAGGAGCTTAACGCTCCATGAAAAAACATGAGCAATATCACAAGAGCAGTACTATTTCCACAGAGCTATGTATTGGGTAGGTTCCACCAGCTGACAATATAGCAAGCCTGTATTCCAAGTCATCTGTTTTTGCATTTCAGGTGTTTAGTAATTGAATACTGCAACAGATATGTATTTCTTTGAATTTTCTCTAACTTCATTTTTCTAAGAAATCCCACACCTTTCTCATAGCTTTCTTCCTACCTGTTACATGTGTCATTTTTTTTCCTTTTCAATGACAATGTTAACAATACAGCTGTCTGTGAACACAAGAATGGCCCAAGATGTCAAAATGTATTCTAATGATTTTTCACATTGAATGCATTTGATTAGTTGCAAGGGGCATCTATTGACACTGCTTGCTGTCATTTGCTACTCCAATTTTTTATTTTATTCACAGAATGAGTCTCTCCTTTCTTTACTGTGGACATGTTATTGGAACTGGGCTCCAGTGAGATCTGGTGCTGTCTCCTCTGAGCACATCATGGTTCACTGGTTTTCAGTATGGCTTTTTAGGCATCATGCTGTCATCCCCTCATCCTTTTCCTCTAATTAAAAGTCCTTCAGCAAAACAACTCTTCTCAATGTTGTTCCAAATAAGTCCTAAACATATCTCATCTGGTAGGCCTTCTCTCCTCTTCTCTCTTTATCCAGATGCTTCCCAGAGGAGCTGGGTGATTAATAACTTGAGCTCAGGAGTCATACTCACAAGGTTCAAATCCAAGCTTAGTTGTTTACCAGCTGTATGTCTTTGGACAGCTTACTTGGCCTCTCTGTACCTCCACTGTCTTATCTGTAACCCTGAGGAGACTATAAATACTTAATACATTGAGTTATATTGAGGATGTAATAGGTTTACAGTATTATTTATTATCCTTCACGTCCCTTCTCTTTTGTGAAGCCTTCTCCTATTGCCTCAGGCCACAAATACTCCCACCGCCTCATCCTATACTACTTAATGAGTAAATGTATATAGACACTTACTTAATAGGCGTGGTAACACACATTACCATATATATGTAAGATCTCCCTCAAGAGACTGTTATTGCTGTTAGGTGCCGCCAAGTCAATTCTGACTCATAGCAACCCCATCTGACAGAGTAGAACTGCCCCACAGGGTTTTCTAGGCTGTAACCTTTATGGCAGCAAATCACCAGGTCTTTCTTCCACAGAGCCACTGGGAGGACTCGAACCTCCAACCTTTCGGTTAGCAGCTGAGCTTTTAACTGTTGCACAACCAGGGCTCCTTTCAAGAGATTGGGCAGCCAGATTTTTAGATTCCTATATTGAACACAATATTTGCCATATAGTACATAAATAAAAAATATTTTTGGCTATTGATGCTAAGTCTTTAAAAAGCTAAAAAGAAAAGTGGTAAGTTCTTTAAAAAAAACTAAGTCTGACAATACAATTGCAAATAAATTCCATCAAGAAGAAAAGAAATGCCTAAAGAAACCAATCCTCTGAGAAGCTCAAGTTTTAAAAATGGAAATATTCAAAGGATGGCAAGAAGGGCTTTTAACCGGATGAAAGTTGCGTGGACTTATAAGAACTGTTTCAGGAAGGCAAAAGCCCCAAGTGAACTGAGGCCGATGAAAAAAAATGTGAGGGACAGCAAAGAAGGCTTTTACAGTTTTATTCAGAACATGAAGTTGACAGGGATAAGGAGCTTGCTGCCTTGGGCTGGCGGTATAATTCGATGGATAACCAAGAGGAAAGGGAATCCATCTTTGTAAAAGTGGAGGATTTCCAAACTGAAAGGGATATAGCGTAGATTAGTGAAAATGAACAGTAGCCAGAGGGAGATAAAGAGCTCTGAGATCAAAGACAAAGAATGGAGGGAGGTAGGCCAGTGGCGAAGGAATATGAGGCCTTGGGTTTGAACCCTGGTTCTGGTTATCATTCACTCTGTGACTTGGGCAGGCTACTTAGCCCTTCGCTGCCACAGCTTTTTGATCTTCAAACAGGGATAAAATGTTTTGTGTGTGTGTGTGTGTGTGTGTGTGTGTGTGTGTGTATGATCAGTTGTTTTTACCATTTAATACAATGGCAAACTTGCCAACAAATAACATCCAAAGGTCATTCTATGTGTCACCCAGTACTATTTGCAAAGCTTCTATTTGCAAGAAAGTGGTATCCAACCATTTACACGTTGGTACAACAATTTCTTTTTAAAATACAGCATTTTTTTTAGAGCAGTTTTAGGATTTCAGAAAAATTGTGCAGAAAGGACTTGTTCCCATGTCCCCCTCACCCTTGCACACTTTAACTCCCATTATTGGCATCTTGCATTTTTTTTTTTTAATAACTTTTATTAAGCTTCAAGTGAACGTTTACAAATCCAATCAGTCTGTCACATATAAGTTTACATACATCTCACTCCCTACTCCCACTTACTCTCCCCGGCATCTTGCATTTTGATAAATGCTTTCTTCATGAGAAATTTGCAAGAATTAAAAAAAAATTTTTTTTTTTTAACATTTAGCCCAGTGGAGTTGCTGAATAAATTGTACAATGGTTGTTGTGATTAAAAATAATGACACAATAATTGTTGTTGTTGTTAGGTGCCATCGAGTGGGTTCCAACTCACATAGTCCCAATGTACAACAGAACAAATCACTGTTCGATCCTGGGCCATCCTCACACAATCGTTGTTATGTTTGAGCCTGTTGTTACGTCACTGTGTCAAACCGTCTTGTCTAAGGTCTTCCTCTTTGTCACTGACACTCTTCTTAATCAAGCATGAGGTGCTTCTCCAGGGACTGGTTCCTCCTGATAACATGTCCAAAGTACATGAGATGAAGTCTTGCCATCCTTGCTTCCAAGGAGCACTCTCGCTTTATTTCTTCCAAGACAGACTTGTATGTTCTCCTGGCAGTTCATGGTATATTCAATAATCTTTGCCAACACCATAATTCAAAGGTGTCAGTTATTTCATCTTCCCTATTCCCTGTCCAGCTTTTGAGTGCATATAAGGCGAATGAAAATATCATGACTTGGGTCAGGCACACCTTAGTCCCCAAAGTGACATCTTTTGTTTTTGAATATTTTAAAGAGGTCTTTTGCAGCCGATTTGCCCAATGCAATATGTCGTTTTATTTCCAGAATGCTACTTACATGGGTGTTGATTGTGGACCCAGGTAATATGAAATCCTTGAAAACTTCAATATTTTCTCCATTTAGCATGGCATTGCTTATCGGTCCAGTTGCGAGGATTTTTGTTTTCTTTATGTTGAGGCCTAATCAATACTGAAGGCTGTAGTCTTTGATCTTCATCAGTAAGTGCTTCAAATCCTTTTCATTTTCAGCAAGCAAGGCTGAGTCATCTGCAGATCACAAGTTGTTAATGAGTCTTCCAACAATCCTGAGACCATATGCTTCTTCATATCGCCCAGCTCTTCAGATTATTTGCCCAGCATACATATTAAATAAGTATGGTGAAAGGATGCAGCCCTGACGCAAACCCTTCTTGATTTTAAACCATGCAGTGTCCCCTTGCTCTGTTTGAACGACTGCCTCTTGGTCTATGTACAGGTTCCTCAGGAGTACAGTTAAGCATTCTGAAATTTCCATTCTTTGCAGTATTATCTATAATTTGTTACGATCCACACAGTCATGTGAACACTTTTGCATAATCAGTAAAGGACAGGTAAACATACTCTAGTATTCTCTGCTTTTAGCCAGGATCCATCTGACATCAACAATGATATCCCTCATTCCAAGTCCTCTTCTGAATCTGGCTTGAATTTCTGGCAGTTCTCTATTGATATACTGCTGCAACCTGCTTTTGAATTATCTTCAGCAAAGTTTTACTTGCGTGTGATCTTAATGATATCGTTCAATACTTTTCCCATTCGGTTGGGTCAGCTTTCTTTGGAATGGACAAAAATATGTATCTTTTCCCGTCAGTTGGCCAGGTAACTGTCTTCCAAATTCCTGGCACAGATGAGTGAACACCTCTAGTGCTGCATCCATTTGTTGAAACATCTCAGTTGGTATTCTGTCTATTCCTGGAAACTTGTTTTTCACCAATGCCTTCAGTGCAGCTTGGACTTCTTCCTTCTTGATCATATGCTACCTCTTAAAATGGCTGAATGTCAACCAGTTCTTGCTGGTACAGCGACTCTCTGTATTCCTTCCATCTTCTTTTGATGCTTCCTCTGTCCTTTAATATTTTCCCCATAGAATCAATCCTTCATTATTGCAACTTGAGCTTCTGTTCAGTTCTTTCAGCTTGAGAAATGCTGAGCATGTTCTTCCCTTTTGGTTTTCTAATTCTGAGTCTTCTCAAGCTTCCCTTTGAAATCTTCTGTTCAGCTCTTTGACTTCATCATTTCTTTCATTCACTCTAGCAATTCTACATTCAAGAGCAAGTTTCAGAGTCTCTTCTGACATTCATTTTGGTCTTTTCTTTCTTCCCTATTTTTCATGACCTTTGCTTTCTTCATGTATGATGTCCCTGATGTCTACCCACAACTTGTCTGGTATTCAGTCATTAGCATTCAATGCATCAAAGCTATTCTTGAGATGGTCTCCAAATCCAGATGGGATATACTCAAGGTTATATTTTGGCTCTCACGGACTTGTTTTAATTTTCTTCAGCTTCAACTTAAACTTGCATATGAGCAATTGATGGTCTGCACTGCAGTCAGCCCCTGGCCTTGTTCTGACTGATGATATTAAGCTTTTCTATCGCGTCTTTCCACAGATGTAGTTGTATTTGATTCCTGTGTTTTCCATTCAGTGATGTCCACATGTATAGTAGCTCTTTACATTGTTGAAAAAGGTATTTGCAATGAAGAAGTTGTGGGTCTTGCAAAATTCTATCATATGATCTCCAGCATCGTTTCTTATCACCATGGCCATATTTTCCAGTTATAGATCCTCCTTCTTTGTTTCCAACTTTCATATTCCAACAACCATTAATTATCAATGCATCTTGATTGTATCTTTGATCAATTTCATGCTGCAGAAATTGGTAAAGATCTTCAATCTCCTCATCTTTGGCATTAGTGGTTTCTGTATAAAGTTGATTAATAGTTGTATTAACTGTCTTCTTTGTAATAATCATAGTGCTGTAATAAAGAGCATCCAGGTTCTCTTAAGGGCTTCGGGTCTGCTATCTTGCATAAACTATATCCCAAGGGCCCAAGACAAATTTCCAAGGGGATTGCCTAACCTCCACAGGCAGGATCTGAAGAAACAGAGAAACCTAAATACATACTACATGACAGGAGGCCCGCAAATGTGCCTAGTTTTCAAACAAGGTAAGGAGAAAGGTGGAGTTCATGAACTACAGACCAGCTAATTTGAATGGTTTGAAGTGCATTGAAAAGGAAGAATTATGGCTAAGATGTGCAGCAAGAACAATGGCCTCATCTCATTTCCACCCTGTTCCCCCAACACACGTTTTTTTATTCTTAACCAAGTTACTAGAGCAGGAGATGAGAAAATGAGCTCCATTAGGCTAAGGATCTTTTGTTCACCACCACTCCTCAATGCCTGGCGCATGGCAGTCATTCAATGATTCTTTTGAATGAGTCAGTGAATTAATAAACAAATAAATAAATGAAATGGGATAGGCATGCTTTATCTATATTTCTCTAAGACCCTCAACAGAATATCCTAATATCCTTTGGATAATATGGAGAAACAGAAAGAAGGAAGTACAATGAGGGAGAGTCATAACTGGATGAATAGTGTACCTAAACGGAATCAATTAACCATTGATGTCCATCTAGACTGGTATCCATGGCTCTGTTCTATTCAATATGTCTTTTAAATCAGCAACTGAGATGAATATATAGAAGACATGTTTATCAGTTTTACTGATGACTCGGAGTTTGGAAAGCCAGTGAATACCCTGGAATTAGGGTATTAGGATTTGAGCATATTTGAATAGGCTGGAACAATAAGGCAGAACCAGGAAGATAAAATGTTTTAACATAATACCAACGTCTAAATGCTACATTAAAATATAGGTATACAAAGGGCTTCTACAACCTTATTTTGTGAGTCCTCATAACAGCACCTTTTTTTTTATAAACAAGAAAACCAAATCTTATAAATGTAATGATTTGCCTAAATTTTTTTAATTTGATAGTTACTGTGTGCCAACAATGTGCCAGGCAGTATTCTAGATATTGGGATTCAGCAGTAAACAAACAGGCCTGTCCTTAAGGAGCTTCTGTTTTAATTGGGAAAGACAAACAATAAGTAATGAAGCAAGTGAACATGTATAGAGTTTGTTGTTGTTAGCTGCCATCAAGCTGACTCTGACTCATGGCTACTCCATGTATAACGGAACAAAATGCTGCCCAGGCCTGCACCATTTTCACGATCATTGGTATGTTTGAGTCCACTATTGCAGCCGTTCTGTCAACCCATCTCACCGAGAGCTTCCCTAACCTTCACTGACCCTCTGCTTTGCCAAATATGATGTTCTTCTCCAGTGATCAGTGCCCCTCAATGATGCATCCAAAGTAAAGGAGTCAAAGTCTTGGGAAATAGGCCGTGATCCGTAGGGTTTTCATTGGCTAATTTTCAGAAACAGACTGCCAGCCCTTTCTTCTTAATCTGTCTTAGTCTGGAAAAAAGAAGCTCTGCTGAAATCTGTCTACCATTGGTGATCCTGATGGTATTTTAAATACCAATCGCAAAGCCACCACTGTACGACAAACTGACGGATGGGTAGTGAATGTAACATCACAGGCGGTGAAAATAAGGCAGGCTACCGAGGACTGAGGGGTGCTATTTTATATAGCGTGGTCATGGAAGGCCCCTCTCAGAAGGGGACACTTGAACAGAGATTCAAAAGCACTGAGGGAGTATGCCACACAGAAATCTGGTAGAAGGGATTTGTATAGAGGCAACCAGTGGAAAGGCCCTGAAGGAGCGTGCTTAGTGTGTTTGAGGAGCACAAGAAGTCCAGGGCAGTGAGAATGGAGTTAAACACAGGGGAGTGTAGTGGAATCAAAGGGAGAGGCAAGGACGTGGGAGAGAAGGGACAGATTTTGCAGGACCCTGTAGGCCTTATGTTAGCTTTTGCTCTGAATGAAATGGGTGACACTGGAAGAATTCTGAACATAGGACTAACATGCTCTTACATGATTTAAAAGTATCACTGACTGCTGTATACAGAATACATGGAAAAGGGACACATGTACAAGTGGGGAGACCAGTTAGGAGGCTGTTGTAACAATCCAAGCTAGAACGATGGCACTTAAACCTGGGAGGTCATGATGAAGGTGGAGAGAAATGATCAGCTCCTAGACGTGTTTGAAGGTGGAGCTGGTAGGAATTTTAAGAGAGTGGTTAAAGACTTGCAGCACTCACTGATGAAGATCAAAGACTACAGCCTTCAGTATGGATTATGCCTCAACGCAATGAAAACAAAAATCCTCATAACTGGACCAATAAGCAACATTATGATAAACGGAGAAAAGATTAAAGTTCTGAAGGATTTCATTTTACTTGGATCAACAATCAACACCCATGGAAGCAGCAGTCGAGAAATCAAATGATGCATTGCGTTGGGCAAATCTGCTGCAGAAGACCTCTTTAAAATATTAAAAAGCAAAGATGTCACCTTGAAGACTAAGGTGGGCCTGACCCAAGCCATGGTTTTGTCAATTGTCTCATATGCATGCAAAAGCTGGACAGTGAATAAGGAAGACTGAAGAAGAATTGATACCTTTGAACTATGGTTTTGGTGAATAATATCGAACAGACCATGGAATGCCAAAAAGAATGAACAAATTTGTCTTTGAAGAAGTACAACCAGAATGCTCGTTAGAAGCAAGGATAGCGAAACTACATCTCACATATTTTAGACATGTAATAGGGAGGGATCAGTCCCTGGAGAAGGGCATCATGCTTAGTAAAGTAGAAAGTCAGTGAAAAAGAGGAAGACCCTCAATGAGATGGATTGACACAGTGGCTGCAACAATGGGCTCAAGCGTAACAATGATTATGAGGATGGTGTAGGACTGGGCAGTGTTTCATTCTGTTGCACATAGGGTCGCTATGAGTTGCAACTGACTCAACAGCACCTAACAACAGCAACAATGACAGTCAAGGCTGACTGCAAGTTTCCAGGTCTGAGTACCAAAAGGATGAGCTGCCATTTCCCATTTGCTGAGTGGGGAAAGACAGCTAATTAGTGGCAGAGCAAGAACTTGAATTCAGGTTATAATGCATCCAAAGTAAATGAATCAGTGTCTTGGGCAATATTCTGTGATCAATAAGGTTTTCACTGGTTAATTTTTGGAAGTAGATTGTCAGGCCTTTCTTCCTAGTCTGTCTTAATCTGGGGGTTCCACTGATAGAAGCTGTGCCTCCTCTGGAAGCTGTACCCTTGTGCAGTGCTCAGTCCATTCATCCAAGACCCTACAGGAATAAATAGCTGCTGTTCTAGAATTAAAACCAAAACCCAAAAAGTAATCATTCTTCATGAGTATAGGATGGGGTAGGTGACTTAGCAGTCATATAATTAAGTCTTAAAAGTTTTAGAGGAGAACAAACCAAGATTAACCAAAACACTAATACACTATCATATTGCTTTATAAGAACATTTCTTGACCACAATAGGTTAAAGCATGGCTAGTCACCACCAGGCCTGAAGCAGCATGTTCAATTCTCAGGGCTGTACTTTTAGAAGAAAAACAGACAAAAGAGAAAGAATTTAGAGGTCAGCAGCTCAAACAGAAGGGTATTCAAAGACTTAAAGGTAGAGTGAGACAGGGTTGGAGAAAGGTCAAGGCGAGACAGCAGCGTGAGGGAAATTTTCTGTGAAATGGAGGCTAACTATGCCTATTTCACAGGCCGCTCATATGATTAAATGTGATAATGTATATGAAACCACTTTGTTAGCTAGCAAATGCTCTGCAAATGTTAGGTATCATTATTAAAATTGAAGGCCTGTCACTTAGAAGAGGTTTTTAGATTTGTTCTGTGTGGCCCTAAGAGGTAGAGGTAGGACAAAGAGCTGGAAGCATTTCTGTTAAGAAGGACTTCCCACAGATGAAAGGGGCTGTTTCAGTCAAATGACTTCCTCTTCCTCACATCTGTAGATGGTTAAAGGCTGACTAGCTGAAGACATAACAGGGATGTTAGAGGGGAGTTCTCCCATTTAATGGTCTATAAGTTCGATGTTTTTTTAACAACTCTGAAACTATGCTTTTTAACAACTCTGAAACTACAGCAGTAGCCTAACATTTTCTTCTTATTATTGTTTCTCTCTCAGGTCCTTGGCCATGTTCATCCCACAAAAAAATAATTCTGCTCCTCCAATTAACTGGTAAAGCCACAAATGACCATACCAAACAGGCCAGTTATGCCACGTAACTAGTTTTCTAATAGTACTAATTACAGGAGAGTTTAGAGAAGTGTATTCTCTCTAACTCATCCAAGGCCTACAATCAAATAGAAGACAAGTATAATTATCTGTGGTGAAGTGAATTACTTAATATGGCCCTTTTAGCCATAGTCTTTATAACTCCTACCAAATGACTGGGTGGAACTATGCAAATGAGGTGCTTTTGACCCATCAAGGGGGTTAGATAGCTTGCTAATAATGTAAATAATGTGCATGGCACCCTTGTGGGGGTGGGGCCATGCAAATAAGATGTATAGAACCCTAACAAAGGGATTGGTCAGCTTTGCCATCCTGCTGGGCTTAAAATGAACCATCCCAGAGGTGGGAAGGGAGGCTTTCACAACCACCAAAAAAGAAGAGCCAGGAGTGAAGTGCCTCTTTGGATCCGGGATCCCTGCACGAGAACCTCCTAGAGCCAGGAAAACAAGACAGCTGTAACACAAAAGATACAAGCAGGTGAAGAGAAATGGTGACAGCTGAGGCAGGAGACCAGCAGGAGACAGTGCAGTGGGCTTCCTAGCCCACAAAGCAAGAAAGCTGAATGCCTTCAGGCCAGAGGCTTGCTGGCAGAGTAGGGTGGCCCCAGCCACTTGGTAGAAGTAGGTTTGCCAACCTATGGAGCTAGAGCTATGTATCTTCAGGCCGAGATCTACTGGTGGAGTGGGGAGGGGGGTGCCTCTGGATACTTACTGGCAGAAATAAAAGAGCTATGTAGCTCTTGCCCAAGCAGGGCAGAGGCTGGGCCAAGGGGCCAAGGGCCAGAGAAAGGCCTGCGTGCCAGCATGGCTGAGAAGCGGCTGTCCTGATCAAAGAACCGTTATCCTGAGTGTTTCTGAACCTGAATTGTAACCTGTTACTTCCCTAATAAACCCCATAACTGTGAGTATGGTCTGTGAGTTCTGTGTGACCATTGCAATGAATTACTGAACCCAGTAGAGAAGTAGGAGTGCGGTGGGAGGGACAGTTGGTGTCAGAATTGGTAAAAAGGTTGGAGAGAGGAGGTATGTCTTACCTCTATCTCATAGGAATCAGCCTTAGGCTATTGGTCTTGATTCTCCTTCCCACTTGTGAAGTTAGAGGAGGATGTCAGAAGCTCCTACCATAACGGTCTTGCAATATCTCACCAAACCATGGTAGTATGTTTAAACCAGTGAAACTTTTCTTTTAAAAAAGTAGAAACAATATAAATTATTATTAGATAACTGATAAACACCACAACGATGAAATGTTCTTGCTAGGGTGAAATAATTGAGATGATAATTAGGCATAATTAGTGTTATTATGAGTCAACCATATTTCAATGAAAAGAAAACATATTCAGCTAAAAGGATATAATTTTGTTGTTGATACTGTACAAATCTTTTTCTGGTTCAGCGAGGTCACTCATTGTTTATTTGCCAATCAATTATTTTAGAAATGGCTGGAGTTTCCATTTTAACAAAAGACTATTTTAACAAGCAGCAGAGCTTTTAGAAGACCCCCTCCTTGATATAACAAGGAGCCCTGGTGGCACAGTGGCTAAAGCATCCGACTGCTAGAAGAAAGGTCAGCAGTTCGAACCCACCAGTAGCTCTATGGGAAAAAGATGTGACACTCTGCTTCCTTAAGGATTTGAGCCTCGGAAACCCTAGGGCAGTTCTACTCTGTCCTTACTTATGGAGTCAATATGAGTCGGAATCAACTCAATAGCAACGGGTTTAGTTTTTTGTTTTGGGGTTTTTTTTGCTTTTCTTGATGCATTCGAAATCTTTTCACTGGTTCTTGTCACTGTCTCTCTAATAGTCATATCTCATAATGACTATTTTCGAGTGTCACAGCCAAGCCCACATCCTAAAAATGGCAGGAACAAGATGACAGTATTTAGAAGAAAGGATTACTTTATTTTCACTGTCTTATTGTACCACTCATACATCTGGCAGGAGGTGGGGGATAATATTTTATCATAGAAAACAATCTTTTTTTATTTTCCCAGCTTATCTGCAATTTTAAAAGTTGCATTTATTAAATAGACCAAATTCTTGTCTACATTAAATCTCCAGAAGATTTTGTTTTGTTTTGTTTTGTTTTGTTTTCCTACATCTTTTTAAAAGAATTCTTAAAATCTTAGAAGAAAAGGGGGAGGGAATCTTTATAAGCAAGAAAGCTTGTGGAAGGCAGATCAACAATAAAAGAAGATACAGAAATAGTACAGTAATAGAAGAAGTTAGGCAACTGCTTTGTAGAAGTAAAAGGAGAAAATTCAAATACACAAATAGACACACAAATCTTTGATCTAAGACCTAAGAACCTGGAAGGTTACAGTAAGAAAACACAAGTTGAGGCCCAGTATGGTGGGTTTAAATTCTAGAATTGAATATGTTTTCTAAAAGGAAATAAAGGCACTTCTTCAAAAATATTCTCTAAAATGTGGTTAGAAAAAAGAAGGCTCTAGAAGGAAATTTACTAACTATGGTCACAGGATGGAATAGCAATGATCCCAGAATTTCAGCAATCAAAATGGGAAATCACATTTTTATATCTCTTGATATAACCCTTATCCTGGGGTTTGTAGGGGAGAATTTCTAAAAAAGTTACGGTAGGGAAAAATAAAAATTCACCTAAGTAAAAAAAATCCTGAACTCATCTATGATAATCAATACTTCACATAGAAGCCTCTAAAGCCCAAAGGCCACCTTAGACATAAATTCTAATAAAGACATACAGAATCTTCAGTTTAAATGATATAAAGAAATATGAGGATCACTGACATAAATAAACTACATGATGCTTAGAGCTAGATAATAGTCTTTGCATAGTTCTTTATATCTCTCAATGCACTTATCAATAATTTATCAGGAAAATGTCAAAATGTCCTTGTCAGGAAGTGTACAGGATAATGGCACTTGCTTTTAATAACAGTTCATGCAAGAGGCTGCAAAATGACAGTCAGTTGTTCAAGGCACGCTTCCAATTCTTCCATCTAGCCACCTACTTACATATTATGAACTAAAAATCAAGGGAACAAAAAAATGAGTCCTTTAAAAACGCAGCCTTCCACAGTGAAATGCAGAGGAAGCGTGGTCTTGTAACTGGCATATTTTATCACTGTTCGATAGATAAGGACTCTAAGAAATATTCTGAAACTCTCGTTTTGCCAACAAACCTCCAAGTGATCACATATTATTTCCTTAGTTCAATCAGGTTAATATTTTTACCTCTGTCATCTCCTGCCCTTCCAGATGTCATCTTTTCCCCCTAATGAAACATGAGGATGTGGTTACAAAGTACTGTGCATGACTGGTAACAAGCACAGCAGAATGTATGTCTGAAAGAATGATATCTCCTTCAAAGGAATAGCAAAACATTGTGAGCACAGACAGTTAAGGTAGGATTAAACAAGAACCCTGCCTCCCCATGTTTGAAGGACATTTAACCGGAAGTGTAATTTGTAAAATGGGAGATGGAAAACACAGTTTTTACTTTTTTGCTTTGCCTTGATTTTCAATAATCAGTGTTATGACTATTGTGACTTATTTCAGTGAATACATTAGTGTTTCAGCTGCCATAAGCCTATCGAGTAAGTGCTTAACTCCTTGTGATCAGAAAGCACAGGTATACATACCTTATAAAAATTGTCATTTTATTTTCTAGATATTCATCCATCCACCCATACGTGATGTTGTTGTCAGGTGCCATCGAGTCAGTTCTGACTCACAGCAACCCTGTGCACAACAGAACGAAATACTGCCCAGTCCTGTACTATCCTCAGAATCGTTGTTATGCTTGAGCTCATTGTTGCAGCCAATGTGTCAATCCGATTCTTTGAGGGCTTTCCTCTTTTTTGCTGACCCTTTATTTTACCAAGCATGATGTCCTTCTCCAGGAACTGATCCCTCCTGACAACATGTCTAAAGTATGTGAGACGCAGTCTCGCCATTCTTGCTTCAAGGAGCATTCTGGTTGTACTTCTTCAACACAGATTTGTTCATTCTTTTGGCAGTCCATGGTATATTCAATATTCTTTGCAATGCCACAATTAAAAGGTGTCAATTTCTCTTCAGCCTTCCTTATTCACTGTCCAGCTTTCACATGCATATGAGGCGATTGAAAACACCATCCCTTCAGTCAGTCTTCCAAATTTCTTGGCAAAGATGAATGAGCACTTCCAGTGCTGCATCCATTTGTTGAAACATCTCAACTGGTATTCCATCAATTCCCAGAGCCTTGTTTTTTGCCAGTGCCTTCAGTGCAGCTTGGACTTCTTCCTTCAGTACCATCGGTTCTTGATCATATGTTACCTCCTGAAATGGTTGAATGTCAAAAAATTCTTTTTGGTATAGTGACTCTTTGTATTCCTTCTATCTTCTTTTGATGCTTCCTGTGTCATTTAGTATTTTCCCCACAAAATCCTGGAATTTTTGCTTCAGTTCTTTCAGTTTGAGAAAAGCTGGGCGTGTTCTTCCCCTTTGCTTTTCTATCTCCAGGTTTTTGCACATGTCATCATAATACTTTGTCTTCTCAAGCTGCCCTTTGAAATCTTCTGTTCAGCTCTTTTACTTCATCATTTTTTCCATCCATATATACATTCCTACGTATATCCATCTTTTTGTAGCTAACTACTATGAAACAGATACCATATTAGGTGCTGATGATATGTCAATAAATACAAACTTAACTTTCAAGAAGCTCACAATCTAATGGTGGTATCTGATCCAAGGTCTAATTTGCCAACATTCATGTAAACATGGTGTCAAAGAAGTGAAGCCAACTCTAAGTTTATATTTGTGTTAGTCAGCTAATCAATGAACCTAATATTAAATGGGATAAAAAATGTGATCTGTTCAAGACATTTCTAATTTCTGCCCTAGCTCTGTGAGTATTTGAAACTTTTCATATGGCATGTTACTGAATGTGGATGGGATACAATTTAAGTTCCTGTCCAAAGGATACTGGAAGATGATGTAAGAGCATAAATCATCAGGGGAAAAGAAAAGGCCAAGGAATAAAATACTGTAGCAGTTAAGTGTAGAAGAGACCACACCTAACTGATGGAATCCAGAAAACCGTCTTGGAGGAAAAGCATCCTACTGTTGATACAACAAATTGTAGAGAAGTTAATTGCAGTTCACTAAAGATTTTACTTTCAAGTTTTTAAAAATCAATGAATAATTAATTAAACTAAAGAACTCTCATTTCTATACCAATGTCTATATTTCCTTAGAAAATGAAACAAACAAACAAAAAAGAAGGAGCTTCACATTTGACCAGTTTCTCACTATAATTTGTATTCCTGAAACTTTCTGACTGTTAGTGTCAATAGCAGACTGATACCATTGAAGTATTCAGGATGCTATAGTTTTAGAACAAAAGAGAGAAAATGCATTCACACACAAAAATAGCACAGAAAGTATGAGAAATACATGACTCAAGACTAAGCATATATCAGGGTAGGAAGGCAAATGAGAATATAAGTGAATTAGAGATTAGAATAATTATATTTATAGGTAAAATGTATTTCTGCATCCAAAGAATGTCCACAACCTTCAATGATTATTTATCATGTACGAGACACTGTGCGAGGCATTGGGGATATACAAATTAATAAAACCATGCCTAAACTCCAGGCATCCACAGCCCGGAAAGACAATAATATGAATACAAAGTAATATCATAGCGTGGTACAGCACAATGATGGAACTGCAAACATATTTTAACATATTAGATCATGAAATCTGGAGGAAGACTGTGCCATACATCAGAATCTGCCTTTGCACCTCAGTTACCTTGTCTCTACAGTGGGGATGATAATAGTGCTTTATCAGATTGTTTTGTTGTTCCGACTCACAGTGACCCTATGTACAACAGAATAAAACACTGCCCAGTCCTGCACCACCTTCACAATTGTTGCAGCCACTGTGTCAATCCATCTCATCAACGGTCTTTTACTTTTTTGATGACTCTCTGCCTTACCATGCATGATGTCTTTCTCCCAAGAATGGACCTTTCATAACATGTCCAAAGTACATGAGGTGAAGTCTCACCATCTACGCTTCCAAGGAGCACTCTGGCTATATTTCTTCCAAGACAGACTTGTTCCTTTTTCTGGCAGTCTATGGTATTTTCAGTATTCTTTACCAACCCCATAATTTAAAAGCATCAATTTTTCTTTAGTCTTCCTTATTCATTGTCCAGCTTCCCCATGCATATGAGCTGACTGAAAATATCATGGCTTGGCTCAGTCACACCTTGGTCCTCAAAGTGACATCTTTGCTTTTTAACACTTCAAAGAAATCTTTTGCACCAGATTTCTCCAATGCAATATGTCGTCTGATTTCCAGACTTCCATGGGCATTGACTGTGGATCCAAGTAAGATGAAATCGTTGACAATGTCAGTCTGTTCTCCATTTATCATGATGTTGCTTATTGGTCCAGTTCTGAGGACTTTTGTTTTCTTTATGTTGAGGTGTAATCCATACTGAAGGCTGTAGTCTTTCACCTTTATCACCAGTAGGTGCTTCAAGTCCTCTTCACTTTCAGCTACCAAGGTTGTCATCTGCATATTGCAGGTTGTTAGTAAGTTTTCCTCCAACCCTGAGGCCACAGTCTTCTTCAAATAGTTCAACTTCTTGGATTATTTGCTTAGCATACAGATTGAATAAGTATGGAGGAAGGACACAACTTTGGCAAGCACCTTTCTTGATTTTAAGCCAGGCAGTATCCCCTTCTCTGTTTGAACAACTGTCTCTTGGTCTATGTACAGGTTCCTCCTGAGCACAATTAAGTGTTCTGGAATTCCTATACTTTGCAATGTTATCCATAATTTATTATGATCCACACGGTCGAATGCCTTTGCATAGTCAATGAAACACAGGTAAACATCTTTCTGGTATTCTCTGCTTTCGGCCAGGATCCATCTGATATCAACAATGATATCCCTCATTCTAAGTCTTTTTCTGAATCCAGTTTGAATTTCTGACAGTTCCCTGTCAATGTACTGTTGTAGCTGCTTTTGAACGATCTTCAGCAAAATTTTACTTGAGTGTGATATTAATGATATTGTTTGGAAATTTCCACGTTCTGTTTGATCATCTCTTTTTGAAGTGGGTAAATATGGATCTCTTCCTGTGGTTGGCCAGGTAGCTGTTTTCCAAATTTCTTGGCATTTCCAGCACTGCAGCCATTTGTTGAAACATCTCAATTGTTATTCCGTTAATTCCTGAAGCCTCGTTTTTTGCCAATGCCTTCAGTGCAACTTGCATTTCTTCCTTCAATACCTTCAGTTCTTGATCATATGCTACCTCCTGAGATGGTGGAACATCGATCAGTTCTTTCTGAGACAGTGACTCTGTGTATTCCTTCCATCTGCTTTTGATGCTTCCTACATCATTCAATATTTTGCCCATAGAATCCTTCAGTATTACAACTCAAGGCTTAAATTTTTTTCTTCAGTTCTTTCAGCTTGAGAAATGCCAAGCGTGTTCTTCCCTTTTGGTTTTCTAACTCCAGGTTTTTGCACATTTAATTATAATACTTTGTCTTCTCGAGCTGTCCTTTGAAATCTTCTGTTCAGCTCTTTTACTTCATCGTTTCTTCCATTTGCTTTAGCTACTCTACAGTCAAGAGAAAGCTTCAGAGTCTCTTCTGACATCCGTTTTGGACTTTTCTTTCTTAATATCTTTTTAATGACCTTTTGCATTCATCATATATGATGTCTTTGATGTCTTCCCACAACTTGTCTGGTATTCAGTCATTAGTGGTCCATGTATCAAATCTATTCTTGAGATGGTTTTCAAATTCGGGTGGTATATATTCAAGGTCATATTTTGGCTCTCGTGGACTTGTTTAATTTTCTTCAGCTTCAACTTGAACTTGCATATGAGCAACTAATGGTCTGTTCTGCAGTCACCCCCTGGCCCTGTTCTGACTGATATTGACTTTTCCATCATGTCTTTTTACAGATGTAGCTTATTTGATTCCTGTATTTTCCATCAGTGAGGTCCATGTGTATAGTCACTGTTTATGTTGTTGAAAAAAGTTATTTGCAATGAAGAAGTTATTGGTGTTGCTAAAAATTCTATCATGCAATCTCCAGTGTCGTTTCTATCACCAAGGCCATATTTTCCAACTACTGATCCTTCTTCTTCATTTCCAGCTTTGCTTTCCAATCACCAGTAACTATCAATGCATCTTGACTGCATGTCTGATCAACTTCAGACAGCAGAAGTTGGTAGTAATCTTCAGTTTCCATATCTTTGGCATTAACTTAGTGGTTGGTGTGTAAATTTGAATAATGGTCATATTAACTGGTCTTCCTTGTAGGCATACAGATATTATCCTATCACTGATAGCATTGTACTTCAGGATAGATCTTGAAATGTTCTTTCTGACAATGAAATGTGGTGCCATTCTTGTTCAAATTGTCATTCCTGGCATAGTAGATCATATGATTGTCTGATTCAAAGTGGCCAGTACCAGTCCATTTCTGTTCACTAATGCCTAGGATATTAGTCTTTATGCATTCCATTTTATTTTTGATGATTTCCGATTTTCCTAGATTCATACTTCACACATTCCACATTCTGATTGTTAATGGTTGTTTGCAGTTGTTTCTTCTCATTTTGAGTCATGCCACATCAGCAAATGAAGGTCCTGAAAGCTTGCCTCCACCCATGTTATTAAGGTAGATTCTACTTCGAGGAGTCATCTCTTCCCAGGTCATATTTCAAATGCCTTCTGTCTTAGTCATCTAGTTCTGCTATAACAGAAATACCACAAGTGGATGGCTTTAACAAAGAGAAGTTTATTCTCTCACAGTCCAGTAGGCTAGAAGTCTGAATTCAGGGTGCCGGCTCCAGAGAAAGGCTTTCTCTCTCTGTTGGTTCCGGAGGAAGGTTCTTGTGATGCATCAGTCTTCTCTTGGCCTGAAAGCATCTCAGTGTAGGAACCTCAGGTCCAAAGGACACGCTCTGCTCCCTGAACTACTTTCTTGGTGGTATGAAGTCCCCCAGTCTCTGCTTGCTTCACTTTCCTTTTATCTCTTGTAAGATAAAAGGTGGTACAGGCCACACCCCAGGGAAACTCCCTTTACGTTGGATCATGGATATGTCTTTAGTAAGATGTTACAATCCCTCCCTAATACTCTTTAACATAAAATTACAATCACAAAATGGAGGATAACCACACAAAACTGGGAATCATGGCCCAGTCAAACTGATACACACATTTCTGGGGGAACATAATTCAATCCATGACACCTTCCAACCTGAGGTTCTCATCTTCCAGTACTATATCAGACAGTGTTCCACTGGTATTCATAAGGTTTTCACTGGCCAATTTTTCAGAAGTGGACTGCGAGGTCCTTCTTCCTATTCTGCCTTAGTGTGGAAGCTCCGCTGAAACCTGTCCACCAAGGGTGACCCTGCTGGTATTTGAAATACTGGTGTCGAATCTTTCAGTTTCACAGGAACATGAAATCCACCACAGTATGACAAACTGACAGACACACAGTGATATAAGGTTGTAGTAAGATTTAATTAGGTAATTTATGTATTGCACTTTAGGCTAGTGTGTAGCCCATATGAAGCACTATATAAGATTAAAACCAAAAACCAACAAACAAACCCATTGCCATTGAGCCGGTTTTGACTCTTAATGACCCTACAGAACAGAGTAGAACTGCCCCATACGGTTTCCAAGGAGTGGCTGATGGATTCGAACTGCCAACCTTTTGGTTAGCAGCCACCGCTCTTAACCACTGTGCAACCAGGGCTCCTCTAATATTAGCTATTATTATTGCTGTTGTTAATTTTATACTCATAATAGTATATCCAAGTCTATACTAAATGAGGAAGGTGAAAAGTTCCAAGGTTTTTACTGTGCCTTTTCCCAGTAAAATAAATTAAACATGTTCACACATAAAGGAGCAATGTTAGTTCCATAAATACACACAAGCATCATTTCTACAAAGAAATGTTTGGGTTTTAAAGTCATTAAATCAATAGTATATGCAGGGAAAATAAATATTTTAAACCTAGAGTATGATTAATTCATGTCTGAACAGCGATCAAAACCAAAGCATAATTCAACATTAAATTTTGCTTCTCCACTGGAAAAAAGAATCAACTCAAATGTGTGTATGGATAAGCTAATCTAAGTTAGGTTTCAAATGGTTGCCACATCTGGTACAAACACCCCCTATATAGTTTTCCACCCAGCTTCCTAACTATCTAAAACTGTCAAGATAACACTAAGTTGTTGGTGGCTGGGTCACATGTCAGTTACTGTGACAGACTGTATTAGAGAGCCCCGTTTTTCACACTTCCCTCCTTCTCTTCCCTTTATCATGTGACTTTTCACTTCCTCTCCAAAGGGGTCAAGTATATTTCTTCAGCTCTTGATTTTGGTTTTGGTCATGTGATATGCTTCAGCCAATAGAATGGGTCAGTTCCGAGCTTAGTCCTCAAGACACTGGGCGTGTTTCTGTTTACATTCTTGTGCCTTCACTATAATGTGAAAAAAAGCTAGTCCCAAGAGACCAAGAGACACATGGAATGGAGATGTCCCAGGTATGCTGCCTTAACCCAACTCAAACTCAATCACAAAAACCAACCAGCTTCTGTCGAGTTGATTCCAACTAAGGGTGACTCCATGTGTGTCAGAGTAGAAATGTACTTCACAGGATTTTCAATGGCTGATTTTTCAGAAGTAGATTACCAGGCCTTTTTCAAGGCACCTCTGGGTGAACTTGAACCCCAACCTTTTGGTTAACAGCCAAGCACATTAACCATTTGTACCACCCAATCTCAGTTAATCCTCAAAAGAATGGACAAGCTAACTGACCTGTTAGCTCCTGAGAAGGCCTAGAAGATATCAGCAAAGAGACACAGTAAAGCTAAGCCTAGATCAACTGACCTCAGCCAATCCACAGGCGTGCTGTTATATTAATAAATTATTGTACATATTTTTAATAAGCCACTGAGTTTGGGGTATTTTGATGTGCAGCAAAAGCTAACACATACAGTTAAAATATCATCCATTTCAAGTAACATAAAACCCAACTCTAACTGGCTTAACCATTTTTAAAAAATATATTGTTTGATCAAGCTGAAAAAGCCAGCAGAGTCCAGGCTTCAGGTATAGTTTGATCCAGAGGTTCAAGACAGCCTTAGAATTCTAGCTTCAGTTCTCTGCAAACTGCTGTCTCTGAATTCTTCAATGTGTCAGCTTTGTCCTCAGACAAAGCTACCCTCTTGGTGGCAAAAAATGGCTGCAGCACTTCTGGGCCTGCTATCCGTACACCGTATCATCTAGAAAAAGGGTAAAGGCCTTTATTCCAGCACTTCCAACAAAAGTCCTGAGGGGCAATCTGATAGAACCCGCTTAGATCACTGCTGGCCCCTGCTCCAATTAATATAGCCAGGGGAACCCAGGCTCTGAGGGACTCCTGCGAGGTCATGAGTTCCAAACCTTGGAGGCAAAATTCGCCAAAATCCACAAATTTTTTTCAAATGTCAAGGACTGTTGGGAAGGGGAAAATAAATATGGGAGAAACAACCAAGAGTACATACAACAATACATTTCCGATCTTATGCTACATTATCATGTCTTTCTCATGCTGTGTCTCAGATATTCAAAGTTTTAGATTGTTATCACTGCCAAATACTCTTTTATTAACATTAATAACTTCTATTTATTTGAATTTACTGTATACACTCAGAGGTATACAGATTTTTTTTTTTTAGATAAGTAAAAATGTAAAGAGGTAAGAAAACAAAAGAAGTTATAATGCCGCCATTTAGCCCCGTTAACAAGAAACAGCTTCTATTTGAAATCTCTGTACCACCTGCTTTGCATCTGCCCTACCAACTGAGAAACGCAGGTCTGGCAAAGAGAGAAAATCCATTTTAAGTAGATCTGTGACAATACAGGGCTAGGAGGTCTTAACATCCGCCAAGGGTTTTAATCAATAAGACTGACAGCACAGAGCATGCCAGAAGCCAGGAAAAGAAGAGTGTGCAAAAAGCGTTCAAGAAAGAGCCTGAGCTATAAGATTCTGGTGACAAACCAGGGCCAGAGAGGGAGAGGCACATTCCACCATCTTTCTCCTCTGATCTAAGGAAAGGCGAGCGAGGAAAGGGCTGATTAGCTCAGGGAGGGTTTTTGTTCTGGCCTTTTAGAGTCCCACTTTCTCAGTCGAGGGAGAATTCTAAAACCCATTGTCTAATTTCAAAAGTTGGGTTTGAAAAACAAGACAAGCTCTTTCTTTTTGTTACCTAATTCTCAGCTGTAAACCAAAGCTTCTCGAGTGTGCATCCTTCATAACAGGCAAAGGGACTTAATTGAATTTCGCATGCCGCTTCTAAGTGGATTGCTAGGGTATACCAGGATTAATTAGTTTCATGTTATTAATTCAATTCAAAGGTTGCTGATAAACTAAGACCATCAAACTCCGTTAGGAGAGACAAAAACTTCTTAATGATGACAGCACCTTTGGGGTTGTGGATAAGTTTTATTTGGCTGTTAAAGTTCCATATTGGTTTTCTAGGATTTGTAATGGATCTGCTATGGTGGGTCAGAGAGACTGCATGACTAAAGCGATTTCCACCAAATTTTTAACTTTTCAAATCTGATATCTTAAAAAAAAAAAAAAAATCCTTGATTTCAATGGTTCTTTCTGCCTTTTTGAATGTAAAATTCTATTTTTGAAAAACAAACCCCAGAAGAATGACTCCAGCCTTTATATACACACGCAGGTAAAATGCACAAGATTAAAGAGTTTGACTTTGCCCCACCTCTATCCCCACACCTTACTGTTCTGTCACAACCATAGTACCATGATCCCTTACATGTGGAAAAAAAAAATTCTTTATGACCGAAATTTTTTATTCTGTATAGAGAAATACTGAATATACAATTGGTTACATGGTGCTGTAAATAACTGCTTCTTTCATCTTCACCCTCAACTCAACCTCACTTTTCTCTGAAAGCACATACATGAGAATGTGCACATGTGTACATGCTCATAACACACTCACTGGCTTACCATTTGATCCAAATGTACATATATATTGCAGTTTAGGATCTGCCCAACTTTCTTTGCAGCTTGTCATACTGGATCCCATCAACATCTTTCCCTCCTTAGGGCAAAGGACTTCCCCGTACCTGAAATACTCTCTCAAGTATGCCTGCGTGCACACACATGCATATGTGTGCACACACACACTTCTACTTTCTGCTCACCCTTCAGCTCTCAGTGTAGCCCTCGCCTCACCTAGGATCTCCTCCTTGATTTCTAGAATAAGGTTGGATGTCATTTCCATGGGCCAGCTTAGCACCCATGTTTAGCACTAATGTAGCCTGTAAAACTATCAGTAACTCTCACTAGAAATTAAATTTCTTAATGACTGGGTCTGTAACTTATACATGATTGTATCAACAAACAGTGTAGTGTTTGGCATCCTAAAAGGTTCCATCAGCATTTTTTGAATAAATGAATGAAGGCCAGAATGATTGCAAAACGAGCTCCAGAACCCCTGCTTTTGTCTATTGTTCCATCATAGCTCATTCCATTAAGGACCTCCTTTTTTTTTTTTTTTTCCTTCCCTTAAGTACTACCCTGGCATCCTTAGCAGATTCTTCTAACTACCTCCCAGTGTTCACTCTCCCTGTTTCCTTTGTAAAAGAACACCCATGTTTTATACGACAATCCAAAAAAAAAAAAAAAAATCAAACCCATTGTCATTAAGTCCATTCTGACTCATAGAACCCTATAGGACAGAGTACAACTGCCTCATAGGGTTTCCAAAGAGCGTCTGGTGGATTCGAACTGCTGACCTTTTGGTTAGCAGCCGAGCTCTTAACCATTGCACCACCAGGGCTCCTATTTGAGAATACTGGCATATATATAGGGGGGCTAAAATCTCATATACCAGCTAAATTGGCTATTTGAATAAATTACAGTCATTAAAATGTAAAAGAAAATGCTATGTGGATCTTCTAGAAAGTCTTCTTAAAAGGAAAAATGTATGCCCTTCTTCAGTCCTTTCTCCCTCTTACTGACAACGTAGATGTGATAGCTGGTTCTCTAGCAGCAATATTCGACCAAGAGGCAATATTCTAACGATAGATGGAGTCTCTATCCCTAACAGTTTTCTAGCATCACCACACAAGACCTACATGACTTACTGACAGAAAAAAAGAGACTACTATATATATAAAAATATATATATATATATATATATATATATATATATATAAAAATATGTGTGAGTGTAGCTACTGTTATTTCAGACATTTTTGATTAAACAGCTAGATCTAATCCTAAATACTATGGCCAGGACAGCCAGACACTTTATTTATGCACAGGCCTTATGGGCTATTCCTAGCCCCTGTTCAGTCTGGTTAGAAATTTTTTCCATATGGCTTGGTGGTCTACTTCTGAAAAAATCAGCCATTGAAAACTCTATGGTGCACAGTTCTACTCTGACACACACGGGGTTGCCATGAGTTGGCATCAATGCAACAGCAACTGGTTTATATATTTCCTCATCCTCAGCCAAACTCTAAAGTAGCCAAAATTTATTTTCACACCCTTCTAGGTTTTTGTTTTTCAGAAAATGTGTTTGTAGTTGACTCAAGGACTTTTCCCAAAAAGAATATTTGACATTTTTCCAGGGCCTTTAAAACTCTACCCAGTGTTTCTCAAGGGGTGGTCTTAGATCTACATGAGAATCACCTAGGATTACTACTGTTAACACAGAGTCCTGGGCCTTAAACCAAACGTACTATGTCGCAATCTCTGGACATGCGCCTCTACATTTTATATGCTCTCCAGGTGATTGTGAGGCACAAAAAAATTCTAAGAACCACTTCTTCCAAACAGATGTCAGAGGCAATTTTTGTTACACCTCAGATCATAACTCAGGAGTTCCCTTTACCTCTACAGAATTTCAGGCCCCATCCTACCCATCTTGTAAAAATTAAAGCATCAGTAATTCTAATCCTTTGCTACTCAAAATATAGACAATGGACCAGCAGCATCACCATCCCCCAGATGCTTGCTAGAAATGCAGAATTTCAACCTCACTCCAGATTTACCAAATCAGAACCTGCATTTTAACAAGATCTACAAGTGATTATTAAAGTTTGGGAGGTGCTAAGCTTTAGCACCATGCCTTCTCTTGAAATAAATCAGAGTCTACCCTCCATATTCATCACTTGGCTACAGGCTGCAACTTATACTCTTCACAAACCTACTGCTGATGAGGCCAGTGGTAGAACAGTTTACTGAGTGCCTATAGAGTACCTAGACAAAATGATGGTAATTTCAAGAACCACCTCAAGTCTCCTTTAGAACTATGTCATTCTTCTTATCAAATCCTTCCTTCCCCCCCTCCATTACCTATGGAATAAATCCAAGACCCCTTAGCATGACACTCAAGGCCTCCAAGGTCTCACTTTCCACACACTGCACATTTCTAACTCCTCAAATTGTTCTATTTTTCAAACTAGCTTTTATGTTTCTGCTATTCCTTCTCTCCCTGACCTCCTATTGAAATCCAGATAAGAACATCTTTGATGCTTAAATGATCCTTTCTCACTTATTAAGTACAAGCACACAAATATTTGTTGAATATTATTAAATAAAACTTCCCTCTTCTCACCATCTCTTGCTAGTTGCAATTAATCATTCATCACTGAAAGACCTTTGAACAATTATTTACTTCTGAAATATTTTATACTTAATTAAATAAATATCTCCTCTTCTGGCACTAATCCAGACAGTATTCTGTTGCTATTCATAAGGTTTTCACGGGGCCAACTTTTTTCAGAAGTAGACCACCAGGTCCTTCTTCCTACTCTAAGTCCGGAAGCTCCACTGAAACCTGTCTGCCATCGGTGACCATGGTGGCATTTGAAATACCAGTGGCATAGCTTCCCGTATCACAGCAACATGAAGCCATCACAGCATGACAAACTGAAAGACACTTGGTGCATATACCAATGTGTTGGCACTATACCAACATTGTTAGATATAGTGCCAGGAGATAAGCCCCTCATGTTGGAAGGCACTCAAAATATAACTGGGGAAGAGCTGCCTCCTCAAAGTAGAGTCTACCTTAATGACATGGACAGAGTCAAGTTTTGGGGACCTTCATTTGCTGAGGTGGCATGGATCAAAATGAGTAGAAACAGCTGTGAACATCCATTAATAATAGGAACATGGAATGTACAAAGTACGAACCTAGGAAAATCAGAAGTCATCAAAAATGAAATGGACCACATAAAGATCAATATTTCAGGGATTAGTGAGCTCAAATGGACTGGTATTGGCCATTTTGAATCAGACAATCATGAGATCTACTATGCCAGCAATGACAAATTGAAGAGGAATGGTGTCATGCTCATCATCAAAAACAACATTTCAAGATCTATCCTGAAGTACAGTCCTGTCAGTGACGGAATAATATCCACATGCTTACAAGGAAGACCAGTTAGTACGACTATTATCAAACCTACACACTAATTTCTAATGCCAAAGATGAGGAAATTGATTTTTACCAACTTCTGCAGTCTGAAATTGATCAGACATGCAATCAAGATGCATTGATAATTACCAGTGTTTGTAATGTCAAAGTTGGAAACAAAGAAGAAGGATTGGTAGCTGGACAATATGGCCCTGGTGATAGAAACAATGCTGGAGATCGCATGATAGAATATTGCAATACCAATGACTTCTTCATCACAAATATCTTTTTTCGACAACATAAACAGTGATTTTATTATTCTTATACATGCAGGCCTCACCTCATGGAAAATACAGGAATCAAATCAACTACATCTGTGGAAAAGAGACAATGGAAAAGCTCAATATCATCAGTCAGAACAAGGCAAGAGGTTGAATGCAGAACAGACTATCAATTCCTCATGTGCAAGTTCAAGTTAAAGCCGAAGAAAATTAAAACAAGTCCACAAGAGCCAAAGTGCCACCTTGAGTATGTCCCACCTGCATTTAGAGACCATCTTAAGAATAGATTTGATGCATTGAACACTAATGACTGAAGGCCAGATGAGTTGTAGAATGACCTCAAGGATATTACAAATGAAGAAAGCAAGAGGTCATTAAAAAAGACAAGAAAAAGAAAAAAAAAAAGGATGTCAGAAGGCACTGACACTTGCTCTTGAATGTCGAGTACCTAAAAGGAAGGGAACAGAAGAAAAAATGAAGTAAAAGAGCTGAACAGAAGATTTCAAAGGGTGGCTTGAGAAGACAAAGCATTATAATGAAATGGACAAAGACCTAATTAGAAAACCAAAAAGGAAGAATGTGCTGTGCATTCCTCAAGTTGAAAGAAATGAAAAAAAAATTCAAGCCTTGAGATGTAATATCGAAGGATTCCACAGGGAAAATACTGAATGATTCAGGAAACATCAAAAGAAGATTCAAGAAATACACAGAGTCACTGTACCAAAAAGAATTGGTTAACATTCAACCATTTCACGAGGTAGAATATGATCAAGGAACAATGGTACTGAAGGACGAAGTCGAAGCTTTTGGCAAAGGGAACAGCAAAAAACAAGACTCCAAGAATTGACAGAGTACCAACTGAGATGTTTCCACAAAGGGATACAGCACTAGAAATGCTCACTCATCTATGCCAAGAAATTTGGAAGACAGCTACCTGGCCAACCAACTGGAAGAGATCCATATTTGTGCTCATTCCAAAGAAAGGTGATTCAACAGAATGCAGAAACTATAGAATAGTATCATTAATACCACATGCAAGCAAAATTTTGCTGAAGATCATTCAAAAGCAGTTGCAGCAAACACCCACAGGGAGCTGCTGGAAGTTAAGCTGGATTCAGAAGAGGACATGGAACGAGTGATATCATTGCTGATGTCAGATGGATCCCGGCTGAAAGCAGAGAATACCAGAAGGATGGTTACCTGTGTTGTATTGGCTACGTAAAGGCACTCAACTGTGTGGATCACAACAAATTATGGATAACGTTGTAAAGTATGAGAATTCCAGAACATTAACTGTGCTCATGAGGAACCTGTATATAGAACAAGAGGCAGTCGTTTGAACACAAGTGGATACTGCATGGTTTAAAGTCAGGAAAGCTGTGTGTCAGGGTTGTATCGTTTCACCATACAGTTTCAGTCTATATGCTGAATAAATAATCTGAGAAGCTGGACTGTATGGAGAACAGGGAATCAAGATTAGAGGATGTATGTGGAGCATAACAAATTACAGATAACATTGCAAAGAATGGGAATTCCAGAACACTTAATTGTGCTCATGAGGAAACTGTACATAGATCAGTTTTGAACAGAACAAGCAGACACCGCGTGGTTTAAAATCAAGAAATGTGAATACTTATTCAATCTGTATGCTGAGCAAATAATCCAAGAAGCTGGGCTGTATGAAGAAGAACAGGGCATCAGGGTTGGAGGAAGATTCATTAACGACCTGCATTATGCAGATGAAACAACCTTGCTTACTGAAAATGAAGAGGACTTGAAGCACTTACTGATGAAGATCAAAGACTACAGCCTTCCATACAGATTGTACCTCACCATAAAGAAAACAAAAATCCTCACAACTGGACCAATAAGCAACATCATGATAAATGGAGAAAATATTAAAGTTGTCAAGGATTTCATTTGAGTCAGATCCACAATCAATGCCCATGGAAGCAGCAGTAAAGAAATCAAATGACATATTGCATTGGGCAAATTTGCTGCAAATGCCTCTTTAAAGTGTTGAAAAGCAAAGATGACACTTTGAGGACTGAAGTGCACCTGACCTAAAAAAAAAAAAAAAAAAAATTTTTTTTTTTTTGACCTAAGCCATGGTATTTTCAATCGTCTCATATGCATGAGAAAGCTGGACAATGAATAGAGAAGACCAAAAAAGAATTGATGCCTGTGAATTACGGTGTTGGCGAAGAATATTGAATATACCATGGTCTTTCAGAAGAATGAACAAATCTGTCTTGGAAGAAGCAGAGCCAGAATGTTCACTAGAAGCTAGGATGGCAAGACTTTGTCTCATATAATTTGGGCACGTTATCAGGAGGGACAAGGGAGAAGGACATCATGCTTGGTAAAGTAAAGGGTCAGCGAAAAAGAGGAAGACCCTCAACAAGATGGACTGACACAGTGGCTACATTTACGAGCTCAAACAGCAACAATTGTGAGGATGACTGAAGGCTGGGTTGTACCTTGTTCTATTCTATGTCAGGTCACTATGAGTCAGGATCAACTGGAAGGCACCTAACAACAATAACATCTAAATAAATATCCTATCTCACTAGACTTCAAGTTCCTTGAGGGCAGGAAATACGTTTTTATTACACATTTTATTCATTTGCAAGTATCTCTTTCAATGTCTATGCAGTAACACTTATTGAATGAATAAAATTATTATATATTTGAGAGATATTTTATTATTGACATTATTAAGTATATTCTGAATAATAAGCATAAAGGAAAAATATGCTTTTTGTTTCTAGTTTTGTAGCACAGAAGATACCAAAATAAGAGCACTTCTTCCCACTCCCAGAGATTACTATTTTATGTGATACCTATAGTAGCGCCCCCTTCCTTCACTCTCTGTCCACTCGTCTTGCTTTCTTTTTCTTTGTATTGCCTTTCATCACTTGGTATTTCATACAAGTATGATTTTATTTTTTTTATCATTTGTCTTCTTCCTGTAGAATGCAAGCTCCAGAAGAGCATGAACTTTGTGAGTGCTTAATAAATATTTGTTGAATGACTTCGTTAGCATGAATCTGTGGTCAAGGCAGGAGTGCCTGCCCATTGAAAATAACAAAAAATGCAGCATCCTCAAGACAGAAGGAACTGAACACACTGCCTTGCTCTGGAATGGTGAAAAGTCTGTCTTGTCGATTTTTGTTTTGCCTTGGGTAACATAAGAGGTTAGCCTAGGTTAGGGGGTTCCCAACTTAATTTTTACCAGAAGAACCCCTTTTTCAAAATGAAGTTATACAAAACCATAGCTGCCCTATTGCAGGACCCGTTGTTCGCCCAGAAGAAGGGTGAGTTTTTCTGTCAAAAAGGTGTCATATGGACCAGTGGTGGCTCTCCATCGAACTCTAATACATAAGGCATTTGAAAACGGTATTACTTTGAGTAAAGCAGGAATGAGGTGCCCTGTCCTCTGGGCTTTCCCCTTATCATTCCCTAGTGGTCCCTAAGGCATCACTGGGGAAACACGGCTTCATGAAAAGCAGTTTGAAAACCACATTATTTGATGCCTCCAGGGAGACTTCCAGCTCCAAGCATGATTAATCCGGTGGGATATTTGGTCTACAACAACTGAGGCCTAAGGAGGTAGGAAGTCTTGATAGAAGATGATGTGGCACTGATTTCACAGAGAAGCAAGAGGAGGGAGTCTGACAGTTAGCATCTGTAAGCATTTAGATTATAATGAAACCAGGGGCAATACACAGACTGGATTTTAAGACTGAATCAAGCTGGGCAAACCTAATTGCTTTTTTTTTTTTTTCTTTTCTTTTTTGAAAGGGAGTGGGAATTGCATGATTAATAAAACAGAGAGAGAAAATGAAGATGTAACATAACCTAATTTTGGTAAAGCACTTAATACCGTATCTAATAAAGTCTTACTTGGCAAATGAATTCAAATTGGATTGGATTTGGACTCCAGCATTCTATACTGGCTGAAAGCTGAGGGATGGTGAAAGAGATACCAAGGATCAAGGAGATGTGTCACATTACAGAGGTGGCTGGGAGCCCTGCCCCAGGAATCAAAGAAGCTCCAGTGTTAGTTAACAGCTTCATTAACAATCTACAGGATGAGACAAAAGACTAGCTTAATGAATGTTACTGAAGAAACTTTGGAGAGATGCTATGAATTCCAGTCTCAGCTGAGATGTTTGCAACGAGAAATCAAATATGCAGAAAGAACTGGGAAGAAACAGCTTAGAAGCTGATATTTTGGGGAAATGGTTTGCAAGTTTGGGAGGAACTGCATTTCTGCTGTCTTATAAAATGGCATTCTTGATGATTTGAGTAAAACAAGCATTTAACCCAACCATGAAATTACGTGGTAGCCTATAATCCCAGGACAATCCTTGGCTCAGCAAAACAAATATATAAATAATCACAGGTCATTATAAATGATAAATGGCTTAGATAAAAGTCATTTTTTTTCTTCTTCACTTTTTATTTTTCACTTCAAGCGTTAGTAAACTCTGGTATAGGGTTGATACAAGGAACAATAGAAACAGATTAGATTTTAAAAAGGAGGGGAAGATGACATTGGCAGATAAAGGAAGCATGTGTTACTCCTCTCCCCCCAAATAAGAACTTCAGTGGCGTTCTGGGCTTTTTTAAGATTAGAAATGTTGGGATTAAATGATCGAGGAATTGACATCATCTCAAAATCCAGTTCGTTCCTTTTTCTTCTGAGCTGAGGTACTGTATAAAGAGAAAGCCAACATAAACTCCACGCTCAAAATCATTTATTTAGCCTTCCCCCCACCTTTTTTTTTTTCTCATTTCTATATAACAGGATGAAAAGCAGAGTCTTTAATCTCAGGAGTAAAACCAGCGAAAGCCAGAAACTGTGTGAGGTGGAAACCTGTCAGAGAAGGAAAACTTAAAATATTTTCCACTAATAGAGAAAAATATAAAAGTGGTTAAGACTACCCCCTATCAAAGGCAGACAACTTGTAAGACCCAGAAAAACAAGGCAGTCCCATTTAGTACCTGACCCCTATATGGTCGCTATGAGTTGGAATTGACTCGACGGCACTGGGTTTGGTTTTTTGGTCTCACAGGTTTTGCTGCGATAGGGGGAGAGAAAAAGTTAGCATAGAAAGAAACAAGTGCTCAAATCCCAAGTAGAAAGGAAGCAAAGGCGAAATTAGGGCAGTCTTCACAGAGGAAGAAGCATTTGAACTGTGACTTCGAGACTCAATAGGCATTTATAAGGCTGTCAATTAAACTAGAGAATGGTGGGAAGGAGGGGTGGCAGGAGTGGCAAGAGACAAAACCAAAATAATAGATGGTACCATGCCACGATTGACCTTAGAAGCCACCCAAAGGAGTTTGGATTTTATCCTATCCATGCTAGGAAATCACTGGGGAATTTTGAGCAAGAAGATGACATGGACAGACATGCAGTAAAACTTACAAAAGCTGGAACCTGTGTAAGGCAGAAACCTGTCGGAGAAGGTAAACTCAAATTACTAATAGAGAATGATAAAAGTGGTAAAGCTGCACCCTGTCAAAGACAGAAAACTTTCCAGGTCTGGAAAAACAAGGCAATCCTGTCAAGCTCCAGCTCTCACAGGTTTCACTGTAGATTAGCAAAATCACCCTGGAAACCAGATGATTGTAACAGCCTCCTAATAGTTTCCTTTTTCTGTCCTCCTCCTATAGTTCAGCCTCAACACAGCAGCCAGAATGATCCTGTTAAAATGTAACTCATATCATGACATCTGCTCGAAACCTCCAACGAGAAATCAGTCATTGGCTGTCTTAGCTCTACTGTTCCTGTTCTCCCCTCTTGTCCACTTCACTCCACTCCAACCACAGAAAAATACCAGGCACAGGCCACCTCAGGGCCTTTGTGCCTGCTCTTCCCTCTCAATAACACCAGGTACCTGCATGGTTCACAACTGACTTCTCTCACTGCCCTGTCGAAATGCCACAATTGCACTGAGACCATCCCTAACCACTCTATCAAAATTTCATCTCCTTCTCCCCAACACTCTTATCCCCCTTCCTTGCTTTGTTTATTTTATGAATATTTATCGTTTTCTAATACACTATATAAATTACTTACGTATCTTCTTGTTTCTTTCCTCCAGGTCAATCGTGGCATGGTACCATCTATTATCTTATCCTCCAAAAGATACGTGAGGACAGGAATTTTTATCTGTATTGTTTACTTCTATAAACCAGGTGCCCAGAACAGTTCCCGAAAATAGTGGATCCTCAATAAACTTTTATTGAATGAATGAATGAACTAATGAAAGATAAAGGAGATTATAGAAAAACCAGCCAGGAGTTTATTGCAGTTGTGAAGTTGCCCTAGACCAGGGCAGTAGCAGTGTACGTAGTGTTGTCAGGTGTCATGGATTGAATTATTTTCCCCCAAAAATGTGTTTATCAACTTGGTTAGGCCATATTCCCAGTATTCTGTGGTTGTCTTCCATTTTGTGATTGTAATCTTATGTTAAGAGGATTAGGGTGGGATTGTAATACCACCCTTACTCAGGTCACCTCCCTGATCCAATGTAAAGGGAGTTTCTCTGGGATGTGGCCTGTACCACCTTTTATCTCTGAAGAGATAAAAGGAAAGGGAAGCAAACAGAGGGTTGGGGACCTCATACCACCAAGAATGCAGCACTGGGAACAGAGTGCGGGTCCCTGCGCCTGAGAAGCTCCTTAACCAGGGGAAGATTGAGGACAAAGACCTTCCTCCAGAGCCGACAGAGAGAGAAAGCCTTCCCCTGGAGCCAATACCCTGAATTTGGACTTTTAGCCTACTTTACTGTGAGGAAATAAACTCCTCTTTGTTAAAGCCATCCACTTATGGTATTTCTGTTATAGCAGCACTAGATGACTAAGACATCAGGTAAAATCACCACAAAGTTATACTAAAGCAAAACAAAAAAAAAAAAAGATTTTGTTTGGCATATGTTCCAAGAGGCAAAAGTGGTAAATGGACAAGCATGCTGTCAGAGTCCAAGGGACGTTACAGAATCATCACTATATATTAACATTACAAATAAAATAATTAAAAGCTTCACCTTTTCACAGACTGGCTAAAAACTATTAAATCACCATGACTCTGCATTTTGAATTGTCTTTTTTAATAAAATTTGGTACACGTTTCCATAATGACAGTCAGGAGGATCTTCATTGGTCCAACAAACCTTACTATTTACTAAATGCTAACAAAAAGAGTTGAGAGTGAAAAATATGTGGATCTTTTGTGCTCTGTTTATGATTTGTTTACGTGAAAGTTTTCCCAAAAGATGTTTTCCAAGATTGTCCTAACTATTGTTTTTATACCTGAGGGCCCAGTTGACATGTCCATGTGAGTCCAGCTCCAGCTGCGTCACACTGTTTATACTCAAGCCAAGGAATGAGGGCTCCAGTTTTATTTCCCAAATCAGTAGAAGGGCAGAAATGGATATCAGAGATATTTGGGATATAGAACTTACAAAATTTGAATTACTGCTGGGATTAAGAATTTGGAAGAATGACTCCCACCTTTATAGTTAAGGCAGCCAGATGGGTGGCAGTTATATTAGCCCTACCAAGAAACATGATAAAAAAAAAAAAAAAAGGAGAAAAGGGGAAGATGATGATTCCGATTTTGACATGCTGAGTTTGAAGCATCTGATGAAAATCTGACTGGATCTAACGGTTAGCTATTAGATGTTCATGTCTTGGAGACAATATGAAGTGCTGGCTTTGTTCTCCTCTGGAGTCTTTTCCATGCAAGTAAAACTATAAATGAAGCTACTGTGGCTCCCTGTGGACAGCTATGATTTGCAGAAAGTAGCAAAGCCACTCAAAGCATCAGACGAGAGGCCCAGATGGTAAAGAGCAGTGAAAGCTGATGAGAAGGCCAAACACACGTATATCAGGTGCAAAGAGCCATGGTCTACCATCATTCATTCACTCAACAAAGTTCAGGAGGTGCAGTGGGGAGGAGGCTTTACTGTATTCCAGACACTTGAGTAGCCAGTGGCAGCACCCAGACGAGTAAGACCCAGCTCCTGCCTTGAGAACCATATCCTCTAGTCATGGACCCTAATAAAACAAGGTTCCTGTTGGTTTTACTCATGATGATATGAGTGAAATTTGGTCCTTATGGTTGAGTTAAATTTCTAGCTAAAGATATTTCTAAGGACATAGTTTCAACCTTAAGAGAGAATTAATAAGGGCTGCCATCATCCTCTGAGTCCATTAAAAGTAGGTTGGATAAATCCTAAGGAACAGACTCAGGAGGAACATATACCATTCACACAGTGACCACTAAATTAAGGATTTTCATCATGAAGGTGTATGAAAAACCATATCATTTTTGTTTTCATTTTATTAATAATGTGTTAATATCATACCAGTTTTTGAACAACTCATTATTTTCTGGTATATTGACATTTTCATTCAAAAGACACCAAATAAACATCCTATAAGAATGGCTATTTTGACACTGTGATCCTAGGCAAAGACACACTGTCTTAGTTTCTCAGTGCTGCTGTAACATAAAGATTACAAGTGGGTGGCTTTAAAAAACAGAAATTTATTTTCACACAGTTTGGGAGGCTAGAAGTTCTAATTCAGAGTTCTAACTCTAGGGGGAGGCTCCCTCTCTCTGTAGGTTCTAGGGGAATATCCTTGTCTCAGCTTCTCTAGCCCCACATTCTTCGGTGCCTCAGTGATCTCCATGTGGCATCTATCTTTCCCCCATTTGTGCTTGCTTGTCTGGATCTATACTGCTCCTGTGTCATTCAGAAGTGATCAAGTTTAGGACAACCCTACACTCATATGGCCCCATTAGCATAACAAAGAAAATCTTATTCCCAAATGGGATTATTCCCATGGATATAGGGATTAGAATTCCAACATGTATTTTGAGGGGACGCAATTCAATCCATTACATATACCCACCAATTTACATGACACAACAGTTTCTAGTCAGAGAATATCATATAGAATGAATTTATATAGTGTGCCACATTGAGATAAACCCCAAACATGTTTCTTTGTGATTACATACCAAGCAAAAGGGATTATAAAGTAACATCTTCTACATTTTCCTCTGTGTTATGCATGTACATTATTTCTATGTGTTTTGAAGCTCTCTCATGTTTAGGTTTCATGCTGCCCTAAATTTGTTTTTTCTGCACTGTAACTATTTTTACATGCAGTTTGAGAGCAAGATAACCATGAGGCCTCAGAAGTGCCTGCCTGGAAACTAATTACTTGACCCTCCTATGCCTTCTAGAGACTGTTTCCCTAGCACCCTCTATTGATCTTCTCTTTTCCTTAGTGAGAAAACTCCATTACAATAAACCTTCATTATATGTTTTACATAAACGCTATTGATCTACTTTCAAACTATACGTTTGAGTATATATTTTCAGTTGGGTGGGCTGCATGATAAGTTTTTCCCGTTAAAATTAATAGAATAATTGTTTTTATTTAATGGCTTTTCACTTAGTGACAGAGTTTTCAGAAAAAAATTTATATTGTTAAATTAGAGATAAAGGTTTCTGGTTTATCCTTCCAGTGTTTTGTTTTTACGAAAATAAGTTAACACCCATTTCTAATTTAAAGAAAAAAAAAAGAAAAAAAGATCATAACAGCCTGATCTTTTTTATTTTTAGTAAAAACTACTATTTGATTCTTCCTCAGGATGCCTCTTTTTATACGTATTGTTAAGTCTCATTTAAAAACTCCTGGTCACCTGCCCCAGAGGTTCCACCTTTCCAAATAGTTTTTCCTTTGCCAGGGGATCAGAGCAACAGGGCAGCAATAACAGGGCTAAGCATGGCCTTCTGGATTGTGGGCAATTCAATTTTCTCTGAGAAGTCCACCCCCAGCTAAGCTGAGTGACATAGAAGCCAAACCAAGGCAGGAGTATTTAATGATTGACAGCAGGAGCCCAGCTGTAACAAGGGAAGTGATGGGGGGGGAGGGTGTTGAGAGGAGAGAGATTGAAGGAGAAAGTTCTGCGGGGTGAGGGGTGAGAAGCAGCATTTGGAAGAGGGTACATATATACACACACACACTCATACACGCACACGCACATGTCATACACAAGAAATCACTAAAGGGACCAAACGGACTAACATGACATAGTCCATTCAAATTTTTGTGCCCTAATTAATGCATGGTGGTCACAGATATTAGCTAGGGCAGAATCTTAGTTCACGTTCATACCAAGGCCCTGAAACAGTATGAAAATAAATCCTCATCTGCTTTATTTCTGGGATAAATTTTCATAGATTTTCCCCCCATCTCATTTGACCCCTAAACCAAATCACTCTAGCACTAAAGTCATTAAAAATAAATAAATAAAAATCAGTAAGGTTCCTCAAAGTCCAAAATGGAGCACAGTAACTAGAATGTAGTTTTCTTTCACATAGAATCTGACTCTTATTCAAACATTTCTCAGAGGACAGATATGACATTCTGTCACACTTGATCACTGGTAACGAGAGTTAGGTGTGGTTTCTTTCAGATACTAACATGACAGCCACAGAATAACAAAACACAAACCAGTGTTGCTAAAGAATGGATTCTCTCACAGCTCATCTTGCCTGGAAATTACTATTAAAAGCATAGATACAAATTCTATAATAGACATAAAATCCAGAAATTCTTACCATTAGTGGTGGCATTAATGTGGTTTATACATTACACCTGACTAAACTCTAATACAAGAGCTCATCAATAACATAAGAATTTCACGATCACTAAAATCATTGAACCTAATTAATAAGAATGATCCCTATTTTTTTTTTCAACTTTGAATCATAAGGAGCCCTGCTGGTGAAGTGGTTAAGAGCTCAGGTGCTAACCAAGAGGTTGGCAGTTCAAATCCACAAGCTGCTCCTTGGAAACCCTGTGGAGTTTCCAGTACACAATACTGGGAATGCCAGCACAGCTTGTCAAAGGCAAGGTCATTGAAGCTCCATAGACACAACCAAACTCCCAAAGGGACCAAATTACTGGGCTGAGAGCTGTGGGGACCACAGTCTCGGAACATCTAGCTCAATTGGCATAAGTTTATAAAGAAAATGTTCTGCATCCTACTTTGGTGAGTCACGTCTGGGGTTTTAAATCTTGTGAGTGGCCAACTAAGATACTCCACTGGTCTCACTCCGTCTGGAGCAAGGGAAAGTGAAGAAAACCAAAAACACAAGGGAAAGATTAGTCCAAAGGACTAATGGACCACAACTACCACAGCTTCCACCAGACTGAGTTCAGCACAACTGGATGGTGCCCGGCTATCACCACTGACTGCTGCGACGCGGATCACAATACAGGGTTCCGAACAGAGCTGGCGAAAAATGTAGAACAAAATTCTAATTCACAAAAAAAAAAAAAAAAGACCAGACTGATCTGACAGAGACAGGAGAAACCCCAAGAGTATCGTTCCCCAACGCCCTTGTTGTTGTTAGGTGCCGTCGAGTCAGTTCCAACTCATAGCAACCCTATGCACAACAGAACGAAACACTGCCCGGTTCTGAGCCATCCTCACAATCGTTGTTATGCTTTAGCTCATTGTTGCAGCCACCATCTCAATCCACCTCGTTGAGGGTCTTCCTCTTTTCTGCTAACCCTGTACTCTGCCAAGCATGATGTTCTTCTCCAGGGACAGATCCCTCCTGACAACATGTCCAAAGTATGTAAGACGCAGTCTTGCCATCCTTGCTTCTAAGGAGCATTCTGGTTGTACTTCTTCTGAGACAGATTTGTCCGTTCTTTTGGCAGTCCATGGTATATTCAATATTCTTCACCAACACCACAATTCAAAGGCCTTAGTTCTTCTTCAGTCTTCCTTATTCATTGTCCAGCTTTCACATGCACATGATACGATTGAAAATACCATGGCTTGGGTCAGGCACATTTTAGTCTTCAAAGTGACATGTTTGCTCTTCAACACTTTAAAGAGGTCCTCTGCAGCAGATTTACCCAATGCAATGCATCTTTTGATTTCTTGACTGCTGCTTCCATGGGTGTTGATTGTGAATCCAAGTAAAATGAATTCTTTGACAACTTCAATCTTTTCTCCATTTATCATGATGTTGCTCGTTGGTCCAGTTGTGAGGATTTTTGTTTTACGTTGAGGTGTAATCCATACTGAAGGCTGTGGTCTTTTATCTTCATTAGTAAGTGCTTCAAGCCCTCTTCACTTTCAGCAAGCAAGGTTGTGTCACCTGCATAACACAGGTTGTTACTGAGTCTTCCTCCAATCTTGATGCCCCGTTCTTCTTCATACAGTCCAGCTTCTCAGATTATTTTCTCAGCATACAGATTGAGTAGGTATGGTGTAAGAATACAACCCTGACGCACACCTTTCCTGACTTTAAACCATCAGTATCCCCTTGTTCTTTCTGAACAACTGCCTCTTGATCTATGTAAAGGTTCCTTATGAACATAATTAAGTGTTCTGGAATTCCCATTCTTCGCAATGTTATCCATAATTGTTATGATCCACACAGTCGAATGCCTTTGCATAGTCAATAAAATACAGGTAACCATCCTCCTAGTATTCTCTGCTTTCAGCCAGGATCCATCTGACATCAGCAATGATACCCTTACCCAAAAACCCAGTGCCGTTGAGTCAATTCCGACTCATAGCAACCCTATAGGACAGAGTAGAACTGCCCCACCTTATAGCTCAGTAATTAAGTCACTCCTGAGGTTCACCGTCAGCCAAAGATTAGACAGGTCCATAAAACAAAATGAGACTAAATGGGCACACTAGCCCAGGGGCAAAGACGAGAAGGCAGGAGCGGGCAGGAAAGCTGGTAATGGGGAACCCAAGGTAGAGAAAGGGAGAGTGGTGACATGTTGTGGGGTTGGCAACCAGTGTCACAAAACAGCATGTGTATTGGTCAATAAGAAACTAGTTTGCTCTGTAAACCTTCACCTAAAGTACAATTAAAAAAAAAAAAAAGGAAACCCCACGGAGCAGTTCTACTCTGTCCTATAAGGTCGCTATGAGTTGGAACCAACTTGATGACAGTAGGTTTAGTGGTTTTGGTTGTATTATGAAAAATTTCAAACACACAGAAAAATTGAAAGAATTAGGCCTAAGGGTATCAATTTATCCACCACCTGGAATCAATAATTATAAATGTTCTTCCATATTTGTTATATCTATTCTTTTTGCTAAGCCATTGGTAACCAAGTTATGGAGGACACTTTGAGTGGGGAATAGCATGTAGAAAACAAGATCAGGTAATAGATGTACTCACCGCTATTGGAGTATTATTGTCTATAAACCCTTTAACTAAAAAATAAAACCTAAAAAACCAATTGCTGTCAAGTCAAATCTGTCTCCTAGTGACCCTATAGGACAGAGTAGAACTGCCCCATAGAGTTTTCAAGGAGCACCTGGTGGGTTCAAACTGCCGACCTTTTGGTTAGCAGCCGTAGTACTTAACCACTATGCCAACAGGGTCTCCCTAAACCCTTTAGAGGTTTAGAAATCATATACCCATATTGACATTTTCAGTTCAAATTTAAATTACACAAGTTTAACTTCTTTGATTTTATATTTTGGTTCCTAATAACATGAACATTTTTATTTGTTTTAAACCATAATAGACATATTTTCAAAAATATAACACCAATATTATTACTAACAACAAAATCATTTAAGTTTAATTTTTTTGTAGTTGTTCTTAATAATATATTCCACTAATAAACAGTCATAGCAATATTCCACTAATAAACAGTCATAGTATTGTGCTCAAAAGTCATTTGGGATCCATCATCTTCTGGAAGGCTATGTTATCTATCAGCCTGATAATCACATTGATTTCTTTCCATTTGTTTCTATTTGGGGCTTTTTTTTTTTTTTAACCATTTGAATTGAATTGTCTTTTGAATATATAAAACATTAATATGATCTAAAAAACAAAACTCTACAAAAATAATACTCAAAGGAGTATGGTTTTCATCGCTCCAGCCCATAATAATCATTTTTATTAAAACTGGTTTACCCTTCCAATGTTTCTTGTCTCACAAATAAGCAAATCCCCACATTGATTTTTATTTTCCCTCTTTTCTTAGCAAACATAGTATACTATATACTCCAATGGGTACCCTGCTGTTCTTCACTTAACAATATATCCTGGAGATCACTCCAAATAAGAATACAGAAATTTTTTCACTCTTTTTTGCAGCTGCATAATACTTTTTTGTGAAATTGAAATATAGTGTATTTAACCATTCTCATAATGATGGGCTCCTATTTTCAAGCATAGAAAAATCTCATCCTGTGCTAAAATATAAAATACACACCAATGGGTATAATTTCCTCTGCTGATATTACACAGGTAGGTATAAATTCCTCTTTTGTGAGCCATTGAGTTGACTCCGACTCACAGTGACCCAATAGGACAGAGTAGAGCTGTCCCATAGGGATTCCAAGGCTGTAATCTTTACAGAAGCAGATCATCACATTTTCCTCCTATGAAACTGCTGGTTTGATCCACTGACCTTTTGGTTAGCAGCCAAGTGCTTTAACCACTGCACCATCAGGGCTCCTATATCGTCTGTACTCTGCTGTTATTTTTATTTGTATAGACAAATAGTAGAGTCTTTTCAATTAGATTCCAAGTTCCTTGAATACAAAGATTATCTCTTGTTGTTAGGTGCCATCGAGTCCATTCTGACTCATAGCAACCCTATGTACAACGGAACGAAACACTGCCTGGTCGTTGTTATACTTGAGCCCATTGTTGCAGCCACTGTGTCAATCCATCTCATTGAGGGTCTTCCTCTTTTTCACTGATGCTCTACTTTACCAAGCATGATGACCTTCTTAAGGGACTAGTCCCTCCTGAAAACACGTCCAAAGTACCTGAGATGAAGTCTAGTCATCCTTACTTCTAAGGAGCATTCTGGTTGTTCTTCTTCCAGGACATATTTGTTCGTTCTTTTGGCAGTCCATGGTATATTCAACATTCTTCTCCAACACCACAATTCAAAGGTGCCAATTCTTCCTCTGTCTTCCTTAGTCATTGTCCGGCTTTCGTATGCATATGAGGCAATTGAAAACACCATGGCTTGGATCAGGCACACCTTAGTCCTTAAAGAGACATCTTTGCTTTTTAAAACTTTAAAGAGGTGGTTATCTCTTACATCTCCCGTACTGCACAAGAGCTGATGCCTCTGATAATAACAGCAAGTTATAGTCATTGATCATTTACTATGTTCCAGGTGCTATCCTAAGTGCTTTATGCATATTAACTTATTTAACTACCAAAACAGCCCTAGAAAATGGACACTATCACCAGCTCCATACCATAGCTGAGGAGAGGTGTGATCTGCTCATGTGATACAGCTTCCAAAGATAGAGCCAGGGTACAAACCCAGGTCATATGGCTCCTGAACCTACAGTCTTAATCCTAACAATATAGGATTTGTTGTTGTTAAGTGCTGTTGAGTTGATTCCAACTCATAGCAACCCTATAGGACAGAATAAAACTGCCCCATTGTGTTTCCAAGGCTATAATCTTTATGGAAGCAGACTGCCACATCTTTCCCCCAGAGCGGTTGGTGGGTTCAAACTGCTGACCTTTTGTTTAGCAGCTGAGCACTTAACCACTGTTCCACCAAGCCTCCTTACAATATAGGATAGCTTTACCAAACGTTCAGAGTTTACCAGGGATGGTTTTCAACTATCAAAACCAAGTTGGTTGAAGTAGGGGTGAGAGACCTGGAACCCTGTCTACCTGGCCTCCCTTGGCCTACCCTATGGTCTCACGCCAAAGCTGTTTCCCCTTCTCTCCTCTCAGCCTCCTATGTAGGTGGTCATCAATCAGGGTTAATCAGCACATGACCACCCTCCTCCCACCCCCATCTCAGGGAGCTAAACAGTCCCCTAGCCCCTGTTTGCCCTAATCATACCATGTCCCTCCCTCCAACAACTAAGCATCAACTGCAATTTAACTATAATTACAGCTTACGAGGGGCTCCTCCTCCATCTACCAATTAGTTCAGACAACTATCGTAGATATTGCTACCACAAAGATGTTCAAATAAGGTAGATCCTTATCCAACTAGAAATCAGAGGAATATGGTTGCTTTTCTGGAAGTAAAACTTTAAAATCAACATAAAAGAGATAAGTGAATTACTTAAAAGTGTTTCCACATTTTAAAAACGGCTATGTTGATCACAAGAGGGGTTAGTAAGCAACAGCAACAAAGAAAAAGGAATTTAATAATGGGAATGCCCATTTAGGAGGAAAGGTGACCAAACGTAAGGGTTCATCCCATCCAGACCAGGTGGAAGATACATCTCCACAGAGAAGATAATACACTGCGCTATCAGAGGCAGAAGTCTTGGCCATCTGATCCTATCCCATGCTCAACCAGTATCTTTCTGATTATGATTTGGCATCTGTATTGGTCAGCTATTATTGCAATAATGCTTCATGATAACACAAAGATATTAGTGGTTTACAACAACGAAATTTGTTTCTTGCTCCTAGGTCTGTGAGTTGGCTGTGAGGGCTCTGCTTTAGTCTTTGGGTTAGTTGTCTCTCACTCCAAGACTCAGGATGAAGAAGTAATAACTACCTATGGCATATTCTTCCCATCATGTACGGCAGGAACACAAGTGCAAGCCACACCACACAAGCACATTTGACGCTTCTGAACAGATGTTTCATACATTATGCCCCTCATATTCCATTTGCCAAATCAGGTCACAGAGCCCAGTCCAAAGTCAGTGGGAGCAGGTATGGGAGTAAACTCTGGTAAGTAAGGTAAGTAAACTCTGCTTTCAGTGAATCAAGGTGGGAAGAAAAGGAAGAATGGTGAACAAATAATACAAAGAAAACCCACGGCATTCCAAGTCATTTGTGTATAAAAAGAGATTGGGCCATCCAATACTTCGAGGCCTTGTATTTCTTATAGTAAATTAATAATTTGGCATCCTGGTCTCTATGAACTTGATTAGTATGAGTCTTCCCCAGAAATAAATCCATTTTCCATAGACTGACTTGTTATGTTTCTGTTTAAGGTATTTCTCAAGAAAACTGCACAGGATAACCCATGTAAATAAACCAAGACTTCATAGACAATAGTATTCAAAGTTTGGCCAATTAGATATTTATTTTCAAGCACAATATTCTATATTCATACACTGCTCAGATAATGTTCACCTACTACTCATGTGCCATCATTCCACCCATAGCCATTAAGGAGTAAACTCACATATCTCTTCCTATCCAGCCGGAAAATAGTGCTACTACTTGGTAGAGTTCCCCATGCATCTGTCAGTTTGCCCTACTGTGGGGGCTTGCGTGTTGCTGTGATGCTGGAAGCTATGCCATATTTATAGCTATTCCAAAGAAAGGTGATCCAACCCAATGCAGAAATTTTTGAACACTGTCACAAGCAGGTAAAATATTGCTGAAGATCATTTAAAAGCGACTGCAGCAGTACATCAACAGAGAACTGCCAGAAATTCAAGCCAGATTCAGAAGAGGACTTGGACCCGGGGATATCATTGCTGATGTCAGATGGGTTCTGGCTGAAAGCAGAGAATATCAGAAAGGTGTTTACCTGTGTTTTATTGACTATGCAAAAGCATTCGACTATGTGGATTGTAACAAATCATGGATAACACAGTAAAGAATGGGAATTCCAGAACATGTAATTGTGCTCATGAGGAGTCTGTACAAAGATCAAGAGGCAGTTGTTAGAAGAGAACAAGGAGAGACAATGTGGTTTAAAGTCAGAAAAGGTGTATGTCAAGGTTGTATCCTTTCACAATACTTATTCAACCTATATGCTGAGTAAATAATCGGAGAAGCTGGACTATATAAAGAACGCAGCATCAGTACTGGAAGAAGGCTCATTAACCTGTGATATGCAGATGACACAGCCCTGCTTGCTGAAAGTGAAGAGGACTTGAAGTACTTACTGATGAAGATCAAAGACTACAGCCTTCAGTATGGATTACACCTCAACATAAAGAAAACAAATATCTCACAATTGTACCAATAGGCAACATCATGATAAACTGAGTAAAGACTGAAGTTGTCAAGGATTTCATTCTACTTGGATCCGCAATCAACACCCATGGAAGCAGCAGTCAAGAAATCAAATAACTCATTGCATCGGACAAATCTGCTGCAAAAGGCCTCTTTAAAGTGTTGAAAAGCAAAGATGTCACTTTAAGGACTAAGGCGTGCCTGATTCAAGCCATAGTGTTTTTAATTGCCTTATATGCATGCCAACGCTGGGCAGTGAATAAGAAAAACCTAAGAAGAATTGATGCCTTTGAGTTATGGTACTGGCAAAGAACAATGAATATATCATGAACTGCCAAAGAAGGAAAAAATCTGATTTGGAAGAAATACAGCCAGAATGGTCCTTAGAAGCAAGGATGGCAAGAATTCATCTCATATACTTTGGACATGTTATCAGGATGGATCAGTCCCTGAAGAAGGGTATCATGCTCTGTAAAGTAGAGGGTCAGTGAAAAAGAGGAAGACCCTCAACAAGATGGATTGACACAATTGCTGCAACAGTGGGCTCAAGCATAACAATTATGAGAATGGCACAGGAACGAGCAGTGTTTCGTTCTGTTGTATATAGGATTGCTATGAGTAGGAACTGACTCAACAGCACCTCACAACAACAACAAACTTGGCAGAGCAAGAGGAGCACTGGACTTTGATTCAAAGAGTCTCAAATTGTGTCCTTGACTCTACAAATTTCCAGCATCATGATTCTGAACAAGTCATTTAATTTCTTTGATCCTCGGTTTCCTTGGTGGTAGAATGGAGGCGATAAATACTCCCTTCCTGTTATGGATTGTAATGGATTGAACTGTGTTCCCCAAAAATGTGTATCAGCTTGGCTAGGCCATGAGTCCCAGTATTGTGTGACCATCCACCATTTTTTCATCTGATGTTATTTTCCTGTGTTGTAAATCCTACCTCTATGTTAATGAGGCAGGATTCAATCTACCAGATTAGACTGTACCTTGAGTCAAGCTCTTCTGAGACATAAAAGAGAGCAGAGGGACTGGGGTACCTCATACCACCAAGACAGCAGTGCCAGGAGCAGAGCACATCTTTGGATACAGGGTTCCTGTGCTGAGAAGCTCCTAGACTGGGGAAGATGGATGACAAAGACCTTCCTCCACAACTGAAAGAGAGAGAAAGCCTTCTCCAGGAGCTGGCACCCTGAATTCAGACTTCTAGACTACAAGACTGTGAGAGAATAATTTGTTAATGCTATCCACTTGTGGTATTTCTGTTACAGCAGCACTAGATAACTAAGACATGTCCTTACCAAACACATTGTTGTGAGAATCAAAAAATAGATAAACTGTAAAGTGCCAGAGAACTAGAAGAAACTGTTATTGAAGACACCTTCTTTTATAGACCTGCTCTGCCATCTCCTCTGACACTGTCTCTATCAGCCACCTGCACCTCCTCCCCATACACATATTGTCCAACTCTAAGAGTCACCGGGACCAAATCGTCAGACACTCAGTATGCTCCAGCCACTGACTCAGTCCATGAATCATCTTAGTATGCGAAGGTTGTCCCTCTTTGATGGCAGCTGTGCACTACTAATGGCCTCCCAAGCATCAGAGCTGCTCTAGTGCAGCAATTATTTGCATTAATCAAAGGCTTCAAGCAAATCTCCCACTTTCGGCTGAATAGTAAAGTGGATATTCATGCTGTGCCCAAATGATAGATTTCACAGGAAAGGAGAAGCTTCGGGCACAGGTTGCTACTGTGGTGTACAGAATCTTCCCAACCTCTCACTTGTAGAGGATCAATTTTGGTGGAGAGTATTGCCTGTATACAAGTTTACTTAACAAACCAAAAACCAAACCAAACCCAGTGCCATCAAGTCGATTCTGACTCATAGTGACCCTATAGGACAGGGTAGAACTGCCCCATAGAGTTTCCAAGGAGCACCTGGTGGATTCAAACTGCCGACCCTTTGGTTAGTAGCCATAGCACTTAACCACTACGCCACCAGGGTTTCCTTACTTAACAAAGGTGGTGGTATAAGTACATAGACATGCTTCCTAACTAATCGATATTCAGATGGGTTGAATACCACTATTGTATCCATTCCAATTCCAGAGGGCTCTCTAGTGTGGAAACGAGAGCTAATCAGCATAGACACCTGTTTGAATAATTCCATATGGGATTTTAAATGAATTGTTCTTAGCCTTGCATATGAAGATAATACCATTGACAGTGGCAATGAATCATGGGGATATGAAGCACCTTCCTCTTTGAAAATATGGATGGTGCCCATTTTCCAGAGGCCCCAGGGGTTCCCAAATGGAGCTTGCTAGATAACAATTCCCTGTGGTTACATAAGTCCTTTCATATCAACCTTAGGACAATTAGTAAAAAGAAGACATCAGAATATCAAGACAAAATAAATATATAGTAAAACCTGCAAAAGCCAGAACCTGTGTAACTTGTAAATCTGTCAGAGAAAGAAAACTCAAATATTTTCCACTAATAGAAAGCAATAGAAGAGTGGTAAAACTGCACCCTGTCAAAGGCAGAAAACTTGCAAGACCCAGGAATACAAGGCAGTCCCATCAAGTCCCAGCTCTCACACATTCCACTGTGCCTCACCAAACCAGAACAAATTTGGAAATCCAAAGGATACTACAAAAGGGGGCTTAGGGAGCTTGAGGAGACCACTGCAAAGCCCACTAGATTTCTCTGAGGTCAAACCAAATGTAAGTTCTTCTTAACTATGCGACCCAGACAGAAAACAAAAGGGGTGGACAGAACCTAAAATTTTCCAATCAGTGTGCTGTGACTTGTTCACTGTATGCTGTAGGAGTATTAAAATAATGAGGAGATTCTCCAGCAATCAAATGCTGAGGAACCTACTACATGGAGGCAATGTTTACAAAAAAGCATAGTGGGTGCACTGGAGGGAAGAGAGACCCAGCCAAGGTTGAAGAAGTTCTTCTTCTCCAGAGGCTCTGCCTATGAGTCCTAAGTGGTTCTCTACCCAGTCGGTAGTCCATTCAGGTTACTGCTTTAAAATTTCACCACGTATTTTTTTCCCTAAAATAATAAGAACTTCCATTTTAATGAAGGGACCATTATCATATTCAAGCATACTCTCTCCCACAGGACTTGTAACTATTCTTTGCATATTTATGAGTCTGCTGGGCTAAAGCTAAAGAAATTTGCAAATGAACAAAGGAAAGGAAGATGTTGACTTCTGAAAAGACTGTCATAAAATATCATTTATAATGATTTTTTTTTTATTGCTTGTACTGCCCACATTCACTCAATCTTCATCAGATAAACATACCTCCAATTTCCTTTAGAGAATTACCCTATTATGGATTGAACTGTGTCCCCCAAAGAAATATGTTGAAGTGCTAACACCCTGTAACTGTGACTCAGTTTAGAGATACAGTCTTTGAAGATACCAGTTAGGTAAACATGAAGTCATACTTGAGTAGGGTGGGTCCTAATCCTATATTCTCTCTTATAAAAGAGGAGAAGCTCCACAGAGGAAGGATGCCATATGTAACTGCAATGCAAGTCAAGGAACTCCTGCGGCTACCAGAAACTAGGAGAGAGGCATGGAACAGATGCTTCTTCAAAGCCTCGGAAGGAATCCCCATGGCCGACACTCTGATCTCTGATTCCCAGCCTCCAGGACTTAAAACAATAAATTTCTGTTCTTATAAGCTACCTAGTTTGTGGTATTTTGTTATGACAGACCTAGGAGATGAATATACACTTTCTTCCCCACTCTCAATGCTTCATTGTTAGAACTGACAATATTCTTGATTCCAGGGGAGGGTACTTGATTCAGGTCTATCCACGTAAACCATTACATTTCCATGGGCCATGATGATAAGTTCAGGAAAGGGCATGTGATCCAACTGAGCCAATAAGCATTAGTTCAAACTGTTGAGAAAGAGAGGGATTCTCTTTTCCCTTGGATTTGAACCTGGAAGGATGTAGGCCTACTACTGTGGGCAACTAGCTTGCCATTTCGAGGAGCCTACACTGTAGCCACTTTGAGGACTAAGGGCTAAGATGTGCCTGACCCAAACCTCACATGCCTCACATGCATGCAAAAGCTGGACAATGAATAAGGAAAATCGAAGAAGAGCTGATGCTTTTGAATTCTGGTGTTGGCAAAGAATATAGACTATACCATGGACTGCCAAAAGAAGGAACAAATCAGTCTTGGAAGAAGTACAGCCATAATGCTCCTTAGAAGCAAGGGTGGCAAGACTTCATCTCACATACTTTGGACATGTTATCAGAAGGACCAGTCCCTGGAAAAGGATATCATGCTTGGTAAAGTGGAAGGTCAATGAAAAAGAGGAAGACCCTCAATGAGATGGATAGACACAGTGGCTGCAACAATGGGCTTAAGCATAACAACAATCATGAGGATGGCGAAGGACGGGGAAGTGTTTCATTCTGTTGTACATAAGGTCACTATGAGTTGGAACCAACTCAACAGCACCTAACAACAACAATGAAGCCAAAGTCAGAGAAGATAAGGGTCCAGAAATTGAGATTTAGGTCTGCATTAATCCTAGAATTTGCTCTTGAATGAGCCACTAAATTCACTTACGCTTATTTAAGCAGGGCTTTTTTTTTTTTTTGCTGAGTCTTTCCTGAAAAAACCAGTTGCTGTCAAGTTGACTCTCACTCATGGAGACCCTATATGTGTTGAGTAGAAGTGTGCTCCAAAGTGTTTTCAATGACTGAATTTTCAGTAGATAGCTAGGCCTTTCTTACAGGGTGCCTCCGGGTGGACTCGAACCACCAACCTTTCGGTTAGCAGCTGAGCATGTTAACCATTTACACCACCCAGGGATTCCCTTACCTAAAGAGACTACCCCCCAAAAAAAAAATACAGAATTGTGTTGCATATTTCACCCTACAAAGAAGGAAATACCATAACCCTTTCTATACCTAATTCACCACTGTAAAGTAGTAGAAAAGGGTCCTGGTCAGGAACAGGAAGACCCACTTTCCGGTTCCCCAAGTTCCCTTAGCTATGTGTGTGAAAGAAGTCAAGCCACTGAGTCAGTCTGAGCACCTGAGTATTCTCATCTAGAAAATGAGGGGATGAAATGAGAGGATTTCTAAGGGTTCTCCACCTCCATAATTCCATTCTAACCTTGACTGTGAGGACATTTGAAAAGTAATCAGAAAGAAAAATATGTTTTTTTTACTGAATAGACCAGGTTTTTGTGTTCTTTAATCATCTCAATCATAGGCCCTAACACTGATGCCAAATAAATAAATCAAAGAAACATACACCTTAATACAAGTACTTCTTCACCTGTTAGAGAGGTCTTCAATGTCAGATTAAGCTATTTTTCAATTCTAAAACCAGGCCAGTTGGGCAAAGCTTCACCATCTTTGATAAATGACAAGGAAAGCCTCATTAAAGAGACCCTCCATGCTTTCTTCTTTTTTGTTTTTGTGAAGAATCTCTGCAAGCTGCAGTTAACGACTGAAACAGTCTGCAGGCTGCAGTTAACGATCCACGTGGTGTTTGTGTCTCTGCTAAACTTGTTTATTTGCATTTAAAAGAGGTTTTGGGGTAGATGTAAACACTTTGATGGGATTTATGACAGAGACAAAAGTCGGTTAATATACCGATCCAGTGGGTAGAAGATTGAAAGGCCATTATTAAATTGGTAACCAATGGCATTGAAGTCACCTTTTGAAACTACTGAAAGGATATTTGGAGCATGAAGGGATCAAAACAGAAGATAAAGCTGAAAGGAAGGCAGGTGGGAATACTGATCTTGTTTTTGGAATTTCAATACTTTCATTTGCAATCATAAAATAAGGACGAAGGATTTTTTTTTTTTTTGGTCCATCAATCAACATGTACCAAAAGTAAAAAATTGAAGTATTGTCCACTATGGAGACAACTGGGAGAAGAGATACAAGAATATTGCATCTGTTAGACTTCTTGCCCTCAGGAGTACCACCTGAGAACAAATGAAAAGAAGCTTAGAAGTATTCTATCAGTTCAGAGACACGATAGTAGGAAAACTCTTCCATCTCAAATAATTCAAATACACACAGAGCTCCTGGAAAGACTGACTTGTGGACTTCCTGGATAAGACATAGAGCAGTTAAGGGGAAAGGCTCAGATGTAAACAGGTGGATTCAAGACCTGGATTCAATGCTTCCTGACAAGGGCTTCCAACTGGTTTGACCCCCTGCTGAGAATATCAACTTCTAACAAGTTCTCAGGAAGTGATACTTATGTATAACTTCCTGGGAACCTGTCAGAAATGCAAATTCTTACCAGGAGGTCAAACCCAACCAGTTCCCATTCCTCACTGTGAGATCCTTGAGTCTTAGGAATATCTGGAGCATCCTTTCCTTCATCTATAAAAAGGAATAGAATAGCACTAATCTCACAGAGCTTTTATAAAAATTTAGTATTTTCTCCATGAGTCTTCCCTGATTCCTCTGAGCTGTGGTCAATGCCTCCTCTCCTACATGCTCCCTTAAACAAGTTGCTGTTGAGTCAATTCTAACTCATGGTAACCCTACATGTGTCAGAGCAGAACTGTGCTCCATAGGGTTTTCAATGGCTGATTTTTCAAGCCTTTCATCTCAGGCACCTCTGGAGAGACTTGAATCTCCAACCTTTCAGTTAGCAGCCAAGCATGTTAACCGTTTGCATACGGACTCCTATGCTCATTTAAAACTGTACATATATTCCTACAGCCCATATGACCAGCCCTTTGTTTTCTGTGTGGTTGTCTGTCTCCTCCACAACATGGCAGACTTATTAAGGCCATATTACCATCCATTGATGAATATTGGTAGAAGCTCTACCATGTGGCAGGCAGCCACTTGGGTACTAAGAATTCATCAGCAAATAAGAAAGACATAGTACTTACCCTCAAGAAGCTTACATTCTGTTGGAGTGAGGGTGGGGGTGGGCTACAGGCAGAAAACAGACAATTAACAACACAATGAAAAGAACTTTGCAAGATGAGGCTCAGGACAATTTTAGAAATACAAGCCATTCTAGATCCTCGATTTTTTGTTGAAGGAACAAATGAATGAATTAATGAGTAAATGAATGAATGCGTGAATAACTGTTCATTCCCTTCCCTTTAGAGGCATCAAGAACTCTTTAATTATATAGATGTGGAAATGGAGGATTGGGGAGGTTAAGTGACTTGTCATATCTCATATTTGGCTGATGATCACTTTGTATGTATCTTCTACCACTTTGTTCAAAATATTTAGAATCATGAGAATATTCCTATTTAAAATTCAGTCTCAGTTTAGAGATGAAAATTCCACTTTTCAGATTTTTTGCTGTATAGGACATGATGTGGAATCCTTGATCTATAAAACAATGTTCCTGTTGGGAATCAGATGGCACACAGGGTAGACCACCTACTGCACAATTTTAGTTCCTTCTTTTGTTGATTTTTATTTAAACTTTCTTCAAAGCTTCAAATTCTTCAGTAACTTCTAGGAGTGATAATTGTATCTCTCAGGAGGTATGTCTAATGTTTAAAAAGAATCGTTGACTTCTAAGACAATGAAGGAGCTATTTACACTTGGCACAGCAGCCAAATCTATTTATCAATAGCCCATCTCTCCTAACTGAGTTAATATAGCCACTCATAGAGCTAAGACTATTGATGTCTAGTATATCTCAGGCGTTTTGAATTAATTTTCCCACTGCTGAGTGACAATGAAAGACTTTGTCTTTAAACATCGGAGTAACTAGAGCTATAATAGAAAGTACACTGGCCTAGCCTGGGTGTTTAAACGTTGAATCAACTCTCCCTACTGTGTTTTTTATTTTTCTCCTTTAAATCACTTAACCTCTCTGGACCCCAGTTCTCTCAATTGCAAAAATGAGAGAATAAGAGTGGAAAATCTTAAAGTTTCGTGATATTCTGCTGTTGTGCCGTGTGTCAAGTTGATTTCTAATATTTCCATTTTATCAATACAAGAGGTGCAAAGTCCAGTGCTTCAGTCTCAAGCACTGTTCTCAGATGTGAGCAAGTGGGGAGGAAACCATGCACCATGGTGTGACTTTGAGAGGCACCGAATAAAAAAAAAAAACGAATACCTTCCCCCAAAATCTCCACCAGCTTCCCTTAAGCATCCAAACAACAACAGACAACCTAAATAAAGAGTATGCTTGTTGTATAAATACAACTTCAAGAAAAGATTCTTAGGCACTTCTACCTCACTTAGGTAAGTGCACATACACATAGCACACACACAGACAAAAACACATAGGCCAGGCTGCTATTCCCCAACCCTCCCAGTTTTTAAAATGCAAATACCCAAGCTCCAAGTTTAGAGAAAACAGGAGAGACAAATAAGATAGAGCTGATTCATGTGGCATACATACGAAAAATTCTTTTGATAATGATCTAGAATCTGAATCATACAAATTTTGAGAATAAGTTTTAAAATTCTTTCTTTGCCCTTATCAACAGAAGCACATGGGACATAAGGGAAAAGCAAGAAAAGAGTCATCTCTGAGAACAGAAACACATTTTCTTTGGGTCACTGAGATCATAAATGCAAATGACACAAAATCTAGAAGTAAAGCAGAAATGGAGAAGGATCTTACTTGAAGTAAATTATATCATTAATAAATCGTTGACTACTCCAAGCACATGTCCCTGGGAAGGATTGATATGGGTCATGTTTATTTTTATATTATTGTAATTAGCAAAGTTGAAGATAAAACATCAGTTTGTGAGGCTGGTCTGGATGATTGATCGTCCAGGTCTCTTTCAAAGGATTTTTTTTTTTTTTTAATACACCAGCAAACTCTCTTAAAAAGATGCATAAGTAAAAAGCAGGTAAATAGTTACTCCATTTAAAAAGATACCAAGAGCTAGTTAAACTCAATCAATCCACAGTCATGTGAAATTTCGAAGTATGGGATAATGGCACTCAATAAGAGAACTCTTCAGCCAAATTGACCTAGATAGTTGATTGTCATGCAATTCTGAGAAGAAAAAGCTGAAAATTGGTTTCTTTATTACACAGCCCTCCCTAAGACCATTCTCCAGAATTACAGCTGCACTTGTGCTGCATGCAACGGAAGCTCTATTCCTTATAAGCTCAGTGCCTTTGCAGCCCCTGTCCCCACCAACAACAAGGCACAATGGTACCTTAAGACTCACTAACAGCCCTCGATCTTTCACTCATTCATCAAATTTGTACTGAGTTCCTAATACACAGAAACACTGGGCCAGATGCCGGGGATTCTCTGGTGAAAACATCAGACAAGCCCTTTGCCTTCAAAGATTTTACAATCTAGTTAGTAGTGGGTGGGGGGGCTTTCAATAACTTACAACCACTGAAAAACTATAAACGGCTACAAGATATTTGGAGGGGTGGATAGTGAAAGCAAAGTATCAGAAAGTTATTGTCATAAAAATCGTTATCATAGCATGTGTGACAGTGACCAGCATGTCTTGTATTTGATTGCAAGATATGGTATAACCTTGGATTGGCTCTCTCAACCTTTATTTCACCCTGATTCTATTTGTATAGTTTACAAAGTTAAAAAAGACTTTCTTGCAGCAAGGGTTCTTAATAAGAATTAAAAAAATTAGGTATTGCTAATTAGAATTACCTGCAAGAGATTAGGAATGCATTAGCATAAGGAGACAGTGGTCATCTTCCTGAGGTCGTGGCTGCTGAACAGTAAGTTCTAACAGATGAGTATTTACAGTGGTGGACTTCATTCCATCTAGGCTCAGTCCATGGGTATAAGCCAGTTGTCATAGTATTTTTGATCCTTGGATTTCAGCTACAATGATGAACCTTAATCAGAAGCCCAGTGGAGTCCTCTTAACTTTTGCTCTTCCAGTCCTTCCAAGGGTTTTGTAAAGGCCTGTGATTTTTTTTTTGTGATTATGTATATTGAATCCCTTTCTGCTTAATACATCTAGAGTGGTTTTTGTTTCCTACAGTGAACTCTGATTTATAAATATGGTGAGACTGATTGACCATCACTTTTCCCCATGATAAGATCGATGTGTACCCCCAGCACCAGAGAGCAGAATGGACATATTGAGCTCAGGATAGTAGGAAAGCACTCCCACAGGACTAAGGAGAATATAGGAAATCTTCCTGTGATGGGTAGTTTTATGAGTCAACTTGGCTTGGCTATGATTCCAGTGGTTTGGCCAGTTACTGAATTGGTTGCTGTTCTGTTTTATAATATCATCCAATCTAAATGTAATCACTTTCCATGATATGATATGATGTGATCAACCAATCACAAGAAAGGGGAATATCCTTGGGGGCGTAGTCTGCCTCCAGAATATAAATGGATATTTGGGCAGAGTTCTTTCTCTCTCTTGACCCTGCACTCTTCTTGTCACCTAATCTCCAGATTTTGGGACATAAGACTAAGGAATTCTCTGGCATGCTGCCTAACCTGTAGATTTTGGATTCACCAGCCCCTGCAATCGCATGAGCCCATAGAGGTCTCCAGCCTGCCACCTGATCTATGGATTGGGGAATTCCCAGACCACATAACTATATGCGCAAACTCCTTGAAGTAAATCTCTCTCTCTCTATATATATACATACATACATCATACGTATATATGTGTGTGTGTGTGTATGTGTGTGTGTGTATGTTTCATTGGTTTTGTTCCTGTAGAGGACCCAACTAAAGCACATCTGTCTTTATCCAACTATCCTAAAAGACTGGTGAAATACTTGCTACAAGACTTTACCTTTTTAGAATTCAGACCTATGACTACGAGTGCCAACCAGATCTACAAAGCAGTCAATCATTGCCCATGACTGCAGAATGACTGTGTGACATAACAGGTCCAAAGCCAACATGGGTTTCCCAAGATCACACAGCTACTGAATAGCAGAGTGTTTGATTTTCAAATATGTTCACAAATTCTTTGACACTTCTCCTTTCAAAAGGTAGTCTTAATTTCCCTCCCCTTGAGTTTAGGCCAGGTTTAGGGACTACTTTCTAAAAAACAGAATGTGGTGGAAATGATGATGTGTGACTTCCAAATGAAAGTCATAAAAGACATTATCACTTCTGACTTGCCTTCTCTTAGATCATCAGTTCTGTGGCAAGTCAGCTGTCATGTTGTGAGGATGCTCAAACTGCCTCTAGAGAAGCCCACACGGAGAAAAACAGACCTCCTGCCACAGCCAGCATCAATGTACCAGCCATGTGAATGAGCCACATTGGAAGTAGATCCTCCAACCACAATCAAGCCTACAGATGGCTGAAGGCCTGGCCAACATCTTAACTGCAACTTCATGAATAAGCCTGAACAAGCTCCATCCAGATAAGCCATTCCTGAATTCCTGACATACAGATATTATGTGACAAAATAAATATTTATTGTTTTAAGCCACTAAGTTTTGAGGTGATTCGTTATGCAGCAATAGTTAACCAATACTCAGAGCTAAACCAGGGCTAAGGCCTTCTGATTCTAATTCCAGTATTCTTCCTACTATATGAAGTCGTCGATTATTATCTTTGAGGGTGAGAGAAAGGCCATGAATATTTAGCTTAAATTGCTGATAATGTTTTTGAAGACACTAATAGAATTTCCCACCATGAAGCAGCAATGTAATCTTCATAGAGAATAGATACTATCCTCAAGTGAAGTTAATCTTGACTAGTCATGAAGTTGCCCATATGAGTTCGTATACATCCTTGTAGAAGAGGCACGACATGAAAAACACTCACTGATAAATTACTGAAGGGCAGACATTATATTACGAAGAGCATTGTCTGTAACTTACAACAATAAATATCTATCTATCAATAGATAGACCACCACATGTCTGTCAGTTTGCCGTTCGGTGGTGGCTTTCATGTTACTGTGATGCTAGAAGCTATGCCACCAGTATTTCAAACACCAGCAGGGTCACTCATCACAGACAGGTTTCAGCAGAGCTTCCAAACTAAGACAAGCAGTCCACTTCTGAAAAAATTGGCCAGTGAAAATCTTATGAATAGCAGGGGAACACTGTCTGATATAGTGCCAGAATACAAGCCCCTCAGGTTGGAAGGCACTCAAAAGATGACTACGGAAGAGCTGCCTCCTCAAAGTAGAGTCAACATTAATGACACGGGTGGAGTCAAACTTCAGGGCCTTCATTTGCTGATGAGGCACTACTCAAGATGAGAAGAAACAGCTACAAACTTCCATTAATAATCAGAACATGAAAAGTAAGAACTATGAATCTAGGAAAATCAGAAGTCATCAAAAATGAAAGGGAATGCATAAACATCCATATCCTAGGCATTAGTGAACTAAAATGGGCTGATATTGGCCATTTTGAATCAGACAATCATATGATCTACTATGACAGAAATGACAAATTTAAGAGGAATGGCATTGCATTCATCATCAAAAAGAATGCTTCAACTAATAGAAGAGTTCAGCAGAGCATCAGGATACAAGATAAACATACAAAAATCAGTTGGATTCTTCTACACCAACAAAAAGAACATCGAAGAGGAAATCACCAAATCAATGCCATTTACAGTAGACCCCAGGAAGATGAAATACTTAGGAATAAATCTTACCAGAGATGTAAAAGACCTATACAAAGAAAACTACAACATGTTACTGCAAGAAACCAAAACAGACCTACGTAAGTAGAAAAACATATCTTGCTCATGGATAGGAAGACTTAACATTGTAAAAATGTCTATACTACCAAAAGCCTTCTATGGATACAATGCAAATTCCAATCCAAATTCCAATGACATTTTCTAATGAGATGAAAAAACAAATTACCAACTTGATATGGAAGGGAAAGAGGCCCTGGATAAGTAAAGCATTACTGAAAAAGAAGAACAAAGTGGGAGGCCTCACTCTACCTGATTTTATAACCTATTATACCGCCACAGTAGTCAAAACAGCCTGGTACTGGTACAACAACAGATACACAGACCAATGGAACAGAATTGAGAATCCAGACATAAATCCATCCACATATGAGCAGCTGATATTTGACAAAGGCCCAAAGTCTGTTAAATGGAGAAAAGACAGTCTCTTTAACAAATGGTGCTAGCATAACTGGATATCCATCTGCAAAAAAAAGAACAAGATCCATACCTCACACCATGCACAAAAACTAACTCAAAATGGATCAAAGACCTAAATATAAAATCTAAAACGATAAAGATCATGGAAGAAAAAATAGGGACTTATGCATAATACATGGCATAAACAGTATACAAAGCATTACTAACAATGCAGAAGAAAAACTAGGTAACTGGCAGCTCCTAAAAATCAAACATCTATGCTCATTCAAGCACTTCACCAAAAGAGTAAAAAGATTACCTACAGACTGGTGAAAAGCTTTTGACATTTCCAATCAGTGCCTGATCTCTAAAATCTACATGATACTGCAAAGGCTCAACTAGAAAAAGACAAATAACCGAATTAAAAAATGGGCAAAAGATATGAACAGGCACTTCACTAAAGAAGACTTTCGGGTAGCTAACAGATACATGAGGAAATGCTGATGCTCATTTGCCATTAACCCATCACCATTGAGTCAATTCTGACTCATAATGACCTTATAGGACAGAGTAGAACTGCCCCATAGGGTTTCCAAGGAGTGCCTGGTGGATTCCAACTTCTGACCTTTTTGGTTAGCAACTGTAGCATTTAGCCACTAGGCCAGCAGAGTTTCCATTAATGAGAGAAATGCAAATCAAAACTACAATGAGGCTCCTTCTCACTCCAACAAGGCCGGCATTAATCCAAAAAACATAAAACAATAAATGTTGGAGAGGTTGTGGAGAGACTAGAACACATATACACTGCTGGTGGGAATGTAAAATGGTACAACCACTTCGGAAATCAATTTGGTGCTTCCTTAAAAAGCTAAAAATAGAACTGCCATGCAATCCAGCAATCCCACTCCTTGGAATATATCCTAGAGAAATAAGAGCCTTTCCACAAACAGATATATGCACACCCATGTTCATTGCAGCACTGTTTACAATAGCAAAAAGATGGAAGCAACCAAGGTACCCATCCATGGATGAATGGATAAATAAATTATGGTATATTTACACAATGGAATACTACTCATCAATAAAGAACAATGATGAATCTGTGAAACATTTCATAACATGGTGGAATCTGGAAGGCATTATGCTGAGTGAAATTAGTCAGTTGCAAAAGGACAAATATTGTATAAGACCACTATTATAAGAACTCAATAAATACTTTAAACAGAGAAGAAAATAGTCTTTCATGGTTATGGGGGGGGAGGGAGGGAGAGGAGTTTTCACTAATTAGATAGTAGATAAGAACTACTTTAGGTGAAGGGAAAGACAACATACAATACAGGCAAGGTCAGCACAACTGGACTAACCGAAAAGCAAAGAAGTTTCCTGAATAAACTGAATGCTTCGAAGGCCAGTGTAACAGGGGTGGGGGTTTGGGGACCATGGTTTTGGGGGGCATCTAAGTCAACTGGCATACTAAAATCTATTAAGAAAACATTCTGCATCCCACTTTGGAGAGTGGCGTCTGGGGTCTTAAATGCTAGCAAGCGGCCATCTAAGATGCATCAGTTGGTCTCAACCCACCTGAAGCAAAGGAGAATGAAGAACATCAAAGACACAAGGTAATTATAAGCCCAAGAGACAGAAAGGGCCAAATCAGCCTGAGACCAGAAGAACTAGATGGTGCCTCGCTACAATCGATGACAGCCCTGACAGGGAACACAACAGATAATCCCTGAGGGAGCAGGAGAATAGTGGGATGCAGACCCCAAATTCTTGTAAAAAGACAAGACTTAGTAGTCTGACTGAGACTAGAAGGTCCCCTGTGGTCATGGCCCCCAGACCTTCTGTTAGTCCAGGACAGGAACCATTCCCAAAGCCAACTCTTCAGACAGGGATTGGACTGGACTATGGGATAGAAAATGATACTGATGAAGAGTGAGCTTCTTGGATCAAGTAGACATGTGAGACTATGTGGGCAGCTCCTGCCTGGAGAGGAGACGAGAGGGCAGAAGGGGTCAGAAGCTGGCTGAATGGATACGAGAATTACGAGAGTAGAGAGGAGTGTGCTCTCTTATTAGGGGGAGAGCAACTAGGAGTATATAGCAAGGTGTATATAAATTTTTGTATGAGAGACTGACTTGGTTTGTAAACTTACATTTAAAGCACAATAAAAATTAAGGAAAAAAGCAAATTAAAATCATACTAAAAATTAAAAAAAAAAGAATGCTTCAAAATTTTTCTGAAGTACAACACTGTGATAGAATAATATCCATACACCTACAAGGAAGACCAGTTAATATGACTATTATTCACACTTACATAACAACTATTAATGACAAAGATTAAGAAATTGAAGATTTTTACCAACTTCTGCAGTCTGACATTGATAAAACATGCAATCAAGAAGCAGTGATAATTACTGGTGAATGGAATGCAAAAGTTGGGAACAAAGAAGGATGAGTAGGTGGAAAATACAGCCTCAGTGATATAAACTATGCCAGAGGCTGCATGATAGAATTTTGCAAGACCAATGGCTTCTTCACTGCAAATAGCTTTTTTCAACAACATAAATGGTGACTATATACTTGGACCTCACCACTAGAAAACAGAGGAGTGAAATTGACTGCATCTGTGGAAAGAATGATATAAAAGCTCAATATCATAAGTTAGAACAAGGCCAGGGGCTGACTGCAGAACAGACCATGAATTGCTCATATGCAAGTTCAAGCTAAAGCTGAAGAAAATTAAAACAAGTTCTCGAGAACCAAAATACGACCTTCAGTATACCCTACCTGAATTTGGAGATCACCTCAAGAATAGATTTGACACACTGAACATTAATAACTGAAGACCAGGCAAATTGTGAGATGACATCAAGGACCTCATACATGAAGAAAGCAAAAGGTCATTAAAAAGACAGGAAAGAAAGAAAAGGCCAAAATAGATGTCAGAAGAGACTCTGAAACTTGCTCTTGAATGTAGAGTAGCTAAAGCAAATGGAAGAAATGATGAAATAAAAGAGCTGAACAGAAGATTCCAAAGGGTGGCTCAGGAAGACACAGTAAAGTACTACAGTGAAATATGCAAAGACCTGGACTTAGAAAACCAAAAAGGAAGAATATGCTCAGCATTTTTCAAGTTGAAAGAACTGAAGAAAAAATTCAAGCTTCAAGCTGCAATTGTGAAGGATCTAGGGGCAAAATATTGAATGATGCAGGAAGCATCAAAAGAAGATGGAAGGAATACACAGAGTCACGGTACCAAAAAGAATTGATCAACATTCAGCCATTTCAGGAGGTAGCATGTGATCAAGAATCAATGGTACTGAAGGAACATGTGCAACTTGCACTGAAAACACTGGTGAAAAACAAGGCTCCAGGAATTGACAGAATATCAATTGAGATGTTTCAACAAACAGATGCAGCATTGGAGATTAACTCACTCATCTATGCCAAGAAATTTAGAAGACAGCTGCCTGGTCAAACTACCGATTTCTTGACTGCTGCCTCCATGGTGATCCATTCCAAAGAAAAGTGATCCAACAGAATGTGGAAAGTATCGAACAATATCATTAATATCACATGCAAGTAAAATTTTGCTGAAGATCACTCAAAAGCAGTTGCAGCAGTACATCGATAGAGAACTGCCAGAAATTCAAGCTGGATTCAGAAGAGAATGTGGAACAAGGGATGTCATTGCTGATGTCAGATGGATCTTGGCTGAAAGCAGAGAATACCAGAAAGATGTTTACCTGGATTTTTTTCACTATGCAAAGGCATTCAATTGTGTATACCATAACAAATTATGGATAATATTACAAAGAATGGGAATTCCAGAACACTTATTGTGCTCATGAGGAACCTGTACATAGACCAAGAGGCAATCATTCAAACAGATTAAGGGGATATTGTGCAGTTTAAAGTCAGAAGAGGAGTGCATCAGGGTTGTATTCTTTCACCTTACTTATTCAATCTGTATGCTGAGCATATAACCAGAGAAACTGGACTAGATGAAGAAAAATGCTGCATCAGGATTGGAGGAAGACTCATTAACAACCTGTGATATGCAGATGATACATCCTTGCTTGCTGAAAGAGAAGAGGACTTGGAACACTTACTGATGAAGATCAAAGACTACAGCTTTCAGTATGTATTACACTTCATCAATAAAGAAAACAAAAATCCTCACAACTGGACCAATAAGCAACATCATGATGAATGCAGAAAAATTGAAGTTGTGAAGGATTTCATTTGACTCGGATCCACAATTAACGTCATGGAAGCAGCAGTCAAAAAAATCAAACGACATATCGCACTGGGCAAATCTGTTGCAAAAGACCACTTAGAGCGTTGAAAAGCAAAAATGTCACTTCGAGGACTAAGGTGCACCTGACCCAAGCCATAGTATTTTCAATCATCTCATATGCATACGAAAGTTGGACAATGAATAACGAAGACCAAAGAAAAACTGATGACATTGAGTTATGGTGTTGGCAAATGATACTGAATACACCACGGACTGCCAAAAGAACAAACAAGTCTGTCTTGGAAGAAGCACGACCAGAATGTTCCTTGGAAGTGAGCATGAGAGACTTTGTTTCACATACTTTGGACATGTTATCAGAAGGGACCAGTCTCTGGAGAAGGACCTCATTCTTGGTTAAGTACAGGGTCAGTGAAAAAGAAGAAGACCCTCAATGAGAGACTGACAGTTGCTGCAGCAATGGGCTCAAGCATAATAGTGATTTTGAGGATGGCGTAGGACCAGGCAGTGTTCGTTTTGTTGTACATATGGTCGCTATGATTTGGAAACCACCCAATGGTATGTAACAACAACTAGATACAGGGATGGATGGATGGGTGGCTGCATGGATGCATGGAGGAGCAGAGGGAGGGTGGGAAGGAGCAAATGAGGTTGGATGAACATTCAGAAGGATTCATACAAAAATATAGAACTCCACTTCCCAGAAAAGTAGGATTATGGATTATTATTTTCTGTTTTTCAAACCAAACTATTACAATGTTTTTGACAATTCTTTTCAACTAGCTTATAAATAGACGCTGGTTTTCTCCCTCCTCTCTCCATTTTTTTCATTTAAATATATCAACAGTTTTCGAATGGAGGAAAGATACATCTTATTTAACGATGTACTCAATCTCAATATTGTAATTTTAGAGGTCTTCTATTTAATGTCATCAATCCATTGATTACAACTTGGTTTAGATAAGATTACCTCTAAGAATTTTAAGTTTGGAAAGAAAAAGAAAAATAGATGTGATGTGCTTTGACTTAAAGCTTCTCCTCTCAGAAAGTGACTGGGTTCCATGTAGCCCAGATCAGTGATGAATATTAAGGGGAGCTGGCAAACAGAACAAAATATCTGTCACTTGGGCAGATACAGAGATATTAGTTTATATAAGGTTATTTGGAGTCTCAATTCCAACACTACCAAACATCGCCATTTGATTACCTGTTGTATTATTTTCCTTTTTTGTTAGTTTGATAAAAACCAACTACAGGCAGTCCCCAGGTTATGAACACTACCCATTCCTAACTGTGTCTTTAAGTCTTTAAATTGAATTTGTGGGTGAGTTGAAAAAGGTCCATATCGTTCTTATTTAGCCTTCCTTTCATACAAGAAAAGGCTAGAAGTGTTCCCAATGATTTAAAAGATGGACTTGCAGTAAGTGAAGGTGATTGTGATGAAGAATTTGCTAAGAGTAGGGGTTGGTTCAATCTTTTCAAGGTGACAGCAAATTTACGTAACATTAAAGGGCAAGTAGGACCTGTTAGTAAGTCAGACATTTGTAACCCCAGTAAGTTGAACTTTGTAACCCTGGGAACCCCTATAATTCTAAAACAGAAAAATTTCTCCCTTTTCAAATAATGTTATTAAGAGTAGAAATGTTTAGCACTACTTCAACATCTAACACCAACTCCATGGGCGCTCAGTAGAGGATGTTATTCCAATTTTATTCTTTGGATTATAGTTACCTTCCAAGAAGTAACACATAAACAAGGCATGCTGAGCTTATATATTCATGTGATCAACATATCCACAAAAACACCAATCTCATGTATTCACTCTATTCTGACACAGTTGAAGTTAATATTTTTCTTGTAGATTTGTTTGCTTTTTAATCAAAGCACAGCAAACAGCAAATGAAAATGATAATTTTCTTTGTAACCACCATATTTTTTTAAAGAACTATTGGCTGTGATTAAGTGAAGACAAAACTTCATGCTGTGGTAGTTGAAATACTTCTGGAATTTATTGACTTCGGCATATATGCTAAGGCCAAATGAGCTTCTTTAATTTCCATAATGAAATTGTTTTTGTAAAGTTAAAAATACTGTAATGAGGCCAAAACGGTGTGCTTTCAGGGGGCTCCCATGGTGAAACAAATGAGATTTTAGCTTCTCTAATTGGGCATACTGCAAGCTGGCTTGATGCTGTCCTCCACACAGGATTTTTGTTATCCTAACAAAAAAGAGGTCTACAGCTGTCAGCATAATGCTATATGGCTTTTCAAAAGCCAAGCTATCAGGAGAAAGACTGCTGCTCTCTGGCTGGGACCACCCAAAGGGAAAGACCAAGTAGAGAACAGTGTTTCTCTTCCCTGATTAAGAAGTTATTCGTAAGGTAATTTGTTTACAGCTATCAAAGGGAAGCTTTGGAAGCAATTGGGGTGAATTCCCAGAATCCTCTGAAAGAATTTTATTTGATTAAGCAATGAATATGCATATTTTCTCTCTTTTTTTTTTTCCTCTCATGAATTAAATCTCATTACCTGTCAACACAGGCCTTTGGAGTCTTACTGTTCCTGTAGAAAACAAAAGTTAGGCCCATTTTGTTGAGGCGGGTATTGCCAAACTCAGCTTGTGAGCCGCCACAGTCAGTGTCATGGTAACAGCTTACAAACCTTTTTGCTCAGGAATGGTTTTGATGTAATATAGTCTTCATTTATTTTTAACCATTACTTTCACTACAAAAGGAAGTAAAATAGAAGGCTACAGTCAAATTAATTTTTACCCAACAGAAGTAAGTCAGTAACTGATTTTTTCTAGGTTGTTATGGCTATTTTATTTTGGATGTAAATATTCAACAGGACCCAGAAAAATGAATAATTTTGATGTAACGTTCCACACCACTCAGTTACATTTACTAGATGCTAGACAAATGAACAATTGGTATACTAGCAAAATATATGAAAAATTAATAGTTTATTTACCAAATGAATTCAAATCTCCAATTATTTAAAGAAATAAATATTTAAAGCACAATGTAAGCAGCTATAGTAGGCAATAATTATACATCATAGTAGTAACGTGCATTTCCAACAGCCCAGTTCCAAATGTCCTTTTTGTATTGTTCTCGAGAACATTATAAATCATCACACTAGAATTAGCTGAAACAGATTTTATTATAAAACTTCCCGCCACCCCAACTAACAGCTTCTACTTTACATTAATTTGCTTGTTGTTTCTAATTTGTTCAAAACATAAAGCAAGCCCACTTTAATAAAACAAAAGGATGTTACTAACTATTCTTCTTCCTTTTCATTGGTCTTACTTTCCACTTCTGTTTTTTTAATAAGCTTTCTAATACCAGTCATTTTAAGGACTCTAACCAATCCTATATGTTGAAGATGAGTTTAAATATAAAAGAGACTACGGGGTGGTGGGGGGTGGCAGCTGTCATTTTAAAATTTGTAAACACAGAATCCAAGTTAAAAAGGACTTGAATAGTTATGTACATGCTAAGGAAACCCTGGTAGTGTAGTGGTTAAGTGCTACAGCTGCTAACCAAAAGGCTGGCAGTTCAAATCCACCAGGCGCTTCTTGGAAACTCTATGGGGCAGTTCTCCTGTCCTACAGGGTAACTATGAGTCAGAACTGACTCGATGGCAATGGGTTTTTTTTTGTTGTTGTTGTTTTTTTGATAGGTGCTAAAATCGTAGCTCCAGAGTAATCCCCTTGCCGTCGAGTCGATTCCAACTCATAGCAACCCTACAGGACAGAGTAGAAATGCTCCAAAGAGTTTCCAAGGAGCACCTGGGAGATTCAAACTGCCAACCCTTTAGTTAGCAGCCATAGCTCTTAACCACTATGCCACCACGGTTTCCTTTCCCCAGAGTGATAGTACCACAAAAATACATATGGAGTAACTCTACATGATTGCATGTAATTATAAAGAATCCAACTTCTTTAAAATTCTGACATAACAGCAAAGCTTAGTGGTTAAGAGCATAGACTCTGGAGTCAAGAAATCTGGGTTGGAAACCTAGGTTCACACCCATTAATTGTGTGGACTTCAATACTTAAGTTCTTTACACCTCGGTTTCCTCATCTTGAAAATGTTGTCAAAGAGCAAACTAGAGCATCTGTTAAAATTAAACCAAACAGTTTTATTGAAGGAATAAAGCAATTCAGATCAGGCAGCACTCCATGAGGATTCACAATACCATTCCAGTAAAAGGAAATTTTTTTTACACTCTAAGTACGGAAAATTGAGGAAATTACAAGAAGAAAATTCTGATTGCTTAGTATTTACAAAGTCATGCTTTAACGGACACTAGACAATTCCAAGATCCCATAAGCAATGTTTGTTAATCATAAAGTTCGAGTCAGTTAAAATCTTGTTAATCTATGGACATTTCAGGGGCCAGCCTGAGTGAATATCCTTTCTGGGGCCATGCTGTGAGAGAAAGGGGGAGGAGGGGACCCCGCAGGCCTCCTGAGGTATGTTGGCTAGCTGACTTTTGAAAGTCAGCTTGGAGTAAGCAGTAAATAGCAAAAATGGAGTCCAACCTGCAGTTTTGATAGAAGCCTCTCCTTATGCCAAGCACCTAGATTTTTAAAATGCTTCTTCACAGCTCCTTCTTTTGATCAAAAATTTCTATAGAAATTCATCAATCTTAATTATAAAAGTGCCTTCTGGGATTCATGTGGGGCGGGGCCAAGATGGCAGACTAGGTAGACACTACCTCGGATCCCTCTTGCAACAAAGACTCGGAAAAACAAGTGAATCGATCACATACATAACAATCTACGAACGCTGAACAACAAACACAGATTTAGAGACCGAAAACGAACAAATACGGAGAAGCAGCGATTGTTTTCGGAGCCTGGAGCCAGCGTCCCAGTCAGCGGATTTTCTGGAAAAACTAGTTTCCCAGTGATGGCTCGGAGACAGCACTCCATATCAAACCACATAAAGAAGCAGGCCATGACAGCTTCTACAACCCCCCAAACAAAAGAATCAAAATCTTTCCCAAATTAAGATACAATCCTGGAATTATCAGATACAGAATATAAAAAACTAATTTACAGAATGCTTCAAGACATCACAAACGCAATAAGGCAAACTGAAGAAAAAGCCAAGGAACACACTGATAAAACAGTTGAAGAACTCAAAAAGATTATTCAAGAACATAGTGGAAAAATTAATAAGTTGCAAGAATCCATAGAGTGACAGCATGTAGAAATCCAAAAGATTAAACAATAAAATTACAGAATTAGACAACGCAATAGGAAGTCAGAGGAGCAGACTCGAGCAATTAGAATGCAGACTGGGAAATCTGGAGGACCAGGGAATTAACACCAACAGAGCTGAAAAAAAATCAGATAAAAGAACTTAAAAAAATGAAGAAACCCTAAGAATCATGTCGGACTCTATCAAGAAGGATAACTTGCATGTGATTGGAGTCCCAGAACAGGGAGGGGGGACAGAAAACACAGAGAAAATAGTTGAAGATCTCCTGACAGAAAACTTCTCTGACATCATAAAAGACGAAAGGATATCTATCCAAGATGCTCATTGAACCCCATTTAAGATTGATCCAAAAAGAAAAACACCAAGATATATTATCATCAAACTTGCCAAAACCAAAGATAAAGAGAAAATTTTAAAAGCAGCCAGGGAGAAAAGAAAGGTCTCCTTCAAGGGAGAATCAATAGGAATGAGTTCAGACTACTCAGCAGAAACCATGCAGGCAAGAAGACAATGGGATGACATATACAGAGCACTGAAGGAGAAAAACTGCCAGCCAAGGATCATATATCCAGCAAAACTCTCTCTGAAATATGAAGGCGAAATTAAGATATTTACAGATAAACACAAGTTTAGAGAATTTGCAAAAACCAAACCAAAGCTACAAGAAATACTAAAGAATATTGTTTGGTCAGAAAACCAATAACATCAGATACCAGCACAACACAAGGTCACAAAACAGAACATCCTGATATCAACTCAAATAGGGAAACCACAAAAACAAATTAAGATTAATTAAAAAAAAAAAAAGCTCATAACAGGGAATCACTGAAGTCAATATGTAAAAGATCACAATAATCAAAAAGAGGGACTAAATACAGGAGGCATAGAACTGCCATATGGAGAGAGATACAAGGCGATATAGAACAATACAAGTTAGGTTTTTACTTAGAAAAATAGGGGTAAATAATAAGGTAACCATAAAGAGGTGCAACAACTCCATGACTCAAGATAAAAGCCAAGAAAAACATAACGACTCAACAAACATAAAGTCAAAAAAAAAAAAAATTTTTTTTTTTAAAGTCAAACGCTACGAAAATGAGGATCTCACAATTTACTAAGAAAAATGTCTCAGCACAAAAAAGTATGTGGAAAAATGAAAATGTCAACAACACACATAAAAAGGCATCAAAATGACAACACTAAACACTTATTTATCTATACTTATGCTGAATGTAAATGGACTAAATGCACCAATAAAGAGACAGAGAGTCTCAGATTGGATAAAGAAACATGATCCGTCTATATGCTGCCTACAAGAGACACACCTTAGACTTAGAGACACAAACAAACTAAAACTCAAAGGATGGAAAAAAAATATATCAAGCAAACAATAAGCAAAAAAGGAGTAGCAATATTAATTTCTGACAAAATAGACTTTAGACTTAAATACACCACAAAGAATAAAGACGGACACTACATAATGATAAAAGGGACAATTGATCAGGAAGACATAACCATATTAAATATTCATGCACCCAATGACAGGGCTACAAGATACATAAATAAAATTTTCACAGAACTGAAAAGTGAGATAGATACCTCCACAATTATAGTAGGAGACTTCAACACACCACTTTTGGAGAAGGACAGGCCATCCAGTAAGAAGCTCAACAGAGACACGGAAGACCTAACTACAACAATCAACCAACCTGACCTCATTGCTTATACAGAACTCTCCACCCAACTGCTGCAAAGTATACTTTTTTTTTCTAGCGCACATGGAACATTCTCTAGAATAGACCACATATTAGCTCATAAAACAAACCTTTGCAGAGTCTAAAACATCGAAATGTTACAAAGCATCTTCTCAGACCACAAGACAATAAAACTAGAAATAACAGAAAAACTAGGGAAAAGAAATCAAATACTTGGAAAATGAACAATACCCTCCTGAAAAAAGACTGGGTTATAGAAGACATCAAGGAGGGAAGAAGGAAATTCATAGAATGCCACGAGAATAAAAACACTTCCTATCAAAACCTCTGGGACAGAGCAAAAGCAGTGCTCAGAGGCCAATTTATATCGATAAATGCACACATACAAAAAGAAGAAAGAGCCAAAATCAGAGAACTGTCCCTACAACTTGAACAAATAGAAAGTGAGCAACAAAAGAATCCATCAGGCACCAGAAGAAAACAAATAATAAAAACTAGAGCTGAACTAAATGAATAAGAGAACAGAAAAACAATTGAAAGAATTAACAAAGCCAAAAGCTGGTTCTTTGAAAAAATTAACAAAATTGATAAACCATTGGCTAGACTGACTAAAGAAATACAGGAAAGGAAACAAATAACCCGAATAAGAAATGAGAAGGACCACATCACAACGGAACGAACTGAAATTAAAAGAATCATATCAGATTATTACGAAAAATTGTACTCTAACAAATTTGCAAACCTAGAAGAAATGGATGAATTCCTTGAAAAACACTACCTACCTAAACTAACACATTCAGAAGTAGAACAACTAAATAGACCCATAACAAAAAAAGAGATTGAAACGGTAATCAAAAAACTCCCAACAAAAAAAAGCCCTGGCCCAGACAGCTTCACTGCAGAGTTCTACCAAACTTTCAGAGAAGAGTTAACCCCACTACTACTGAAGGTATTTCAAAGCATAGAAAATGACGGAATACTACCCAACTCATTCTATGAAGCCACCATCTCCCTGGTACCAAAACCAGGTAAAGACATTACAAAAAAAGAAAATTACAGACCTATATCCCTCATGAATGTAGATGCAAAAATCCTCAACAAAATTCTAGCCAATAGAATTCAACAACGTATCAAAAAAATAATTCAGCACAATCAAGCGGGATTTATATCAGGTATGCAAGGCTGGTTTAATATCAGAAAAACCATTAATGTAATCTACCACATAAATAAAACAAAAGACAAAAACCACATGATCTTATCAATTGATGCAGAAAAGGCATTTGACAAAGTCCAACACCCATTTATGATAAAAACTCTCAGCAAAATAGGAATTGAAGGAAAATTCCTCAACATAATAAAGGGCATCTATGCAAAGCCAACAGCCAACATCACTCTAAATGGAGAGAACCTGAAAGCATTTCCCTTGAGAACGGGAACCAGACAAGGATGCCCTTTATCACCGCTCTTATTCAACATCGTACTTGAAGTCCTAGCCAGGGCAATTAGGCTAGACAAAGAAATAAAAGGCATCTGGATTGGCAAGGAGGAAGTAAAATTATCTCTATTTGCAGATGACATGATCTTATACACAGAAAACCCTAAGGAATCCTCCAGAAAACTACTGAAACTAATAGAAGAGTTTGGCAGAGTCTCAGGTTATAAAATAAACATACAAAAATCACTTGGATTCCTCTACATCAACAAAAAGAACATCGAAGAGGAAATAACCAAATCAATTCCATTCACAGTAGCCCCCAAGAAGATAAAATACTTAGGAATAAACCTTACCAAGGATGTAAAAGACCTATACAAAGAAAACTACAAAGCTCTACTACAAGAAATTCAAAAGGACTTACTTAAGTGGAAAAACATACCTTGCTCATGGATAGGAAGACTTAACATAGTAAAAATGTCTATTCTACCAAAAGCCATCTATACATACAATGCACTTCTGATCCAAATTCCAATGTCATTTTTTAATGTGATAGAGAAACAAATCACCAATTTCATATGGAAGGGAAAGAAGCCTTGGATAAGTAAAGCATTACTGAAAAAGAAGAAGAAAGTGGGAGGCCTCACTCTACCTGATTTCAGAAGCTATTATACAGCCACAGTAGTCAAAACAGCCTGGTACTGGTATAACAACAGGCACATAGACCAATGGAACAGAATTGAGAATCCAGATATAAATCCATCCACGTATGAGCAGCTGATATTTGACAAAGGCCCAGTGTCAGTTAATTGGGGAAAAGATAGTCTTTTTAACAAATGGTGCTGGCATAACTGGATATCCATTTGCAAAAAAATGAAACAGGACCCATACCTCACACCATGCACAAAAACTAACTCCAAGTGGATCAAAGACCTAAACATAAAGACTAAAACGATAACGATCATGGAAGAAAAAATAGGGACAACCTTAGGAGCCCTAATACAAGGCATAAACAGAATACAAAACATTACCAAAAGTGACGAAGAGAAACCAGATAACTGGGAGCTCCTAAAAATCAAACACCTATGCTCATCTAAAGACTTCACCAAAAGAGTAGAAAGACCACCTACAGACTGGGAAAGAGTTTTCAGCTATGACATCTCCGACTAGTGCCTGATCTCTAAAATCTACATGATTCTGTCAAAACTCAACCACAAAAAGACCTACAACCCAATCAAGAAGTGGGCAAAGGATATGAACACACACTTCACTAAAGAAGATATTCAGGCAGCTAACAGATACATGAGAAAACGCTGTCGATCATTAGCCATTAGAGAAATGCAAATTAAAACTACGATGAGATTCCATCTCACTCCAACAAGGCTGGCATTAATCCAAAAAACACAAAATAATAAATGTTAGAGAGGCTGCGGAGAGACTGGAACTCTTATACACTGCTGGTGGGAATGTAAAATGGTACAACCACTTTGGAAATCTATCTGGCGTTTTCTTAAACAGTTAGAAATAGAACTACCATACAACCCAGAAATCCCACTCCTCGGAATATACCCTAGAGAAACAAGAGCCTTCACACAGACAGATATATGCACACCCATGTTTATTGCAGCTCTGTTTACAATAGCAAAAAGCTGGAAGCAACCAAGGTGTCCATCAACGGATGAATGAGTAAATAAATTGTGGTATATTCACACAATGGAATACTACGCATCGATAAAGAACAGTGACGAATCTGTCAAATATTTCATAACATGGGGGAACCTGGAAGGCATTACGCTTAGCAAAATCAGTCAGAGGCAAAAGGACAAATATTGTATAAGACCACTATTATAAGATCTTGAGAAATAATATAAACTGAGAAGAACACATACTTTTGTGGTTACGAGCGGGGGAGGGAGGGAGGGTGGGAGAGGGTTTTTTTACTGATTAATTAGCTGAAAAGAACGGTTTTAGGTGAAGGGAAGGACAACACTCAATACATGGAAGGTCAGCTCAACTGGACTGGACTGGACCAAAAGCAAAGAAGCCTCCGGGGTTTGGGAACCATGGTTTAAGGGGAGTTCTAAGTCAATTGGCAAAATAAATTCTATTATGAAAACATTCTGCATCCCACTTTGAAATGTGGCGTCTGGGGTCTTAAAAGCTAACAAGCGGCCATCTAAGATGCATCAACTGGTCTCAACCCACCTGGAGCAAAGGAGAATGAAGAACACCAAGGTCACAGGACAACTAAGAGCCCAAGAGACAGAGAGGGCCACATGAACCAGAGACCTACATTATCCTGAGAACAGAAGAACTAGTTGGTGCCCGGCCACAATCGATGACTGCCCTCACAGGGAGCACAATAGAGAACCCCTGAGGGAGCAGGAGATCAGTGGGATGCAGACCCCAAATTCTCATAAAAAGACCATACCTAATGGTCTGACTGAGACTAGAGGAATCCCGGCGGCCATGGTCCCCAGACCTTCTGTTGGCACATGACAGGAACTATCCCCGAAGACAACTCATGAGACATGAAAGGAACTGGACAGTGGGTGGGAGAGAGATGCTGATGAAGAGTGAGCTAATTATATCAGGTGGACACTTGAGATTGTGTTGGCATCTCATGTCTGGAGGGGGGACGGGAGGATAGAGAGAGTGGGAAGCTGGCAAAATTGTGACGAAAGGAGAGACTGGAAGGGCTGACTCATTAGGGGGAGAGCAAGTGGGAGTACAGAGTAAGATGTATGTAAACTTATATGTGACAGACTGACTTGATTTGTAAACGTTCACTTGAAGCTCAATAAAAGTTAATAAAAAAAAAAAAGTGCCTTCTTCTGCATGGACGTACCAACTCTTCACCTTGCCATTTGCGGCACCTCATCTTTAGGGTGAGCAGGTCTTGGTCTTATGTCTTAAGCCCTGGTGGTGCAGTGGTTAAGCGTTTGGCTGCTAACCGAAAGGATGGCAGTTTGAATCCACCAGCTGCTTCTTAGAAACCCTACGGGGCAGTTCTGCTTTGTCCTGTGGGGTCACTATGAGTCTGAATCGACTCAACAGCAAGGTCTTTTATTGCCCTTAAAGGAGTAACTCCTATTCTACAAGGGCCTTTCTGTTAGTTATAGATGGAGCATTTATTAGGGCTGCCTATTCTAAATAGGTTTTGAAGACCCCAGCTACATAGTCAGGCACTACCTGTTTATTGGTGGCTGCTTACCTTGATAAGCCAAGAGCCTGGTTGCTTTCATGAAGACAGCCAGGCATCACTGCCAAAGTCTTTGCCATGCCATAGCTTGGACCTCTGCTTCTGTGATCTTTTAAGAGGGGTGTGTAAGAGTGGGGCCAAATTAATAGGAATATTTGGCAGAGAGGGGCATCGCCAAGGTGAAGAGCCAAACTATTCTCTAAGAAATTGCTGTTTTTTAATAATTCATGATCTTTTGCATAGTAAGTAGTGTTGCATTGTGAGTATATGCATTTGAAAAATATTTTCTAAAACATTTATTACTCCTATAACAATAACTATAATGATTAAGAGGATACTTAAGAACGATTCTATAGTGTAAGAATAAAAACTACAAAGTAATACAATAAGCAAATAAAAAAAAATAATAGGTATGATAAAGCAATATTTCTCCGTTGGTTGTATGGGTAACCTTACCAGGAAATAAATTCAAGTTGGTAAAACAAAACTATTCTAAAGGCTGTGAATAAAAAGCAGACTTGAATAATTTTAATTATTTGTGTGAAAAAATATTAAAACAAGGAATAACTTCATAAGTGTGCAGTAAAGTAACCGCCATAAGAATACCAGTAATCCTGAAACAAAGTTCAAAATCCTCGGTAGGTTGCAGGAAGTCTTGCTCTGTGATCTTGAGATTGGTAGTCCATTGTTTCCGGCCACAAGGGTGCCAGAACTTCAGCTTAAATTCTTCAATTGGCTGAACAGTCTAGGGATGCTTCATCTTCTCCTTCTTTTTTTTTTTTTAAATTGAGACAGGTGAATCCAAGCCCCAGCTTTCTGCAGTTTAGCAGTACATGGGCTAGTGAGAAGGACCATGCATGGACCTTTTCAGCAAGCTTCTAAAGTCTTTCAATTGATGTCTTTTCCCGTATATATTCTCCTGGGGCAATATTATGCAGATTTCAGGATTCTAATTTCTGTTTATTAAAGCCTTCTTTAACCTGTGAAAAATATTTTTTTCAAAGTGGAATTAAGGATGCAGCATTTTATAATAATGAAGATAATGAGAAAATTTCTAAAAAACGGAGAATACAGTTAAGGATGCAACAGGATTGTTAAAATTCAGTGTTAACAATCAGTTTTAATAATGACATAGCAGCTTTTTCGCACAGTAGTAAGAATGTCGAGGGCCATTTGATTTTGAAGAACTATTTATCTTATCATAGTTATTTCAGTGGAAGCCCTGGTGGCATTGTGCTTAAGAGCTAAGCTGCTAACCAAAAGGTCAGGAAATTCGAATCCACCAGGCGCTCCTTGGAAACTCTAAGGGGCAGTTCTACTCTGTCCTATAGGATCACTATGAATCAGAATTGACTCCACTGCCGAAACCCAAACCCACTGCCGTCAACTCGACACTAGCAGGTAGTTATTTCAGTATTCATTTCCTGGAATCCACTGGTAGAATTATTTAAATCATTTTGAATATATTTAGTTCAAACTTGGACATGTGCCATTACATCTTTTAATCCACAGGATATTCTGCAGTTAACATAATGTGATTAGTTACTGGGATAACTGCCTTTTATATTGAAAAACAGAAAGGAAAATAAAAATGGTTTCCTATATTTTAAAAAATAAAACATTAAATATAAGCAATATTTTTATAGTAATTTTTTTTAGTTTACTCAGTCCTATATACTTAATTTGGAGCCCTGGTGACCAGTGGTTAAGAGCTTGCCTGCTAACCAAATGTTGGCAGTTTGAATTCACCAGCCACTTCTTGGAAACCCTATAGGACAGTTTTATGCTGTCCTACAGGGTCACTATGAGTCAGAATTTACTCGATGGCAACAGGTATGGAGTTAATTTTGGTCCCCTACAATTTTGGATCAACAGCAATCTGTTATTTCTAAATAACAGTTTTGGAAGTTTTGCTTTAGTCCAAGGGCATCCATGTTTGAAATATTATAGTCTTCTTTATAAGTCTGACATAGTCCATTTTTGTTGAAATATTTTGGTCAAGCATTTTCAGCAAATCAGCAAAGTAAAAGCTTATCTGCAAAGGACAATGCTTAACATGACCATGATTAACTTATGATATTTCTTAAAAGTGAAAGACCTGATGGGAATTAATTACAAAATTAATGCAGAGCAAAATAAAGTTAATTTAAAAAAAGTTTAGACAAAATAGATTTCTAAATATAGTGACAGCCTTTATTTTCAAAGCGTTTCAGATATAACATATGATCTTGAGATGTAATATTATACAGTCAAGATATGCTTAAGAACATATTAAGACCATCAAGTCTTAAAACATCTGAATAGTAATAAAAACTCTATGGGTAAATGATGTAAATGTCCCAGTTGAAATTATTGGCTTTGATGATACTAGATTCAAAGGAAAAAAAGTTGTAGTTAAGTTGCCAATTAAAATAATAAAATTGTGACATTATGTTTTTGTTCTCTAATATCAGACAAAAACACAAAAGAAAATACTAACATAAATTTTTAACCCAAAGAAACTCAGGTTCTTTTTCTGATTTACAGTTCTTCATGAAGAACCTTATTATTATATTTCCATTTTTCCCATTGCAAGGTGGGAACAAGTCATCTGTGGCTTTCCAAGAAGTTTTAAAATTGTCAGGAATTATCATAGGTTATCAAAATGGATATCTCAGAATGTTGCATAGGGCTGTGCCTAGGCAACACTGACTGGTTAAGTCTTTACATATGTAGTAGATACTGGCAGATAATGTAAACCAAGTCTTATCTGTAACCCAGGAAACAGCTTTACTTGTCTGCTGCTGATTTCACTGAGACAAGGATGTTCTCTTTACCTTCACCCTTTCAGACAACACAGCAGGATCAGGTTGGAGCAGAAAAATGAAAAGGCTCACAAGGAAGTTTGCTATTTTACATACAATTGAGCTTCTTTTTATTCATTAGAGAGGCAGTGTCATTGCCTTGGAATTGAAGGGCTGGCATTTATCTTAGGCATCTGGGGTGAATGCACGGTGCCTTTACCTACTAGGAAGAACGTGCACCAGGAACAAACAGTAGCCACAGGTGCATAAGTGAGAACTGTTTAGCAATCTGTATGGAAAGAGTTGAGACGCTCTATTTATGTGTACTATAATTAAGAGGTTTCAACTACACAATCGTTTTATAAATGGTCAGTATAACATAAGAGGGTAAGACAATAGTAACCAGTAAGACATATGTAGAAAGAATTAAAGTGTCCCTTCCCTATCCTAAAAAGTTGAATCTTAAATCTTGGTTAAAATAATTTTCTGATAGGAAGATGATAATTATATTAAGTGTATAAAGCTGAAAAACCAAATTATAAGTTGAACATGGTGGCTTTACAGAAGTTACTGCTTTATATAAGCCATATTTGTAATTACTATTCTAAAAAAAGTTTGAGGCTCTACAGTTTCAAAAAGTTTCTAAACATGTATACGTAGTATATACATAGACATTACATTGTTGTTAGATGCTGTCGAGTCCGTTCCGACTCATAGCGACCCTATGCACAACAGAACGAAACACTGCCCTGTCCTGAGCCATCCTTACAATCGTTGTTATGCTTGAGCTCATTGTTGCAGCCACTGTGTCAATCCACCTCATTGAGGGTCTTCCTCTTTTCCGCTGACCCTGTACTCTGCCAAGCATGATGTCCTTCTCCAGGGACTGATCCCTCCTGACAACATGTCCAAAGTATGTAAGAGGCAGTCTCACCATCCTTGCTTCTAAGGAGCAGTCTGGCCACACTTCTTCCAACACTGTTTGTTCTTTTGGCAGCCCATGGTATATTCAATATTCTTTGCCAATGCCACAATTCAAAGGCATCAACTGTTCTTCGGTCTTCCTTATTCTTTGTCCACCTTTCACATGCATACGATGCAATTGAAAATACCATGGTTTGGGTCAGGCGCACCTTAGTCTTCAGGGTGACATCTTTGCTCTTCAACACTTTGAAGAGGTCCTTTGCAGCAGATTTGCCCAATGCAATGTGTCTTTTGATTTCTTGACTGCTGCTTCCATGGCTGTTGATTGTGGGTCCAAGTAAAATGAAATCCTCGACAACTTCAATCTTTTCTCAGTTTATCATGATGTTGCTCATTGGCCCAGTTATGAGGATTTTGGTTTTCTTTATGTTGAGGTGCAATCCATACTGAAGGCTGTGGTCTTTGATCTTCATTAGTAAGTGCTTCAAGTCCTCTTCACTTTCAGCAAGCAAGGTTGTGTCATCTGCACAACGCAGGTTGTTAATGAGCCTTCCTCCAATCCTGATGCTCCGTTCTTCTTCATATAGCCCAGCTTCTCGTATTATCTGTTCAACATACAGATTGAATAGGTATGGTGAAAGAATACAACCCTGACACACACCTTTCCTGACTTTAAACCAATCGGTATCCCCTTGTTCTGTCCAAACAACTGCCTCTTGATCTATGTAAAGGTTCCTTATGAGCACAATTAAGTGTTCTGGAATTCCCATTCTTCGCAGAGTTATCTATAGTTTGTTATGATCCACACAGTCGAATGCCTTTGCATAGTCAATAAAACACATGTAAACATCCTTGTGGTATTCTCTGGTTTCAGCCAGGATCCATCTGACATCAGCAATGATATCCCTGGTTCCACATACTCTTCTGAAACCAGCCTGGATTTCTGGCAGTTCCCTGTCAATATACTGCTGCAGCCATTTTTGAATGATCTTCAGCAAAATTTTGCTTGCGTGCGATATTAATGATATTGTTTATAATTTCCACATTTGGTTGGATCACCTTTCTTGGGAATAGGCATAAATATGGATATCTTCCAGTCAGTTGGCCAGGAAGCTGTCTTCCATATTTCTTGGCATAGACGAGTGAGCACCTCCGGTGCTACATCTGTTTGTTAAAACATCTCAATTGATATTCCATCAGTTCCTGGAGCCTTGTTTTTCACCAATGCCTTCAGAGCAGCTTGGACTTCTTCCTTCAGTACCATCGGTTCCTGATCATATGCCACCTCTTGAAATGGTTGAATATCGGCTAATTCTTTTTGGTATAATGACTCCGTGTATTCCTTCCATCTTCTTTGATGCTTCCTGCATCGTTTATAATTTTCCCCATGGAATCCTTCACTACTGCAACTCGAGGCTTGAATTTTTTCTTCAGTTCTTTCAGCTTGAGAAATGCCGACTGTGTTCTTCCCTTTTGGTTTTCCATCTTCAGCTCTTTGCACATGTCATTATAATACTTTACTTTGTCTTCTCGAGAGGCCCTTTGAAATATTCTGTTCAGTTCGTCTACTATGCTGGATATGACAACTCAAAGAGGAAAGGTGCTGCATTCATCGTCAAAAAGAACGTTTCCAGATCTATCCTGAAGTACAACGCTGTCAGTGATAGGATAATATCCATATGCCTACAAGGAAGACCAGTTAATATGACTATTATTCAAATTACACACCAACCACTAGGGCCAAAGATGAAGAAATAGAAGATTTTTATCAGCTGCTACAGTCTGAAATTGATCAAACATGCAACCAAGATGCATTGATAATTACTGGTGATTGGAATGAAAAGTTCAAAACAAAGAAGAAGGATCAGTAGTTGGAAAACCTGTTCTTGGTGACAGAAACAATGCCGGAGATCGAATGATAGAATTTTGCAAGACCAACAACTTCTTCATTGCAAATACCTTCTTTCACCAACATAAACAGCGACTATACACATGGACCTCACCAGATGGAACACACAGAAATCAAATTGACTATATCTGTGGAAAGAGACAATGGAAAAGCTCAATATCATCATTCAGAACAATGCCAGGGGCCGACTGTGGAACAGACCATCAATTGCTCACATGCAAGTTCAAGCTGAAACTGAAGAAAATCAGAGCAAGTCCACGAGAGCCAAAAATATGACCTTGAGTATATCCTACCTGAATCTAGAGACCATCTGAAGAATATATTTGACACATTGAACACTAGTGACCGAAGACCAGACGAGTTGTGGAATGACATCAAGGACATCATCCATGAAGAAAGCAAGAGGTCATTGAAAAGACAGGAAAGAAAGAAAAGACCACGATGCATGTCAGAGGAGACTCTGAAACTTGCTCTTGAGCATCGAGCAGCTAAAGCAAAAGGAAGAATTGATGAAGTAAAAGAACTGAAGATTTCAAAGAACACACTACATTACGTATACACACATATATATATACACACATACATAAACTCAAAAAAACCCATTGCTATCAAGTCAATTCAGACTCATAGCAACCCTATAGGACAGAGTAGGGTTTCCAAGGAGTGGCTGGTGGATTTGAACTGCCAACCTTTTGGTTAGCAGCCAGACTCTTAACCACTGAAGCACCAGGGCTCCACACACATACATACGCATAGATATACACATAATATTCCCTGTCAATATGCTGTCAATATATTCACAGGGAACTGATAGAAAATCAAGCTGCATTCTGAAGAGGACGTGAAACCAGGGATATCATTGCAGATGTCAGATGGATCCTGGCTGACAGCAGAAAACACCAGAAAGATGTTTACCCTTCTTTTTTTGACTATGCAAAGGTATTTGACTGTGTGGATCATAACAAATTATGGATAACATTGTGAAGAATGGGAATTCCAGAACACTTAATTGCGATCATGAGGAACCTTTACATAGATCATGAGGCAGTCTTTCGAACAGAACAAAGGGATAGTGTGTGGTTTAAAGACAGGAAAGGTGTGCATCAGGGTTGCATCCTTTCACATACTTATTGAATCTGTATGCTGAACAAATAATCCAAGAAGCTGACTATATGAAGAAGAACTCGGCATTAGGATTGGAGGAAGACTTATTAACAACATATAATATGCAGATGATACAACCTTGCTTGCTGAAGGTGAAGAGGACTCGAAGCACTTACTGATGAAGATCAAAGGCCACAGTCTTCAGTATGGGTTACACCTCAACATAAAGAAAACAAAAATCCTCACAACTGGACCAATAAGCAACATCATGATAAACAGAAAAGATTGAAGTTGTCAAGAATTTCATTTTACTTGGATCCAAAATTGACACCCATGGAAGCAGCAGTCAAGGAATCAAAAGACGCATTGCACTGGGGAAAGTTGCTACAAAAGACCTCCACAAAGTGTTGAAAAGCAAAGACGTCACCTTGAAGACTCAGGTGCACCTGACCCAAGCCCTGGTATTTTCAATCGCCTCATATGTATGCGAAAGCTGGACAATGAATAAGGAAGACCGAAGAATTGATGCCTCTGAATTGTGGCACTGGCAAAGAATATTGAGTATACCATGGACTGTGAAAATAATAAACAAATCTGTCGTGGAATAAGTACGAACAGAATGCTCCTTAGTTGCAAGGATGGCGAGACTACGTCTCACATACTTTGGACATGTTATCAGGAAGGGTAAGTCCCTGGAGAAGGACATCACACTTTGTAAAGTGGAGGGCCAGAGAAAAAGAAGACCCTCAACAAGATGGATTGACATGGTGGCTGCAACAACGGGCTCAAGCATAACAATTGTGAGGATGGCGCAGAGCCAGGCAGTGTTTCGTTCTGTTGTATATACTGTTGCTATGAGTGGGAACCAACTCAATGGCACCTAACAACACACACTATATATATATGTGTGTATATGTGTATATATATATATTCATCTTTACCAATTGTGATGGTTAAGGTTGTGCGTCAACTTGGCTGGGCCATGATTCTCAGTGGTTTGGCAGTCATAGATGCTGAGATCATTTCCATGATGAGATTTGATATAATGTGATCACCTCCATGATAGGATGTGCTGCTGTGAGTAGCCAAAGAGTTGAAAGGGAGTTTCCTCGGGTTTGTGTGGCCTGCTTGAAATATAAGTGGACATTCTGCCAAGGCTTGTGGGCTTTTGCTTGCTCTGGATCCTACACCTGGCTCCTGTTCATCTGACCCTCAGTTCTTGGAACTTGAGCTAGCAGCTTAACTGCCATTTTGCCTGTTGATCTTGGGATTCATCGAAGCAGGAGAAGCCTCTATGTTGACCCCTAGGCTTGGGATGTTCCAACCTCTACAAATGCACGAGCCATTTCCTTGATATAAATCTCTCTTTATATACATTTATATGCTTTACTGGTTTGGCTTCTCTAGAGAATCCAGCCTAAAACATCGACTTAAGAAGAAAAATTGTATTTAGATACTGTAGTTTAAAAATCTAAAGCCTATAATGTTTAACAAAAGACTTTGTTTTCAAGATATAATTTGATAAATATTTTAGTCTACATTAAGAAATAAGAGTTCATTTTCTCTGAATTTGACTGAAACATGCTGCTTGGCAAGTGACACCTGCATTTACAGCAAACGATAGTGCAAGAACACCTGGTTTTCCTTGTTTAACTAAAATCTTTTATCAATACAGATAGCTCATCAACAACCAAATATAAGATATGGAATACTCTGAAAGCATGTTAGCTCTTAAAGTGCAATGATGAAATAATCCATCCTACAGAAACTAAAGCTAATTAATTGCCAAGCTAATGTAAACTAAGAACACATGCTTAAATTTTTGCTAAAATCATGAATTCAATCCTGTTCCTCAGTTCAAGAGGTGTTATAGTCTAAAAACTTTAATTGGCCTAAAAATATTAATGCACCACGTTGTTTGAGTAGGGAAGGGGTAAATAAAAATTAAAAAAAAAAAAAAATTTTTTTTTTTTTTTTAAGACTGACAAATCCAAAACAAGCTGGAAATTATGGTTTTAAACATGAAAAGCACATTTGCTATTTCAAAACATATAAAAATGCTATTGTATTTTAATCTTAAATATTACTTACAGTCAATATGTGAATTCATGCCAAGCGAACCTTAAAACAACACATGCTGAGCGGTACATGCTTTCCCGCCTATTGGTCACTTGTTTCAATAGGCTTTTTGTCCCGAACCTAGTCACTGACTAAAGTATACATTTCTCAGTTTACTATTTGAAATCTTTCCTGTTTTAAAAATAACAAAATGTGCCCAGGGTCATTACAGACAATGTATTTTAGAGATAAGGAGACTTCAATAACATTTTACTTAGAAACGGTTCAGTTATAGAGAAATAATTCTCCAGAAATAAAATGTAAACAGTTAAGATAGACTTGTCAGGATCAGTACCATTCTTCACTATTCAATATTTATGTTGCATGTTGTACTGAAAATCGGGCATAAAAAATTAAAGGCTTAGACTAAATAACCATCATTTATGCTTGCTCTGCTCAGTGTGAAAAAACAATCCTTAGAAAATGATATCCTATATACGGCTGTGTGCTACTTTTGTGGGGTTGGGGAATAGAAACATAGTGGTAGACATTCAGTGTCATGGACTGAATCACATGCCCTAAAAATATGTGCATCAATTTGACTAGGCCATGATTCTCAGTATTGTGTGATTGCCCACCATTTTGTCATCTGATGTGATTTTCCTACATGTTGTAAATCCTATCTCTATGATGTTGATGAAATGGGATTAGCAACCATTATGTTAATGAGGAAGGACTCAATCTACAAGATTGGATTTTGTCTTGAGCCAATCTCTTTTGAGATATAAAAGAGATAAGTGAGTAGAGAGACAGGGGTACCTCATACCACCAAGAAACAAGAGCCAGGAGAACTGTGCCTCCTTTGGACCCAGGGTCCCTGTGCTGAGAAGCTCCTCAACCAGGGGAAGATTGATGACAAGGGCCTTCTTCCAAAGCTGATAGAGAGAGAAAGCCTTTCCCTGGAGCTGGTACCCTGAATTCAGACTTTTAGCCCACTAGACTGTGAGAGAATAAATTTCTCTTTGTTAAAGCCATCCACTTGTGGTATTTCTGTTGTAGCAGCACTAGATAACTAAGATAGAATTTGGTACTGGGAGTGGGGTGCTACACTAACAGATACCTAAAATGTGGAAGCAATTACCTTGAAGAGACTTTTAGTGGAAGTATGGATGTCAGACAATTCTGGAAGCTAAAAATGCCACCTGGCCACTTTGGGCTCCTTATGCCTCTGGATCAACAAGCAAAGGGAGTTACCATACTGGCTGGTGTGATTGATCCTGATTACCAAGAGGAAATCAGATTGGTATTACATAATGGAGATAAAGAAGAATATGTCTGGAATGCAGGTGATCCCTCAGGGTGTCTCTTAGTACTACCATGCCTATAATTAAAGACAATGGAAAACTACATCAATCCAATTCCAACATGACTACTGATGGCCCAGACCCTTCAGGAATAAAGGTTTGGGTCACCCCACCAGGCAAAGAACCATGACTAGCTGAGGTGCTTGCTGAGCGCAAAGGGAATATGGAATGTGTGGTAGAAGAATGTAGTTCTAAACACCAATTACAACCACGTGACCAGTTACAGAACAAGGACTGTAATTGTTATGAGCATTTGTGCTTTGTATATGTGCATCAAATGTTTTTGTTTTCTTCACTTATAATATAAGATGTAAACAGGGTTGGTGCATTTTTGGTTATATGTGCGTTCGGTGTATCATGTTAGGCACAAGTGTGACTTTATAATTGCCTCCATTCAGAGATTATGTATAGTTTAAGGAGATGTGTACAGGTGCCAGGTTGGCAAGAGGTGGACCATGATGGTTAAGGTTATGTGTCAACTTGGCTGGGCCACGACTCCCAGTGTTTTGACATTTGTATAATGTTGTGATCACTTACCTGTTGAGATTTGATATGTGATCACTCCCATGATAGGATCTGCTGTGAGGAGCCAATCAGTTGAAAAGGAGCTTCCGTGGACATATGACCTACATCAAATACAAGCAGACATTCTGGCAGGGCTTGGGGCTTTTTCCTCACCCTGGATCCTGCAGCTGGCTTCTGTTCATCTGAGCTCCTAAAGCTCTTGGGATTTTAGCTAGCAGCTTACCTGCAGTCTTGCCTGCCAATCTTGGGATTCACTGTGAGCAAGAGCCTTGCTCTCTGACCTGCTAATCTTGGGTTTGCCAGCTCCTGCAGCTCCATGAATCAGGAGAAGCCTCTATCCTAACCCATGGACTTGGGATGCTCCAGCCTCTACAACCACATGAGCCATTCTCTTGATATAAACCTCTCTCTATATATATATCTATACACTTTACTGGTTTTGCTTCTCTAGAGAACCCAGCCTAAGACACCCAACATCTTCAAAGACATGCTCGAAGTTTTTCTGCAATTTAGATGATGGGGACTTTGCCAAAATTTATGTAGGAAAGTCTACAAATTGTTGTAACTAAATTATGATTGGCAAGTAGCAAATATCAGAGGTTTCTTAACATGTTCATTCTTTACAGTAGTTACTCCTGAATATAACTGGCTACAGGTTATTTTTCCTTGGAAATCCTCTTGGCGTAGTGGCTACGTGCTATGGCTGCTAAACAAAAGGTCAGCAGTTCAAATTCACCAGGCGCTCCTCGGAAACTCTACTCCTCTGTGATTATTTTATTGATAAGCACATAACCCTGAAGGGTAGTATCATGAACAAAACACCTGAAATAAATTCTAATTAAAAAAACCATAAAATTTTAAAATAATTTATGATATAGACAAGTCACCACATAACAGTTTCTTTGATAAACAAAATCTTAGAAATTCAGCTAAAAAAAAAAAAAAAGAACCAGAGCATAAGATAAAGCAAATATGCAAAAAATTTAAACCATGACAAATTAGGTTTACATAGTACAGTTAATTACAGCAAAAAATACAATACAGTTTTGTTGCTGTTTTCAAACACAACTTAAGTTTTAAATCACAGCACTTAAAAAGAATAAAACTACTACAAAATGAATTTTATATTTTTGAAAAATCACTTAGAAACATGACCACTGAATTGTTTTCAAAGTAGTTCTCCTTGGGCTACACAGGCAAGCTGCAACTTTTAAGGCTAAGCCATGGAGGCCAGATTCTGCCCCCAGCCCCTTCCTACCTCTTAGTCAAGAAAATTTGCACAATTCAGTTTATTTACATATATTTCGGTTGGCCTAAGTAATTTGAAAGACAAAAGACATTGTAAATTTTCAGGAACTAATTTCTTTTCGGGAGAAAGTTACTAATTTTTTCCCAAAATAACATACATTTTATATAATACCTAGCCTGAGTTACTTAGAAAGATTTTCTTTTTTAAGAAAGTACTTTTAGGGTTGGCATAACACAAAACATAAAACCTTTGTTGGAATGAAATTACTTCTATTAATTCCTGGTAATATCAGGACTACTAAACTTACAAGAACTTATTTATCATTAAACTAATCAGAGTAAGTACTTTGAAAAAACATTATAATCTAATTTAATAATACCATCAGAGGTAGGATATTATTACCCAGAACCCCGCATTACTGCCACCAGCAGAGGCAAACAAACTCTTTCAAGAGACAGAACAGGAACCTCACATTACTGTCACTAGTGGAGGAAAATTTGACAAAAATTCTTGCAAGACCAGAATTAAAGACAAAACCAAATGAAACAGACAAGGACAAAACAAAACTAGAATCTCAAAGAGCTCAATATAAGAAAGCAGAGCTCAAAATTCAAGAGGTTATTTACCTGGCAGTGACTTCCAAGAAACTCATGGAGTACAGCAAAACAGCCCTGCTTTGCTACTGAAGCCCAGTCCATCAGTCTTCAGGGGGTTGCTGCAGGCAGTGCAACTTTGATATCCCACTTCTGGCACCACAAAATGGCAAAGAGCAAACTGGAGCTTCTGTTAAAATTAAAGCAAGGAGTTTTATTGAAGGAATAAAATGATTCATATCAAGCAGCACTCCATGAGGATTCACAACAGTGCTCCAGCAAAAGAAATGTTTTACAGAGTTTAAGTACAGAAAACTCACAAACTTACGAGGAAAATTTCTTGATTGCTTGGCATTTACAAAATCATGCTTTAACAGACAGTAGACAATTCCAAGATCCCATAAGCATTGTTTTGTTAATCATAAAGATTTTAAGTCATTTAAAATCTTGTTAATCTATGGATATTTCAGGGGTCAGCCTGAGTGAATATCCTTCCTGGGAGCACGCCCTGAAAGGAAGGGGGAGGAGGGAAGCCTGCAGGCTTCCTGAGGTGTGTTGACTAGCTGATTTTTTAAAGTCAGCTCAGAATAAGCAATAAACAGCAAAAAATTTCCAGCACGTGATTATGGCAGGAGCCTCTCCTTATGCCAAGCACCTAGATTTTTTAAAAGCTCCTTCACAATGGGGATCAAAAACATCACAGTATCAAATGGACTTACGCACTTGGGTATAATACCTGCTTATTATAAGCTGTGAAAACCCTGCTGGCGTAGTGGTTAAGTGCTACGGCTGCCAACCAAAGGGTAGGCAGTTCGAATCCACCAGGCACTCCTTGGAAACTCTATGGGGCAGTTCTACTCTGTCCTATACGATCACTATGAGTGGGAATCAACTCAACAGCACTGGGTTTTATTATAAGCTGTCAGTTAACTCAAATAATACGGATGCAGTGATAAAAATGATGATGAGAACAACACTAACACTAAGGATTTATGTGCCACAAAATAACATGTTTGAATATAACTGATATGATCTTCTTGACACCTGGACACCAGACTTTAAGATGACCAGAAGCAGACATACACACACACGTAAAATATATTTTGCCATTATATTGCTTCATACAAACTACAGTGTTTTAGGTGAGAGGTATGTGAAATGAGTCACTGTTAGTAACAGGAGTGAATGAAGGGAAAAGGAGTTAGAAGGCTTGTTTAAATGGGAGGAAGAGTTGAGAAAATAAAGACAATATTGTACCTATAAAAGCCTCAGACACCCCAAAAGGATTTCCAACACCAAGAGTGATTAGAAGCAGAACTCTGCTATCAGATGACAATAAGTATTCAACAGAGGATATGAAGCTAATCTCATATATCCATATATATGTATATACACACACATATATATACACACACGGACTCACACATACTCTTGAGAGCATTTACCCCTTTGTACTTTGAGAATGAATTTTCAATTGTGCAAAGCCTTTTGCAACATCTCCACTCATCTCAGACATGAATACTATAACATGTATGGGCACAGCTGAGGCAAATTTATCATGACAGCAACCAAATAATAAATCTGTATCTCTATAACCAGTTCCATTTCCGAATAATTTCTCTGTCGCACACTATTTTAGTCTGGCAGATTGCTCCATTCTTTTTTCTTTTTTTTACCCCTTTATTTTGGGGTTAAACTGCACTTCGAATTCACATTATTTTGCAGATAGCATGTCACCTTCACTTAAGCTGCTATAGCTGGCATTTCTCTTCTATCAGCTGAAGCAGTTAATTTACTTGCATTGACCAGCCAACAGTGTAATCTACCAACTGCTTATTGCGTTCTTCTAGGTCCACCAAAGTCTTAAAAGACAAAGAAGACTTAATTTTTGCAATTCTATAGTTTGACTTCTTATGAGTATGATTTTAAATGCTTTGGTTTGAAAGGAACTCCATGGCTGCTTTGGGGGTATGTGTGTCCCCCCGCCCCCCTTTTATTTTTTTAGCTGAATCTCATGTATCCACATGTGTTCTGTTTAACATAGGAGGGCTCTTTTGCACCATACCGTAACTGATGCAGCAATACCGAAGTTTCGAACACAGTGAAATGTAAGTGTTGTATATCTTTAAGTGCTCCTGGATAAATTATTTGTTCAGAGAAAGGCCGGTTATTCCAAATAAAATAATTTTTGTCACTGACATTATTAAAAGACTGGAGAGCTTTATAGGAGGAACAGAATATTATGTAATACCAAAATAGACATGTTTTAAAATCTTAATATGCCAGCAATTAAATACCATAAAGCGGGAATGGAAATATTTTTTAAACCCACTAAGTCCTACCAAAAGTAAATATTTCTGTTAATCCAAAGGTGTTAGACAATTTAAACCTGCTAAAGTTGAATTTTCACAGCTATTCTAGTCTTTCTGTAAATAATTACTATTTCTCCTTTTCTCTAGACAATTAAAAGACCAGAAAATGCTAATCCATACTTATCAAGATAAGATAGAAGTAGAAGCCAGAAACATGCTCTGTTCAGTCTGTTACTTCATTTTGGGCTAAGAGACTACAGTTTTGACAGTGGGACCATCTGCTACTAACTTTTCTCCTCATCATCATGCCAGTCCAGTCAAAAGCAATTAAACCTGTTTTGCCATTATAATATGTAGATAATGATGATAAATTATAGCTTTAAAATGAGTCTCAAATTATGCAGACACTAGGTATTTTCCTTACAGCTACTGATGTAAAAGATATCCCTGTACTTGTGAAATTTTTCAGCTATTTTATTAATGATGTTAGCTCTATAATGAGCTACCTACCAGGATATTTTGCAGGCACAGAGCCTAGCAGTCATTATAAGTCTATTTATATCCCAGCAAGATGTTTCTCCAAGTGGAGAGCAGAGCCCTAGCATTCTGCCTTGCTGTTAAACAAAATATATAGCACATACAGCTCTGAGTCGCTATGTTTTATTATGTCATATAATCAATAAAACACATAAATACCACAAATAAAAAGTAGCAGGAAGAAAATGCTATGGCTCCGGCACAACATGGGGTTATACAGCAGAGAGAAGATGAGGCTTAATGATTTCAAGGACCAGATACAAACCTATCATTCTTGAGGCAAGCCATATATTACCTCCGATTTCCATCAAAAATGTTCAGACTTTTCTCAATGTAGAAACTATGAATAATCAAATGTTCTAAAATGACAAATAATAGCAATCTTTTCTTAGGAAATGTCAATGGATGTGACCATGTTGGATAAGTGTACTGTTTGTTTTCTTTGGCTTTTCAAAATTGCAGCTGCTACTGTAATTGTTTGTTCAGATTTGTTACAATTTTGTTTCCACAATTTAATTACCAAAAAAAAGCAGCAGCAGCAAGACATGCAGTGACCCACTGCTGTTGAGTCAATTCTGACTCATAGTCATCCTACAGGACAGAGTAGAACTGCCCCACAGGGTTTCCAAGGAGCACCTGGTGGATTAAAACTGCTGACCTCTTGGTTAGCAGCCCAGCTCTTAAGCACTACGCCACCAGGGTTTCCAGAATTTCTGGGAAATTCCATTCACATAACTCTGTATCAATGTCCCATTCCATAGCCTCATGGCAGCTATCTGAGATACCACCTCCATACAGTAGATACCTAATACAGCTTTGCTAACTAGCCACAGAATTAAAGCTCTCCTTGTGCTGTTTCCCGCCATTATTTCTCTAGCAGGAAACCATTTGGCCTAGTAAACATGTATTAATTGTGGATACCCAACTTTCTAATTCTGTTTTATCATCGAAACAGACTAATGATTACGGGAAAAAAGAAAGGAACAATTTTGTCAGAAAGAGAAACTCTTAGCAACACTGGAAAATGTTCTGCCTAGCAGTAGTTCATTACAGCCTATCTTTTTCATGACTACGTAAAACTCATAAATAAGTTAGGGGGAGGAGGAACACGGAAAATGAGAAACTCACCAATTATATTTGTCACATCGCTATATAAATGGATGCAGTCTACTGACATTTTAATAGGTCTCCTGAACTATACTGGGAACAGGAACTTCAATTGTAGCTAATCATCCATTTGCAGACAAAGGCATTATTCATCATGACTTACACAAGGATTCATCTCGATTTCATACCATTCTTCAAATCGTCATTTCAGGTCATACATTTAGCATCCCAGTGGGCTTATCCTGATAAATGCAAATAATAGGTACTTAACCAAGATGGACAAATTGCCAACTATAGAAACCCACAGTGCACGGTTTTTTTTTTTCCTTTCACCCCACTCACCCCTCATGTGTAGTCAGTTGCCTTTTGACTATAGCAATGTCTTCCAATATGGGAGATGTGTGGTCAAATTCTTACATTGGAGAGAATATTTCACACCTTGGAGAAACAATGATGTTGCTTCACTTTGGTTTCCCTATCTACTCAGTGAAATACGTGCTGTGAGAATATATGCAAATAATGATAAGAAAAATATTCAATGCACCAGAAAAAGAAAGCATTAATAATGAACAATTTAAAACATTCTAATATTGGCCTTGAGTCCCTGGGTGGTAATGCAACAGTTAAGACTCTTGGCTGCTAACTGAAAGTTTGGCAGTTCAAGTCACCCAGAGGTGCCTAGAAAGAAAGGCCTGGTGATCTACTTCTGAAAAATCAGCTACTGAAAACCCTGAGGAACACAGTTCTACTCTGACACACGAGTTCATCATCAGTCAGAATCGACAGGGCAACTGGTTTAGTTTTTGGTAATATTGGTCTTGCTGGGGAAAATGAAAAAAGCAGGAATCTAATAAGGTAGAAAAATAAAATAGGGAAAAGAACAAACTAGGAGAAAAATACAATTTCAAATAATATGAATGGTATACTCTTTACTTCTAAGATTCTGAGAAATGATTACAAATACAGGAAGTTGAGAGCTACACAACTCCTCTGTAAGTTAGACTATGGGGAGCGCAGTGAGGTATAATGAAAACAGCTTTGGAATCTCTCAGCTTGGGTGTGGCTCTAGTGCCACCAGCTGTGTAACCTTAATTATTTTTTTCCAGAGTCTGATTTCTTCATCTGTCAAATGTTGATAAATCCAGGTACCTCATAGGCTTGCTATGAGGATTGAAAGAAATAGCACGTCCCTTGTACAAAGTTAGGTGCCAAATAAATGGGATTTGCCATTTTTAACTTCTTATGTCTAGCATTTATTTCAGTTACAAAATATATTTTCCTGATTATAAAATGTCCATACCAAAACCAAACCCATTGCCACTGAGTCGATTTCAAGTCATAGCCACCGTGTAAGACAGAGTAGAACTGCCCCACCGGGTTTCTAAGGAGTGCATGGTGGATTCAAACTGCCTACTTTTTGGTTAGCAGCTGAGCTTTTAACCACTGTACCACCAGAGCTCCAGAATGTCCATGATCATCACAGAAAATACCTTCTCCACCATCATGAAGTATGATTAGTGAATTGCCTGCACAATAAAGACTTCTCCCTCTCCTGCCTCTTCTGGGCAGCCAGGAGATCATCACCTTCAAACCTATGGGTCTCAAATTTGGTTGCACATTCTCCAGCATTATTACCTTTTTAAAGCTCTCCAGATGATTTTACCTGGAGAGCTTTAAAAGGTAAGAATGACAGAGACTCTGATTAATTGGTCTGGAGTACAGACGGGAATTCAGTTCTAAAATACCCAAGCGATTCTAACGCTCAACCGAGGTTGAGCCCAGGGCTTCAGCCTGGGTGTAGGTGGAGACAAGCAGAGGTGGGGTGAGTCATACGGTGAGTCTAAGGAGCTCATGGATGAGCTTAGATCCCTTAACTTTAGCTCTGATTTTTTTAAAGAATCTCTTAAAGACTTAAAACATTTTCTATTCTGCCTGGGATGGTGAATGGCATTTTGTACACACCATCTTTTAAAAACAATCCAAAACCAGCAAAATAAATACAATGTATTCCATTTTTCCCATTTGGCCTCTTCATTCTCAATAGCAGCTGCCAGTGTGTTGCCATACTTTTTATTTCCCTTGGCAGAGAAGGCAAACTGCTCCCTAAAAAGTGTGTGCCAATCAAGAGATGCCAAAAATTGCGTGTGGACCATCAGTGTTCTTCCCCTTTCCATAAAATGGAGTAAATTATCCTCCCCCTGCTCTCCAATTCAGCAGTTATGCTTCTGGGGTCATGTGTTTATCCCTAGGTTTGGGTTCCTCAACTTTAACATTGGGCTGCCTTCTTTATGTAATAGTCTTTTTTTGTTTTTGTATTTTTCCAAAATCCTGGGAATATAGTGAGTTATATCTTTGTAGTTAATTATAAATATGTAGTATTCATTGAACCTGTATTCCAAAATGCGTCCTAACAAATCATTTAGTTAAATCCTTTTCTAGAAATTAAAAAGTGACTTGACTGAAACTAGACCAAAGCCTGACTTACCTGAAAGTTATACTGAGTTCCAGAAAGTCTATTAATTCTTTTAATATTCCATTCTGGGGGAGATTATACCACTCACCTACTCTTTTAAATGAAGTTCATGAAAACACTGCATTTTGCTAACCCCTCTGCACAGGTCGGCAGCAGCAGCTAACTGATAAAAACCCATCCATTTGCCAGCTCTGTTGACATTAGCCAATTATGCTAGTACCAAACAAAAATAATTAGCGATGGAAACATGCTGTATGAATTACCATTGTATCAAAATAGCCATATCGATTTCATCTCCATTGGACAAAGAAAGGCAAAAAAGGATTTCCCATGCAGAAAACAAGAGAGGGAAAAAGCAAAGAAATAGTTTCCTATTGGTTTTTCAGATTTTTGCATTAGAGCTTACTAATTTAAAATTGATAGTTGGATTTTACCCTCCTCTCAGAATAATTAAAAAAAAAAAAAAGATTTAGAGCCAATTTAAACAGGAAGGTCTATTGGCCTGTTACTGTGGCAACAGCCATTCCCAAGAAACAGCATAACTAATAAGTTAACTACATGCACCTAGCCCCAACCAGCCAGCATAAGCTGTAAAACTAAACTGCTGAGAATCACTGGCAACTTTGCTGAGGGAGGAATGGTGCAAACTGGTACACTAGGGAAACCGATAATCCAATTTAGAAGTGCGGATTCTCATTTCAGTTTCATTGGCATGTTCATTTTGAACTAAAGGGATCTGAGCAGTAATTCTATAAACAACCAGCACTTAGAAATCAGAGGCAACAAGATTCTCTAGAGGTATAATTGCTTTTAAACCAGGCAACCTGAAATTGTGTCTGCCTTGTGCAGCAGGGAAAAGGGGAAAAAAATCTCAGCTGGGAAAATGGGGAGCTGGCCAAGCAAAGAATACAGCTAGTCAAGCATACCTTGGGTCTCTCAATGTGCCCTATAATGCAATTAAATGCAATAAAATTCCACAAGTACTTCTGCAGCACTTACAATTGCATTATGCACCACATATTTTACATAAACTAAATTTTGCAATTTCAACAAGTAAAGAACTAATTATATAAAAGAGTAAGACAGACATGGTTCAAATCACAGTTCTGTCATCTTACCATTTGGAGCAATGAAAACTTTAACAGGCAATGTAACCTCTCTAATCCTCAGTTTAAAGAAAAACAAAAACAAAAAAACACCGAACACACTGCTGTTGACTCAATTCCAAATCATAGCAACCCTATAGGGTTTCCGAGGATATAAATCTCTGGGGAAGCCTACTGCCACATTTTTCTCCCTTGGAGTGCTGCTGGTGTCAAGCCACGGACATTTTGGTTAGCACTCAATCCTTTTAACCACTGGGCCATCAGGGCTCCTTGTCGATAAAATGGTGATAAAAGTTGCATCTAATTCATAGTTGTAGATACTAAATGGAATAGTTCATGTGTTTGTGATTAAAAAAAAAAAAACTGTTGCGGTCAATTCCAACTAATAGCAACCCTGTACGATAGAGCAGAATGACAGTACAACTGCCCCACAGGGTTTCCAAGGCTGTAATCTTTATGGAAGAGGAATACCACATCTTTCTCCCACAGAGCGGCTGGTGACTTTTTTTGGTGTTTATCACAGCTCTCAATAAATATTAGTAACCTTTCATTTATCTCTCCTATCAAGTCTTCTTGAGAAACACATAACTCAAAGAAAGGTTCTATCTACCGCAGCAATATGCACAGGCTTCCTCAGCAAAAGGAAAATAATCCAACTTCTGTTCAACATGGTACTATAGACAAAAGCACCACACCATCCCTCCCTAGCAAAGACCTGAAAAACTAAGTAAAACAGAGACAAACGTCGTTCCTGGAACCTGAAGTGTCAAATGAAGAGATAAAGAACTCAGCCAAGCACCGAATGGAATAAGAAACTGAGGACAGAGTAAGGAGAGATACGTACTAAAGGCCCCATCAGCTAATGCCGCACAGATCCGCCATCTTGGACTCCTGTCAGTGATCTGCAGACAGGGAGCACCGCAGAGCAGCTTAGCGGAACTCCTAGCAGCAGACAGAGCACCTGGTAACCCGCGATACACACTTTTCCAGCCCCCATTCTTTCCCCACTGCTCTACCTCCGAGCTTTCTGACTGGCTGTGGTGATTTGGCCAGCCAGGAAGTGCAGTGTCCATCCCTCGGATTCGCCCCACCCACGTTGGAGATCGGCACACAGAGACTACGGTAAAGCAGCTTCACGAAGTTCCCAGCAGGAGACAGAGCACCTGGTAATAAGTGATATACGCTTTCATAAGCCCCCTTTCTTTCCCCCGCCCCCTTCGGCCACCTCTGCTTCCCGCCTCCCCTGCTTCTTCCCGCCTCCCCTGCTTCTTCCCGCCTCCCCTGCTTCTTCCCGCCTCCCCTGCTTCTTCCCGCCTCCCCTGCTTCTTCCCGCCTCCCCTGCTTCTTCCCGCCTCCCCTGCTTCTTCCCGCCTCCCCTGCTTCTTCCCGCCTCCCCTGCTTCTTCCCGCCTCCCCTGCTTCTTCCCGCCTCCCCTGCTTCTTCCCGCCTCCCCTGCTTCTTCCCGCCTCCCCTGCTTCTTCCCGCCTCCCCTGCTTCTTCCCGCCTCCCCTGCTTCTTCCCGCCTCCCCTGCTTCTTCCCGCCTCCCCTGCATCCCGCCAGCTGCAGCCTCTTGCCCAGGAGACAACTGCTTTGGCATCAGGCTGCTCGAACTCGCCCTACCCACATTGGCCTGGCCCCTGTGCTGGTGGTGTTTTTTTTCCATCTCTTTGGGTTTCTTTTGTGCCTCCAATCACCTCTCCTTCCTTTCTCTGGAACGCCTGGCTCCATGTGCCAACTTTGCTTCCTCTTAAAAGGCTGTGAAGCCACACTCAACTGGGGGGGCATTCCTTGGCCCTTGACACCACACTGGTGGGATCCCTGGGACTTTTTTTTCCTTGTTTTGCTTTGCTTTGTTTCTTTTCTTTTTGCAGCTTGGGAGCCCCTTCTAGCCAGAATGCACTACCTGGCTTGGGAGCCACTCATCTGATCTGTGCAGCCACATAGCTGGGATCCCTGGGGGGCATTTCTTTCTTTTTTTATCCCCTCTTTTCTTTTCTTTTTTTTCTTCTCTCGCTTTTTCCCTTTCTGTCTTTCTCCATTTTTCAGTTTTTGTCTCTCTACACTTATCTTTTATTCCTGTCTCCTGAATACCTGGTGCTGTGTGACATCTATACCTCCTCCAGCCAGGCTATACTGCACAGCCTGGGAGCCACTTCCCCAGTCTTACCACCCCCACTGGTGAGACTCTGGGACTCCTGGGAGCTTTTCTTTTCCAAATTTTTGTCTAGTTATTTTTCTTTGTTTTTCTCTTTTTCTTTTCTTTATTTTTTTCCCTTTTTGCTTTTATCCATTTCTCGGTTTCTTATCTATCCACTCCAATGGCAAGCTCCCTTGGCACTCTTTTTTTTTTTTTCTTTATTCCTTTGCTTGTTTGTTTTTGGCTCCTGTTTCTCCCTCCTTTCTCTCCTCTTTCCCATACCCCTATTAGCGCCACACATCACAACCTCCCCCCCTCTTTCCTGCCTACCTGCACCATGCACACCCCCGAACAACACAGGCATGGCCTACAGGAACCTGCCCGGTACTGATTCCTGGCCCACCCTGTTGGCCCTAGTACGTGCAACAAATAACATCCCAGCCCCTCCCCTTCAGCTGCACCTGCCCTGCTGCACCATAGCTGAATGACTGGCCCTCCCCATTGTACAAGGACGTGAAAAGTACTGTGACTACAGATGAGCAAACACCAAAAAAGGCACAGCCTGCCTACTCAGACATATCACCAAACAACCAAATAAAACAAAAAAGCAGGACAAATCTACAATCAAGAAATGAAGAAAATGACTACTGAGAGTCCTGAAGACAGCAGACAATATCAAAACATATTAAAAAACAGGACAGGATGGTTCCAGCAGGCATCCAAAATAAAACACCAGATGACTTTCCAGTAGAAGAAAAGGCACTAGAACTACCTGATACCAAAAAACCAAACCAAACTGAGTGCCATCGAGTCGATTTTGACTCATAGTGACCCTATAGGACAGAGTAGAACTGCCCCATAGAGTTTCCAAGGAGCACCTAGCGGATTCAAACTGCCGACCCTTTGGTTAGCAGCCATAGCACTTAACCACTATGCCACCAGGGTTTCCAGAACTACCTGACAGGAAATTCAAATGTCTAATATTCACAGCAATCCAAGAGTTGAAGCAAAAAGCAGACAAAAATGAGGAAAAAATAGACAAATTTATGGAAAAGGCAGACATATTCATGGAAAATACAGACAAAAAAAATGGAACAATTCAGGAAAATAAGACAGGAACAAAATGCCAAAATAAATTCACAGCTAGAAATCATTCAAAAACAACAATTAGGAATCCAAAAGATAAATGACAAGATTTCAGAAATGGACAGTGTCACAGAAGGGCTGAGGAGCAGGTCTGAAAAGATGGAAGACAGAATCAATGAAACTGAAGACACTTAGATACAACTCTGTCTGAGGAAAAATCAGGAAAAAAAAGAACAAAGAAAAATGAAGAAACCATGGGAATTATGTGGGACACAATCAAAACCAAAAATTTACAAGTGATTGGAGTTCCAGAACAGGAAGAGAAAACGGAAAACACAGAGAGGATCACTGAAGAATTGCTGACAGAAGACTTCCCTAATACAATGAATGATAAAAAGCTGATCACCCAAGAAGCTCAAAGAACTCCATATAGGATAGACTGCAAAAGAAAAACACCAAGGCATATCGTAATCACACTCACTAAAACCAAAGACAAAGAAAAAATCCTGTGAGCAGCTGGAGAAAAACAAAAAGTCACATACAGAAGAGAAACAATAAGACTAAGCTCTGATTATTCGGCAGAAACCATGCAGGCAATAAGGCAATGGGATGACATATATAAAACCTTGAAAGAAAAAAACTGCCAACCAAGAATAATATATCCTGCAAAACTTTTGTTCAAATATAATGGTGAAATTAGGACATTTCTAGATAAAGAGAAATTAAGGGAATATGTAAAAAGCAAACCAAACTTACAAGAATTACTAAAGGGAGTCCTTCAGTCTAAGAACAAGCAACATCAGACCACAGCCTGAATCTAGGATGCAAGATTGTACCAGCCAGATACCAAGCAAGGAAATGAACTCTCAAGGGCTATCCAAAACCAAAACAATTGCAACAGAGAACCAAAGGGGCTAATCTGTAAATGAAAAGAGCATCAGATCAATAAAAGAGGGAACAAACGGTGTAGGTATAGAGCTTTCTATTGGAGAGGAAGGCAAGGCAATACCAAGTAACAATAGAATGGTTGAAACCTAGGAAGATAAGGGTAAATTTCAAGGTAACCACGAAGAAAGTTAACAAACCTACTCATCAAAATAAAGAAAAAAAAATGAAGTCTCAATAAAAACAAAATAAATGAAAAAGAAATCCACAAACAAAAGGAACTCAGCACAAGAGAGTAAGAGGAACAAAGAAAATGTCAGCACCAGAAGAAAAAAAAGCACTACAAAATGAAAGCAATAAACTCACATCTATCAATAATTACACTGAATGTAAATGGCCTAAATGTACCCATAAAGAGACACAGATGACAGAATGGATTAAAAAAACAGAATCCATCAATATGCTGTCTACAAGAGACACACCTTAGAAACAAAGATGCAAATTTATTAAAAATTAAAGGATGGAAAAAAATATATCAAGCAAATTACTACCAAAAAAGAGCAGGAGTGGCAATACTAATCTCAGATAAGATAGACTTTAAAACAAAATAAACCATAAAAGACAAAGAAGGGTACTATATAGTGATTAAAGTGACAATCCATCATGAAGACTTAACCATAATAAACATCTATGCACCCAATGACAGGACTCCAAAATACATAAAACAAACTCGTAACAGTGCTGAAAACAGAAATTGACAGTTCCACAATAATAGGAGACTTCACCACATCACTCTCAGTAAAGGACAGAACATCTAGAAAGAAACTCAACAAAGATACAGAAGAGCTAAACAACACAATCAGCCAGCTTGATCTCATAGACATATATAGAACACTCCACCCAACAGCTGCAAAGTACACATTCTTTTCCAATACACATGGAACGTTCTCCAGAATAGGCCATATCTTAGGCCACAGAGCAACCCTCAACAAAATCCAAAACACTGAGATAATACAAAGTATCTTCTCTGACCACAATGCCATCAAAGTAGAAATTAACAACAGTAAGAGTAAGGAAAAAAAAAAACCAATTACACGGAAACTGAATAGCACTCTGCTTAAAAACCACTGGGTATTAGAAGAAATCAGAGATGGAATCAAAATGTTCCTAGAATCAAATGAGAATGAAAACACAGCATACCAAAAGCTTTGGGACACAGCAAAGGCAGTCATCAGAGGCCAATTTATAGCCCTAGATGCACATATCAAAAAAGAAGGGACAAAATCAAAACATTAGTTACACAACTTGAATAGAAAGAGAACAGAAAATGGAGCCCAAAGCCACCAGAAGAAAGGAAATAATAAAGATCAGAGCAGAAATAAATGAAATAGAAAATGGAAAAACAATAGAAAGAATCAACAAAACCAAAAGTTGGTTCTTTGAAAGGATCAACAAAATCGACAAACCACTGGCCAAACTGACAAAAGAAAAACAGGAGAGAATGCAAAGAACCCAATTAAGGAATGAAATGGGGGACATTACAACAGACACAACTGAAATAAAAAGGATCATAACAGAGTATTAGGAAAAACTATTCTCCAACAAATTTGAAAACCCAGAGGAAATGGACAAATTTCTAGAATACACGACCTACCGAAACTAACACAAAATGATGTTGAAAATCTGAAAAGATCCATAACAAGAGAAAAGATCGACAAGGTAATAAAAAAAACTCCCAACAACAACAACAAAAAAGATGGCTTTACTGGAGAATTCTACCAAACATTCAGAGAAAAGCTTACACCAGTACTACTCAAACTATTTCAGAACAGAGAAAATGAAGCAAATACTTCCGGATTCATCCTATGAAGCTAGCATAACCCTGATACCAAAACCAGACAAAGACACCACAAAAAAAGAAAATGACAGACCAATATCTCCCATGAATATAGATGAAATTTCCCAACAAAATTCTAGCCAATAGAATTCAGCATCATATCAAAAAATAATACACCACAAGCAAGTAGTATTCATACCAGGTATGCAAGGATGGTTCAACATTAGAAAATCAATCAACATAATCCACCACATAAATAAAAGAATCATGTGATCATCTCAATTGACGCAGAAAAGGCATTTGACAAAGTCCAACTCCCATTCCTGATAAAAACTCTCAATAAAATATGTATAGAAGGGAAATTTCTCAACATAATAATGGGCATATAAGCAAAACCAACAGCCAACATCATTCTCAATGCAGACAGGCTGAAAACATTCCGCTTAAGAACAGGAACAAGGAAAGGATGCCCTTTATCACCATTCCTATTTAACATTGTATTGGAAGTCTTAGCTGGAATAATAAGGCAAGAAACAGAAATAAAGGGCATCCAAATTGGTAATGAATAAGTTAAACTGTCCCTATCTGTGGATGATATAATACTAAGAAAATCCAAAAGACTGCACAAGAAAACTAATGGAACTAATAGAAAGATTCAGCAGAGTTGCAGTATACAAGATAAACATACAAAAATCAGTTGGATTCCCATACACCAATGAAGAGAATGATGAAAAGAAAAATCAGTAAAATGATACCATTTATAACAGCCCCTAAAAAAATAAGATATTCGGGAATAAATCTAATCAGGGATGTAAAAGACCTCTACAAAGAAAACTACAAATCAATACTGCAAGAAACCAAAAGAGATTTACATAAATGGAAAAATATACCATGCTCATGGATAGGTAGGCTCAACATTGTGAAAATGACAATTCTACCCAAAGCAATTTACAAATACAATGCAATACTGATCCAAACACCAACAACAACTTTATATGGAAAGGGAAGGAGCCCTGGATAAGTAAAGCACTATTGAAGAAAAAGACTAAAGTAGAAGGACTCGCACTACCTGATCTCAGAACCCACTATACAGCTATGGTGGTCAAAACAGCCTGGTGCTGGTACAATGACACACACATTGACCAATGGAACAGAATTGAGAACCTAGATGTAAATCCATCCACCTATGGTCACCTGATCTTCGACAAGGGCCCAAAGTCCATCAAATGGGGAAAAGACAGTCTTTTTAACAAATGGTGCTGGCAAAACTGGATGTCCATCTGCAAAAAAATGAAACAGGACTCATACCTCACACCATATGCAAAAACTAACTCAAAGTGGATCAAAGACCTAAATATAAAGCCAAAACCATGAAGTTCATAGAAGAAAAAATAGGATCAACACTAGAGGCCCTAATATATGGCATTAACAGGATACAAATCACAACTAATAACACACATGCTTCAAAGGATAAGCCAGATAACTGGGATCTTCTAAAAATTAAACACTTTATGTGACTTCACCAAGAGTGAAAAGAGAACCTACAGACTGGGAAAAAAAATTTTTGGCTATTACAAATCAGACAAAGGTATAATTTCTAAACTCTACAAGAAAATCTAACACCTTTACAACAAAAAGACAAATAATCCAATTAAAAAATGGGCAAAGGAAATGAACACACACTTCACCAAAGAAGTCATTCAAGCATCCAACAGACACATGAGGAAATGCTCATGATATCTAGCCATCAGAGAAATGCAAATCAAAACCACAGTGAGATACCATCTCACCCCGACACTACTGGCAGGAATCAATAAAACAGAAAATAACATATTGGAGAGGATGAGAGATTGGAACTCTTATGCACTGCTTGTGGGAATGCTAAATGATACAACCTTTTTGGAAAATGATACGGAGCTTCCTTAGAAAGCTAGAAATGGAAATACCATTTGATCCAGCAATTCCACTCCTAGGAATATATCCTAGAGAAATAAGAGTCATCACATGAATATATATTTGTCCACCCATGTTCATTGCAGCATTGTTCACAACAGCAAAAACACAGAAACAGCCTAGATGCCCACCAACAGACGAATGGATTAACAAACTGTGGTACATACACACAATGGAGTATTATGCAATGCTAAACAACAATGATGAACCTGTGAAGCATCTCATAACATGCATGCACCTGGAGGGCATTATGGTGAGTGAAATAAGTCAGTCACAAAAGGACAAATATTGTATTAGACCAGTATTGTAAAAACTCATGAAAAGGTTTACATACAAAAAGAAACAATATTTGATGGTTACGAGGGAGGGGAGGAGTAGGGATGGAAAAACACTTAGTAGATAAGTGGTAACTTTGGTGAAGGGTAAGACAGTACACAATACTGGGGAAGCCAGCACAGCCTTACAAGGCAAGGCCATGGTAGCTCCACAGACATATCCAAACTCCCTGAGGGACTGAATTGCTGGGCTGAGGGCTGTGGCAACCATGGTCTCAGGGAATATCTAGCTCAATTGGCATAACAGAGTTTATAAAGAATATGTTCTACATTTTACTTTGGTGAGTAGTGTCTGGGGTCTTAAAAGCCTGTGAGTGGCCATCTAGGATAGTCACTGATCTCACCCCTTTGGGAGCAAGGAAAAATGAGGAAAACTAAAGACATAAGGGAAAGATTAGTCCAAAGGACTAATTAATGGACCACATCTACCATGGGCTCCACCAGACTGAGTCCAGTACAACTAGATGGTGCCCAGCTACCACCACTGACTGCTCTGACAGGGATCACAATAGAGGGTCCCCGACAGAGCTGGAGAAAAATGCAGAACAAAATTCTAACTCAAAAAGGAAGACCAGACTTGCTCGCCTGATAGAGATCGGAGAAACCCTGAGAGTATGGCCCCAGGCACCCTTTCAGCTCAGTAATGAAGCCACTTCTGAGGTTCACCCTTCAGCCAAAGATTGAACAGTTCCACGGAACAAAGCAAGACTAAAGGGGCACATCAGCCCTGGGGCAGGACTGGAATGTATGAGGTAACAGGACAGCTGGTAACAGGGAACCCAGAGTTGAGAAGGGAGAGTGTTGACATGTCGTGGGGTTATTAACCAATGTCATACAATGTGTGTACTGTTTGATGAGAAACTAGTTTGTTCTGTAAACCTTCACATAAAGTTTGAAAAAAAAGGGAAAATAATCCAACAAAAGGTAAAAAATTATATGTAGAGTTTTCATTCCTGATTATTTGGGGGTAGAAAGCTACAAGCAATTAGCAACATGCAAAGACCTGTGTCTTAGTTATCTAGTGTTGCTACAACAGAAATACCACAAGTGGGGTGGTTTTCGCAAACAAAAATTTATTCTCTCACAGTTTAGGAGGCTAGAGGTCTGGATTCAGGGTGGCAACTCCAGGGGAAGGCTTTCCGTCTCTGTCGGTTCTGGGGGAAGGTCCTTTTCTCAATCTTCCCCTTGTCTAGGAGTTTCTCAACACAGGGATCCTAGGTCCAAAGAACATGTTGCCCTCCTGGCTCTTCATTCGTGGTAGCATAAGGGCCGTCTCCTCTCTGCTGCTTCTCTCTCCTTTAATCTTTTGTAAGATAAAAGGTGATATAGGCCACACCCCAGGGAAACTCCCCTTGTATCAGATCAGGTTTGTGACCTGAGTAAGGGTGTTGCATCTCACCCTAATCCTCTTTAACATAATCTAATCTTGCCTCATTAACCAGAGGCAGAGATTAGGATTTACAATACACAGGAAAATGACATTAGATCACAAAATGGAGGACAGGCACACAATACTAGGAATCATGGCCTAGCCAAGTTGACACATATTTTGGGGGGACACAATTCAATCCATAACAACCTGAGTACCTAAAGAAAAAATATATATATATATTTTTTTGAAGAGTACATAAATTAAGTCATTTGAAAGCTGTACATATGAATCAAAAAATGATAATAGTAAACCACTCTAATCTGACCTTTGACTCTTCCATTCCTTCTTATCAAGTCACCAAAGCCCTCCACATGGCAGCAAGTAGCACATTCATCATTCCCTCCTCTTTGATTCCCCCAGTACATGTTCTTCCATTTTCCTCCTATGTCACTGGTCACTTCTTAGTTGTTTCTCATCTCCTCCCTAACTTGAAAAGCTAAAGTGCCCTGAGACTTAATCCTTGGTCCTCTTCATCTACTCTCACTCCAGGCTTGCTGATTTCAATATTATGTATCTACTGACATCTCTCCCATTTATATCTCAGTCCTTTTTTACTGACATCTCTCCCATTTATATCTCAGTCCTTGGCTTCCCTGAACAATAGACTGCCTACCCAATATTTCTACTTTGGCATCTAAAAGACATCTCAAACTCATGTCAAAAAAAAGCTTAAATTGTCATATGCTCCAAAAACTTGTTCCACCTACAGTCTTCTTTATCACAGTTCATGGCACTTTCATCCTTACATCAGAGACACCCTTGACTCCTCTCTCATACTCCTTATCCAATCTTTTCAGAAATTCTGTTGGCTCTACTTGAAAATATATTCAGAATCCAATCACTTTTCACTGTCTCTATTGCTACTGCCCTCATGTGTGCCACAATTACCTGTTTCCTGGGTTACTGCATTAGCTTCCAAATAGGCCTCTCTGCTTTTACCCTTGCTCCTGTCATGGATTGAATAGTGTCCTTCAAAAATATGTGTCAACTTGGCTAGGCCATGATTCCCAGTATTGAGTGTTTGTCCTCCATTTTGTGATCTGATGTAATTTTCCTGTGTATTGTAAATCCTAATCTCTACCTGTCGTTCATGAGGCAAGATTAGGTTATGTTATAGAGGATTAGGATAGAAGAAACATCCTTACTCAGGTCACAGCCCTTACTCAGGTCACAGCACTGATCTGATGTAAGGAGAGTTCCCCTGGGGTATGGCCTATATCACCTTTTATCTTACAAGTGATGAAAGGAGAGAGAAGCAGCAGGGAGGAAAGGGCCCTTATGCTACAAAGAATGAAGAACAATGAGGGGAGCACATCCTTTGGACTTAGAATCCCTGTGCTGAGAAGCTCCTAGACCAGGGGAAGATTGATGACAAGGACCTTTCCCCAGAACTGAGAGAGAAAATCTTCCCTTGGAGCTGGTACCCTGAATTCAAACTTACAGCCTCCTACACTGTGAGAATACATTTCAGTTTGTTAAAGCCATCCACATGTGGTATTTCTGTTACAGCAGCACTAGATAACTAAGACATTCTCCTACTATTTCCATCACAATAGTCAGAAGTAGTCTTCTAAAATGAAAGTCAGATGATGTTGTTCCTCTGCTTAAAGCCCCACAGTGGTTCCCCATTTCATTCAGATGATAAAGTCCTGCATGATCTGACCCTGTGTCACTCTCTGACCTCATTCTCAACTACTCACCTCCTTGACTCATTTCTTTCCAGGCACACTGATCTCCTTGTCATTTCTAGAATGTGCCAGGCATGTTCCAGCCTTAGGACCTTTGCTTTAACTGTTCCCACTACCTGCTTCATACATGAATCAGGAGACCATGACTACATCCCCAGATCCAGGGGCAGATCCTCATTAATATTAAGCCAATCAGAGCATAACATTTACCTGGCGAAAGTCTTTGGTCCAGGGGTGGGCATATGGTATAAGCTACTCTAGTCACATTTGAAGGATGAGTTTCTCTCCTACTTGAACAAGAAAGTATGAACCCCAGTGGCAGCCATCTTGCAACCTCAAAGAGAAACACCCTTATTAAGGACCACGCTAGAGAAACAGAAAAGCCTAGGTCTTTGATGACATCTTTGACCCCTGACTGTACTGTGGCTAGAAATTACCCTACCAATGGACTTACAGCCCAATAAGATAAGGATTGTCTTTATTAAGCTAGTTTGAGTCAAGTTTCTATTACTTGCAGCCAGAAGCATTCTAAAAACACAGGGCTAATAGAAAAAAGATGTCACATATGAAAAATAAGACTTAGGGTTGAACCAATTATGCCTGCCAAATTTCACTAATACTTAGATTTTGACCCTTCGCATTATTTGACATCTATACAATGGAAATATTAGTTCAAATGCCATGTAGTATATCAACAAAATGAGACATGAAATTGTTAATCATAAAAGACTGCAGGAGTTTAATTTCATTAGATCTTTGAGTGCTACATCCTAAAGCACCAGGTAAATATTTTAGAAATTAAAGATTATAGAGGCAGTTCAGATTGAGGAACTACTTATCTTAGTGAAATCATCTTTTATTCCTTTCTTTTCATCATATCCCACATCCATTTCATCAGAAAATCCTGCAGTTCTACCTTCCAAGTTGTGACTCCTCACCACTCCCAGTGCTGCCAGCATAATCCTAGTCTAAGGCACTATCACCTTTCAACTAGATTATTACAATAGCCTCCACCTTTGCCCTCTAAAGTTTCTATTCTCCTTACAGAAATCAGCGTGATCCTTTGAAAACATAATTCAGATCATGTCATTCTTATCAACACTCTCCAAAGTCTTAGAATTTCTCCTGGAGTAAAAATCTAGCCCCTATTCCCTCTGCAATCTCATCTCCTCACTCTGTTTCAGCCTCTGTGATGGTTAATTTTATGTGTCAACTTGGCTAGGCTGTTACCCAGTTGCTTGGTCAAGCACTAGTGTAGATGTTGCTATTAAGTATTTATACATGATTAGCATTTTGACAAGCTGGGTTTAAGTAAAGCAGATTACCTTTAATAATACGGGTGGGCTTTATCCAATTAGTTGAAGGCCTTAAAAGCAAAACCAGAGGTTTTCTCCAGGGATGATTCTGTCTCTAGACTATAAACACCCAGTCTGCCAGAATTCTTCTCTTTGACCTGATTTACCTATTTGGGATAGAAAACTGCTACAATTTCCAGTCTGTAGCCTGACCTACAGATTCTGGACTTGCCAGTCCCCACAATCATGTGGGCCAGTTCCTCAAAATCAACATCTATCTATCTATAAGATCTATCTATCTTACTGATTCAGTATCTTTAGTGAACACTAAGACAGCCCCAATGGCTTCCTGCTCTTTCTTGGACACCAAGCAAACTCTACTTGGTTCCCTCCCCCACTTTCCTCAGGAATCTGATTAAATATCACCTACTAGGACCTGCCCTCATCATCCCACATAAAACAATAACTTCCATATTCCCATCTCCCACTACCCCCTTACTCTGCTTTACTTCATAACATCTGATGTATAATATGTTTATTAATGTAGTTGTTTATTGTCTATCCCCCCTATCTAGAGAGGGAGCTCTATGAGAACAGAAGCATTGTTTAAAACACTGCTTTATCCCAGTACCTAGGACAGTCACTCAACAACTCAAGTTGTTGAAGAAGCTTTGAAGAAGAAGAATGACACTAAGTCAAAGTAACAGAATACAGCTTCGATTGTGTTGTTATATGTATTTGTTTGCATAACTAGATGTGCAGCCTCTCAGGAGAACAAACCCCATCCCCAGAATCTAGCATGTATGGAACATAATTAGTATTCAGTAAAGGTTAATTGAGTTAATGAATGAATGCATACATTTCAATTAACTTAGACAACGAATCAGTGCCATGCTAACCCCTCATCTGATTTCTTTTCTTTCTACCCTTTCATCCTGGCCTTCCCAATATACATTTCCTTTTTTCTACCACTCTGATTTCAAATACTAGATCTGGCTGTTGCCTAGTAAGACAACAGCCCTTAAAACTGTCACTAAACATAAGAACAGCTGACAGAAAGGTAAGATTTAGAGATCAAGACCATTTGGGTAAACAAGTGTTCGCCTCTGTAGATCACCTCTCAGTCTGGTGTTCTGCATGGGATAATTTGCTTTGCTGATTGACTCCTGCCCTTCTGACCTGGCTTGAATCCAGCTCAGGAACACATCCACCAAGATTTGGCTCCAGCTTTTCCTCACTGTTCCTCATTGAATCAATAATAAGGGAACATTCTTTGTTTGCTTGTGATTCTGACAGCCCAGTGACAGGACAGTGAAGCAGCCACGGCCTTAGCTTGGCTGCACTAAGCTCATGTATAATGACACGTGTATGTGTGAGATTTAACAATGGATGATAACATTCAAGGTCCTGGGTGGGTTTCCTCTAGCCCAGTGCACTGGCATCTATCATTTTAATAGCCACCAAGGAAGAAAAAATATGGTTCTCGTTAATACCCTGAGTTTGACCTTCCACTTGTCTTGAATTGAAACTCAGTTATAGCTTGGAATTCAATTGTGCCTATTAAAAGACTGGAGAAGCCCTTTTTCCTGGTGTTATTTTTTTCCCCCATGAAATTTAAAATAGGAAAGGAAGAAAGTCAGGGCTGAGGTAGACAGGGTTATGGTAAGAGACCCAATTCTCTTTGAGGTGCTCAAAATAAGGAAAGTATGAGATATTTTACCAAATTAGAAATTAAGCATGAAATCACTTATGTAAAGAAAAAAAAAAACATAAAATGGCCTATAATCAGAATCTTGTCATAACTAGGAAAATCAAGCTTATGAGCTACCTGACAATCTCAACAAAAATTGGGCAGAATCCATTTCTGTTTCTTGCAATCAAAGAGTTACCACTCCATTTCAGGTGGCTCCACATCAGAATCTGTCGCAGGATGGTTCAACAGGGGTTCCACAGATCGTTATAAAAGTCTCTAGTGTCACAGTAATATCACAGTGGAGCAATTACACCTGATTGATATTTGCTTTTGTACTGCTGTATGTGGATAGAAGAGAGGAAATTCATTGCTGAACAAATGAACAGTGCAAACAAAGGTGAACTTTGATCTGCTTAAGCATGAAGGCCAGCAAACTTTTAAATGCTCATAAAACAATTCTGTGTAGTGTGGATGGACTGATTTAAAAAAGCACTGTTGTCTCATCACTCCAAAGTAACAAAGACAAAATTTCCTTACAAAATCTATAATGCTGGTTTTATACTTTTTTGTTTTAGTTTTTTTGTTGTTGTTGTTGTTGTATTTTTTTTTTTTTTACAAAATTTGACTAGACTTCCCCTCAATTAAGGGAAATGAGAATGAATTAATGGTCCCTGGAATCTATTTATTTTAAAGGGAACATAGAGCAAGTCATCGGTGTTACACAACATCTTTATTGTTCTTTTCCAAAATGTCTTGACTTTGATGCGATCACTGAGACATTATAAAAACATCCTTGTTAAATATACACTTCAGGTATAGCTGAACATGATGTCTTATGAAACATGCAATCTCTACCCTTAATGAGTTTCCATTTTAATTGGGAAGATAAGTCATTGATAAACCCCTGAAGCAGTTGAGTCAATTCCAACTCATGGCAATCCCATGTGTTATAGAGTAGAACTGCTCCATAGGGTTTTCTTGGCTTTAATATTTACAAAAGCAGATTACCAGGACTTTCTTTCCATGGTGCCATTGGGTTTGCACCTGCGACCTCTAGGCTTGCTGAAGGCGAAGAGGACTTGAAGCACCTATGGATGAAGATCAAAGACTACCATCAGTATGGATTACACCTCAGCATAAATAACACAAAACTCCTCACAACCCTACCAATGAGCAACATCATGATAAACAGAGAAAAAATTGAAGTTGTCAAGGATTTCATTTTTCTTGAATCCAAAATCAATGCCCATGGAAGCAGCAGTCAAGAAATCAAATGACATATTGCACTGGGCAAATCTGCTGCAAAAGCTCTCTTTAAAGTGTTAAAAAGCAAAGATGTCACCTTGAGGACTAAGGTGTGCCCAACCCAAGCCATGGTGTTTTCAACCACCTCATATGCATGTGAAAGCTGGACAATGAATAAGGAAGACCAAAGAAGAATTGACTCCTTTGAATTATGGTGTTGGCAAAGAATATTGAATATACCATGGACTGCCAGAAGAAGAAGTAACAAATCTGTCTTGGAAGAAGGCTGGTGAGACCGTGACTCACGTACTTTGGACATGTTATTAGGAGAGACATGGAGAAGGGTACCATGCTTCGTAAAGTAGAGGGTCAGTGAAAAAGAAGATTGATTGACACAGTAGCTGGAAAAATGGGCTCGACCACAGCAATGATTGTAAGGACGGTGCAGGACCAGGCAGTGTTTCCTTCTGTTGTACATAGTGTCACTGAGTTGGATGTGACTCCATAGCACCTAACAACAACAAGGAGGAAAGCATTTTAGCCTGAAGGATTATATGAACAAAATTAGGACAAAATCAATTATCTAAGGGAGTGGCAAATAAGCAAATGTGCCTGGAACATGGAACACATGGGTATAAATGACAGGAAGCAGAATGAAGAGTCAGGTGAGACCATGGTAATGTGTTAGTGTTTTAACCTAAAGGTAATGAATGAAAGCTTAACTGATGGTGTTTAAGTGGAAACAACATGATTCAATTTGCATTTTATAAAGGTCATTCTGGCAATTAGGTGCAAGACAGATTGAAGGGAGAAGAAACTGGAAGCAGAAAGACCATACTTCATTCATCCACATGCCCATTCATCTACGCTGTTGAGGAGTATTAACAAGTAATGGCTGCCCATGTTTGATTTTTTTAGGATAAAAATGGCAAATTCATGAACCACGGACGGGTCTGAACACCAGGTATGTTTGATGCAGCTGTGTTTTGTTTGTCTGTTTTAAATTGATCTAAACTTTAAAACAAAAAAAATTCCCATAAAAATCTACGTTTCTACCTTCTCGGCAAAATCAGATCCTGCAAACCTGGACTCACATTTCCAGCTGAATTTGAGTACAGTATGAACCCCAAAACAAGGCATCAGTCACCAATTTCCCATAGTTTCCACCATTTGTATTTTGTCCCTGACAATGAAGCCAAATGCGAGTGGCCAGTCATTGTGCTTACACTGCTTTTTTATGTAGAGAACACGTACCTATATAACTATCAAAAGTGAGAAAACAGAGATACACAGAGAGAGATGTTCATTTCAAGAAAAATAGAAGAGAGCATACTCCTTTGTGGAAATAATTCAGCGTTCCATGTTTTAAATGTAAATACAGTGTCTGTGTTGGAAGAATACAGCTTAAGATGCCCTTTTGCTTATACCATCCAACCTCACTTATTTATGCTTCTTGTTTTGCACTTGAATTTCTAACCCCAAAAGAAGAGGAGGCATAAGGTAGGCATTCCTGAGAAAGCAGCATTTGAGCTGAGACCTAAAGCATGAGCAGAAGCTAGTTTTGTAAATTTCTTCAGTCAGCTTAGTCTCCTTTAAGTTTATTCTAGTGTCCTAAGGAGCTGCAGCTACTGAGGAGATGGGGCCCTTAAGATATTCAACAAGTATTAATCACTTACCAGGTTCCTGGCACTTTGCCAGGTTTGGAGTGTCCTAGATATTATATACTGAAGTTTACATTATGGCAAGGAAGATAGATAATTAAATAATAAATTATAATTAAATATAAATGGTACCTGAGGGGAGGTTAGTGTACAAATTAGAGCATATGGCAGGGGTACTATGTCAATTAGGAATGCTTTCAGCTGCAAGTAAGAAAAATATCCAAATGATGGCAGCTTAAATATATAGGGTTTATTTTTCTCATGTAATACGAAGTCAGGAGGTAGGCAGCTTCTGGTGTTTATGGAGTGGCTTTAAAATGAGAGGTCTGGTATTTTTTGTAGGACTTTCATGGCCACAAGATAGCTACAACTCTAGGTATCATGTATATATTCATAGCTGGAAGAGAGGGTAGTGTTATAGCTTCTATTCATTTTTGTCTGAGAAGCCCTCATAGACTTCCACTTCCTTCTCATAGGCCAGAACTCTGTCAGATGGCCACTGTTCACTTCAAGAGAAGCTGAGAAAGGGACTATTTTGCTTTTCCATACTCGATAGCGGAAGTGCACAAGGGAGAAGGGGCTTTGACTCTAAAAGAGTCAAAAAAAGCTGCTTTGAGGAAGTTGAGACTTAAAGAATCAGTAAGCTTTAGGGAAAGAGGTGAGGGGTTTGTGTTCTGGAGGGAGGAAAGAGAAGATATAAGACTCAGAGATAAGATAGAGCTTCTTGCATTTGAGGAACTGAAATCAGTTTCAGTGCAGCTGGGATTCAGAGTGAGTGGAATGACAAAAAATAAAGCTGTTGAAGATAAGCAAGCCCAAAATAATGAATGGGCTTATAAAATGTGTTGAAGATTTCTGATTTAATCTTGAAGGGACGGTAAGGCATTCATGTTTATTATGCAAGTGAATGGCATGATCAACTTTTTAAAAGACGCTTCCGCCTGCAGTGTAGAGAATGGATTGGACAGTGGGGCTGTCAAGCTGAAGGCAGAAAGGCCCTATTAAAATTCCTATATGAGAAGGCTGTTGTAATCCATCAAGGCTAGACATTATAGCGGCCTGAGCCAAAGGTGTGCGATGGAGATAAAAAGAACTGGGACAATTACAAATATTATGTTGTATGATGGACAAAAATTGGTTTGGGAAAGGTGAGGAAGCGAAGGAAGAAACAAAGATGATTCTGATCTCAGGCCTGGGCAACCGCTCGGATGTGGGGAAATTTCCTGAGGGAGTGGCCATGGCAGAAAATGCATGTTTGTGAGGGAGGATGAATTAAGTTGAACCTGAGGTTCCTGAGACATCCTAGAAAAGGTGTCAAGTAGGCAGTTGGGTATGTAGGCATCTTGTCTAGGAGAAAGATCTAGGTTGAAATTCTAGACTTGGGAGTTGTTTTGAGTAACAGGACCCTCTTCTTCAGAGAATCTCTTTTATATAGTTCAGATGGAGCTGACAACATCCCTTTCCCCTGCTACTACAGAGTGGTCATGTGACCAAGACCTGATCAATCAGAATACTCATCACTTTAGCCATAAGGATTGATTTAGGGATGGGTATATGCCCAAGTCAGACCAATCAGAATCCTTCCTGGCAATGGGAAGAAAACTCATTCTTACCTGGGATTGCTAAGTGGATATGAAAAGACCTGCCCCAGATATGGAGAGAAGAGATGGACCTCGGATGGTATTGTTTGAGCACATGGATGTAGTCAGGCCTGAAGCAGGTCAAACACTGGATGTTTCCAGTAGGTAAACCAAGAGATTCTCTTTTTCATACTTAAGCCACTTTGTGTTGGGCTTCTGTCTGTGGAAACCCAGAGAGCATTAACTAACACAGGAGTCATTAATATTTAGGTGGTAATTTAAGCCATAGGAGTCCCTGGGTGGCACAAATGGTTAAGTGCTCAACTAGTAACCAAAAGGTTGGCAGTTTGAATCCACCCAGAGGCGTGTCAGAAGACAGGCCTGGCAGTCTGCTTCTGAAAGGCCACAGCCTTAAAAGCCCTATGGAGTACAGTTCTACTCTGCACTCATAAGCCAGAGCTGACTTGATGGTAACCAACAACAACAATTTAAGCTATAGGAGTAATTACATAAGGTCACCCAGGGAAATGTGTAGATTGAAAAGGAAAGTAGACCTGGGAGAGCATCTTGAGCTTCCCAGATATCACAGACCCACTAAGGAGACTGACAAGAGTGGCCAGAGACGTTGAAGGAGAACAAGGAGAAATGGGATGACACAGAAGCTGAGGAAAGAGGGCACAGAGAAAAGTAACATAATCTGCAATATGTAAAACACTTCTGGGAGAGAAAGGAAACATGGCAGCCTCAGAACCTGATAAGGAGAGAGTTGGGAATCTTGGTGAAGGCAATATCGGCAGGGTGGGGGAGTAGAATGGGCAGAAATCAGTTTGCAGTTGATTACATAAGTTGAAAGCAAGGGCATTGTGATAGCTATTGTAAGGTACTTTTCACAGAATTTTAGCTACAAAAGAGAAAAGACAAAGGACAGCAGCTGAAGGTGAGACATGGGATCAAGAAAGGATTTTTTACTAGACTGAGTATGTCTAAATGCCAACAGGCTCTATATTAGTGAGGACTCTGGCTTGCAAATGACAGAAACCTAATTCAAACTGACAGAAGGAAAGAAGGGACTGTATTGGCTCCGTCAATCAGAGGCAGACACAGCAGGATCCAGGCACCCCACAGTGTCTCCAGGAACTGCCTCTTGCCCTCCACTCAGCTCTGCTTTTCTCTGTGTGAACCTCACTCTCAAACAGGCTTTAATAAAGTTCTGGCAAAATGACCAAGAGCAGCTCTGATTTAGCACCCCCCATGGAGGGGGAAAACTTCTTTCAAAGGAGTCTTGTAAAATCAGGGTTAGACGATGCCTTGGCCAGGAGACCGGGAGGTGAATGGGGTCAGCCCCATCTGAACACGTGGACATGGAATTAGGGTAGTATGGTCCCTCCTCTCCCAAACAGTAGATGCTGAGACGTGAGGGAGTTAATGTAAGGCAGATAAAAATAACAAACGTCCACTGTAGGCACAGAGTAGTCACACTATACATATTTTTTACTGAGTAGAACAACTGACTAGAGCAAGAGAGAGGTTGCAGTACAGGCAAGAAACTGGATAAGTGATAGGATAAGCTCCAAGAAAGGCAAGGAGAGAGCAGCACTGAGGTACAAGCAGGGCGATAAGCCTTAGATAGGACACATGGTGAGAAGGAAGAAAGGAAGGGTGAGGTTGTTCTTTACCTTGGGTCAAGAGCAACTGGTGGTGCTCATATCAGTGGCTTCTGTTTTCTCTATGACATGGGAACTGCAGTCATTGCAAAACACGGAGAGGGGAGAAGGTAGCTAAGGAAAATGGGTACACGTCAACTGGGGCAACAGAAGGATGCAGGCTGGGCTGACAGGAAAATGAAGCTGAAGATCACTTCACTCCAAGCAAGGAAGGCAGTGTCAGTGGGACTGAAGAAACAAGAAAATGGGAAAGACAGGGATTTAAAACACTTGGCCATTGGATTGGCAGAACTTTAGGCCAGCTGGTTTGGAGCTGGTGGAGGATGGATATAGCAGGGGAGAAGAAGTCTAGTGTGACTTTGAATTTTATAGAATGGCCAAGCAGGTGATGGTGAAGCCATATTCTGAGAAGTGTGAGGAGGGAAAAAAGTGAATGCTAATTGTTTAAAAATGCTATGATTAGATGTCATTTTAGGACACTTCCAATTTAACATTCCTTTGTGGCACAAATGGTTAAACGCTCAGTTGCTAACCAAAAGAATGGCAGTTCAAACCCACCCAGAGACTCTGCTTCCGTAAAGATTACAGCCAAGAAAACCCTACGGTTTTCTATTCTGTCACACGGGGTTGCTGAAAGTCAGAATTGATTTGTCTGCATGTAACAACATAACAACAGTAGTAGATGGAAATTGTTGGAACCTTGAAGAAAAAACTAGAAGTGGGATAGCATTCGAGTAGGTGGCAATAAATATCCGGGAACAGAAATGAGGTTGAAACATTCAGGGCACCAGGAGCTACCAGTGAACTTTGCTGTAGCGGAATTTGAATATTCATTATTTATAGACTCTGTTTAACTGGTCACTGTGCACTGGGAATAGTAATTCAGACTGAAAAGAACATCTGAACCATAGGGCATTAGTATACAATCTTGTGAAAAGAACACATGAAGTTGCATCTTGTTCAGTAAATGAAGGGATCCACGGCCTTTGCAAGCATTTGGGAAACTGGGCCATCGGAGGCCTGCTCTTAAGCAATCTTTCATTAAATATGGTCTCCACTGGCATGGAGGAAAGAGGATTGAGAGAAGTAAAAGCAGAATTCTGCCTTGCTTAACTTTCATGTTATTCTAAAATGATTTAATGTAAGAGTACACCAATATGAACGGAGAGGAGCTCTGTGGAAGGCCTCATATCAAGTGTATTAAAAATGTGTGACACACTGTATATTCTCATAGGAGCCCTACCCAGGACCTCTACAACTGGTAAAATGACATAAAAATGTGATTAATAATATTGTAAATCCTGTTGATTGGAAAACTCAGGGACATATGACAGATTGACCTGACTTTTGATTTAAGCCAATATCACTGAAATAACCTTTCATATCCTGAGAAAGAATAATGTCTTGCCTGCAGGACAGAACACAATATAAGAAAATGCAGTTGTCTTTTGAGTTTTGTTTTCATACATTAAATGCCTTTGAAACATTTTATATCTGAATCTCTGTATCGAGATACCAAGTTCCTAGTCCAGAATTGCCACTGTTTCATTGACTCTTCTAAATCATTCATATTATTTTTAATGCAAAACAGAGCAACAGAAGAAAGGAAATACACTAAGATGCTAATAGTGAAAATCTTTAGGTAGTGAGTATGAGTAATTTTTGTTCTTTCCTTTCTATGGTATTTTCCAAGCTTTCTACAAAGACATATAATTAGGAGGGAAAAAGCAAATGTTGACATTAAAAATAAAGAGGTTAAAAACAAAAATCATTTAAAAAATCTAAATATTGAATGTGCTCTCCATCAGATCTAGTTACAAAGTCCACTGAGATTTAAGTGAATCAGAAACCCTGGTGGTGTAGTGGTTAAGAGCTATAGCTGTTAACCAAAAGGTTGGCAGTTCAAATCCACCAAGTGCTCCTTGGAAACTCTATGGGGCAGTTCTACTCTGTCCTACAGTGTCTCTATGAGTCAGAATCGACTCGATGGCAATGGTTTTTTTAAGTAAACAACAAGTTCATAATAAGATGACATGCATAACACCACTGCATCATACACGCCCAAAGCATGCCTGCTTCTGCTCCTTATTTTAGTTCTTATACAACTTAGAGAGGAATGTCCATCCAGAAGTCTAGACTACCCACTCTCTCTGGTTAGTATCCTCTACCTTTTGAGTGGGGACTTTTTCTTTTTGCCTCCAGTATCTCTTCTTATTATCTATATCCCAACATTCCTCTGGGGAACCAGCCCTTCCGTCCATCTTGTACTATGAGTTTACAGTACAGTTGGCTCTACTCCCGGCTCCTGACATGGGCATGTGATTGACTCCTGGCCAATGAGAAGATCATATTCCCTGACTACAGTGATTAATTCAGGAATGGGCACATGACTCAATCTTAATTAGAGGAGATGCAGTAAAACTGAGGGAGAGGCATATGCTCTTTTCTGCTGGACTTGAACCTGGGGACACAAATGTCCAGAGCTTTTCACAGTTGTTTTGCTGGTATATAAAGCCCAAGAATAAAAATCACCTGGAAAATGATTAGGTTCTCATTACATTGTTGAGCCCCTGGATCATGCCAGTCCTGAAGCCATCCCTGCTTCTGGACTTTTCTGTTGTAGGAGCCAACTGATTTCCTCTTTGCTTAAGCCAGCTTAACGTGGGTTTTTAACCCTTACCATTGGAAGAGTCCTAGCTGATCTAACCATTTCTTTATTTAACATCCTACTCAGGGGCATTGTTACCACAGGATTTAATTGTACCTGAATAAGGCTTTTTTTTTTTTTAAGGCTAACAGAGTTGCACAGGCAAACCCCGAGAACTGTACTCCTTTCATTACATAAGCTTTAGATATTTATGTAGCACTTCATCCTTTAGGGCCTGAGTACCAAAGTTTGCACTTGGAACACATCAGCACAGCCATCAATGCTTACATTACAAATGAACTGACTCTAAAGTTAAATAACATATACAGATATTTATGAACACATTAATATATTTAAAAAAATATGCCTTGGAAAGTTCTAAGCAGTGCCTTAACAACAGTTCTTAGTTTCGACAAATACACAAAAATGATAAAGTCAAGCAAAAGTCCTTAGTTCCCACTGAGTTTCCCTGTCATTCAAAGTCCATACAATTTCAAGGTCAAGAATTTTATCTTAGAAGGTGCAAAAATTCCATCTAGTTTAAACCCAGTCTCACCCTACTTAAGAGCACTATGATATAAGGAAAGACTGCAAGATAGCTTCTATCTTGGTTCACAGAAAATGACAATAAACCCACTCTGTAATTCTGAAGGGTCCCTGATGGAGAATGAGAAGGCTCAGGGAAGAGGGGAATACATGCTACCTTCTGGTGTTATCCTACTTCCTCCCTGAGGAGGGATCCAGGGGCACCTGATAGCACACCACGAGGTGAACAGAAAACAGAGAAGAGCAGAGGCGTGGCCACCTACAACATTATTGGACATGATTCCTTCTGTCAGTGGGCCAGCAGAGCTGCAGCCCGCTCAGCAGGGCCTGTGTGCTTTAGTTGCATCTGTTATAAAACTGTCACAATAATTTTTTTTTTTGAACAGGACACTTTTTGTAACTGCCAGACAAAACCAGCTGCTGTCGAGTCCGCCCCAACTTATGGTGATCCATGTGTGTCACAATAGAACTGTGCTCCATAGAGTTTTCAATGGCTGATTTTTCGGAAGCAGATTGCCATGACTTTCTTCTGGGGTATCTCTGAATGGACTCAAACCTCCAACCTTTCAGTCAGCAGCCGAGTGTGTCCACCATTTGTACTATCCAGGGACTGCAGCTACCAAGCAAATGTAGTGATAAATACACCAGTTTACTACGTCTGCGATGTGAACGTACCTTTAGATATGACACTCTTATTCGGTGCATGTCCTACATGAGTATACGGCAGCCCTGTGAGCAGAGACTCTGGTAAACAGTGCCCATACACACTGGCCTACTGAGAAACAAGTCTTTTCTGACCTTCCTTTTATATTTCTACTCCTAAGAAACATTTTCACCAATATTCAAAAACTTTGACCTGCTCAGCCTTCCCTGCCCAGATAATAGGGTTGCAGCAATGCCAGTGCTAGCTGGGAAAAGGAACCAATCCTTTCTTAATATTTTTTATATGCTGGGAAATATACATATATTTTTTCATTTTCATAAAAATCTTTTTTTAAATTTTAGCTTTATTTTTATTACAAAAGTAAAATGTTTAAAAATCCAAGCAAATCAACAGGGTTTAAGGTGAAAAATAAAGTCTTTCTAACCTCCATTCTCACTCCCCATAGATAAACAGTATTAATAACTTCTTTACTGTTCTTCCAGGAAAGTTCTATGCATATATGCATCAAAAATAAACAAACAAACAAATACATAAAAACTTGTCTGTTCCTAAGATATATAAATACTCAGATAAAATGAGGTACCTAGTAAGGCCCAGAGAAGTAACCATGTCCCCCAAGTTATCACCAATTTCTCTAAACAGGCAGATGTTTAAGGTCCCTGAGTGGTCCAAATACTTTGTGGTAGCCTACTAACTGAAAGGTTGGCAGTTTGAATCCACCCAGCAGTGCCACAGAAGAAAGGCCTGGTGATCTACTTCTGTAAAGATTACGTCATTGAAAACGTTATGCACAGTTCTACTCTGAAACGTACGGTTGCCACGAGCTGCAATCAACTCCACAGCAATGGGTTTAGAAAGTCACTTTGAAGAAAAAGCGGCTGCTTATGGTTATACAAATACAAAGCCAATATTTTCATAAGGGAAGAGAGTGTATTGGGACCAATTCATGGATGTGTACTTTAGCAAAAGCCACCTCTACTCCTGGTATGCAGAGTTTGGAGAAGTGGTGGATCAGTTTGGAAAAGGATGCCTGTCTCCATTGCCTTCTGAGAAAGAGGGGATCTAGAGTCCAATCTCTCTCTGATGTTAGGGAAACTGACAAGCTGGCTGAGAAGTCCATCAGGAAACGGTACCAAGGTCTTATCAAAAGGGCAAAAGGACATCAGCTCATCACCATGGCCTGAGGCTTCTGGCAGGTAACATGGCTAAGGCTCAACTTGTGATTTGGAAAATAATGGTTGAATCTATACATCTACGGCACCAACATGGGCCATCACAGCTTCCCAGGATCCTGGATGAGTGTGACATCCCAGCATGCATGTAAAGTGTCACCTGGCACTTGGTGCCAGGTCCAGTCAGTACTTTATAGAGCAGAAGTTGAGAAACAACGCTAATACTGGACAGATCAGGCTCCACTGGGCTGGCACCCCCTGGTGTTGGGAGCTGGACTGACATGCCCTCTTTGAACTACATAAACCCTGGAGTTCCTGGATACTTCATTAGGTCAGGTAGTGGGAAAAACAGGAAAGATATGTTCATCTGTGTACTAAGTTGGTGAAGCATATCAAGCTACTCCTGCAAAGGACCTCTTTAAAGTTTTAAAAAGCCAAGATCTCACTTTGATGACTAAAGTGTGCCTGACCCAAGTAAGCCATGGTATTTTCAATCACCTCATTTGCAGGTGAAAGCTGGCCAATGAAAAAAAGGAAGACAGAAGAACTGATGCATTCAAATTGTGGTGTTGGTGAAAAATATTGAATATGCCATAGGTTGCCAGAAGAACAAACAAATCAGCCTAGAAGAAATACAACCAGAATGCTCCTTAGAAGCAAGAACGGCAAGACTTTGGCTTGCTTACTTTGGACATCAGGAAACATCAATCGCCAGAAAAGAACATCCTGTTTGGTAAAGTACAGAGTCAGCAAAAACAAGGAAAACCTTCCGTGACATGGACTGATACAATAGCCACAACGATGGATTCAAACATACCAATGATTATGAAGATGGTCAGGACTGGGCAACGTTTTGTTCTGTTATATATAATATCACCGTAAATCAGAGCCGACTCAACAGTGACTAACAATAACAACATTTTATGTTTATATATACTTACTATGTGTGTGTATCATGTTTATCATACAGTTCTGCATATAGCTACTTCATATAATAATATATCTTGGGCATCTTTGCATATCTGTATATCTATCTCACTCCTTTTCATGGCTACATATAATTACATTGTATAGATTTATTATCATTTGTTTAACTAGTTCCCTACTAATGGGAATCTACGTTGTTCCAAATTATTTACTATAACTAAACAGTACAGTAAGTATCTTTTAACATATGTTGTTACTTATCAATAAGATCAACTCCTAGAAGTAAAATTGCTAGTTAACCTTATGTGCGTTTAAAAGGGTGATAGATCTTCACAAATTGTCCTTCAAAACGGTCACACCAATTTATACTCCTACTAATAGAATATGAGGAGCCCTGGTGGCACAGTGGTTAAGAGCTACGGCTGCTGACCAAGAGGTTGGCAGTTTGAATTCACCAGTCACTCCTTGGAAACCCTGTGGGGCAGTTCTACTCTGTCATGTAGGGTTGCTATGAGTCGGGATTGGCTCGATGGCTACGGGTTTGTTGTTTGTTTGTTTTTTAATAGAGGATGAGCCATTTTTACAAATTTTTCCAACAGTATGAGTACTGAAGACATAATTTTTTCTCACTCTAATAAGTGATATTGCACAAAGATCCTAGGGGTCAGAAATTAATTCCTCAATTTTTCAGATGAGGAAACCAAAGTTGATGGAGGTTATATGAACTTATTATATGGCTAATAAATAGTAGAACAAAAATTTAAAATCTGTTTGGCTCAAAAGCCCATCCATTCACTTAATAGAGCTTACTATGTTTTAGACACTGTTCTAAGCATGTTAAAAATATTTGCTCGTTTTATCCTTATATCAAATCTTTAAGGTAGATGCTATTAATATCCTCATTTTATAAATGAAGAAACTGTTGCAAAGAGAAATTTACTCTCCCAAGGTCACATAACTATTAAGTAACAAAGATGGGGTTGGAACGCATCCTGTGTGACTTCCATTTGTTTTAGCATAACTGCAACCTCTTTAAAAGTAGTTTTGGTTTGCAAAGAAAAATATACACGTCTGCCAAGGCACTAGCTCCAAATGTGGATGCTTACAAAAAACATTATGAGGAAACAAAAACAGAATGAAGAAACGCCTTTCAATGTGTTTCAAATGGCTACATATTTTGGTTTCCATGCCTTCCTAGCTCCTTCTCAAATTCTAAATGTGACACTCTCTGGGTTTGCAATTGAGTCAGTAAGGTCGTCAGTCTGTTCTATGCTCAGCTCCATTGCTGTCACACATTTTGTGATATAAATGTAATTCCCTAGTTGGAAGGGACCAGATCTGTAACACTCATTCTATCATAAAATGCGAAATATTATGCACAGGTATGAACCTGACTACTACTAGTTGGTGATGACTTGAATGGAAAACTTATATAAATACAAAAAAAAAAAGTCATTTTTCTAATATCTGTCTTATATCTGTTTTTAATTAATCTACTTTACCACAGGTTCTTTATCATGATATTCAAAAAACAGTAAATTTAACATTGTTTTAAATAAAATGGGAAACACTAGACACAGTGGTACAGGTCCTATAAATTAGTGTTTTAAAAAGGAAGTTAAAATGAACTTCCAAAAATACCATATACCCAAAAAACTTTACAAATAAATAAGCATAGCCCAGCTGATTGTACACCTAATAATACTTCTATACAAAATAAAACACTTTCCTAGATTTATCATACACATATGTTTGAGTATATTCCAATACCCACATAAGTATAAATACATGTTATTGTTGTTAGGTAACCATCGAGTCAATTCTGACTCATAGCAACCCTACATACAACAGAATGTAACACCCGGTCCTGTGCTATCCTCACAATCCTTGCCATACTTGAGCCCATGGTTGCAGCCACTGTGTCAACCCATCCCATTGAGGGTCTTCCTCTTTTTCACTTACCCACTACTTTACCAAGCATGATGTCATTGTTCAGGGACTGGTCTCTCTTGATAACATGTCCAAAGTATGTGAGATGAAGTCTCGTCATTCTTGTTTCTAAGGAGCATTCTGATTGTACTTCTTCTATGTATATATGTATAAATATATGCATTCATGTATACAACAACTTAAAGGGAAAGGGAAATTAACCTACATGAGCAATTAATTCTACTGCAGCATTTTCAGCTAGCAAACTCAGGTGATTTCAAAGTTTCTTCAACTGAGTAACAGAGGAAAGCATTATCCATTTATTTTATTTGTTTATTTTTACATTTCACTGTTCTTTCGCTGCAGAGCATAAGACCATGCCAAAGGGTTGTCTCATTAATACTGAAACAGGATGTCATTAATTAGGCTTATTAATGGGCTTTGGAATGCAATTGGTACCTTAATGAGCTTTCAAGAGCAGTCAACCCTTTAAAGGGTCCACTTTTCTTTGGTCACTATTGTTTATGAGGAAGATTGTTACAGCTTTCCCCAGTCTGTCAATAATGCCAACAAATGTTCAGAAAAAACTTTGTGCTTATCCTTTTCAAAATTCCACATTTGATGTCACTACTTAAATAATATCCTTCAGGGTTTACATATTGTATTAATTTTTAAAAATTGAAATGTCCCTTATTTATGATAAATGATCAATTACAGCTGGTTTACTCCACCCAGGCAAATACTATCATAACCACATTTTCCACCACCACTTTCCTAATCAACTGCATCTTTTTCTCCTTTATTCCCAGGCAGTGTGCTTTCCTTCTAGGCTTCTATGTACAGTGGATCTGAGTAGATGGGCTCAGAGAGGTGATAGAGTACTAATCATTTTTTTTTTAAATAAATAGCAATTTGATAAAGAAGCATACAATTCTAGATCAGTAGGTTTGATTTCCAAGAAGTCTAAAGTAATTACACAGAGAACTACATTCATTTGAGGAGTACAGGCCTGGTGGAATGTCTCTGTCATATACTTTTAAGTACATATTACAAGTACTATATTACACAAAGAAACAGTTTACTTGGCTTGTTAAGAGACAGATTAATCAAGATAAACATTGTAGCTTGATCAACACAGAGGAGAAGTGTTGCACTGATTTAGCTAATATTTTGATGAATCCATTTCCTGCAGAGTTCCAGGAGTACAGCAGGGAAGAGACCAGCCAAAACCCTCAGCTCTTTTGGAGCTCACCTTCAGGAGGGGTAGATGCACAATAAGCATATAAATAAACAAAATACAAAGTATGTCAGATGGTGATAGTAATACACAGAAAAATAAAGCAAGGCTAGGGAATGTCAGGAGGGAACCAACTGAAATAGAATGATTGAAGGAAGACTCATGGAGAAGGTAGCATTTGAGTAAATACTGGAAGGAAGTGAGGGGCCCAGCCACAGAGATATTTGTGGAAAGATCACTCTAGGCAGAAGGCACGGTGAGTGCAAGGCTGGAGGGTGCATTCCTGGACAAGCAAGACCAAGTGGCTGGAGAAGAGCTGGAGAAGGGAAGAGGGACATGAAGGAAGGTTGTAGAAATGAAAAACTGAGGTCCAAGAGGCAGTGTGGGGCAGATCCTCAGCCACTGTAAGGACTCTGGCTTTTACTCCAAGTGAGATCCAAAACCCAAAACTAAACCCATTGCCGTGGAGCTGAATTTTGATCAAAGGGACCTTCTAGGACATAGTAGAACTGCCCCACAGGGTTTCCCAGGCTGTAAATATTTATGGAAGCAAACTGCCACATCTTTCCCCTGTGGGGCAGCTGGTGGGTTCAAACCACTAGCCTATTGGTTAGCAGATGAGCACTTAACCACTGCCCCAACAGGGCTCCCCTAAGTAAGACAAGGAGTCATAAATGTTTTTGAGCAGAGGAGTTTCATGATCAGACTTAAAAGGACCTTGAAGAATGACTCTGGCTGCTGTGTCAGGAAAAGTGTAATGTGAGACCAGTTGGGAGGCCACTGCGATTATCCTGATGAGAGATGATGGTGGTTTGAACCCTGATGGTAGCAGTGGAGGTGGTTGAGGAGGTCGTATTCTGGATATTTCGAAGGTAGAGACAACAGGATTTTTTGGCCCATTGGATGTGGAGGTGAGAGAAAGAAAGAAGTATAGAATGACTTTAAAGTTTTTGATTTATGGGACTGGAAGTAAGGAAGCATGGTAAAATATGAAAAGAAATGACCCAGAAAGAAAACATAGTATTAAACAATACTGACAATGTCACTGACTAAATTAAAAAAGGAAATTGTTCCCATTGCTTATAATTACCAACAAGAAATATGGAATGAACACAGATAGTTCACAAATTGGAGAATGTAGCTTTCTCTGACTTAGTGCTCATGACTAACAGATTACAAATATCTTTGCCACCTAAAATTCAGAAATAACTAATTTTAAAAATGATTTTGGGAATCTGTGTTTTTTTGTTTTTAACTTTGGTCACTGGTGTTTCCATCCACACGTGAAATTGTTCAATTGAAAAATATACATACGTATTTAGCCACTAATAGGAGCCAGTAAGGTGCTGGGCAACCGCAAGAAAATTAGGCATTAGGGACCTAATTATGCAGTGCACACACCTTCTTTCCTTGCCTTTTCATTTTTTTTCTAGCATTTTGACCATGAATATCCCTGTTATAAATAGGCTGTCAGGATGTAAACAGTACTACGCCATCACCAATGTGGAAACTGAGTTAGCTGAAAATAATTGGAAAGAATCCTGACGTGAAAGTACCAAGTGGAGAGAGAAAAGAAAGGAAAGCTGGCATATGAAATTGATGTTAAATATGAAATGTGACCTAGGACAGAGTGCTGTCATTTGTATTTACTATGTAAAATGGTTTCCATCACAGAAGTGCTTCAGCAATGCCTTATTCTATATTAGGAAAATCAGATGCAGCACATTAGGGGCCTCTCTGGGACACGGAGGTTCAGAAACACAGGGCAACTGTACATCAAAGTGATCTGGCTATGCTAACTTTAGGCTGAAGGTAGAGGAAAACACAGGAGATGGATTTAAAATGTCACTAAATCAAAATGATTCTGGCAGTACACTAAATTGGCAGAATTAATCAAAGGGCTAACTTTGAGAGAGTTCACAGAGGTGAAGAGGAAAGCGTCTCCATTGTCATCGGGGCTCTCAGAGACGGGAAAGCAAGCTTACCACACCCCACTCATATCTTGCCACATAGCTTCCAGCAGCCACACGAGGAGTTACCTGCATGGACTATTTCTTGGCATGCCAACCTACCCAATTTAACCCTCGTCTCTGCCTCTTTTTTTTTTTAGATATATGGATTTTATTGTGTGGCTCCATAAGCTATACTGGAATCATAGCTTCCCCTCCCCTTTATTAAAAAAAATGTTTATGTTGACATTGACCATAACTTACTACTGTGTACAATTTCTTGTCTTGTTTTTAAATCTTATTTATAGAAATAAGTTGTACAGGATTTAAGTGGAAATAATATTGAAAATATCCCTTTTTAATAACTTCTTTTGGAAGTACTTAGCGTGTTTGTTTTTATCATTAATATTGATTCTGAGGAGTGTTCCTTTTATCTTTCTTTTCTTCTTGTACATTCATTTCACTCATTTTTATGGATGAGGTACTGAGTCATGGAGGTAAAGTATTAGGAAGTCACCCCGAGCTGGAAATTAAACCTGTAATGCCTTCTCCCTCCCCTTCCTGACCTTTCAGATCAATGGAATTTTACTTGTGAATGCTTTAAAGCTTTAGAGACAAATCCAATAAGGGCACTGGAATGCACCCTACCACTTCAGTCCAATGGGGACAAGAGAGACAAAGGGGTTGGCCTCTCTGGTGCATTCTAATCAAATCTCTCACAAGTCCCCCCAGCTAAGTACAGGAAATCTCAAGTTTTCAGCCAGTCTTCAATTTCCTAATCACGGACTTCAATTCCCTTCTGTCTTTATGCTTGAGCTAGCAGTTATTGCCTAGCAGGCTCCGTCCAGCCGTGCTGGCAGCCTCTGTGTCAAGTGTTCACATTGTTGAGATGGAACTGAAGGAGCCCACACAGTTCTGGCTTTGGAAGGGTGGTGTTGTCCTGAAAAGCACTCCTCCTCCCCGCCTGCATTCCCATAGCGTTTACTGAAGCCAGGTCTTTTCTGTTTCATTATTTCTTTTACTCATGGTCATGGCTTTTTAGCCCAGAAACTGGTATGTTTGGGAAAAGTTACTTTAACCAGACTTACAGAGAGCCTCAGTCTGACTGACTTTTAAAAACAAGTTCCATTTGACTTTCACATCAGCCACAACATAAAAGTGATTTGTTGGATGTCACTAATGACCTTTCTCGGGAAGGCCTGAGTCAGACCCTCAACAAGAGTAAACAGCATTTATCAAAATCTTCCTGCAGCAAGACAGAGCCAATAGTAATCTTTCTGCTTCTCCTTGGTCCTTCTAAGCTAACCACCTCTTATGTGTATACACACATATAAACAAACATGTCCCATAGATTGACACATATATTTTCTGGCACTTCTAGTCAACACTGCCACCACACGTCTGTCAGTTTGTCATACTGACAAACACAGTTTGGTGGCTTGTGTGTTGCTGCGATGCTGGAAGCTATGCCACTGGTATTTCAAATACCAGCAAGGTCAGCCATTACTGGACAGGTTTTAGCAGAGGGTCCAGACTAAGATAGACCAGGAAGAAGGGCTTGGTGATCCACTTTTGAAAACAATTAGCCGGTGAAAACCTTATGAATAACAGCAGAACATTGTCTGATACAAGACACACAGAATACAACTGGGGAAGAGCTCCTACCTCACAGTAAAGTCGATCTTAACGATGTAGATGGAGTAAACCTTTCTGGTCCTTCATTGGCTCAGTTGACATGACTCAAAATGAGAAGAAACAGCTGCAAATATCCATTAATAATTAGAATGTGGAATGTATGAAATATGAAATCTAAGAAAATTGGAAGGCATCAAAAATGAAACGGAATACTTGAAGCTAGATATCCTAGACATTAGTGAACTGAAAGGGACTGGTATTGGCCATTTTGAATCAGACAATCATACTATGCCTGGAATGACAAATTGAAGACAAATAGCGTGGCATTCACTATCAAAAAAGTACATTTCAAGATCTATCCTGAAGTACAACACTGTCAGTGATAGTATAATAACTATATGCCTATAAGGAAGACCAGGTAATACGATTAGTATTCAAATTTACAAATGAACCACTAATGTCAAAGATGAGGAAATTGAAGATTTTTACCAATATCTGAAGTCTAAAATTGATCAAACATGTAATCAAGATGCATTGACAATTACGGGTGATTGGAATGTAAAAACTGGAAACAAAGAAGATTTAGTAGTTGGAAAACATGGCATTGGTGATAGAAACGATGCTGGAGATTGCATGATAGAATTTTGCAAGACCAATGACCTATTCATTGGAAATGCCTTTTTCAACAACATAAATGGCAACTATACATGTGCACCTAGCCAGATGGAATACACAGGATTCAAATCAACTGCAACTGTGGAAAGAGATGAGGGTGAAAGTCAACATGATTAGTCAGAACAAGGCCAGGGGCTAACTGGAGAACTGACCATCAATTGCACATATGCAAGTTCAAGGTGAAGCTGAAGAAAATTAAAACAAGTCCTCGAGAGTCAAAGTACAAGCTTGAGTATATCCCACCCAAATTTAGAGACCATCTCAAGAATAGATTTGATGTATCGAACACTATTGACTGAAAACCAGATGAGTTGCAGAATGACATGAAGGACATCATACATGAAGAACGCAAAAGGTCATTAAAAAGACAAGAAAGAAAGAAAAGACCAAAATAGATGTCAGAAGAGCTTCTGAAAGTTGCTCTTGAAAATAGAGTAGCTAAAGCAAATGTAAGAAATGATGAGGTAAAAGAGCTGAACAGATTTCAAAGGGTGGCTCAAGGAGACCTAGAGTTAGAAAACCAAAAGGGAAGAACATGTTTGGCATTTTTCAAGCCGAAAGAACTGAAGAAAAAAACTGAATTCAAGCCTTGAGTTGCAATATTGAAGGATTCTACTGCAAAAGACTTCTTTAAAGTGTTCAAAGGCAAAGATGTCACTTTAAGGACTAAGGTGCATTCTGACCCAAGACATGGTGTTTTCAATTTTCTCACATGGATGTGAAAACTGAACAATGAATAAGGAAGACCAAAGATGAATTGCTGCCTTTGAATTATAGTGTTGGCAAAGAATATTGAATATATCATGGACTGCCAGAAGAACAAACAAATCTGTCTTGGAAGAAGTACAATCAGAATGCTCCTTAGAAGAAAGGACGGTGAGACTACGTCTCATATACTTTGGACATGTTATCAGGAGGGACCAGTCAATGGAGAAGGACATCATGCTTAGTAAAGTATAAGGTCAGAAAAAAAAAAAGGGAAGACCCTTAACAAGATGAACTGACACAGTGGCTGCAACAACTGTGAAGATGGTGCAGGACCAGGCGGTGTTTCCTTCTCTCGTACATAGGGTTGCTATGAGTTGAAACCAACTTGATGGCACCTAACAACATAACAACAACAGTCAATACTGATGAAAATTGGGACTTTCTACAGTCAGAGGAAACTTACCATACCTAAAGTTCTGAAAGACAACAATTTATCTGCATTACTTCATTTGGTACCTACGTTTAAACAGTGAGTTTTTCAGACACATAATTAACAACAAAAAATGTCACGTGCCTGTGATGGAGAATCACATACACTGCAATTTCCCTAAAACTATAGGTGGTAGATACAGCCCTGCGTCAGGCAATACTGGGAAAGGGCCTTTGTAGATAAAACACAGTCTTATACCATCTTACAGAGATATTTTTTTTTTCCTGAACATAAACCTGTAAGGCTATTTCTTGAAAATGTTATTACACTCAATATTAATGGAAAAAAAGTTTTGTGTTCCCAGCCTCCAAACTGACAGGCATTTATTTTAAAACAACATAAAATCCTACTAAATAGGCTTAATTACTTCAATAGTTAACATTCATTATCACAATATATCCTAACAAGGTGTTTCCCTTTCATTAATTATTCTACAATATGTTGTTTCCCTGCTCTTTTTTAGAGCAATTTTCTCTTTTATGATGAAGACAAAGCTCACAAAAATTTATACAAATTACACTCTCTGTTAAGTAATTCAACCTGTAATGCAAAACGAAATAAATTATAGCAAAGACAAACCAACAAAAACAATAAAAAATAATATCATGCTCACTAAATAAGTTGGCATCAGAGGGGTCATGCTGTATAAAATTGCACTGACAAAAACTAACTAACCACCAATAAATACTCTGAGCAGAGAAACTCATACAGCTCACCCAAATATACAACTGCAAATATGGCTGTGTGGCGATCCCTCTCAAGGCACTCAAATGGTCATGAAGTACAAAATCCAAATTGGTCCCTGTGAAAATAAGAAGATACGCTTCAAAAGGCAAAATAGGAAGAAAATGCATTTAATGAAACTCATCATAATGTCAAGTTCTCAGGATCCAAATAGGCAAATTTGGGGATAATGCAAAAATAGTCATTTGTTGGAATACAGAACAGGTGTGGATGTGGTGAGGAAGGGTAAAAGGGGATTGAGAGTTGAGTACCTAGTTGGCTTTGTCCCAGGTATAGCTGATACACAAGATTGTGACACAAATCAAGGAGGACCATGGACCTTCTTCAAGCTAATCCTTGGGGCAATGAGTAGTCATTTGAGGGGTCATAGACCCCTCTGAAAAATCTCCTCAAACCTATGGGACCTCTCTCCCCAAAAAGCACCCGCATATACACAAGTTTTGGCTTACAATTGCCACTGTTCAAGATCATCCATGATTCAAGAATCCTAATTAAGAACCTTTGTTCCAGGGACCAAAACCAGCAGCTAACGAGTCACTTCTGACTCACGGTGATCCCATGCGTATCAGAGTAGAACTGTGCTCCAAAGCGTTTTCAGTGTCTGATTTTTCTTAAGTAAATTGCCAGGCTTTTCTTCTAGGGCGCCTCTGAGTGGACTCAACCCTCCATTCTTTCAGTTAACAACTAAGCATGTTAACCACTTGCACTATGCAGGGACTCTGCTCTAGGGACAGCCAATCTAAATTATAAGGTCTCTTCTTTCTGTTGGTTCACTCTTTTTGTAATGACTCGTTATTCATAAATAGAGTCATAAATGAATAGAGATAGCTGTGAGGCTACACCAAGCATGATCGAATTGATGACTATGAACAGTTAATTATCTTTTGGACAAGCTCTGTTAACACATTCTACCAAAACTTAAACTACTGTCTGGGAATGAATTAAGTGCAGCTGGCAGTTATCCATTAACTCATGGCGCTCCAGGCTATCTGGTAAAACGATGGCTATTTGTCCTGAAATTCTGTGCAAACAAAACAATTTTGTGAATCAACTCATATTTTAAACCTACTTAGCAAATGAACTTTGCTCCATAGGAGAAATTTTACAGTAAGTCTTTTGGTGGAAATAATCATGACCTAAAATATTTTATAAATCTTATTTTGTATATATCAGCTTTTCCAAAAGTGGGAAGCTCCTGAACTAATTTACATAGAATGACCTAAACAGGTTCATAAGTTAATAACAGAATGCTGCCTTGAGGACAAAAGAACTTGGCCAATTCTATACACATGCTGGTTTAGGATTGTAACTGTTTATTTGGCAATGCCTTGGTGATCCTTGTGCAGCAATTGTGATTTTTACCCCAGAAGTTAACAGTACTGTAGAGTTTTCTCTACTGTGTCTTGCATTGGTCTTATTTCCTTGGTTAAGTTTTCTGCAGCAGGGTCCTTCCCTTTTGCTTCATGTTTTTCTCCCACAGTGCCTGGCCAAGGAAGGGACCACTGGGCTTTAGGGTGGTTGGAAAAAGTGTTACATATGGGCCATGAAAGTGGGAAGTAGTTGGACAAATGGACAAGAAAAAGAAGGGCAATCCAGCAGGGGCAATGGCAGAAATAAAGGCTCAGAGGTGGGAATGCAAATCCAGAGTCAGGGGAGAAAGCCAGATGTCATATAGATACAGAGAACCCATGCAAAAGAACTGGAAATAAGATGGCCCATCTGGGTGGTGGGCCTAAGCGCCCAGTACATAAAAAGATCTTAACAGATGTTAGTTGTTGTCATTATTCAAAGCATTTCTTAAATCAGATAAGAGTTTAATAATTCAACTGGTTTGTATGAGTGTGTATGTGAGCATTTGGGGATTTTTGTCTTTTTTGGTGGGGAGGGGGAGAAAGAGGAATCCTGGCATTTTCTTTATTTATATTCTGGCACTCCCTTCATTTAGCGAGGCATAAAACTCAGGAAAGGCTGTTAGAGCAGAAAAGCAGCTTTTTTTTGAAGGTCAAACCCTGGCCTTTTAGGTCTCAGAAGCTCGGGGCCAAAAGGAGTGCAGCTGAGAAGTCCTGATGAGATAAAGCAAGGCTCCCACCCCTTCCTGCCCAGGACCAGATAACATTTTCTCAGTCTAATGGTTGTAGAAAAGAGTACTGGTGGCACAACAGTTAAGCACTGGGCTGTGACCTGAAAGGTCTGTTGTTCAAACCCATCAACCAAGAGATCTGCTCCCATGAGGCAGTTCTACTCTGTCTCATAGGGTCACTATGAATCAAAATCTACTCAACGGCACACAATAATAACAAAGGTTGCGGAAGGAGTCCCTGGGTGGTGCAAATGGTTAAGTGCTGGACTACTAACCAAAAGGTTGGCGGTTCAAACACACCCAGAGTTGCCTCGGAAGTAAGCCCTAGCAATCTGCTTCTGAAAGGCCTTGAAAACCTTATGCAGCAGTTCTACTCTACACATCTGGATGCACCATGAGTTGGAATCAAGTCAACGGCAACTAACAATAACAACAAGGGTTTCTGGGTAGGTGATGAACACTGGTAAAATGGAGGGGAAGTGAGGAGGGTGGAAGTCACTGTATCCCCATGTGAGGATTGGGCCTGGAGTCACTGGACATTCACACTGGTTATTATGTTAGCAATACTAATGATAATCACAATGATATCTACAAATATTTGTTGAACGCTTTAATGTATGCCTGATACTGTTATAAGTACTTTACACAAAATTCATTTCATCCTTACAACAAACCTAACCAACAACCAGTTGGCATAGAGTTGATTCTGATTCATGGTGACACCATGTGTGTCAGAGTAGAACTGTGCTTCATGGAGTTTTCAATGGCTAATTTTTTAGTGACAGATTGCCAGGCCTTTCTTCTGAGGTACTTCTGGGTAGATTCAAAGCTCCAAACTTTCAGTTAGGAAGTAGCTGATTACATTAACCATTTACACCAGGTAAATGGTTAATGTAATCAGCTACTTTACCTGCCTCCCACAACAACCCTGGAGGTACTTACTGTGTATTAGTTCCATGTTTTCATAGTCTTATAGGAAGGTTAATTTTGCAACAAGAAGCCACTATATCTTTGGTAACTTGTTACAGTAGTAATAGGAAGCTAATAAAGTCATTTAGACAATTTTAACAACACATCTATGGACTGACATTTGCCCAGATGAAACAAAAAATAACAAATATTCACACAGCTAATACATATTGCAACAAGAAATAATAACTTCTGAAACTGGTGTTTTTTAAAAAACTCTTCTAGCTGAAGTGTATAGGATAGAAAAGAGGGATAAAAGACTGGAATTAGAGCAAATTATTAGAAGGTTATTGCAATATCAGGGAAATGGGATATCTTGGGTGTCGGGGCCCTGGGACCTAAAACAGACAATTTGGCACATCAAAGATGACACCAAGGATTCCAGTCTATGTGTCTTGGGGATTGGATCAGAAATTCAAAGCAACATATCAGAAATTCAAAGTTCAGAAATTCAAAGCAGTAGCCTATTGGGAATTGGAGGTGGAGGACTAAGTCATATCAGAAACAAGTTTAGATCTTTCCCTATCCTAATGTTAGTGCAAAGACCCACAAAATAGGTAAAACAATCACATTACAGTCTTATATAATCAATAAGTAATTTACCCCACCCAAAACCCCACTGCCGTCGAGTCAAGTAATTTACCAGCAGTTTCTAATTTCATGAAATAGTTGATTGATAATCAATGCTTATGTCTAATTGTCCAAGTTGCAAAATTGAGAATATTGTCAAATGATAATGAATTGACTTTGGGGTAATTTAAATTTAGTGATTCCTCCTTAGTTAACAGATGAAAATCCACAACTAGGATGCAGGACTTGACATTATCAAAAAAAATGTTAAAATACTGAAAAGTCCACCTAATCCTATGGCTATTATATTTCATTTTTCTATACAGGAGGTATGGTAGGCTGAATAATGGTCCCCCAAAAGTGTCCATATTCTAATCTCCAGAACCTGTGACTATGTTAGATTACCTGGCAAAGGGGAATTAAAGTAGCAGATAGAATTAAGGTTGCTAATCAGCTGATCTTAAAATAGGGAGAGTATCTTGGCTTATCCATCTGGGTCCAATACAATCACAAGTAATTGTTAACTAGTTGCTCTCGAGTTGATTCCAATTCATGGCAACCCCATGTATATCAGAGTAGGACCATACCCCACAGGGTTTTCAATGGCTAATTTTTTCAGAAGTACATCTCTGAGGCACCTCTGGGTATGAAGGAACCTTCTTAGGAGGAGTCCTTAAACCTAGAATTTCTTCTCCTATCTGGATGGTCAGATAATTAATAATCAACCAAGAGTTACCAGGAGTTCAACCAAGCATGATGGGAGAACCCAGGTATGACTTGAACCTCCAACCTTTCAGTTAGCAGTCAAACACATTAACTGTATGTACCACCCAAGGACTCCAAAATGTAATCACAAGAGTCTTTAAAAGGGGAAGAGTGTGGTTCTGATGTGAGAAAGATTTGGCCCAAAACTGTTGACTTTGAAGATGGAGGAAGGGGCTACAAGTCAAGGAATGCAGATAGCCTCTAGAAGCAAGAAAAGGCAAGGCAACAGTTTCTCTCCTATAGCCTTTAGACAACAGTGCACCCTGCCAACACCTGGATTTTAGCCCAGTGAGACCCATTTTGGACTTCTGACCTCCAGAGCTGTTAGATAATACATTTGTGTTGTTCTAAGCCACTATGTTGAGGTGTAGTTCATACACCTCAACATAAAGAAAACAAAAATCCTTACAACTGGACCAATATGCAATATCATGATAAATGGAGAAAAGACTGAAGTTGTCAAAGATTTCACTTTACTTGGATCCACCATCAACACCCATGTAAGCGCAGTCAAGAAACCAGAAGATGCACTTCAGTGGGCAAATCTAATGCAAAAGACCTCTTTAAAGTGTTGAAAAGCAAAGATGTCACCTTGAAGACTAGGGTGCACCTGATCCAAGCCATAGTATATGCATGTGAAAGCTGGACAATGAATAAGGAAGACAGAAGAATTGATGCCTTTGAATTGTGGGGTTGGCAAAGAATATGGAATATACCATGGACTGCCAAAAGAACAAACAAACCTGTCTTGGAAGAAGTACAACCAGAATGCTCCTTAGAAGCAAGGATGGCGAAACTACATCTTACATACTTTGGACATGTTGTCAGGAGACATCAGTCCCTGGACAAGGACATCATGCTTGGTAAAGTACAGGGTCAGCGAAAAAGAGGAAGACCCTCAACGAGATGGATTGACACAGTGGCTGCAATAATGGGCTCAAGTATAACAACAATTGTGAGCATGGCACATGACCAGGCAATGTTTCATTCTGTTGTATATAGGGTTGCTGTGAGTCAGCACTGACTCAATGGCACCTAACAACAACAACAAGAAGCCACTATATCTTTGGTAACTTGTTACGGTAGTAACAGGAAGCTAATAAGTAATTTAGACAATTTTAACAACACATCTATGGACTGACATTTGCCTACATGAAACAAACAATAACAAATATTCATAGACTTTCCAATTATATTCTTGGCAATGGGGATGGTCTTAACTACGAATTGAGTATAAAAATTCTAACTAGGCCATGTTCTAGTCCACCTTTTACATTAAAAAAAGTGTTGGCAACAGTGTTCTCCACATCCTAGGAAGCAACTGCTTCCTTTTATCAGGACATATCCCTAATTTAAAAGCAAAGAAGGCCAAAAATCTAGGTGTTTTGCGTGGGTGTATAGAAAAATTTCTATTAGGGGAACTTGCCTTGTTCAGGAGCCCTGGTGGCATAGTGGTTAACCAACAACTAACCAAAAGGTCAGCAGTTCAAATCCACCAGCCGCTCCTTGGAAATCCAATAGGGCAGTTCTATTCTGTCACATACGGTTCCTATAAGTCAGAATCAATTCAATGACAATGAGCTTTTTGGTTTTTACCTTGTTCAGGGAAAAGGCTCCTACACTAACTCAATAGTTCGTTGGCATAAAAAGGAGAACAGTCAGGGTTATCGCCTTATTTTCTTCCTGCCAGCTTCCTCCTTCCAGGGCTGTACTGTCAGTCCATTCTTTCAATCAAAAGGCACAGCTCCTTCTGCCAAAGACTCAGAGCTATTCTCAGCAGGTTGCTGGGTTAGGGGTCACATGGTCACTTTAAGATCAATACAGCCCTTAACCTTATTAAATAACAAGACAAGAGAATTCCAGACAGCATGAAAGGCTGAAGTCCAATAAAAGTTCCCTTAACCAAGTCCCAAGTATAATAACACAAGTGATGTCGTCTTGGAATATAAGATAAAACCACCCTGTTCAGGGGTCAGAAAGTAGAGAAAACCTTAACTTGGTTAAAAGGGCCCTTTAGCTTATTTTAGACAAGTTACTGCTCAGGGGTCTTTGACAAGGAACCAGCACTGTGCTAGCTCAGCACTATTAACTGCATTAGAAACTGTATTACTCACCTGTATAAGTTCAGTTGGTTACAGAAAATAGTACCTCTGACTTCAGTATAATACCTTGAATTTCATAGATGAACACAGATTCTGTTATAGAATAAATTAACTTTTGACCACGTCATGAACCAACATCAAAAACCTAAAGGTCTTCCTAAGTGGGAAGGCAGAAGTCAGACCCAAGGAAGAATTCATCTCCGTCTCAGAGGTCTCCTCCCAAGAAGTCCTTAAACCTAAAATTTCTTCTTCTATGTGAATGGTCAGATAATTAATAATCAACCAAGAGTTACTCGGAGTTCAACCAAGTATGATAGGAAAACTCAACAAGTAAGAGTTGTGCTTCATGTCTTCAAGAAATTGCCATTAAGTTGAGGAAATCAACCATGGAACAGTTACAATAAGTAATTATATATTTATTTGTGTATTTATTGATCTTGCTTTTACTCCACGAAGGGAAGAACTAAGCAATCTTGTTCACTGCTACACCCACACCACAGTGAGTAGCACAAAGTAGGCACTCAAAACTACTTGTTGAAGGAAACAATGAAACCCCAAATGTGTGAACAGTGACACCTAGAAAGAAGTAGTTTAGGAGCCATAGCTGCTTAAAAGGGAAGTTTAAAGCCACATTTGTTTGGCTTTAAACTTGTACATATAAGATAGAAAACATGTCAATTATACATATCAAAGAAATGTGGTAGGCGGGGGAGCAATGAATATTAAGGATTATGAAAAAATTAATATCCCCCAATTTCTCTTTGATGGCAAGTGCAATGAGGGTTCGGAGCAAAGGAAGGTCAGTTTTAGCTAATTAAGAAAGATTTCATGGAAAATAATTTATTTTGCTCATTTTCCAAAAAGGGCAAAAGGCATACCCCACTCAACTCTTCCTGATGTCTTACTCTGGGAAGCTGAAGTAAAAAGAAGTCTCCACTATATGGGTCTGTTCACTAGGAAGGACAAGATTGAAAGCAAACTGACCATTCATTCCTCTCTACACAGTATAGCATAGTGCTTAAGTATCCAAATTGCCTGGATTTGAGTCCTAGCTCTGCAATTTATTAGCTTCCTTAACTTCCCTATGCCTCAAATGTCTCCATACGTAAAATAGGAATAGTAATAGTGGTTAAGAGCTTGGCTGCTAACCACAAGGTCAGCAGTTCAAATCCACTGGCCTCTCCTTGGAAACCCTGTGGGGCACTTCTATTCTGTCCTATAGAGTCGCTATGACTCAGAATCGACTCAATGGCAATTTTTTTTTTTTAATGGTAATTACTTTATAGGCTAAGATGGAATGGCAGAGACAATAATGCTTACCAAAATAGTCTACGTGTTGTCCTACATTTCCGGACGCTTTACAGTTACGTGAGTCATGTGACTAATTCTGACCAATAGGTTGTGAGCAAAAGTAATGTGTATCACTTCCTGGCCAAACAGTTTAGAAGCTGGCGCACAAGTCTCCATGTTCTCTCCTCCCCTGCTATGTTAGTGACCCAGTGTTGCCATGATAAAAATATCACAAGTGGGTGGCTTTAAAGAATGGAAATTTTCTTTCTCACAGCTGATATTATTAAAAATAAAATTACTAAAAGGATTAATTTTTCAGGTAGAAGGAAATAATCCCAGATAGCAGCACTGGAATGCAGGAAGGAATGAAAAGATGACATTTTCAAAATCTAAGGTCAGTAATTTTCACAACGACAAGGAGTTCACCATTTTATAACCAGAGCTTAGCACATTGATTATCTCTTGATAAGTGTTTAATAAACACATGGCGCCAACTGTTAAAATATTATCTTCACTTTGCTTGAAATGAACAGCTTCCTCACTCCCATCCTCATTTGTCTTAAGGTTTTACATTCCTAAAATTATCCATTACCTTTTGAAAGCAAGATAAGGACAATCCAAATGTCTATTCCTGGTCTGAAAATGAATTTGTGTCATTTGTTGTTTTTAGCTGTTGTCGAGTCAGTCCCAAATCATGGCAACCCCATGCACACACAGTGGAACAAAATGTTGCGTGGTCCTATGCCACTGCCCTGATTGGTTGCAGATTAAACCATAGGGTAGATCACCAAGCCTTTCTTTCTAGTCCAACTTAGTCTGAAATCTCTGCTGAAACCTGTTCAGCATTATAACAACACACAAGACTCCAGTGACACATAGGCTGTGGCTGCGCATGAACTACACTGGCTGGGAATCGAACCCCTGTCTCCCACATGGGAGGCAAGAATTCTACTACTGAACCACCAATGCCACTCTCCTAAACACCCCAAAATAAAAAAATAAAATCTTAAGAAGATGGTTGTTCCAAACCGTTCCTTCCACTCAATACTTTCTCCCATTCCAAGAGAGAAATTACCTCAAGCAATCCTCACTGACCAGGAAAAGTCTCTTAAAGGAAAGAATCTACAAAATCAGCTGATTCTTTCACTTACAGCTAGTAAAAATCCTAAACCCTTTTGATATATTTAGTTTCATCAGCACAACATGAAGCAGGGAAGATAAGGTATAGGAGAAATCCTTAGGGCTCCTTCTGGGCTTCTTAGCCAAATTTCATATCAACCTGTTGCGGTCTAGTCAATTCTGACTCATAGCAACCCTATACGACAGAATAGAACCACCCCCTAGGGTTTCCAAGGAGCAGCTGGTGGATTCAAACTGCCAACCTTTTGGTTAGCAGCTGGATGCTTAACTACTGTGCCACCAGCGCTCCTTCCATTATATAGTGGTCACCAAATGTATTCAATAACGACCCATTTTGAAGGCCTAAAAGCTGTGAAAAAAGTGGCTTAATAGACTATGTAAGTCTCCTCCCACCCCTTCAAAGAATATCTGAGGTCAGGTGGCAGCAAGAAGGCAAAGCTAGCCTTAACCAGTAAAACAATGTTTTTTGCATGCTTTTCTTTATCTTTATCTGAGGCTTAGAAATGCAATTAGCGTTCTTGGCTGCAGCTCCTTTGTGTGAAAGGCACATTGTGCAGCTTTCTTCACAGCACAGAGGCTCCCTGCAGTGAAAGCCTCTCCTGAACGGAGTTAGTGAATGCAGACATTTTCTTGTGCCTTATCTGCACCTCTCTACAATAAACCCTCTCCCACACAAATACATATTTTCATTATCTTATTTTTAGAAATGCAGTTTGAAGAGGGGAAGTGTGATACGACATTCTAATTGTAGTAGATTCCTCCGTCTGAGTCTCTCTAGGATCTGGCTGCAAATACAGCGATTTTAACACTAGATTTCAGCACATCCAGCATCAGTTCCACTTAGCCATATTACAAGCCATGTGCACTGCAGTCGCAGGAGCTCTATCCCACACATTCATTAGTCAAAATATATCATGCAATATGCTTATTCTCTGTTATAGCTTAAGTATCTGATCTGGAGTGTGAGTGTAGCAAATAGGTTTAGAGTTCTATAGTCCATGAGTTGAATTCTCAGGTTATTCTCAAGTCTTAAGTTAGCCACTTCTTCAAGCCACAAGAGTATTATTCTATTGCAATAGTTTTAAAACTAACCCCCCCCAAAACCCAAACCTGTTGCCATCGAGTCGATTCCAACTCATAGCGACCCTATAGGACACAGTAGAACTGTCCTATGGGGTTTCCAAGGAGCACCTCGTGGAATCGAACTGCCAATCTTTCGGTTAGCAGCTGTAGCTCTCGACCACTACTCCACCAGGCTTCCTTGAAACTAAAAGAACTCTCAAATTACCTAATTTACCAGCTGAGAGAAATTTGTTACCTGAAGAATCTGACAGAACTAACAGTAATACCAAGAGAGGTTGGAGACTGTCATAAAACTAGGGAATTGGAAGGGCGGAGCCAAGATGGCGGAATACACAGGCGCTTCCGGCAAGCCCTCTTTACAACAAAGACCCCAAAAAACAAGTGAAACCAGTATATTTGTGACAAGCTGGGAGCCCTGAGCATAAAAGGCAAGGTTAGACAATGAATTGAGGGGCAGGCAGAGGAAGAGACTGTTCAGAAGTGGAGAGGAGTACCGGACCTGAATCACAAGGAGCCCTCAGGCACCATTTCAGAGCGGCAGCAGCAGCAGCAGGCTGGTACTAGAGTTTGGCCATGGTTTCCTCAGGGAGAAACAACCAGCCGCACAGCCCACTCACATCTACCAAAACTGAGAAGAATGGCACTCTCAGCAAAAGCTAAGTACTTGCGTATATTTTACCGTGCCCCCCTCAACCCCCAAGCTGGCTTCAGGGGCTGAATCCCTGGGCCTGAGATAGGACCTGTTGAGTACCTAGAGCCATCCTCCTGGCCTTGGGGAAGGAAAAACATTGCAACTGGGGAGAAAACATAATTTGCCAGCTCCATTAACCGGGGGAGCTCAGGACAGAAGTGGCTCCTGTCTAGGCATAAACCGTCTGTGGACCTTGAGCACCTTTCCCTTCTGCATGGACCTGTGTGGGCCTATTTCGGGAGACTAGGCCCTTGTCGGCAAACTCCAACCATCTCAGCTGTACGGTACAGAGGTGGGTGTTTCATGTCTGACATCGCTTGGCCTATTAAACAAGGTCCTCACCTACTCACATCAGGGACTTCAGGACTGGTAGCTCCACTCAGGTCACCCAGCCACCCATAAGAGGGGTCCAAAGATAACTGGTACCTCCCAGTCCTTACAACCAAAAACTTTGGGTGCCCATGGTCTGTCTGCAGAACCCACCCACCTGCACACTCTAGGGAACAGGGACGCGTTTTCCTCAGAGACACTCGAGGGTCGGTTCTCAGCCCCCTGCCTTGTTCAGAGCATGACCCCCTGCTGCAATAAGATACTGGTATATATTCCAATCACCCCTGCCCCTCTAAGACTATAAGACAGAGCCTGTACCACACACTTGATGATCAGCTACCCAGAAACTTGAGCTGAATTCATACAAGAAAACTGAATGGACTCCTAGACTGATTTACCTGATAACAGCTCTAGCCAGCTGGGGACAGGACATCAGAGCTCCAAAGACAAAAATAAGCTAGCTCACTCAAGCAACCCATAGGGGTATACCAAAACAAAACAAAGCAAGCAGCTACGACACGGTAAGCAAGCATAAAATAATACAATAACTTATAGATGGCTCGGAGACAACAGTCAATATCAAGTCACATAAAGAAACAGACCATGATCACCTCAACAGGCTCTCAAAACAAAGACCAGGGATCTTCTAGAATAAAGTGCATTCCTGAAATTACCAGAGCCAGAATACAAAAGTTTAATATACAGAACCCTTCAAGACATCAGGAAGGAAATGAGGCAATACACAGAACAAGACAAGGTGCACACAGATAAAGCAATTGAAGAAAGTAGAAAGGTTATTCAGGAACATCATGAAAAGTTTAAAAGCTGGAAAAATCCATAGACAGAGAGCAATCAGAAATTCAAAAGATTAACAATAAAATTACAGAAGTAGACAACTCAATAGAAAGTCAGAGGAGCAGAATTGAGCAAGTAGAAGCTAGAATTTCAGGACTTGAAGATAAATCACTTGACACTAATATATTTGAAGAAAAATCAGATAAAAGAATTTTAAAAAATGAAGAAAACTTAAGAATCATGTGGGACTCTATCAAGAGAAAGAACCTATGCGTGATTGGAGTACCAGAACAGGGAGGGATAATAGAAAATACAGAGAGAATTGTCGAAGATTTATTGGCAGAAAACTTCCCTGATATCGTGAAAGATGAGAAGATATCTATCCAAGATGCTGAACGAACTCCATATGAGGTAGATGGTAAAAAAAAGCCACCAAGACATATTATAATCAAACTTGCCAAAACCAAAGATAAAGAGACAATTATAAGAACAGTGAGCGATAAACTAAAAGTCACGTACAAAGGAGAAACAACAAGAATAAGCTTGGACTACTAGGCACAAACCATGCAGGCAAGAAGGCAATGGGATGACATATGTAAAAAATTTAAGGAAAAAAATTGCCCACCAAGAATCATATATGCAGCAAAACTCTCTTAAATATGAAGGTGAAATTAAGACATTTCCAGATGAACACAAGTTGAGGGAATTCGTAAAAACCAAACCAAAACTACAAGAAATACCAAAGGGAGTTCAGTGGTTAGAAAATCAATAATATCAGGTATCAACCCAAGACTAGAACACTGGGCAGAGCAACCAGAAGTCAACCCAGACAGGGAAACAAAAAAAAAAAAAAACAAAGCAAGATTATTAAAAAAAGAAAAAGAAAAAAAAAGGCTTAAAACAGGGTAATAGCGATGTTATTATATAAAAGAAGACAACATTAAAACAATAAAGAGGGACTAAAATGTTTTTTTTTTTTTTTAAGAAATGTAATCATACACCTTTGCTATGGAGAGGAAGATACGGCGATACAAAGAAAAGTTAGGCTTAAGCTTAGAAAAATAGGGGAAAATAATAAAGTAACCACAAAGAAGACAAACTATCCTACTCATCAAAATGAAATACAAGAAAAAAATAGAGACTCAGCAGAAACAAAATCAACAACAACAAATATGAGGAAAGGACAATATATAAAGAAAATCTACTCGGCACATAAAATCAAGTGGGAAAAAGAAACTGTCAACAACACACACAAAAAAAAGACATCAAAATGATAGCACTAAATTCATACCTATCCATAATTACCCTGAATGTAAATGGACTAAATACACCAATAAAGAGACAGAGAATGACAGAATGGATTAAAAACAAGATCCATCTATATGCTGCTTACAAGAGACACACCTTAGACTTAGAGACACAAACAAACTAAAACTCAAAGGATGGAAAAAAATATATATCAAGCAAACAACAATCAAAAAAGAGCAGGAGTGCCGATATTAATTTCTGACAAAATAGACTTTAAAGCTCAATCCATCAGAACGAATAAGGAAGGATGCTATATAATGATTAAAGGGACAATACACCAAGAAGATATAACCATATTAAATATTTATGCACCCAATGACAGGGCTACAAGATGCATAAAACAAACTCTAGCAGCATTGAAAAGTGAGATAGGCAGCTCTATAAATATACTGGTAGGAGACTTCAACACACCACTTTTGGTGAAGGACAGGACATCCAGAAAGAAGCTCAATAAAGACACGGAAGATCTAAATGCCACAATCAACCAACTTGACCTCACAGACATATACAGAACACTCCACCCAACAGCAACCAACTATACTTTCTTTTCTAGTGCACATGGAACATTCTCTAGAATAGACCACATATTACGTCATAAAGCAAGCCTTAGCAGAATCCAAAACACTGTAATATTACAAAGCATCTTCTCTGACCATAAGGCAATAAAAGTGAAATCAATTAAGGGAAAAGAAATCAAACACTTGGAAAATGAAAAATACCCTGCTCAAAAAAGACTGGATTATAGAAAACATTAAGGATGGAATAAAGAAATACAGAGAATCCAATGAGAATGAAAACACTTCCTATCAGAACCTTTGGGACACAGCAAAAGCGCTGCTCAGAGGCCAGTTTATATCAATAAATGCACACATCCCAAAAGAAGAAAGGGGCAAAATCAAAGAATTATCCCTACAACTTGAACACATAGAAAGAGAGCAACAAAAGAAACCCATAGGTACCAGAAGAAAACAAATAATAAAAATTAGAGCAGAACTAATTGAAATAGAAAACAGAAAAACAATTGAAAGAATTAACAAGACCAAAAGATGGTTTTTCGAAAAAATCAACAAAGTTGATAAACCACTGGCCAAACTGACAAAAGAAAATCAGGAGAGGAAGCAAATAACCCGAATAAGAAATGAGATGGGCAATATTACAACAGACCCAACTGATATTAAAAGAATCATATCAGATTACTATGAAAAACTACACTCAAACAAATTTGAAAACCTAGAAGAAACGGATGAATTCCTAGAAACACACTACCTACCTAAACTAACACAAACAGAGATAGAACAACTAAATAGACCCATAACAAAAAAAGAGATTGAAAAGGTAATCAAAAGACTCCCAACTAAAAAAACCCCTGGTCCGAATGGCTTCACTGCAGAGTTCTACCAAACTTTCAGAGAAGAGTTAACACCATTACTACTAAAGGTATTTCAGAGCATAGAAAAGGACGGAATACTACCAAACTCATTCTATGAACCCACCATATCCCTGATATCAAAACCAGATAAAGACACCACAAGAAAAAAGAATTATAGACCTATATCCCTCGTGAACGTAGATGCAAAAATCCTCAACAAAATTCTAGCCAATACAATTCAACAACATATCAAAAAAATAATTCACCATTACCAAGTGGGATTCACACCAGGCATACAGCGATGGTTCAACATTAGAAAAACAATTAATGTAATCCACCACATAAATAAAACAAAAGACAAGAATCACATGATTTTATCAATTGATGCAAAAAAAGGCATTTGAAACAGTTCAACACTCATTCATCATAAAAACTCTCAGCAAAATAGGAATAGAAGGAAAATTCCTCAACATAATAAAGGGAATTTATACAAAGCCAACAGCCAACATCACTCTAAATGGAGAGAGCCTGAAAGCATTTCCCTTGAGAACGGGAACCAGACAAGGATGCCCTTTATCACCACTCTTATTCAACATTGTGCTGGAAGTCCTAGCCAGAGCAATTAGACTAGATAAAGAAATAAAGGGCATCCAGATTGGCAAGGAGGAAGTAAAATTATCTCTCTTTGCAGATGACATGATCTTATACACAGAAAACCCTAAGGAATCCTCCAGAAAACTAATGAAACTAATAGAAGAGTTTGGCAGAGTCTCAGGTTATAAGATAAACATACAAAAATCAGTTGAATTCCTCTACATCAACAAAAAGAACATCGAAGAGGAAATAACCAAATCAATACCATTCACAGTAGCCCCCAAGAAGATAAAATACTTAGGAATAAATCTTACCAAAGATGTAAAAGACCTATACAAAGAAAACGACAAAGTACTACTGCAAGAAACTAAAAAGGACCTACTAAGTGGAAAAACATACCTTGCTCATGGATAGGAAGACTTAACATAGTAAAAATGTCTATTCTACCAAAAGCCATCTATACATACAATGCACTTCTGATCCAAATTCCAATGACATTTTTTAATGTGATGGAGAAACAAATCACCAAGTTTATATAGAAGGGAAAGAAGCCTTGGATAAGTAAAGCATTACTGAAAAAGAAGAAGAAAGTGGGAGGCCTTACTCTACCTGATTTTAGAACCTATTACACAGCCACAGTAGTCAAAACACCCTGGTTCTGGTACAACAACAGGCACATAGACCAATGGAACAGAATTGAGAACCCAGTTATAAATCCATCCACATATGAGCAGCTGATATTTGACAAAGGCCCAGTGTCAGTTAAATGGGGAAAAGATAGTCTTTTTTAACAAATGGTGCTGGCATAACTGGATATTCATTTGCAAAAAAATGAAACAGGACCCATACCTCACACCATGCACAAAAACTAACTCCAAATGGATCAAAGACCTAAACATAAAGACTAAAACGATAACGATCATGGAAGAAAAAATAGGGACAACCTTAGGAGCCTTAACACAAGGCATAAACGGAATACAAAACATTCCCCAAAATGACGAAGAGAAACCAGATAACTGGGAGCTCCTAAAAATCAAACACCTATGCTCATCTAAAGACTTCACCAAAAGAGTAAAAAGACCACCTACAGACTGGGAAAGAATTTTCAGCTATGACATCTCCGACCAGCGCCTGATCTCTAAAATCTATATGATTCTGTTAAAACTCAACCACAAAAAGACAAACACCCCAATCAAGAAGTGGGCAAAGGATATGAACACGCACTTCACTAAAGAAGATATTCAGGCAGCTGACAGATACATGAGAAAATGCTCTCGATCATTAGCCATTAGAGAAATGCAAATTAAAACTAGATGAGATTCCATCTCACTCCAACAAGGCTGGCATTAATCCAAAAACCACAAAATAATAAATGTTGGAGAGGCTGTGGAGAGATTGGAACTCTTATACACTGCTGTTGGGAACGTAAAATGGTACAACCACTTTGGAAATCTATCTGGCATTTTCTTAAAAAGTTAGAAATAGAACTACCATACAACCCAGAAATCCCACTCCTCGGAATATACCCTAGAGAAATAAGAGCCTTCACACAAACAGATACATGCACACCCATGTTTATTGCAGCTCTGTTTACAATAATAAAAAGCTGGAAGCAACCAAGGTGTCCATCATTGAATGAATGGTTAAATAAATTGTGGTATATTCACACAATGGAATACTACGCATCGATAAAGAACAATGGCAAATCTGTGAAACATTTCATAACATGGAGGAACCTGAAAGGCATTATGCTGAGCGAAATTAGTCAGAGGCAAAAGGACATATATTGTATAAGACCACTATTATAAGATCTTGAGAAATAGTATAAACTGAGAAGAACACATACTTTTGTGGTTATGAGGTGGGGAGGGAGGGAGGGTGGGAGAGGGTTATTTACTGATTAGTTAGTAGATAAGAACTGCTTTAGGTGAAGGGAAGGACAATACTCAATACATGGAAGGTCAGCTCAACTGAACTGGACCAAAAGCAAAGAAGTTTCTGGGATAAACTGAATGCTTCAAAGGTCAGCGGAGCAACGGCGGGGGTTTGGGGACTATGGCTTAAGGGGACTTCTAAGTCAATTGGCAAAATAAATTCTATTATGAAAACATTCTGCATTCCACTTTGAAATGAGGCGTCTGGGGTCTTAAATGCTAACACGCAGCCATCTAAGATGCATCAATTGGTCTCAACATACCTGGATCAAAGGAGAATGAAGAACACCAAGGTCACACAATAACTATAAGCCCGAGAGACAGAAAGGGCCACATGAACCAGAGACTTACATCATCCTGGGACCAGAAGAACTAGATGGTGCCCAGCCACAACCGATGACTGCCCTGACAGGGAGCACAACAGAGAACCCCCAAGGGAGCAGGAGATCAGTGGGATGCAGACCCCAAATTCTCATAAAAAGACCAGACTTAATGGTCTGACTGAGACTAGAGGCATCCCGGTGGTCATGGTCCCCAAACCTTCTGTTGGCCCAGGACAGGAACCATTCCCGAAGACAACTCATCAGACATGGAAGGGACTGGACAATGGGTTGGAGAGAGATGCTGATGAAGAGTGAGCTACTTGTATCAGGTGGACACATGAGACTGTGTTGGCATCTCCTGTCTGGAGGGGAGATAGGAGGGTAGAGAGGGTTAGAAACTGGCAAAATTGTCACGAAAGAAGAGACTGGAAGGGCTGACTCATTAGGGGGAGATTAAGTGGGAGTATGGAGTAAGGTGTACATAAGCTTATATGTGACAGACTGACTTGATTTGTAAATTTCACTTAAAGCTCAATAAAAATTATTAAAAAATAAAACGGCAAAAGATATGAATAGACACTTCACTAAAGAAGACATTCAGGTAGCTAACAGATATGTGAGGAAATGTTCAGGATCATTGGCCATTAGCGAAATGCAGATCAAAACTACAATGAGATTTCGTCTCACTCCAACAAGGCTGGCATTAATCTGAAAAACACAAACTAATAAATGTTGGAGAGGCTGTGGAGAGACTGGAACACTTTTACACTGCTGGTGGGAATGTAAAATGGTACGGCCACTTTGGAAATCAATTTGGTGCTTCCTTAAAAAGCTAGAAATAGAACTACCATATGATCCAAAAATCCCACTCCTTGGAATATATCCTAGAGAAATAAGAGCCTTTGCATGAACAGATATATGCACACCCATGTTTATTGCAGCACTGTTTACAATAGTAAAAAGATGGAAGCAACCAAGATGCCCATCAACCGTTGAATGGATAAATAAACTATGGTATATTCACACAACGGAATACTGCACATCAATAAAGAACAGTGAGGAATCTGTGAAACATTTCTTAACATGGAGGAACCTGGAAGGCATTATGCTGAGTGAAATTAGTTGCAAAAGGACAAATATTGTATAAGACCACTATTATAAGAACTTGAGAAACAGTTTAAACTGAGAAGAAAACATTCTTTTGTGGTTAGGAGAGGGGGCAGGGAGGGACGGCGGGAGGGGGCATTCACTAATTAGAGAGTAGATAAAAACTACTTTAGGTGAAGGGAAAGACAGCACACAATACAGGGGAGGTCAGCACAACTGGACTAAATGAAAAGCAAAGAAGTTTCCTGAATAAACTGAATGCTTCGAAGATTAGTGTAGCAGGGGAAGGGGTCTGGGGACCATGGTTTCAGGGGACATCTAAGTTAATTGGCATAATAAATCTATTAAGAAAACATTCTGCATCCCACTTTGAAAAGTGGCATCTGTGGTCTTAAATGCTAGCAAGCAGCCATCTAAGATGCATTAATTGGTCTCAACCCACCTGGATCAAAAGGGAATGAAGAACACCAAAGACGCAAGGCAATTACGAGCCCGAGAGACAGAAAGGGCCACATGAACCAGAGACTACATCATCCTGAAACCAGAAGAACTAGATGATGCCCAGCTACAACCAATGATTGCCCTGACAGGGAACACAACAGAGAACCCCTGAAGGAGCAGGAGAGCAGTGGGATGCAGACCCCAAATTCTCATAAGACCAGACTTAATGGTCTGACTGAGACTAGAAGGACTCCAGTGATCATGGCCCCCAGACCTTCTGTTGGCCCAGGACAGGAACCATTCCTGAAGTCAACTCTTCAGACTTGGATTGGACCGGACAACGGGTTAGAGAGGGATGCTGGTGAGGAGTGAGCTTCTTGGATCAGGTGGACACTTGAGAGTATGTTGGCATCTCCTGCCTGGTGGGGATATGAGAGGGTAGAGGGGATTAGAAGCTGGCGAAATGGACACGAAAAGAGAGAGTGGAGGGAGGGGGCACACTGTCTCATTAGGGGGAGAGGAATTGGGAGTGTGTAGCAATGGGCTTTTGTGTGAGAGACTGACTTGATTTGTAAACTTTTACTTTAAGCACAATAAAAATTATAAAAAAAAAAAAAAACTAGGTATTTGTTTCTCTAACCAAGTCCATCTTTCTTTCCCTCTTTCATTTTTTTCTTTTTACCACCCTTTCTCCTTTCTTCTTTCCCTCCTTTCCATCCATTCTTTCCTTTATGAAACATTACTGTAGCATCTAAAATGCTCCAAATACTGTTTGAGGTACTGAGAATGCAAAGATAAATGAGCCAGGGCCCCATTCTTTTTGGGAAGACAGACTAGTGGGAAAAATAATTAAAAAGCAAGGTCAGAAAGATGAGCTGTATTCTCCTTCATCAAGAAGTATGGAAAGGTGGTAGAGTGTGTGAGAGAAATGAAATCCAGCCAGAGAGGAACGGGCCTGCATAGTCTGCTCCCTCAATTAGTGCCTCAAGCAGTACTCGGACTTGTTCTGAGCATGTCTGATGGTAGAGAGGACAGGTATGAATTGATTTATATTTAGATTGTTGGATCTAGGGAAAGAAAGTGACTGGGTAAAAGAAAAAGTAGAAGGGTCTTTTTCGTCACCAAAATTTATTTCGTACCTACTACATGGCAGTCCTTCTGTAGTGAAAACAGCTAATGCACTTGGCTGCTAACCAATAGGTTAGCAGTTTGAGTCCCTCCAGAGGCACCTCGGAAGAAGGGCCTGGCAATCTACGTTCATAAATATGCCACTGAAAACCCTATGGAGCACAGTTGTACTCTGACATACATGGGTTGTCACAAGTGAGAATTGACTTGACAGCAACTGGCAAGAGAGAAAAGACATGGCAAGTTGGATTCAAACATACTAATGATCATAAAGATGGTACAGGCAACATTTCATTTTGTTGTACATAAAGTCTCTATAAGTTGGAATGGCAACTAACAACAACAACGCATGTCAGGTACTCTACTAGGGACTGAAGACACATGGATAAACAAAGCACATATGATCAGCTCTCTATGCAGCTACAGGCTAGAATAATGACCCTCTACCTTCTAGGACACATAAGTGAGTGGTGTGGAGTGATGAGCTACAAGTAGATGCTAGGCTAGAAGCATTCATTAATGTCTCAGGGAGACTGAGAGACAGGGAGGCACAGACAGGGTCACTTTGGGTCCAAGGGACAAACTGTGCACAGGGTGAAGGAAAAGACCTTCTCCCAGCAGAGATGGCCACAATGAGACTGCTCAGAGTGCCCTTGGTACAGACAGACGTTGGTATCCACCAGAAGACGCCAGCTGGAACACTGGTGGTTGCTCACTGTGGTGACCAGTCAGAAGAGAAGCACAGGAAGACTTTGATGAGCACATGTGGAATACTCTCTGGGGACTCCCTCAAATACTTGGCTGGAGAGGATTATGCAGGTGGAGGCAAGAATCTGAGAATTTTTGTTATTATCACTGAGACCCCCCATTAGTCCCCACAGGGCATTAACCTAGGGAAAGTCTTAGTGGTTCGAAGAAATGTTTTGACAAAATGTTTGGTGTGGAAGGAACCCAAGGATGACAAGAGTACAGGGTGCATTGACCCTACATGGCAGAAAGGGTGGCATGAGGGAGAAGGTTACAAGGGAGCACTGCATGAGGGGGCTGGGGGACACAATACTCTTGTGGGGGCAGAGTGGGTGTAATCCTCCCCTTTAGATCCAGTGGTTTGATTGCTGCTGATTGCTGTACCACCAGTCTACTCTTCAAGGAGCAAATACACTGAAACAAACTTGTCCCTCAGTTTCCAAGGCTTAAGCCTGGTGGAGAACGGACCTCAAGTCATTTTGAGATAGAAGGTACCTCTGCTTTCAAGTTTCTATGGCCCTGGAATGACCTGTTAACAATTTTCTTTTTGTAGAGGCAAGAGTTAAAATGGCTTCCCTGGGCTAAGATTAAATAAAAATTCGTCATAAGTCCATTTACAAAAAACAACAACTTTAAGCAGAATCAAAACTTAGGCAAGTTTTTATGAGTTAGCAACTCTCATCCAATTCAAGATAAGCCAGCTTAGAATTCAGTGGCCAGCTTTCCCAAAAAAAGAAAAATTGAATATGATTAGCCAGTCAAAGCAAAGAGCAAAATACTTACTCATTAAGTTTTAAAAGGGCAATGTAAATGTGTAAACTCGAGCCCCCTTGCCATTTTTCAGTTTGAGGTGCTCCCTGTTCACTAATACATTTTCATTCGATAAATCCTGTTAACTCTAATGGACTCAATCAAACTCTCATTTTCTACATTTCCATGAAAGAATCAGTAGTGACAATTTTAACAGGACCACTGGGCTGAATCTGCTGACGCTGAGAACTTAAATAACATTATTTATGTACACAAGGCAACTTTCGGTTGATAAAATAGCCTAATACGTAACTCTGATCAACTTCTACGAATGCATCCACTCATAATCTTTTTCTCCAAACCTACTTCTCCTGCAAACACTTTCTTGAGAAATCAGTGCCACCACTTACCCAGTCACTTATCTTGGGGGATGTCCTTGACTCTCTCCACTCCATTTTGGTCACTGACCAAGCTCTGTTGATTCTACTAATATCTCACAAATCCACCCGCTCCTTTTCATTCTGCTACCACTCCTAGTTCAGCCCTTTGTACTTGGTCTTCTTCTGGTTCTCAGCCACCCCCGACCCATCCTTCACATTGCCATCAGAATGATTGTTTTAGAACGAAAAGTTGATGCTGTCACTTTTACAATTCCCTTCTCCTCCCAGAGTCTTCAGAATAAGGGCCAAACCTTTATTTTGTGATTAGAGCCGTTGTTATCTGGTCCTTGTTTACACTTCCCACCTTCACCTACACATAGCTGTACCAACCACTCATGTCTTTATCATGTCACCACCACCACCACCAGTCACTGTCAAGTTGATTCTGACTCATGGTGACCCCACGTGTCTAAGAGTAGAACTGTGCTCCATAGGGTTTTCAATGGCTGATTTCTCAGAAGCAGATCACGAGACCTTTCTTCTAAGGTGTCTCTGGGCAGACTCAAACTTCCAATCTTTCAGTTTATACCAACCAGGAACTATTTGTATCATGTCAACCCCTCTCTTTTTAAATTCCTACACATTGATCCCTCTCTGGAATGCTCTCCCCTACTTCTCTGCTGAGCTAACTTCTACTCCTTTAAGACTCAGATCAAAGGTCATTTCCTCCAACTCACCCTGGTCTGAGTTGAATGTATCTCCTGAATTGGGTTGTTTGATGATCCATATGCTTGGAGACTTTTGACTTCCTGTTTCTTTCACTTTACGTGATGATAAGTACAAGTTCACCTAACACCACCCATGTCCGTGGTTCTGCCAGCCCCAGCTCTGTGCTCAGCCTAGATAACTTGATTCAGCCCAGAAGCCTTATTAACTCTGGTTCCAGGACCGAGGTTTTTCTCTAAACCTCGCTCAGGAATGTGCTTAGTTTTTACTCTCCCAGCCACAAGAGGAATCCAGTAAACCAGCTACCATTGAGTTAATTCTGGCTCATGGTGATCCCCTGTGTGACAGAGTAGAACCGTTCTCAATAGGGTATTTGATAGCTGATTTTTCAGAAATAGATCACCAGATCTTTCTTCTGAGGGGCCTCTGGGTGGACTTAAGTCACAGTCTTTCAATGACCAGCCAAGTACTTAACCATGTGCACAATCCAGAGACTCCGCAGGAAGAATAAAATCCACCATTGCCGTCGAGTCGATTCTGACTCATAGCGACCCTATACGACAGAGTAGAACTGCCCCACAGGGTTTCCAAAGCTGAAATCTTTATGGAAGCAGACTGCCACATCTTTTTCCCACAGAGCAGCTGGTGGGTTTGAGCCACTGACCTTTTGGTTGGCAGCTGTGGGCTTAACCATTGCGCCACCAGGGCTCCTTACAGGAAGAATAGAACCCCCAGTATTTACCAGAGCCCTTTGTTTTGTAATAACACCAACTTAAACTGAGGGCAAAGCTTTAGAAAGAAATATCATAAATAGTTGCTTTCAGGATTTCCTGGTTTGAAAGACACAAGAGCATCTTTGTAACATCCCCAGCAGGGTTACTTTCAGTGTGTGATTCACCCAGGTACTGGTTTATTGGCATTCTTTTTCCATCACTTAAAAATAAGTAGCTCTTCCAAAAATAGGTAAATAAACACAAAATAAGCAATAATTTCTATTATTCTCCAGCAAAGTGGAGGAACAAGAAATAGGACAGGTCTTTTTGTTTGTTATATCTGCCCAAGGATTCAGTTTCCTAGAACTAAGACCAAAACAAAGTTCACAGTCTCCTCTAACAATATATGTGGATAGTCAGGTAAGGTCATTCGCTTGCCAGACCTTTGGTGTTATCAAGACAGCCACTTAAAGAACCACAGTGGATTAAGGAAATCCTTCAGAAAAGAAAGGCAGCTGACACAGCAAGGACAATTGAGGAATTAACTTCAGGAACAGTCATCTCTAGCCTGGAAAAAGCAAGAATAGGAAACAGAGTCAGGAAAAAAAAATGAGGAAGCAGCCCCATCTTTTCTCTTGCTTACTGCTGCATTTTCCTGAAGGCCTGTCTACACTGGTCAACTAGATCATTATTCTTCCAAAGATAGGCAAATCTCAGGATTCAAACTAATAAAATCATGAGGACCCACCTGGTTAATGAAACACCTGGTAAACTCCAAATAAAGTTTATATAGAAGAGTATAGATTTTTATAGCTAAATTGTCATCATAATTACGACTTAGTTAAATTCAAAATAAATTTGAATTTTCGTTTTCTAGAGCTTGATGTTGAGGAACGTGTTGAAGAAAGTCAACCATTATTATCACTTGGATCCTTTAGTTTTGTATTCTAGTTTAAAAAATCAGAACATATTCTGATTTCTATAGTTGTCATTACTGTGGGGCTGTCAGTTTTAGCAGGTTTCCACCACACTGAAATATACTTTGTTTATGAAATTAGAGAAATTAGACCACAGTGCACTGCATGACTAACGTAACAGTCACCTGACTGTATCTGAGTTTAAAATATTAGCTTAAAAGTTCAAAGTAGTTTTAAGAATGTACTGTCAGCATATTCTACATGTCTAATACAGAATGACTGCCCAAAGCCAAAAAGAAGCCTGTCTTCTTTGACATTATTTGACAACCAGACAGACCAAAGCAAGAAGCATGGGCTTATGTCAGAAGGTGGTTCAAAAAACAAAAAAAAGTGATGCTACTTAAGTGTTCTAAGGAGTGAGTCCCTGAATAGTTCAAACAGTTAATGTGCTCAGCTGCTAACCAAAAGGTTGGATGTTTGAGTCTACTGAGAGGTGCCTTGGAAGAAATACCTGGCAATCTACTTCTGAAAGATCAGCCATTGAAAACCCTATGGAGCACAGTTCTACTCTGACACACATGGAGTCGCCAGGAGTCATCAGTGGCAACTGGTTTTTGTTAAGTGTTCTGAATTAGGTGGGCATAAGGTCACGTCCAGAAAGGTCAACTAAAGCAAGGAGGATGAAGGCAGTTCTGTAAGTCCATGTACACTAGAAGGAAGGTACCATCAGTAAACTACGCGTAGAGTCTGGGAAATAATAGGAATGGATTCAGTCAGAAACAGAAGCTCTAGCCTTGGGGAACCAATGTAAACCAACCAAGTTTATTAGGGACATTTGGTGGTCCCCATCTTCTTTTCACTGGCCTGGGGCTGTGAGAACCCAACAAATTGTAGGCACTGAAAATATTGGTTGTCTAACTGACGCTGTTTTTCCTCTATGGAACTATTCACACATTGCCTGGCATGTTATGCTTACATTTTCATGTCTCTTAACCTTATAAGATTGTAAGCACCCTAAAAGCATCAACTACTTCCTCCACCTGGCGTTCCCAGAGTGACTTTCATATTACAGATATTCAATAAACGTTTTCTAAGTGAATGCATAACTACCATGAACAAATTACCAGACACTAAGGGAATCTGATCCTGAGCCAACTGCCTTCTGAGAGAAGTGTTCTTTACATCCTCCCCATCCAGAGTAAAATGGTCTTAGGGTGTGGGGACATCTGTTGGCGTTGCCTGCCAAGAATCAGTGCTACCATCTTCTGAGAAGAATAAAGCAATTTTCCTTTTGGGAACTACCCCTGTCCCATACCATGCAGTCTTGCGGGAACTGACAGTCGAGAAGCCTACCCTCTCCTGGCTAGGAGTGGGCATGTGACCCCAGGTTCACCAATGAACTCTCTATACCTAGAATTTGAACCTTAAGCAGAGTGGCTCATGGGCAGAAAATGATTGGGGCCGATTCATCCCAGCAGTGATACACTGAAGTGTCCATCCATGACTTCACACTACCTTCATTGCCGTAGTTGTCTTGGTTTCTGTCCTTTCTGAAACCTGGTCACTTAATTCCTCTTTTGAGTTAGAGCTTCCTTCCTATTTATTCAATAAATTCTTTTGTATGTAAATTAGCAAAACCTGGTTTCAAAAGCTACAAGCCAAGAATCCAACTATGCTAAGGCCCTAATACACAGCAAAACTAGGGTACAAAACATAACTAACAACATACAAACACCAGAAGACAAGCTAGACAACTGAGATCGTCTTAAAATTAAACACCTACACGCATCAAAAGTCTTCACCAAAAGAGTAAAAACAGAACCTATAGACTGGGAAAATTTTTGGGCTATGACAAATACAACAAAAGTCTAATCTCTAAAATCTATAGGAAAATCTAACACCTCTACAACAAAAAGATAATCCAATTAAAAAATGGACGAAGGATATGAACAGTCACTTCACCGAAGAGGACATTCAAAAGGCTAACAGACACATGAGGAAATGCTCGGAATCACTAGCCATTAGAGAAATGAAAATCAAAAAGACAATGAGATACCATCTCACCCCAACATTACTGGTATGAATCAAAAAAAAAAAAAACAGAAAATAACAAATATTGGAGGGGCTGCGGGGAAACTGGAACTCTTATGCACTGCTGTTAGGAACGTAAAATGGTACAATGATTTTGGAAAACAATATGACACTTTCTTAAAAATCTAGAAATAGAAATACCATATGATCCAGCAGTCCCACTCCTAGGAATATATCCTAGAAGAGCTGTCACATGCATAGACATGTGCACACCCATGTTCATTGCAGCATTATTAACAATAGCAAAAAATGGAAATAACTTAAGTACCCATCAACAGATGAATGAATAAACAAACTATGGTACATACACACCTTGGAATACTATGCAACGATAACGAATAATGATGAATCTGCAAAACATCTCACAGCATGGATGTATCCAGAGGGCATTATGCTGAGTGAAATAAGTCCATCACAAAAGGACAAATACTGTATGCGACCACGATTATTAAAACACATGAAAAGATTTAAACACAGAAAGAAACAATCTTTGATGATTATCAGTGAGGGGAGCAGTGGGAGGGAAAAACACTAACTAGACAACAGATAAGTGGCAATTTCGGTGAAGGGTAAGACAGTATACAATACTGGGGAAGTCAGCACAATTTTCTCAAGGCAAGGTCATGGAAGATTTATAGGTGCATCCAAACTCCCTGAGGAACTGAATTATTGGGCTGAGAGCTAGATACCATGGTCTCGAGGTACATCTAGCTCAATGGGCATCACATGCTTTATAAAGAAAATGTTCTACATTCTACTCTGGTGAGTAGCATATGGAGTCTTAAAAGCTTGTGACTGAATTCATACCCTATCCATAATTACGCTGATGTAAATAGACTAAATGCACCCATAAAGAGACAGAGAGTGGCAGAATGGATTAAAAAACGTGATCCATCTATATGCTGCCTACAAGAGACACACCTTAGACTTAAGAGACAAAAGCAAACTAAAACTCAAAGGATGGAAGAAAACAACAATCAAAAAAGAGCAGGAGTGGCAATATTAATTTATGACAAAATAGACTTTAAAGTTAAATCCATCACAAATGATAAGGAAGGACACTATATAATGATTAAAGGGACAACATACCATGAGTATATCACCATCTTAAATATTTATGATGCACCCAATGACAGGGCTGCAAGGTATATAAAACAAACTCTATCAGCTTGGGTATCAGCACTGAAAAGTGAGATAGCGCCACAATAATAGAAGGAGAAGTCAACACACCACTTTCAGTGAAAGACAGGACATCTGGAAACAAGCTCAAGAAAGACACAGAAGATCTCAACGCCACAATGAACCAACTTGACCTCATAGAAATATACAGAACACTCCACCCAACAGCAGCCAAGTAAACTTTCTCTTCTAGTGCACATGGAACATTCTCTAGAATAGATCATATATTAGGGCATAAAGGAAGCCTTAGCAGAATCCAAAACACTGAAATACTACAAAGCATCTTCTCTGACCATAAGCCCATAAATGTGGAAATCAATAACAGAAAAAGCAGGGAAAAGAAATCAAACACTTGGAAACTGAATAATACTCTGCTCAGAAAAGAATGGATCATAGAAGATATTAAGGATGGAATAAAGAAATTCACAGAATCCAATGAGAATGAAAACATTTCCTATTAGAACATTTGGGACACAGCAAAAGCAGTGCTCAGAGGCCAATTAATATCAATAAATGCACACATACAAAAAGAAGAAAGAGTCAAAATCAAAGAATTATCCCTACAACTTGAACAAATAGAAAAAGAGCAACGAAAGAAACCCACAGGCACCAGAAGAAAACAAATAATAATTAGAGCAGAACTAAATGAAATAGAGAACAGAAAAACAACTGAAAGAATTAACAAGACCAAAAGCTGGTTCTTTGAAAAAAATCAACAAAATTGATAAACCACTGGCCAAACTGACAAAAGAAAAACAGGAGAGGAAGCAAATAACCAGAATAAGAAATGAGATGGGTGACATTACAACAGAACCAACTGAAATTAAAAGAATCATATCAGATTACTATGAAAAATTGTACTCTAACAAATCTGAAAACCTAGAAGAAATGCATGAATTCCTAGAAACACGCTACCTATCTAAACTAACACAAACAGAGGTAGAAAAACTAAATAGACTCATAACAAAAGAAGAGACTGAAAAGGTAACAACAACAACAAAAAAAAAGCCCTGGCCCAGATGGCTTCACTGCAGAGTTCTAGCAAACTTTCACAGAAGAGTTAATACCACTGCTACTAAAGGTAGTTCAGAGCATAGAAAATGACAGAATACTACCAAACTCATTCTATGAAGCCACCATATCCCTGATACCAAAACCAGGTAAAGACACCACAAAAAAAGAAAATTACAGACCTGTATCCCTCAGGAACTTAGATGTAAAAATCCCCAAGAAAATTCTAGCCAATAGAATTCAAGAACATATCAAAAAAATAATTCACCACGGCCAAGTGGGATTCATACCAGGTATGCAGCGATGGTTCAACATTAGAAAAACAATTAATGTAATCCACCACATAAATAAAACAAAGAAAAGAATCACATGATTTTATCAATTGATGCAGAAAAGGCATTTGACACAGTTCAACACCCATTCATGATAAAAACTCTCAGCAAAATCTGAATAGAAGGAAGACTCCTCAAACATGATACAGGGTAATTATACGAAGCCAATTTTTTTTTTTTTTTTTTAATAGCCAACATCATCCTAAATGCAGAGAGCCTAAAAGCATTCCCCTTGAGATTGGGATGCCCTTTATCACCACTCTCATTCAACATTGTGCTGGAAGTCCTAGCCAGAGCAATTAGGCTGGATAAAGAAATAAAGGGCATCCAGATTGGCAAGGAAGAAGTCAAAGTATCTCTATTTGCAGATGACATGATCTTATACACAGAAAACCCTAAGGAATCCTCCAGAAAACTACTGAAACTAATAGAAGAGTTCAGCAGAGTATCGGGATACAAGATAAACATACAAAAATCAGTTGGGTTCCTCTACACCAACAAAAAGAACATCGAAGTGGAAACCACCAAATCAATACCATTTACAGGCACCCCCAAGAAGATAAAATACTTAGGAATAAATCTTACCAGAGATGTAAAATACTTATACAAAGAAAACTACAAAACACTTCTGCAAAAAACCAAAAGAGGCCTACATAAATGGAAAAACATACTTTGCTCATTGATAGGAAGACTTAACATTATAAAAATGTCTATTCTACCAAAAGTGATCTATAGATTTAATGCAATTCCTATCCAAATTCCAATGACATTTTTTAATGAGATAGAGAAACAAATAGCCAATTTCATATGGAAGGGAAAGAGGCCCCAGATAAGTAAAGCACTACTGAAAAAGAAGAACAAAGTGGGAGGCCTCACTCTACCTGATTTCAGAACCTGTTATACCGCCACAGTAGTCAAAACAGCCTGGCACTGATACAACAACAGATACATAGGCCAATGGAACAGAATCAAGAATCCAGACATAAATCCATCCACATATGAGCAGTTGATATTTGACAAAGATCCCAAAACAGTTAGATGGGGAAAAGAAATTCTTTTTAACAAATGGTGCTGGCATAACTGGATATCCATCTGCAAAAAAAATGAAACAAGACCCATACCTCACACCATACACAAAAACTAACTCAAAATGGATCAAAGACCTAAATATAAAATCTAAAATAATAAAGATCATGGAAGAAAAAACAGGGACAACATTAGGAGCCCTAATATATGGTATAAAGACTATATATACAAAAAGTTACTAAAAGTGCAGAAGAAAAACTAGATAACTGGGAGCTCCTAAAAATCAAACACCTATGCTCATCCAAAGACTTCACCAAAAGACTTGAGAAAAAGTTTTTAGCTATGACATTTCTGATCAGTGCCTGATCTGTAAAATCCACATGATACTGCAAATACTCAACTACAAAAAGATAAATAACCCAATTAAAAAATGGGCAAAAGATATGAACAGACATTTCAGTAAAGAAGACATTCAGGTAGCTAACAGATACGTGAGGAAATGCTCAGGATCATTAGCCATTAGAGAAATGAAAGTCAAAACTACAATGAGATTCCATCTCACTCCAACGAGGCTGGCATTAATCCAAAAAACACAAAATAATAAATGTTGGAAAGGCTGTGGAGAGGTTGGAACACTTATACACTCCTGGTGGGAATGTCAAATGGTACAACCACTTTGGAAATCGATTTGGCGCTTCCTTAAAAAGCTAGAAATAGAACTACCACACGATCCAAAAATCCCACTCCTTGGAATATATCCTAGAGAAATAAGAGCCTTTACATGAACAGATATATGCACACTCATGTTCACTGCAGCACTGTTTACAATAGCAAAAAGATGGAAGCAACCAAGCTGCCCATCAATGGATGAATGGATAAATAAATTATGGTATATTCACACAATGGAATACTGCTCATCTATAAAGAACAGTGAGGAATCTGTGAAACATTTCATAACATGGAGGAATCTGGGAGGCATTATGCTGAGTGAAACAGTCAGTTGCAAAATGACAAATGTTGTCTAAGACCACTATTATAAGAACTCAAGAAATAGTTTAAACAGAGAAGAAAATAGTCTTTGATGGATATGGGTGGGGGGAGAGAGAGAGGGTTTCACTAACTAGATAGCAGATAAGAACTACTTTAGGTGAAGGGAAAGACAACATACAATACAGGCGAAGTCAGCACAAGTGGACTAAACCAAAACCATAGAAGTTTCCTGAATAAACTGAATGCTTCGAAGCCCAATGTAGCAGGGGTGGGGGTTTGGGGACCATGTTTCCAGGGGACATCTAAGTCCATTGGCATAATAAAATCTATTAAGAAAACATTCTGTATCCCACCTTGAAGAGTAGTGTCTGGGGTCTTAAACGCTAGCAAGCAGCCATCTAAGATGCATCAATTGATCTCAACCCACCTGGAGCAAAGGAGAATGAAGAACGTCAAAGACACAAGGTAATTACAAGCCCAAGGGACAGAAAGGGCCACATAAACCAGAGACTACATCAGCCTGAGACCAGAAGAACTAGATGGTGCCCAACTACAACCGATGACAGCCCTGACAGGGAACACAACAGAGAACCCCTGAGGGAGCAGGAGAGCAGTGGGATGCAGACCCCAAATCCTCATAAAAAGACCAGACTTAACGGTCTGACTGAGACTAGGAGGACCCCAGTGGTCATGGTCCCCAGACCTTCTGTTAGCCCAAAACAGGAACCAATCCCAAAGCCAACTCTTCAGACAGGGATTGGACTGGACGATGGGATAAAACAAGACGCTGGTGAAGAACGAGCTTCTTGGATCAAGTAGACACTTGAAACTATGTTGTCATCTCCTATCTGGAGGAGAGATGAGAGGGGATAGGGGGTTAGAAGCTGGTGGAATGGACACGAAAAGAGAGAGTGGAGGGAAGGAGCGGGCTGTTTCATTAGGGTGAGAGCAATTAGGAGTATATAGCAAAGTGTATATAAATTTTTGTATGAAAGAATGACTTGATTTGTAAACTTTCACTTAATAAAGCACAAAAAAAAAAAAAAAAAGCTTGTGATTGGCCATCTAACTAGAGCAAGAGAGAACTAAGAAAACCAAAGACACAGGGGAAGATTAGTCTAAAGGAGCAGTTGGCTACAACTACCAAAGCCTCTACCAGCCTAAGTCCAGCACAACTAAATGGTGCCTGGCTACCACCACCAACTGCTCTGACAGGGATCACTATAGAGGGTCCCAGACAGAGCTGGAGAAAAATGTAGAACAAAATTCTAACTCACAAAAAAAGACCAGACTTAATGGTTTGATAGAGACTGCTCGGGGGAGAAACCTGGAAAGTATGGACCCCAGATACCCTTTTAACTGAGTACTGAAGTCACTCCTGAGGTTCACCCTTCAGCCAAAGATTAGACAGGCCCATAAAACAAAATGAGACTAAATGGGCACACCAGCCCAGGGGGAAGGACAAGGAGGGGACAGGAAATCCGGTAACGGGGAACCCAAGTTCAAGAAGGGGAGTATTGACATGCCATGGAGTTGGCAACCAATGTCAAAAAACAGTATGTGTATTAATTGTTTAATGAGAAACTAATTTGGTTGGTAAACCTTCATCTAAAGTACAATTAAAAAGAAAAAAAAAAGGAATCTGACTATGAAGTCCTTCCTCTAGATGAGACATTCTCAACCTTGGCTGCACACTAGAATCACTTGGTGAGTTTTAAAAATCCCAGTGCTCAGGCCACACCCCAAACCAATTAAATTAGACTCTACGAGAGTACCAAAACCTGAATCAAACCCACTGCCATGGAGTTGATTCAGATTCATAGCAACCCCATGGGGTCTTGTGAGGGTAGGAGCAGCACATTTAAAGCTCCCCAGGTGATTCTAATGTGCAGCCCAGGTTGAGAATCACCCAGATAAATAACTAAATATATCCACCTGGCTACTCTAAGAAACTGAGGGAGTAAGGAGTACTTTAAAAGTGACATCTTCTCTAAAAAAACAGAATTTAACCCTAGAGAAAGAACTCAACTCTCACTTGGAATTCTTGTTTTCCCCCAAGAATTAAAGAATTAGGGGGTTTTTAAACTTTAATTGCTATTTTTACCACCAGGTAAATTTAAAGAACTTCACAACTGTAAGCACTTTCTAATTTTATTAACAATACAAGGAAAGCACAGATTTAAGGAAGAAAATATCCCTTTTGGCTTGCATTTAAAATAGATTGCAATAATCTATTCTGAGCTTGGGTATAGTTCTACTGGAGAAACCCTAGAACAGAGCCTGTCTTTGGTGACATCTGTTGACTAGAAAGTGATATGAGAAAGGAGAAAACTAACACCTTGTCACTTCCTCTACTCCTTCTGTCTTTTGAAAGACCATTTTTTTAAGCTGAATGAAATGCAATGAGGAAAACACGAGCTAAAGGGGCAAAGCAGTTAAATTCCACAGAAAATAATAAATGTGTCTACAACAGGAAAGAAAGATATGTTGAAATATTGGGCACTTAGTTTCCTAAAGCAAGGACTTGCCTTTTCATAAGAATGGTTTCTAGAGACAGACTAAGACTATACAGTGACATTCCAGAAGAAATTCCTGCTCTGTGTACATACCACGCGGGGCATGAAATTGTCACACTAGGATGGTGGTGTAACCTGATCACTGTTCCTGCTGCCCTGGGCAATCACCCACATCATTATCTCTTGACCATGACTCATCCCCACTGGAGGAAGACTTGAGGCATAAACAGGTTATTCTAAGCTTGGCCAGATCTAATGTAGGGAAGCTGTACCTGAAGAGTCAGCTCGGCTTTGTGACCCAATTCCCCTAGAGTTCAACTGGGTCCTTACTCTTCCACCAGTTACACAAGGTGATTTTTCTTTTCCTATTTTTGTTTTTAGCATTAGTGAGATTGAGTCAGTTGAGAATAGGTTTATATATGAAGTACACTGCATAAGTTTAATATAGAGCTTGGACATTTTATTGAATGTACTGCAATCAAATACAGAAATGGAGAGAATAGGGTTTAGCTCCCAAGGAACATACCAAAGGGGAATATGATGCAGCTTGTTTTTTTTTTTTTTTTGCACATATCCAGGTTGTTTTGATTTGCTTTATAACTTCATCCCACTTCTAAATTCCACCCTTATGTCAGAATATATTTTAAAGCATTAAAAAAAAAATTTTAAAGTCCAATGAATTTAAATTACACGGTATCTTGGTTATCTGGTAGTGCTCTAACAGAAATACCACAAGTGGATGCCTTAAACAAAGAGAAATTTATTTTTTCACAGTCTAGTAGGATAGAAGTCCAAATTTAGGGCATAAGCTCCAGGGGAAGGCTTTCTCTTTCTGTTGTCTCTGGAGGAAGGTCCTTCTCATCAATCGTCTCCTGGGCTAGGAGCTTCAACTTGCAGGAACCCCAGGTCCAAAGGATGTGGTCTACTCACAGTGCTGCTTTCTTCAAGGTATGAGGTCCCCATGTCTCTCTGCTCACCTCTCTCTATCTCAAAACAGATTGGCATAAGACTCTATCTAATCTTGTAGATCTCATCAATGTAATTACCACTAATCCATCTCATTACATCATAGTGATAGGATTTACAACACATACGGAAATCACATCAGATGACAAAAGGGTAGACAATCATATAATACTGGGAATCATGACCTAGCCAAGTTGACAGATATTTTTGGGGGGACACAATTCAATCCATGACACATGGTATTCATTTGCTGTCCTTTATGCAAAACTGGACAATGAATAAGGAAGACAAAAGAAGAATTGACAGCTTTGAGTTGTGGTGTTGGTAAAGAATATTGAATATACCATGAACTGCCAAAAGAACTAACAAATCTCTCTTGGAAGAAGTACAGCCAGAATGCTCCTTAGAAGAGAGGATGATGAGACTTTGTCTCACATATTTTGAACATGTTATCAGAAGAGATCAGTCCCTGGAAAAGGGCACCATGCTTGGTAAAGTAGAGGGTCAGCAAAAAAGAGGATTGACACAGTGGCTGCAACAATGGGTTCAAGCATAACAATGATCATGAGGATGGTGCAGGACCGGGCAGTGTTTCATTCTGTTGTACAAAGTATCATTTTAACTCAGAACCAACTTGATGGCACCTGACAACAACAGCATGAGGAAATAATTCCTTTTTGACCAATGATTACGGTTTACTAATATGTCTGCCCATATGTCAGATCCTTTTGTTATAAACATGAATTGAACTCAAGACATATTTGAGACTCTAATATAATTGATTCTCACTATTTACAGATGCTATATTTGTGAATTCACCCACTCGCTAAAATGTATTTAAAACTCCAAAATCAATACTTCCGGTGCTTTTGTGGTCATTCATAAACATTTATAGAACTGCAAAAAATCTGAGTCATTCAATGTGCATGTTCCCAGCTTAGGTCAAACAAGGCAACTTCAGTTCTCAAAGAAGCATCTGTTTCAAAGTCTATTTAGTGCCATGTGTTTTGCATTTTTGTCCTTTTTGTTGGTGGTTCCACTATTTAAAATGAACCTTAAGCACAATAGTGAAGTGCTGTCTAGTGTTCCTAAGCAAAATAAGGCTGTGATGTGCCTTACAGAGAAAATATGTAAGCTACATAAGCTTCATTCAGGCATTGACTAGGGTGCCGTTGGTTGTGAGTTCAATGTTAATGAATCAAAAATACACAGTATTTTAAAGTGTCTTTAAACAGAAACACCCATAAAACATGGTTACATATTGATTGGTTAATGAAAATGTTGTGACCAGAGGCTCACAGAAACCTAACCCTGTACTCCCCCAGGAGCAATGGTTCAGTATTCATTAACTCAGTGTCTTTATAGAATATAATGGCCACAAATAATGAGAATTTACTGTACATGCTAAGCATACATAAAAAAAAAAAAAACAAACCCTGTTGCCACTGAGTCGATTCTGATTCATAGTGACCCTATAGGATAGATTAGATCTACCCCATAGGGTTTCCAAGGAGCGACTGGTAGATTTGAACTGCCAACCTTTTTGGTTAGCAGGCACAGCTCTTAACTACTGTGCCACCAGGGCACACACAGTCAGAAAAAAAAAAAAAAAAAACACCTGCCTTCATGATTATAATACAATAAACCATCTCTTGTGTTGTCCTATCAATTCTTTATGTCATTGTCCCAAGGTTTTCTCTATACAATCTTTGGTGAGACAGTGTCTTTCCTAAATTGAGAGGGTGATACTAATTCGTTCTCTATCAGAGAGTAGATGAGAATGGCCCACTTGAGAGTATAATCTATAAATATTCCTGTATGTTACTGACTGACCACAGGGCAAAGCAACTCATAAAAAAGAAAAGCATAGGATCATAGAAAGAGAAATAGACTTCTGGTCTGAATTCCCAAGTTCAAATCCTGGCCTTTCAAGTCACAAGCTATAAAACTATCACCTCTGGCCACAGTTTCTTCCGTTGTAAAATGAAGATGACATCTATAGCTGTCTCCCGAACTGTTAATGAGAAACAAATCAATAACATATGTTCAAACACCAGACACAGTGGCCTCACCTAGATTAGGCAAATTTTTGTTGAACCTGAATCTCAATCCTATTAGCATCAAGCAAGGAACCTCTGACTTGCCATGTATGAATGCCTTTTTACTTTATCATGCATAAGTCAAGAATGAGCATGAAGGATTACCTGTGACTTTCACCTTCTTCTTTATACTTCTTGTATTTCCCCATTATTCTACAGTGGTCATGTGTAACTTTTATAACCAAAAAAATATATTTTTTAAATAAAAATATATGGGTGAATTCTAGAGATTGCAGTTAGACTAAAGGTACTGGATTCAGTGAACAGACATGGGTTAAGAGCATCATCAAATTAGTTTGAGCTGGTCAAAGGACAGAATTCAGATGTCAGAACACTAAAATTATTGAGGTAAGGAGCTTGCTCCATGTTTCTTTTTTCTGTATATATTTAAACATAAGAAAAGCTTCTCTTCATGTGGTCGTTGTATACTTACATAGTTTGAAATTTTTGTTTATTGTCTGATAATAATAACATTACAGTCATTTATAGGGTCGCTATGAGTCACACACAAGCAAAATTTTGCTGATGATAATTCAAAAACTACTGCAGCCGTGTATTGACAGGGAACTGCCAGAAATTCAGGCCAGTTTCAGAAGAGGATGTGGAACCAGGTATATCACTGCTGATGTCAGATGGATCCTGGCTGAAACCAGAGAATACCAGAAGGATGTTTACCTGTGTTTTATTGACTGTGCAAAGGCATTTGACTGTGTGGATCATAATAAATTATAGATAACATTGCAAAGAATGGGAATTCCAGAACACTTAACTGTGCTCATGAGGAACTTTTACATAGATCAAGAGGCAGTTGTTTGGACAGAACAAGGGGATACCAATTGGTTTAAAGTCAGGAAAGGTGTGCATCAGGGTTGTATTCTTTCACCATACCTATTTAATCTGTATGCAGAGCAAATAATACGAGAAGCTGGACTATATAAAGAACAGGGCATCAGGATTGGAGGAAGACTCATTAACAACCTGCGTTATGCAGATGACACAACGTTGCTAGCTGAAAGTGAAGAGGACTTTAGGCCCTCACTAATGAAGATCAAAGACCACAGCCTTCAGTATGGATTACACCCCAACATAAAGAAAGCAAAAATCCTCACAACTGGACCAATGAGCAACATCATGATAAATGGAGAAAAGATTGAAGTTGTCAAGGATTTCATTTTACTTGGACCCACAATCAACAGCCATGGAAGCAGCAGTCATGAAATCAAGAAACACATTTCATCGGGGAAATCCGCTGCAAAGGACCTCTTAAATAAAGTTTTGAAGAGCAAAGTTGTCACCTTGAAGGCTAGGGTGCGCCTGACCCAAGCCATGGTATTTTCGATCGCATCATATGCGTGTGAAAGCTGGACAATGAAAAAGGAAGACTGAAGAAGAATTGATGCCTTTGAATTATGGTGTTGGCGAAGAATATTGAATATACCATGGACTGCCAAAAGAATGAACAAATCTGTCTTGGAAGAAGTACAACCAGAATGCTCCTTAGAAGCAAGGATGGCAAGACTGTGTCTTACACACTTTGGACATGTTGTCAGGAGGGATCAGTCCCTGGAGGAGGACATCATGCTTGGCAGAGTACAGGGTCAGTGGAAAAGAGGAAGACCCTCAACGAGGTGGACTGACACAGTGGCTGCAACAATGAGCTCAAGCATAACAACGACTGTAAGGATGATTCAGGACAGGGTAGTGTTCTGTTCTGTTGTGCATAAGGTCACCATGAGTCGGAACTGACCCAATAGCATCTAACAACAACAACAACAACATGAGTCGGAATCAACTTGATGGGTTTTGGTTCTGTGTTAGGTGCTTTGTGGACATTATCTTAACAATACTACGAGGGATATACTTTTATCCCCATTTTCTCTATAGAAAAACTGAAATATAGCACTTGGCCGTGGCAGATACTGCCATTAATCCACTCAGTTCTATTCCAGTATACCTTCCCTGACTATGGAGGCTAGAGAGCTAAAAGCTACATTTTCTTTCAGATCCCCTTGCAGCTCTGGTTCTACATGTGACCGAGGCTCTGCCAAGCAGACACACCCATTCAAAGCTAGGAGGGTGGAAGTGAACAAGAAGTAGACAGAAGTCTTTGGCCCACATGGCCAGAAGGCATTAGTTCTTTGAGGGGAGGGATAAAGAATGTTTTGTGCTCAATTAATAGCAGTGATGAGTGGCAGCCAGAGTTAGCAGTGGAATCTTCTCTAGAAAAGTCCCTCTTATTTGGGGATGTTTCTACTGTTTGCATTATTTCTGGCTGTAGAGCATAAGAAATTGGTCCCCAGGCCTAAAAAGTTTGTAAATTACCTAATACCCTGTGTGATGGTTAATTATATGTGTCAACTTGGCTAGGCTATGGTTCCAGTGGTTTGGCCAAACACTAGTCTGGCTGTGATGTGACGTGACATAGTGTTGTTGTGTGCCATCATGTTAATTCCAACTCAGCGATTTTACAGGACAGAGTAGAAGAGCACCATAGAGTTTCCCAGGCTAAAATCTTTACAGACAGATTGCCAGGTCTTTTCTCCACCAGGCACTCCTTGGAAACTCTATGGAGCAGTTCTACTCTGTCCTATAGGGTCGCTATGAGTCAGAATCAACTCAACAGCACTGGGTAGGTAGGTGGGTTTCTCCCTCAGAGCAGGTGGTGGGTTCAAACCATTAACCTTTCAGTTAGCAGTCAAGGGCTTTAACAATGCCCCACCAGGGTTCCTTGATGTAGTGTAGTATAGTGTGATGTAATGTAATATAATCATCTGCCATAATGTTTTAATCTAGCATAATATAATCAATCAGTTGAAAAGGAAATTTCCTTAGGATGTGGTTTGGGAGAGCTCTCTTTCTTCACTCTACACTCTTCGGAAAAGGACCCAGGAAAGGATTAAATCACAGAGATCTGAAAAAGCAGCAGAAAATAGAACCAAAGTTTCAACTATCCCATTTAAAAGTCTCTGGGCACACATTCCAGGAGAGTTCCAGGGTGCCACTGCTGTGGACGAACACCTTATCACAGCCATTACACTGAGAATATAGCTTTACTGGTTTAAGATTGCAGTGAAAAAAAAAAAAAAACTTATAGTTTAGGTCAGGGGTTGACAAATAATACAGTTTTACTGAGACACAAACACATCCATTCATTTACATATTGTCTATGGCCGATTTTACACCACAGAATTGAGTAGCTGCAAGAGAGATCATATAGCCTGCAGAGCCTAAAATACTATCCGGCCCCTGATGAACAAATTCGCCAACCCATGGTCTAAGTCTAAGTAGTTAGGAAAGTGATGCCATTTGGAACTGACAAGATAGTTTTATATATCCAATAGAAGAGAGAACTATCTAAGAAGACAAGGGAATCAAGGTTGCTACCTAAAGGGAAGAAAAAATATAATCCCTTTCCTGGAAGCAGTGTGCAAGAGTCTTGTCTGTGGTGTTTTTGCATGTGTGTGGAGAGGGATTGGGGTGAGGACTATCACATGGGCTGAAGTGGGAAAGTAATTGTAGAGGTTGAAAGAAATGAAACAGTAGACAGAGGGTGTACATAATAAATCAAGAGAGAGAGAACACAAATAGGAGCAGAAGTTTAGAAACCCAGCTACAGCTCTAGGAGGTATTTAAGTCAGAGAGAGGAGGTACCGAAGGGTTGTCAGAGAAGTAATAGGCAATGCATGTGAGGCCTATTCTTCAGAGGCCCAAGTCAGAGTGGGCGATCCATCTACTCCACATAACACTCTTTGTGCTCCTTGTATGTGCCAGGCACTGTGCTGGATCCTCAGAGAGTCTGCAGGCTAGTTAAGAATAAAGGAGTAGCTCACTGCATCAGAAGCAGTGGAGCGGCTGAGAAGCAACTTTTGGAGCTGACAGTGAGGAAGCCTTTGGCAATCTTGGTAAAGGGAAGTAGGCTTTGTGTATCTCTGTGTAATTTGAAGGAATAAGAACTCTTCTTTTTTTTTTTTCAAACGGGTCTCTGGGAATTTCAAACAGTGAGATGGAATGGTGCTCCAGAAGTGATTAAGATGAAAGGAAGGAGATAAAACAGTAGCTGGAAGGCGTAAATGGGTCTCGTGTTGCTTTCTGAAAGATGGGTGCTATGGCTGGAAACCCTTTTTATCATACAGAGATGTCAGCCATAGAAGCATCCTTTGTAATAGGATTTGACCTGTGGGTGAGCAGCTTCCATTCGCTCCAACTACCAGGAGATTTTTCTTAGCTGTGTTTTGGAAAAACAGAAAGGAATGCCACCTCTACTGAAAATGACTATAAATGCTACCTACACTGTGCCTGTGGCTACTTTATACAAGGGTAATGAGAGGATGACCAGAATAAAAATACTCTGTGGCCTTTCTCAACAGCAAACGGGCAGTATGATTGGGTAAGCACACAAGAAAAAGCGAGAGCCCTTTCTGAGTGGAAAGAGCACAACAAAAGGCAGTTATTAAATCAATCAGCCAACTTGGGCCCACATGGAACTTGTTGCTAGCAGCTGCATTAGCTCTCCCAGGGAACAATGAGAGGTCAGGTCAGACACTCAGAGTGATATTACAGAAGCTAAAGAAGTGAAGAGAATCCTATAAGCCGAAAACTTATGGGACTTTGAAAAAGAAGTTGAGATTTCTTTATCTTCATGCCACCTTTTTTGTCACCTCTGAAAACTTGCAACTCAACCTTGGGGAAGTCACTTAACCATCTCAGGTCTCTTTCTCTATCTGTAAAAGTAGGGATGATGAAAACGTGCCTCGCTTCTCAGAGAGTTTGAGCTACTACTATCAAAATGTCTTGTAAGGAGAAATTTACACTAGTGGGAACTCAACACTGAGGTGCTTAGTTGTGGCAATTTTCTTTACATCTCTGAAGAGTACTTTGGGAACCACTGAGAATTGATATTTGGAGGTTTATCATGTCAAAAAAAAAAAAAATCCAGTTGCCATTGAGTTGACTCCCATTCATGGTGATCCACATAAGTCATAGTAGAACTCTGCTCCCTAGGATTTGCAATAGCTGACTTTTTGTAAGTAGATCCTGGCCTTGTTTTCTAAGGCACCTCTATGTGGACTCAAACCTCCAACCTTTTGGCTAGCAGCCGATAGCATTAACCATTTGCACCAAAAGGAAAAGGCAAAGGAGGTCTGTTTCTGCAAGATCCTATGTACTAAGTGATGTTTTTGTAGATTGTATGGGTTCTATGACTACTGCGGCTCTTCCTCGTAAAGCAAGGAGTATATAGGAAGGGTTGGTGTCTGGAAGCGTGGGCAATACTTACAGGACACTGGTTATGATCATGAATTCTAGACTTACTTTACACTGTGTGGCTTTGTACAAATTCATCAGCCTCTCTGATCTTCAGTTTCTTCACCTGAAAAGTGTAGATAATAACTGTACATACCTCATTCAGTTAGAATAAGGATTGAAAGAATGAATGTAAAGAACCTAGCTAATACAAAATGTTAGCTGTTAATACTATTGTATTTTTATACTAATGAGGCACAAGGAACTTGCCAGGGCAGTGTGCTACCGATGAACTAACAGCATTGAGATCAGAGGATCAAGAAAAATATTTCTGGAAAAAAATGCCAAAATAAAGCCAGCAATTATTTGTCTGTTGGCGTAGTAGTTAAAGTGCTATGGCTGTGAACCAAAGGGTCGACAGTTCAAATCCACCAGGCGCTCCTTGGAAACTCTATGGGGGCAGTTCTACTCTGTCCTATAGGGTCACTATGAGTCGGAATCGACTCGACGGCACTGGGTTCTGGGTTACCATGAGGAAGGGATAGCATAGATAACTGAAACCCACAGACCACTGCTTAATTCCATTTCACTTGCCATTTTCAACCTCTTCCCTCCATTTCACCAAGCCTTATAGGAAATGTGAAAAGGCAGCCCCATGTCCCTCTCCTCTTGCAGAGCCAAGAAACAAATGAAGAGTGGAAATAAAAAATTCTAATGGTCTGCATGGAAACACTGGTGGCATAGTGGTTAAGCACTACAACTGCTAACCAAAAGGTAGGTAGGTAGAATCCACCAGGCGCTCCTTGGAAACTCTATGGGGCAGTTCTTCTCTGTCCTATCGGGTTGCTATGAGTCCGAATCGACTCGATGGCAACAGGTTTGGTTTGGTTTGGAATGGTCTGCGTATCTACATATCTACGTCTGCGGGAAAGAGTGGGGTTGGGAAGGTAGGAGACAATGACAGCAGATAGAGAAATCTTCCATTCATGAGAAAATCTTGGTTTGAATTGCTTAGGATAGGAAACCTGGGGCTCATAAATGGAGCTGTGAGGGAAGAGGTGATCAGGAGGAGGATACTAGGGATATCATTCATGTCAACAAGTAGAAGGAGCCAGCTCTGGGTTGAGGATCAAAGCTCATTAGCCTTTGGAGGCTTAAACATTATTTGAGGTCATATAATCACCAAACTCATCGAGTAAGAAAGGTGAGAGGAAAGGAAAAGTGCATACCAGAGACAATCGATCATCCTCAAAAGCATGTCACGGATATTATTCAGCCATAAAGAGAAATGAAGTTCTGACACATGATACAGCATGGATGAACCTTGAAAACATGCTAAAAGAAGTCATACATAAAAGAACAAATATTGTATAATTTCACTTGTATGAAATATCTAGAACAGACAAATGCATAGAGATGAAGTATATTAGTGGTTACCAGTGGCTAGGGGAAGGGAGGAATGCGGCGATATTGCTTAAGAGATACCGAGTTTCTGTTTAAAAACCGAAACAGTTGCCATTGAGTCGATTCTGACTCATAGCAACCCTATAGGACAGAGTAGAACTGCCCCGTGGGGTTTCCAAGGTGCAGCTAGTGGATTGGAACTGCCAACCTTTTGGTTAGCAGATTGGATATGTTTCATTGGCACCCATTGCCCCAGCCCACAGGGGCTAGAGATGAGAGAGAGGGGAAGGACCGTCTGGTCAAAAGTAAAAGGAGTTGTTGGACTTCTGAAGTTTATGGGTGGAACCTGTTGATCTAGCCCATGCAAGCTAGAGATGAGAGTGAAAGGAAGGGCTGACTGGTCAGAAGTTAAGGGAGTTGTGCGTGGACTCCTAAGTTAATGGGTGGAATCCACTGACCTTGCCCAAGCAGGTTAGGGATGAGAGTGGGTGAAGATGAAACGACTTTTGGAGAACCTGACCAGATCAGATAGAAACTCACAGCAGACCTATATGGCTGGTGCCTGAGTAAACTCACCCTGTGGACTCTTTGCCTTGTTGAAATATTAATTGTTAATGACTGTTTTGGACTGGAAAATGATTGGGAGGGGTAAGTTATCCTCCCAATATGGAAGAACTATGGCTAGAAAAGCCAGGGGGTGGCCTGCGGTACGATGAATTACTTTTGTATGTGGCCTTTCTAGCCATGTCTTGTACCTCCCACCCAGGAGATTATGTGATAGGGTAATTGTGGTCTACCAAGAGGATTGGTGAATTTTGCCTTAAAAGAGAGCCAATTCGAGAGAAGAGAGGAAAAGCCCACCACTACCACCAACGATGGAGAGACCCGGCAGCAGGAGACAACATGGTGGGCTTCCTGGCCCACAGAGAGAGAAAGCTGAATGCCTTTGGGCCAAGACTGAGGGCCAGGGAGGGGTGTGCCTATGAACACAGCTTTGGAAAGGCTAGCCTGATGGAAGAACTGTACCCTGAGTGTTCCTGAGCCTGAATTATAGCTGTTACTTCCCTAATAAACTCCGTAATTATGAATGTGGTTTGTGAGTTCTGTGTGGCCACTGCAACAAATTATCAAACCCAGTAGATAATACTGTGGGAGGGATGGTTAGTGTCAATGAGTAAAGATGGCCAAGAGAGAAGGAGTGTCTAACCTCGTAGAAATCAGCCTTGGGCTGTTGATCTTGGTTCTCCTTTCCCCTTGTGAAGTCAGAGAAGGTCAAACACTGCCTCAAAGTCATTTTTACAGAGATCTGAACCACTGCACCGCCAGGGCTCCTAGTTTCTGTTTGGAATGACGAAAAAGTATTGGAAATAGATATTGATTATGGTTACACTCACACAAAAACTAAACCCACTGCTGTCCAGTTGATTCTGACTCAGAGTGACCCTATAGCGACCCTATACGACAGAGCTGAACTGCCCCCTAGGGTTTTCAAGGTTGTAAATCTTCATGGAAGTGGCCCTTCTTTCTCCCATGGGTTGGCTGGTGGGTTCAAACCACCAACCTTTTGGTTAGCAGCCAAATGCTTTAACCACTGCACCACCAGGGCTCCCTGATCACACCCATGGTGAATGTAATTAATACTACTGAATTGTCCACTTGAAAAATCGTTAAAATGACAATTATATATATCTTACCACAATAATTTTTTTTTTAATTAAAACAAACAAACAAACATGTCTTGAGCAGTCCAGAGGTGAACTCAAGGAGCTCTGTTCTAATCAAGGAATCCAACTCTTCCCTTTGGCTACAAAATGCTACCAACAAATAAATCAGTAAAGAAACAGAAGTCCTGGTTTATGTTGTTTAGCAACACCTTCCAAGTACTATCTAAACAGCCTTTACATTCTGTTGCAGTTATTTGACAAAGGCAAACATCATTTTCAAGACAATGAAAAAATAAAAACAGTATTAGAAACCCTCCAAAAACTAAATTATGTGGCCCACTCTCTACACTTAGCAAACATCTTTCTTTCTACCATGTTGTCTTTCATTAAAATCTAATATTAATGCAGGGTTAACGTGACAGCTCTGAGTGCACAGATGATGTTATAAAGGAAATAAGCTTTTATTACTTTTCCAAAGACAAAGCGATAACTTAGAATAACAGAATGGTCTTAAACTTTCTATCACATTCTACCCTCAAATTTTCACTTTTTCTTTCTCCATATCACGGGGAAATGTCCTTCAAAAAAATATTAAAACTCCACTGAAGAGTTCACAACAGAGCCATGAGCAAGAATACTGGCATATACTTTTGTGGCAACATCTTCTAGGGTAGGAGGAACAGTCTTTGAAATTAGCCCCCAAATTTAACTTTATATTTCTTATTTCCAAGTACATTGGGTTAACTAATATATTGATTGTTACACTGTACTTCTTTCTTTCACTCATTCCTTACATTCAGTTAGCCAAATTCTATTTCATTGACTTCCAGAAGGCCTCTCAAATCTGTTGTCTCCTTTCAAGCCTCTCACATTTCAGATATTGTCGGTCTTCTCAAATGCATCCTCCTGGGCATGGGATCGGACTCAAACATACCAACGATCATGAAGATGGCACAGGACAGGTGTTTCGTTCTATTACACATAAAGTCACCACGAGTTGGAACTGATTCAATGACAACTAACGACAGCAGGCATGGGATTGAGACTCTTTTAAAGTACATATCTAATTTCCTCCCTTCCCTGCTTAAAAGACTTGAACAACTTCTTCCCATCACTTACAATATTCCCACTCCTTGGTAAGGCCCACATATATGTCCATCTATTCTCTCAATCCTCAAGTCCTCCACCCTACCCCAGCACCATTACTTTAATTCCTACAGTTCTAGAAACCAGAAGGTCTGGTGGCACAGTGGTTAAAGCGCTTGACTGCTAACTAGAAGGTCGGTGGTTCAAAACCACCAGTGGTTCTGTGGGAGAAAGACGTAGCAGTCCGCTTCCATAAGATTACAGCCTTGGAAACTCTATGGGGTTGCTATGAGTCAGAATCGACTCTGCGGCAGCAGGTAGGTTCTAGAAAGCCTGCTGTTATGGATTGAATTGTGTCCCCCCTCCAAAATATGTGTTGGAATCCTAACCCTTATACCTGTGATTAATCTAATCTAATGCAATGTAATTACACGCCACAATGCAATCTAATGTAATCTAATCTATTAATCGGTTGAGGTCCTACCATTACAGGATGGATCCTAAACCTAGTCACTTTTAATTTATAAAAAGAGCAGAACGGACACAGAGGCACCAACAAAAGGGGGAAGACAGATGCCATGTGAGGATTGTCTAAAAGCCAAGGAACCAAGGAACACCTGGAGCTACCAACAAGGAAGGAATTGACATGACTGAGACCCTCATTTGAACTTTTACCCTCCAGAACTGAGAAAATAAATCTATTCTTTAAAGCCACCCACTTGAGGCATTTGTGTTACAGCAGCACTAGGTAACTAAGACACCTGTGGTTCTCCACTCCCACCATGGTGTTATAATCTCTGTGTTCTTCACATTCTATGTCTTGATTATACCGTTCCTTATTTATTGTTTTTAACAAATATTTATATAGCTCTTATTATGTGCCAGACCTTGTTCAATGAGCATTATGAGTTTTAACTCATTTAATCATCATAACAACCCTGTGTGGCAAAGAGTATTATTTTCTTCAAGATATAAGAAATGAAACCTAGGCATAGACCAGTTGGGAAACCTGTACAGAATCAGGCAGCCAGTAAATCGGTGGGAGGAGAGAGGAAACAAGATTCAAACCCAGGCAGTCTAGCTCCAGGTCTTAAACTTAACCACACACTGCGCTACCTCTCTCTGCTTCTGCAATTTCTTGCTCTTGCATTGTCTCGTCTGCAAAGCCCTCTCTGAACACTAACCTCAATAGCTAACCCACCTCTGTTATGTACCTTGTGAAGAGTCTTATTATATATCACAACTCTTCTTTTCATTTTAGGCAATAAGTTACTGGAAGGCAGACGCCGTAATTCATCATCATATCCCCTGCACAGGTGCTCAATACCTGTTTGATGAATGACCTAAATAAGGGTGACAGGATGGCCTTATTACATGTTCCATAGTTAGTATAAGGAGAAATTTAAAGAAAGAGAAACTGAAGGATTACTTGGGTATTACCCCAAAGAGATCTCTTTCAGCATTTCATATTTTCCAGCTAAGATTATATCTAAGCCATAAATAGCAAGAAAACCTTGCATGCCTGACCCCCCCCACCACTGAACTATCGCCACTCTCAGAATTCTGTTACATCTAGACCTGCCCTGACCAGTGGAATGCTCCGAGATGATGGAACTGCTCTGTATCTGTACTATCTAACACAGCAGACACTAGCCCCATGTGGATATTGAGCACTTGAAATGTGGCTACAGTGACTGAGGAACTGAATTTTTATTTAATTTTAATTATTTTAAATTTAAATAGCCACATATGGCTAGTTGCTACCATACTGTACTTTGCATTTGCAAATCAGAAAGCAGCTGAAAAAAGAGCGGTGATGACAAATAAACCAAACCCATTGCTGTCCAGTTGATTCTGACTCATAATGACCCTATAGGACAGAGTAGAACTTCCCCAGAGGGTTTGCAAGGAGCACCTGGTGGATTCAAACTGCAGACCTTTTAGTTAGCAGCCATAGCTCTTAAGCTCTACACCACCAGGGTTTAGGAAACCTGACAATATGCAAAGGACACTCAGTACTAGAGTAACCAACCTGCCCCCTTTGCCTGGGACTGAGGAGTTTTGTGGGACCATGGCAGTCCCTGGGACAGTTGGTCACACTGCCTAGTGCCTGAAACAACTGTTCCCTTCAAGATGGCTCCTATCCATGGCAATCTGATGTATGTCAGAGTAGAACTATACTGCATAGGGTTTTCAGTGACTGATTTTTTTTTTTTTAATAATTTTTATTGTGGTTTAAGTGAAAGTTTACAAATCCAGTGAGTCTCTCACACAAAAACCCATATACACCTTGCTACACACTCTCAATTTCTCTCCCCCTTATGAGACAGCCCGCTCCCTCCCTCCACTCTCTTTTCATGTCCATTTCGCCACCTTCTAATCCCCTCCACCCTCTCATCTCCCCTCCAGGCAGGAGATGCCAACATAGTCTCAAGTGTCCACCTGATTCAACAAGCTCACTCTCCAACCCATTGTCCAGTCCAATTCCTGTCTGAAGAGTTGGCTTCGGGAATGGTTCCCGTCCTGGGCCAACAGAAGGTCTGGGGTCCATGACCACCGAGATCCTTCTAGTCTCAGAGTAACTGATTTTTTGGAAGCAGAACACCAGGCCTTTCTTCCCAAGTGCCTCTGAGTGGACTTAAATCTCCAACCTTTAGTAGGAGAGCACATTAACCATTTGCACCACTCACGGACTCCATTCAATGCCTGGAAGGAACAAATTGTAGGTTCTGCACAGGAGCTGAGTAAGTGGAAGCAGGAAATGGAGTAGGGAAGAAACCAGGTTCGGGACCAAAAAAACCAATCAAACCCATTGCCACTGAGTCAATTCCAATTCATAGCAACCCTACAGCACAGAGTAGAACTACCCTATAGGGTTTCCAAGGAGCACCTGGTGGATTCTACCTGCTGAGCTTTTGAGCAGCAGCCATAGTTCTTAACCACTACGCCATCAGGGTTTCCAGGATTAGGACAGGATAAAGATAAAAATATGATAGTGGGAAGAGGGCAGTTGTTTCTGAAACCCTATGCTCTTCAAACTTCCACGTGCCTGTAGGTCCCGATGAGCCCTGGTGGAGTACTGGTTAAGAGTTTGGCTGCTAACCAAAAGGTTGGCAGTTTGAATCCACCAGCTGCTCCTTGGAAACTCTATGGGGCAGTTCTCCTCTGTCCTATAGGGTTACTATGAGTCAGAATCGACTCAATGGCAAAGGATTTTTTGTGGTACAGATCCCGACGCCCAGGTTCTAGTGTAGGGATTTCAAACAAATATGTGTAATTTGCCTTTATACCTGCTCTTTTAAAAATACGCATGCTTTGCTTTACTCATCTGTCTCTTAGTTTGGGAAGTCAAGACTACAGCCTACTGAAGTCTCTTTGATCCATCATTTAAATTTCCATTCTCATTCCATCATCTGCTAATATTTCCAGGATCTCAGTGCAAGGCTGAATTAAACTCCCATATTAAATCTCAACATGAAAGGCATTTCTTTGTGGGTAGCTCAATATAATGTTCTTCTAAATGACATTTAAAACGTTCGACTCAGTAATAGAATGATAAAGAAGGGCACCTGGTGTTAGTACACATCGGTAAAAAGAACATTTTTTTTTTTATTAGTCAGAAGCCAAAAAGATAGAACTAGATAATTAAAAAAAAAAAAAGTTTATTCCTGCTAGACTCCCAGAGGGGTATGATGACTCAAAACGTAATAGTCACTGAATTCCTACAGGAATCTAGCTTCTTAAAAAGACATCAGACATCAAAGTCTGAGTCATGCCACATTAACCACCAATGGCAAAAGAAAAGTTTGAATGCCTCTGCAAAAGTTAAATATTAGACTTGCCTTGAAACATTTAAACTCAGAGAGCTAGGTATTGCAGTTGTCATACCAACACGTGTGCATTCTTTACAGGCTTCCAGACCCGATCGTTGCACCCCTCCTGTTGCTATGGTGACCCAAATAAATTCTCTCTTGAGATTCATTTCTCTCAGATGCCAATGCATCAGGTCAAGCAGGCAGGCAGGCTAGCAAATAACGGGCTGGCCCTAAATATTCTCACACTGTCCAGGCAGCCACAAAGAGCCATGCCTCCACCCATCACCTCAAATTCCAACATTTTCAAAAACCATAATTCCATTTAGATTGGACAACGCAAAAAAAAAAAAATTAATCCATGCTTTGATATTTCTTTTATTTGTCTAACCACTAAGATGAATCCTGGCAAGAGGCAAAGAGGAAGGAGGAAGCTGAAAGTAAAAAATTCTCTTAACACCCATTTCATCACCCTTATATTTTTTTTATATAGGGTCGCTATGAGACAGAATCAACTTGACGGCAGTGGGTACTGGGGTATGTTCACCAATAGGACCTGAATGATAGTTCTCAGTAGAATAAAGACAAAAGTGAGGACTCTCATTTTCTAGCCTCTGTATAGCACTATTAGATATGGTATTTAGTATTTAGAATTAGAGACTGGGGAAATTGCTGAAAGGGAGGCTAAGATATTACCAGGAAAAAATAAAATCATAAAGGAATGCATTTGTTTCATAGAAAATAATGCAGATATAATTCTAGAGAAATGGCCTAAAAGTCTTTTTGTCACTAGAGCTGCCATAATTTAAAAACATCTATAGTCTGCCCTCCCCATATATGTTAAATATATAGGACAAATATTTCTCAAGATAGAGAAACCTGACTAGTAATATTTCATAGTGACAGTATATATAAAACAGGAAACAGATTCTACCTACATTCCCTAAAAATCCAAGTCTATTCATTTTATCCAAAGATGTACAACATTTTTACCCCAAAACGAGTACAAGGCACATCATGAGGAAGGGTGAGCTGGGCATTCTACCCTGGGGTTGTTGGTAATAATGGCACATGTGTATTACATATTCTCTGCCAGGCTTGGTTCTAGGCCTTTTACAGGACGCTTGTCAGTAATGTCTCACCATAGCCCTATGAGGGTTGTTACTTCCATTTTCCAGATGATAAAACTGAGGCACAGAGGAATAAAAAACTTGCCAAAGATCACACATCCAAGGAGTGGAACTGGGATTTGAATCCAGGCATCTAAGCTCAATTGTATGGGCTCATAACCAACATGTTCTATTGTCTCTGGTGATCCCCAATGCACTTAGATGGAAAACCAATCTCAAATGGGATTGGTTCAAATGGGAGTCTCTGAGTGGTGCGAGCAGTTAATATGCTTGCTGATAACTGAAAGGTTTGAGGTTCAAATCCATCTACTTCTGAAAATCAACCACTAAAAATTCCAGTGGGATTCCTGGATTCTACTCTGACACACATGAGGTTGCCATGAGTCGGAGCTGACTGAATGGCTTGGTTCGATTTATCTTCAAATGTCTCTTTTACATTTTCTACACTCCACTTCTCAAGACATATATACACACACACACATTCTTTCTTTACTTCTCCAGGTTCTCCCTAGACCACAGCATCAATGGCTAGATGTTCTCTGGGGGAACTTAGCGATGCTAAAGTAATACACTGGCAACTTCATGTTCTACACAGACCAAGGCCAGGAAAGTATTTACTGAGCCCAGAGGAGAAGCCAGAACTACCATTGCCCTGGAGTATGGTGAGACCAGAGGGTGTCCTGAATGGTGTCCTGACAGGGGTGGTGAGACCAGAAAGCCAGACTACAGCATGTCTGGGCAATGGTTTCCCAAGAAACAGAAAACGAGCAGTTTGGCTGCTCTTGCACATGTACCCAGGGGCTCCAGCCAGTTTGTTAGAAGAGGGTGATCCAACCCTGGGTTTGGGTAAGCCAGGGTGGAAGGCTTTGATAAGCCAAATAACAAGTGCAATGGGGCTAGAGAGCATCAAAGAAACAGAAGAGAGCAAACAGGAGAAAGCCCGCAAACCAAGGCATAACTAGTGGCTTTTGTGTGCACCCCTCACAGGATCTGGGCCCCCATAATGAGCTCTGCCAGGACCCTGCCCTCCTCCCCAGCTTGTTCCAGCTCCTTAGGGATAGACTCTCCTTTTCTCCCCATCTCAGCTTTAAACTGAATTTGGTATTTTGAGGGTCAGCATGGGTATTTTTTAGTGATTTCTAGAATACAAGTAACCTTTTCTTATAAACCAGTGTCTATACCTTATTATGATTTCAAAAATATATAGGCTTGAGATTCTTTGGTCTTGAAACAGCCAGCTGGATTTCTTAACAGTCAGTGCAAATGGGGCTGATGTAAAGAAATTTGCCTTAAAGGCAACTAACTTTGGGAGGGGAATTCATCTACTCTATATATCAAGGGATATCTGTATTAGACATCAAAGGGGTTTCGAGCATTCATATTCCTCCCCAAAGGACAGCTGGGAATCTTATAAGCAAAGAGTACTAGAGTGATGCACTTGTTAACGTTTGCTGCCTGGGGCACAAAATGTCTCATCAACAAGAAGATTTGGGGTTTTTGATAAGTGTCTCTTAAGTGGATTCAGCTCTTAACCTGGATTTCGTATTTGCCTCCTTCATTTCAAATGATTTAATTCCTCAAGAATTAAATTATATTTTTAGAGTTCTTCTAAATTAAATGAAGAGTAAATAAAAAGACCTTAGATAAAAACTAATTCCATTATGAATATGATAAATGTGATAGGTTGCAGTAGCCAAAAATCCCATTACATGCAATTAAGGAGCTACATTAAAATAATTGTAGACTTCCTAGCATTTTAGTCAAGCATATGCAGTATTTACAGATAACTGCATAGTAAGGGGGAAAATGCAAGCTGTGGGTCTAGCATGCATGTGACGAACACTGTCAAATTAAAACCTGGTTGGGTTTCTCCCTGAGTTATTAGCTCTAAAAAGCTTAAATTTCACCTTTTCAAAATGGGAAAATGCACCGGCATGCAAACAAAATGTTCCCTATTAAAAACCATACTAAGTGCAATGAAATTACAGACCCCATTAAAATAAACAGTCACTTGGATAATACTGATTTCCAATTTGTAACTCTTTAAGCACGAACAAAGAGGAATTTGGCTGAAGAAAGAATTCTAAAGCAAATTGATACTGCAAACAGTATTGCAGGTAGGTTGGGTAGCTTACTTTTATATTCATTAGGTACATTCATACATTGTTTACATGAAATAAGGCTAAAATTATAAAAGATCCAATGATATGCAGCAAGATGTCATAGAAAAGGGGCTCAACTAGGTTGAAAGAAATCTGAGTTCATACTTCACTCTGAGCAATTAATTACACAATCATAAAAAAATTAGTTAATCTCTCTAGATCTTGAAACAGTTATGAAACAGAATGGTTGAATGAGATAAACCACAAAAAAAACCTGTTGCTGTTGAATCCATTCAGACTCATAGTGACCCCACAGGACAGAATAGAACTTCCCCACAGGGTTTCCAAGGCTGTAATCTTTATGGAAACAGACTGCCACATCTTTCTTCCACAGAGCTCCTGGTGGGTTTGAACTGTTGACCTTTCAATTAGCAGCTGAGCACTTAACCACTGTGCCACCAAGGCTCCCCAATCCATAAAAGTCCCTTCAATCTCTAAAAATTCTTAGAATGTTATCTAATCATTGAAGTGAACCAAACCAAAAAAAGACAAACCCAGTGCTGTCGAGTCGATTCCGACTCATAGCGACTCTATAGGACAGAGTAGAACTGCCCCATAGAGTTTCCAAGGAGTGCCTGGCGGATTCAAACTGCCAGCCCTTTGGTTGGCAACCATAGCACTTAACCACTACGCCACCGGGGTTTCCTGAAGTGAACCATATAGGAAAAAATACTCTCGTCAGAAAGTTCAATTATTAATCTGAATTTCAAGACAATTTTACCTTATTTTTAAATAGTTTTAAATTAGCTTTTCATTAATTTAATTTTATCTATCCCCAGATACAGTAAGCAAATTGATATTGGGAATAACATGGATTAGATACTTACTATGTATCAGAGACCATGCTAGCTGTTTTCATAGGCGCTGACTATGTTTGCAGTATGGATATACTCTACTGGGAAAAAAATACCAAATGTATTTTGTGCAGGGTTAATTTTACATTAAAGTGGTTATAATCATTTTAAAGTCATTTAACTTAAATATGTGACTAAGGTCATGATCAGTGTGGTTGTCATCCTAAAGCCCCTATTTGTTGAGTGCATTGGGCCCTTAATCCTCCTAAGCGCACTATGAGGAAGGCACTCTGGTTATCCCCATTTTACAGATGCACAAAGTAAGCCTTGGAGAGGCCGGGCAACTTACTCAAGGCCACACAGCCGGTATGTGGCAGAGTCAGAACTTGAACTCAGGTCAGACTATAAATCTAAGGCTGTGCACAAACAGGTCTGCCTGTAGACTTGGCTGCAAAAATATTTTAAGTTATTCCCTTCTCACTGCCCTCAGTGATCATTAAAGATGTCAGAGGGAAGTAAATATATAATAAACACCCCTATCTAATTTCCCGTGCCGAATTCATGAAGAATAAGCAGCCTATGCAGCCATCGTACCCACTCCTGCCCGTGTATGATGAAAAACAAATGTTCTTGCTAAAGGGCTTGGATGGAAGCTATCAACAGGAATGAAATCTCAAATGATAGCTGCCCAGAACCACAGAGCAATGCATTATCACTCATATAGTTCATGGAACATTCACTCATTTTCTTTAACATCAAGTTTAACTTTGCAGCAGTCAAGTTGTGTTATAAAACTACACACGCACAAAAAAAAGTTCGAAACGTTGATATGATTGTCTATCTAAGCAGAAGGGAGACAATTTGCAGTGAAATAATTGGTACATTTTCCCACTGCATTATGTTTCTCAAAACATGTTGCTGTGGGAGGAGATTAGCTTCCCCTTTCTAAAGGAAGAAAATGACTTGTCTCCTATAGTGAATAGAACTGTCATTCGAGAGCTGACAAATGGTAACAACCTCTGGAGGTGCAGTGTGCCAGCATCTAAAAAACAAATAAAATAAAGAATCCAGTAACCAACGAAAGGTCATGAAAGGAAGTGGTGGGGTAAAACCTCCAAACCTTAAAAAAAAATAAAAATAATGAATCTGCTTTTTCCAGAAATAATAGAGTAAGATCCTAAAATTGAAGAGAACAAAAATAATTCATCCTAAATTAAAATTACTTTGCTTGCTGTTGTGTGCTGTCAAGTTGGTTCCGACTCATATCGACCCTACAGGACAGAGTAGAACTGCCCCATCGAGCTTCCAAGGAACAGCTGGCAGATTTGAACTGCCAACCTGTTGGTTACCAGCCAAGCTCTTAACCACTGCACCACCAGGGCTCCTTAAAATCACTTTGCTTAGTTTACTTTTATATGTTAGGTTCCACAGCACTAGATTAAATATATAATAGATTCTATTCTGTTTCACTAAAATATAGCTACACTGGGAAGACAACAGAGCAGCTCACTTATAAAACCATAAGCATTCAAAAGAATATGTTCAAAAACAGGGATGGGATCATTGGCTGAGGAAGCACCCCTCCACCATGTACCCTTTGCATCCTTGGACCCCATGATCCTGGTGAGACTAGGACAAGGTTGGTGACAGGAAAAAAAAAAATGGACAGGAGACCAAAGGATGATGGTGGGATGATAAGGGATCCTGGAAGGCAGCTGTAACAGAAATGACTGAGGTAATGGCAGACGGAGGCAGTGAAGAGAAGATTCTGGACCCTCAGGTCAGCTTTGGTCTCCCTTCTTCTTGTCAGAAAAAAAATCTCAAATAATGACATTTTTATGATGGTATTTTCTTTTTGACATTTTTTTTTTAACCAAGTAAAACTCTGCAACTGACAGAACTCAGATTTTTGTCTGTCAAGATAAAATGTTTAAATTCTTGTTGCCTTAAGTATATTCTCAACCTTTCATGTCATAAGATGGGGGGGGGAGGGGCAGGGGAGTTGCTCCTAAAAACCAGTTTTTACTTACAAAGTAAAAGATTAAAAAGTCTTACTTGTAAACAATGTCAAGCACTATTCTGTATTTCACGGACATGTAGATATTAGAGGTCTAAAATCTTCAATGGATATCCTGAAGGTCTATGTGATAAATAGGATTCTTCATAATTAACAGCCAGAATAAGTAATACATGAGAATTATCTATTAAGCTCTTACTATGTGCCATAAACTGTGCTGAGTACTTGACATATGGGAAATTGCTTTTCATAATTTTGTGAAAGGCACTATTATCATCTTCATGTTGAAGAAGAGGATTAGAGAGTCTGAATACTTAATACAAATATGCAGCTGAAGAGTGGCCAAGTTAATATTTGGTAGTTTTTTATTGCAATTCAGACATTGTGTATTTTACTTAGTTGGGTGCTAGATATTTTTTGTATTCTCTTCCTGAGCTTTGTTACGGGACGTAGTTAAGTTTCTTAGAAACAGTTTGATTCTTTCGGGTCTTGCTTTTAAGCTTTGCTAGGCAAGACCAGAACAGTGTTTATTCAAGGGCTAATTATTCTCAGAGACTTCTGAGGTAAAACTCTTCTAAATACACTATCTGATGCTCCATCAATTATGAGGTTTTCTACTCTGGCTGGTGGAAACAGGAGCTAGTCACATTCCTATGTAAGTGCCTAGTATTGTCCCTCAAATCCTTTCTGGTGGTTCTTTCCCCACCCTTGGTAGACTCCTCACAAAATGTACTTATCAGTTGTATCCAGCTGAAGACTCGAAGGGACCCTCAGCAGCTATCCAGAACTCTCTCTGTGTGCAGGTCTCTCCTCTTCAAACTCTACCCTGTAAAGTCTCACTGCCTTGGACTCCCTGGACTTCGAACTCTATCTTCTCAATTCAGGGAGATTGCCCTGCTCTGCAGGGTTCCCTTTTCCTGCAGGGGCAATTGTAGGGGTCATCTTGTTTGTTTCCTTTCTCTCAGGGATTACAGTCCTTTGCGGACTAATTTCCAATGTCTAAAATCTACTGTTTCATACTTATGGTCTGTTTTTCAGTTGTTTCAGGAAGGAGGGTAAATTTGATCTCTGCCACTCCATCTCGGCCAAAAGCAGACATTTTTGAGTTCAGATTTGAAGCTAAGCAGTTGGATTTCAGAACCTGATCCCATAACTTCCCAATATCTAAAAACTATTGTTTTATATTTATGGTCTGTTTTTCAGTTATTTCAGGAAGGAGGGTAAATTTGGTTCCTGTCACTCCATCTTGCCAGAAGCAGAAGTTATTGAGTTCAGATTTGAAACTGAGCAGTTGGATTTTAGGACCTGATCCCATAACTTCTATGCACTGTACGATCTTTTGCAAAGTAGTTGGGACCAGACAGATTAAATGACTTGCTAAGAAACCAAATATTCTTTCTTATGATACAGTGCATTTTTTTCCCTAAAATACCATTATTTGTACAATGATATTAAGGGAGTAGGAGAAATATATTCAAATTCTCTGTGGGCTAAATATTTTTCACTAGGCTGAACTACCAGATTTTACTCTGAGGGTAGGCTTACATTTTTGAGTCTTGGGAGATTATCCATAGACATTTTAGGAAAAGTACATGAAGTGTTCTTTGTGTTCATGACTCTCACATCATTACTAACATAGAGTACAATTTGCGGTGGAGCTTACTGATGTCTCTGACACATGAGGAAACCTAAGCAATGCAGACATATCTCATTTAATTCAACCGATCTGTTCCTAAATCTGTGCTTGAATCAAATTTGAATAAATTGATTTAAAATGCACCAGGGACATTTACTTATTAATACAATAGCAATCTTTTAGGGAATTGAATCAAAGCCCCCTTCATCTTCATGGGAAGCAATACAGTATTGTGGCTAAAGGTATGTTTTCGAACTGTCAGGCCTGGGTCCAAACCCCAGCTTACCAGCTGTGTGACCCTGGTCAAGGCACTTTACTTATCAAAGCTTCTGGTTCCTTTCCTATAAAATGAGGATAATAAGAATAGATACCTCTTAAATTATTGGCAGGATTCAGTCAGCTACTCCAAATGTAAGTGCTTAGCACAAAGTCTGACACTTAGCTCTAAACTATCATTACCTCTCTTATACAGAAAACTAAGGAAAAAGTCACAACCAGAGAAAATGAGAAATCAGAAGTTATCATCTCACAGAAAACCCCAAAAAGTCCATAAGAAAACTACTGGAACTAAAAGAAGATTTCATCAAAGTATCAGGATACAAGATAAACATACAAAAATCAGTTAGATTCATCTACACCAACAAAGAGAAATTCGAAGAGGAAATCACCAAATCAATACCATTTACAATAGCCCCCAAGAAGATAAAATACTTAGGAATAAATCTAACCAGAGATGTAGAAGACCTATAAAAAGAAAACTATATGACACTACTGCAAGAAACCAAAAGAGACCTACATAAATGGGAAAACATACCTTGCTCATGGATAGGAAGACTCGACATTGTGATGTCTGTTCTACCCAAAGTGATCTACAGAAACAATGCAATCCTGAGCCAAATTCCAAAGGCATTTTCTAATGAGGTGGAGAAACAAATTACCAACTTCATATGGAAAGGGAAGAGGCCCCGCATAAGTAAAGCATGACTGAAAAAGAAGAACAAAGTGGGAGGCCACACACTACCTGCTTTTAGAATCTATTATACCACCACGGTAGTCAAATAACAACAGATATATAGGCCAATGGAATAGAATTGAGAGTACAGACGTAAATTCATCTGCTATGAGCAGCTGATATTTGACAAAGGCCCAAGTCCGTTAATTTGGGAAAAGACAGTCTCTTTTAACAAATAGTGCTGGCATAATAGGAAATCCATCTGCAAAAGAATGAAGCAAGAACCATACCTCACACCATGGACAAAAACTAACTTGAAATGGATCAAAGACTAAATATAAAATCCAAAATGATAAAAATGGTGGAAGAGAGGTGGAGCCAAGATGGCGGAATAGACAGACGCTTCCGGCGAGCCCTCTTTACAACAAAGACCGAAAAAACAAGTGAAATGAGTATATTTGTGTCAAGCTGGGAGCTCTGAGCATCAAAGGCAAGTTGAGACAAAGAACTTAGGGGCAGGGGAGGAAGAGACTGTTCAGGAGTGAAGAGGAATTACCGGACCTGAATCATGGGGAGCCCTCAGGCACTATTCCCAGAGCGGCGGCAGTGGCGGGCTGGTACTAGCGTTCGGCCGCAGTTTCCTCAGGGAGAAGCAGCCAGCCACACAGCCTACTCACACCTCTGGAACCTGAGAAGAATGGCGCTTTCGGCAAATGCTCAGTACTTGCGTATATTTTACCACGCCCCCCCACCCCCAAGCACCTTCAGCAGCTGAATCCGTGGGCCTAAGATAGGTCCTGTTGAGTACCTAGAGCCATCCTCCCAGCCTTGGGGAAGGAACAAATTTGCAATTGGGGGGAAAAGATAATTTCCTAGCTCCATTAACCAGGGGAGCTAAGGACAGAAGTGGCTCCTGTCCAGGCATAAATGGTCCATGGACCTTGAGTATCTTTCCCTTCTGCATGGACTTGTGTGGGCCTATTTCAGGAGAATAGGCCCTTGTTGGCAAACTCCAACCATCTCAGCTGTATGGTACAGAGGTGGGTGTTTGACATTTTACATTGCTTTGCCTATTAAACAAGGTCCTCACCTACCCACATCAGGGACCTAAGGACTAGTAGCTCCACTCAGGTCACCAGCCACCCACGAAAGCAGACCAAACAGTCCTTACAACCAAAAACTTTCAGAGTCCACGGTCCCTCTGCAGAACCCACCCACTTGCACACTCTAGGGAACAGGGATGTGTTTTCCTCAGAGATACTCGGGGCTCAGTTCTCAGCCCCCCACCTTGTTCAGAGCGTGACCCCCTGCTGCAATCAGATACTGGTATATACGTCAATCACCCCTGCCCCTCTAGACTGTAGGACAGAACCTGTACCACACACTTGATAATCAGCTACCTGGAAACCTGAGCTGAATTCATACAAGAAAACTGAATGGACTCCTAGACTGATATACCTGATAACAGCTCCAGCCAGCTGGGGACAGGACATCAGAGCTCCAAAGACAAAAATAATCAAGCTAGTTCACTCAAGCAACCCATAGGGGTATACCAAAACAAAACAAAGCAAGGAGCTACAACACAGTAAGCAAGCATAAACTAATACAATAACTTATAGATGGCTCAGAGGCAACAGTCAATATCAAGTCACATAAAGAAACAGACCATGATCACCTCAACAGGCTCTCAAAACAAAGAATCCAGGGATCTTCTAGATGAAAGTGTATACCTGGAATTACCAGATGCAGAATACAAAAGTTTAATATACAGAACCCTTCAAGACAACAGGAAGAAAAAGAAGCAATATGCAGAACAAGCCAAGGAACACACAGATAAAGCAACTGAAGAAATTAGAAAGTTTATTCAGGAACATAATGAAAAGTTTAATAAGCTGGAAAAATCCATAGACAGACAGCAATCAGAATTCAGAAGCTTAACAATAAAATTACAGAAGTAGACAACTCAATAGAAATTCGGAAGAGCAGAATTGAGCAAGTAGAAGCTAGAATTTCTGAACTCAAAGATAAATCACTTGGCACTAATATATTTGAAGAAAAATCAGATAAAAGAATTAAAAAAAAAAAAAGAAACCTTAAGAATCATGTGGGACTCTATCAAGAGAAATAACCTACAAGTGACTGGAGTACCAGAACAGTGAGGGATAACAGAAAATACAGAGAATTGTCAAAGATTTGTTGGCAGAAAACTTCCCTGATTTCATGAAAGATGAGAAGATATCTACCCAAGATGCTCATCAAACTCCACGTGAGGTAGATCTGAAAACAAAGTCACCAAGACATATTATAATCAAACTTGCCAAAACCAAAGATAAAGAGAGAATTATAAAAGCAGCGAGGGATAAATGAAAAGTCACCTACAAAGGACAGCCAATAAGAATAAGCTCGGACTACTCGGCAGAAACCATGCAGGCAAGAAGGCAATGGGATGACATATTTAAAAAATTGAAGGAAAAAAATTGCCCACCAAGAATCATATATCCATCAAAACTGTCTCTTAAATACGAAGGTGAAATTAAGACATTTCCAGATAATCACAAGTTTAAGGAATTCATAGAAACCAAACCCAAACTACAAGAAATACTAGGGGGAGTACTTTCATTAGAAAATCAATAATATCAGGTATCAACCCAGGATAAGAACACGGGGCGGAGCAACAAGAAGTCAACCCAGCCAGGGAAATCCAAAAAAAACAAAGCGAGATTATTTAAAAAAAAAAAAAAAGGTCAAAACCGGGTAACAGTGATGTTATTATATAAAAGAAGACAACATTAAAATAATAAAGAGGGACTAAGAAATGTAATCATACACCTTCCATATGGAGAGGAAGATATGGTGATACAAAGAAATAAAAGTTGGGCTTAAATTTAGAAAAATAGGGGTAAATAATAAAGTAACCACAAAGGAGATAAACTATCCTACTCATCAAAATAAAATACAAGGGAAAAATAGAGACTCAGCAGAAACAAAATCAACAACAAATATGAGGAAAGGACAATATATAAAAAAAATCTACTCAGCACATAAAATTAAGTGGGAAAAAGAAACAGTAAACAACAGAAAAAAGAAGACATCAAAATGATACCTATCCATAATTATGCTGAATGTAAATGGGCGGCTGAATGTAAATGGACTAAATGCACCAATAAAGAGACAGAGAGTGGCAGAATGGATTAAAAAACAAGATCCGTCTATATGTTGCCTACAAGAGACACACCTCAGACTTAGAGACACAAACAAACTAAAACTCAAACGATGGAAAAAAAACATATCAAGCAAACAACAATCAAAAAAGAGCAGGAGTGGCAATGTTAATTTCTGAAAAAAATAGACTTTAAAGTTCAATCCATCAGAAAGGATAAGGAAGGACACTATATAATGATTAAAGGGAAAATACACCAAGAAGATATAACCATATTAAATATTTATGCACCCAATGACAGGGCTACAAGATACATAAAAAACTCTATCAGCATTGAAAAGTGAGATAGGCAGTTCCACAATAATAGTAGGAGACTTCAACACACCACTTTCGGTGAAGGACAGGACATCCAGAAAGAAGCTCAATAAAGACACAGAAGATCTAAATGCCACAATCAACCAACCTGACCTCGTAGACATATACAGAACACTCCACCCAACAGCAACCAACTATACTTTCTTTTCTAGTGCACATGCAACATTCTCTAGAATAGATCACATATTAGGTCATAAAGCAAGCCTTAGCAAAATCCAAAACCTGAAATATTACAAAGCATCTTCTCTGACCATAAGGCAATAAAAGTGGAAATCAATAACAGGAAAAGCAGAGAAAAGAAATCAAACATTTGGAAACTGAACAATACCCTGCTCAAAAAAGACTGAATTATAGAAAACATTAAGGATGGAATAAAGAAATACAGAGAATCCAATGAGAATGAAAACACTTCCTATCAGAACCTTTGGGACACATCAAATGCGGTGTTCAGAGGCCAATTTATATCAATAAATGCACACATTCAAAAAGAAGAAAGGGCCAAAATCAAAGAATTATCCCTAAACCCTGAACAAATAGAAAGAGAGCAACAAAAGAAACCCACAGGCACCAGAAGAAAACAAATAATAAAAATTAGAGCTGAACTAAATGAAATAGAAAACAGAAAAACAATTGAAAGAATTAACAAGACCAAAGCTGGTTTTTTGAAAAAATCAACAAAATTGATAAACCACTGGCGAAACTGACAAAAGAAAAAAAGGAGAGGAAGCAAATAACCCCAATAAGAAATGAGATGGGCAATACTACAGCAGGCCCAACCGAAATTAAAAGAATGAATTCCGAAAAACACACTAACTACCTAAACTCTAACATAAAAAGAAGAGATTGAAAAAGGTAATTAAAACACTCCCAACAAAAAAAAGCCCTGGTCCGGATGGCTTAACTGCAGAGTTCTAGCAAACTTTCAGAGAAGAGTTAACACCACTACTACTAAAGGTATTTCAGAGCATAGAAAAGGACAGAATACTACCAAACTCATTCTATGAAGCCACCATATCCCTGATACCAAAACCAGGTAAAGACACCACAAGAAAAGAGAATTATAGACCTATAACCCTCATGAACGTAGATGCAAAAATCCTCAACAAAATTCTAGCCAATACAATTCAACAACATATCAAAAAAAAAAAATTCACCATGACCTAGTGGGATTCACACCAGGTATGCAGAGATGGTTCAACATTAGAAAAACAATTAATGCAATCTACCACATAAATAAACAAAAGACAAGAATCTCATGATTTTATCACCTGATGCAAAAAAGGCATTAGACACAGTTCAACACTCATTCATGATAAAAACTCTCAGCAAAATAGGAATAGAAGAAAAATTCCTCAACATGACAAAAGGCATTTATACGAAGCCAACAGCCAACATCACCCTAAATGGAGAGAGCCTGAAAGCCTTCCCACTGAGATCCGGAACCAGACAAAAAATCGGGAACCAGACAAGGATGCCCTTTATCACCGCTCTTATTCAACATTGTGTTGGAGGTCCGAGCCAGAGCAATTAGGCTAGATGAAGAAATAAAGGGCATCCAGATCAGCAAGGAAGAAGTAAAAGTATCTCTATTTGCAGATGACATGATCTTATACACAGAAGACCCTAAGGAATCCTCCAGGAAACTACTGAAACTAATAGAAGAGTTCAGCAGAGTATCAGGATACAAGACAAACATACAAAAATCAGTTGGATTCCTCTACACCAACAAAAAGAACAACGAAGAGGAAATCACCAAATCAATGCCGTTTACAGTAAACCCCAAGAAGACAAAATACTTAGGAATAAATCTTACCAGAGATGTAAAAGACTTACACAAATGAAACTACAGTACACTTCTGTAAGAAACCAAAAGAGACTTACATAAGTGGAAAAACATACCTTGCTTGTGGATAGAAGACTTAACGTTATAAAAGTGTCTATTCTACCAAAAGCGATCTATACATTTAATGCAATTCTGATCCAAATCCCAACGACATTCTTTAATGAGATGGAGAAACAAATCACCAACTTCATATGCAAGGGAAAGAGGCCCCGGATAAATAAGGCATTACTGAAAAAGAAGAACAAAGTGAGAGGCCTAAAAAAAAAAAAAAAAAAAAAATACCGCCACAGTAGTCAAAACAGCCTGGTACTGGTACAACAACAGATACATGGACCAATGGAACAGAATTGAGAATCCAGACACAAATCCATCCACATATGAGCAGTTGATATTTGACAAAGGCCCCAAAACAGTTCAATGGGGAAAAGACAGCCTTTTTAACAAATGGTGCTTGCGTAACTGGATATCCATCTGCAAAAAAATGAAACAAGACCCATACCTCACTCCGTGCACAAAAACTAACTCCAAATGGATAAAAGACCTGAATATAAAATCTAAAACGATAAAGATCATGGAAGAAAAAATAGGGATAATGTAAGGAGCCCTAATACATGGCATAAACAATATACAAAACATTACTAACAGTGCAGAAGAAAATCTAGATAACTGGGAGCTCCTAAAAATCAAACACCTATGCTCATCCAAAGACTTCACCAAAAGAGTAAAAAGATTACCTACAGACTGGGAAAAAGTTTTTAGCTGTGACATTTCTGATCAGTGCCTGATCTGTAAAATCCACATGATACTGCAAAAACTCAACTGCAAAAAGACAAATAACCCAATTAAACAAATGGGCAAAAGATATGAACAGGCACTTTACTACAGAAGACATTCAGGTAGCTAACAGATAGCATGAGGAAATGCTCAGGATCATTAGCCATTAGAGAAATGAAAGTCAAAACTACAATGAGATTTCGTCTCACTCCAACAAGGCTGGCATTAATCCAAAAAACACAGACTAATAAATGTTGGAGAGGCTGTGGAGAAATTGGAACACTTATACACTGCTGGTAGGAATGTCAAATGGTACAACCACTTTGGAAATCAATTTGGTGCTTCCTTAAAAAGCTAGAAATAGAACTACCATAGGATCCAGCAATCCCACTCCTTGGAATATATCCTAGAGAGAAAAGAGCCTTTACACGAACAGATATATGCACACCCATGTTTATTGCAGCGCTGTTTACAGTAACAAAAAGACGGAAGCAACCAAGGTGCCCATCAACGGATGAATGGATAAAGAAATTGTGGTATATTCACCCAATGGAATACTAAGCATCAATAAAGAACAGTGAGGAATCTGAAACATTTCATAACATGGAGGAATCTGGAAGGTATTATGCTGAGTGAAATTAGTCAGTTGCAAAAGGACAAATATTGTATAAGACCACTATTATAAGAACTTGAGAAATAGTTTAAACTGAGAAGAAAACATTCTTTTGTGGTTAGGAGTTGGGGCAGGGAGGGAGGGTGGGAGACGGGTATTTACTAATTAGGTAGTAGATAAGAACTACTTTAGGTGAAGGGAAAGACAGCATACAATACAGGGGAGGTCAGCACAGGTGGACTAAACCAAAACCGTAAAAGTTTCCTAAATAAACTGAATGCTTCGAAGCCCAGTGTAGCAGGGGCAATGGTCTGGGGACCATGGTTTCAGGGGACATCTGAGTCAATTGGCATAATAAAATCTATTAATAAAACATTCTGCATCCCACTTTGAAGTGTGGTGTCTGGGGTCTTGAAGAGTGGTGTCTGGGGTCTTAAATGCTAGCAAGCAGCCATCTAAGATGCTCAGCCATCTAAGATGGTCTCAACCCATCTGGATCAAAGGAGAATGAAGAACACCAAGCACACAAGGTGATTACAAGCCCAAGAGACAGAAAGGGCCACGTGAACCAGAGACTACATCATCCTGAGACCAGAAGAATGAAATGGTGCCCAGCTACAATCGATGACTGCCCTGACAGGGAGCACAAGAGAACCCCTTAGGCAACAGGAGAGCAGTGGGATGCAGACCCCAAATTCTCATAAGACCAGACTTAATGGTCTGACTGAGACTAGAAGGATCCCAGTGGTCATGGGCCCCAGATCTTCTGTTGGCCCAGGACAGGAACCATTCCCGAAGCCAACTCTTCAGACATGGATTGGACTGGACAATGGGTTGGAGAGGGATGCTGGTGAGGAGGGAGCTTCTTGGATCAGGTGGACACTTGAGACTTATGTTGGCATCTCCTGCCTGGAGGGGAGATGAGAGGGTTGAAGGGGTTAGAAGCTGGCGAAATGGACACCAAAAGAGAGAGCGGAGGGAGAGAGCGGGCTGTCTCATAGGGGGAGAGTAATTGGGAGTGTGTAGCAAGGTGTGTATGGATTTTTGTGTGAGAGACCGATTTGATTTGTAAACTTTCACTTAAAGCACAAGTATAAAAAAAAATCATGGAAGAAAAAATAGGGACAACACTAGGTGCCCTAATACATGGCATAAACAGAATACAAAATGTAACGAACAATGTACAATCACCAGAAGAGAAACTAGACAACTGGGAGCTCCTAAAAATCATTATGATTACCCAAAGACTTCACCAAAAGAGTAGAAAGACAACCTACAGACTGGGAAAAAAAAACCCAATCAGTGTCTAATCTCTAAAATCTACAAGACACTGCAAAACCTTAACAACAAAAAGACAAGTCAATTAAAAAACAAGCAAAGAATATGAACGGGTACTTCACCAAAGATATTCAGGTGGCTACCAGATATATGAGGAAATGCTCACATTCATTAGCCATTAGAGAAATGCAAAAGAAAAAAGCAATGAGATACCATCTCACCCCAACAAGGCTGGCATTAATCCAAAAAACAAAATAATAAATGTTGGAGAGGTTATGGAGAGACTGGAACATTTATACACTGCTGGTGGGAATGTAAAATGGTATAACCACTTTGGAAATCGACTTGGCGCTTCCTTAAAAAGCTAGAAATAGAACTACCATACAATCCAGCAATCCCACTCCTTGTAATATATCCTAGAGAAATAAGAGATGTCACATGAATAGATATATGCACACCTATGTTCACTGCTGCACTGTTCACAATAGCAAAAAGATGGAAACAACCTAGATGCCCATCAACAGATGAATGGATAAACAAATTATGATATATTCACACAATGGAATACCACACAATGATTAAAAACAATGATGAATCCAAGAAACATTTCACAATACGGATGAATCTGGAAGGCATTATGCTGAGTGAAATTAGTCAGCTGCAAGAGGACATATATTGTATGCGACCACTATTACCAGAACTCAGGAAAAGGCTTAAACACAGAAAACATTCTTTGATGGTTACAAGGGTGGGGAGGAAGGGAGAAGGGAATTTGCTAACTAGATAGTAGACAAGAGTTATCCTAAGTGAAGGGAAGGACAACACTCAATACAGGGGAAGTCAGCACCACTGGACTAAATGAATAGCTAAGAAGTTTCCTGAACAAAACCAAACACTTTGAGGGACAGAGGAGCAGGGGTGGGGGTCTGGGGCTCACGGTTTCAGGGGACGTTGAGGTCAACTGGCATAACAAAGTTCATTAAGAAAATGTTCTGCATTCCACTTTGGTAAGTGACATCTGGGGTCTTAAAAGCTAGTGAGTGACCACCTAAGATGCATCAATTGGTCCCAACCCACCTGGAGCAAAGAGAATGAAGACCACCAAAGACACAAGGAAAGTATTAGGCCAAGAGACAAAAGGGCCACATAAACCAGAGGCTCCATCACCCTGAAACCAGAACTGGATGGTGACCTGCTACCACCAATGACCACCCTGACAGGGAACACAACGGAGAATCCCTGACGCAGCAGGAGAAAAGTGGGGTGCAGAACTCAAATTCACATAAAATGGTCTGACTGAGACTAGAGGAACCCAAGAAGACATGGCTCCCAGACTCTGTTAACCCAGAATTAAAATCGTTCCTAAACCAACTCTTCAGATAAAGATTAGACTGGACTATAAAACATAAAATAATACTCATGAAGACTGTGTTTCTTAGTTCAAGTACATGAGACTAAATGGGCAGCCTGTCCGGAGGCGGAACGAGAAGGCAGAAAGGGATAGGAGCTGGTTCAAAGACACAGGAAACCCAAGGTGGAAATGTGGAGTGTGCTGTCACATTATAGGAATTGCAAGTAGGGCCACATAACAATATGCATAAAAATGTTTGTACAAGAAACTAACTTGAGCTGTAAACTTTCACCTAAGGCACAATTAAAAAAAAAAAAAGTTATCATCTCTAATTAAAAGTCCTTCCAAGCATATGCTGGGTTTTAATCTAATTTTAAATGTAGCAAAAGGCAGACCATACAATGTTTCTTAGAAGTGGTTTTTATAATTTAAATAGCTCACCACAGTATCACTGTCTACATTTTCTTAATGTCATCCCTTAATACTCATGTACCATGGCAACCAATTCGGTAGTGTTCATATCCTTTATATATCAATAGATAAATATCTCAACATACTATACCCATTTCATTATTATTTCAATCAACTACACATTTTTCTTATATTTATTTATTTTCATATTTCTAACATATAAATCAGATTCTTTAGCACTTAAACATCCCTATAATTTTCCAGAAATTTTAAAAGTGCAACAATTTGGATACTGTCCTCAAAGTGACAGAAAAAGGAAAATTTCAATGTCTTTTTTTCCAGTCTGGTATTTCTAATTGACACCCAATAATCATACTTGGACAGTCATCTCATTTCAGACTAGACATTTGTATCAGTCCATGAAAGCAGATTCAGCCTAAAAGAATTGACCTGGCAACCCTAGGAGATTAACTATAATTATTATCATGTTTTTTGTAAACATGATAATATTTACAAAATTATTATAATAATTTTGTATTATAATACAAAATTATTAGTATTATTATAGTATACTATACACTATATTATATCCTACATAATAATACTATAATAATATAATATATTATAATAATACAATTATTATCATGATATCCTGGGCACCTGTGTTTGAGAACAAAAGGGTTGCCCATATTTTTATTTGTTAAATCTGGCAACCCTAAGTACATCTGAAACAGGCATATGCTTGTATATTCACAAAGCCTACATAAGGCTATATGTGAACGTAACTTTGCAAGTTGGTAGAATATTTAGATACCTGAAGGTTTCAGTCATATAAAATATATGCGATACCTGAACACATCTTGGTATAATATATGTGATATCTGAACACAGCTTGGTGTAATTTCTCTTTCCCTGGTGATTCCAACAAGTTTTAATGCAACACTTATTTAAAATACCGTCTCGAAGTCAAACACTAAGAGAGTAAATGAAGGCAAGCACGGTCCTTATTTCTGAAATATCTTATCAACAGATGAGTCATTACTTTATGTTAGTGGACTTTCTTGCATCTAGCAATGAGAAGAGGTTCACACCAAAGCCAATTTCAATTAATTCAAGATGGAAAATTTTACGTGACACTATCAGACACTTTACCAAAATTGAGATAGATTGCATCTACAATTTCACATTACTTTTATCTACTGATCTTGTAGCTCTATCAAAAGAAAGCAATCAGGTTTGTCTGGCATGATTTGCTCCTTTTAAACTCCTATTTCATAATGTCCATTATCATTATCCTTCAATGCTTCATCGATGCTTGCACATTTTCTATTAATGCTCATTCTATCCTTTTAATTTAACTTTAGCTTTGTTTTGCCAAATAATTATTTTAGTGTTGTTCATTTTTTAAAGAAAAACAATAATCATTATAATTAGGACAATGTTTAAGCTATTATTTCTTGTATTTGGGGTGATAAAATGATTCCAATCAGTTCTACAAATACTTATGGCTCATTTACTAATTGCTTGGAACTCTGCTAAGCATTGTGGGGGATACAGGCTGGGAGAAGACAAGAAACCTTCCTCTGGATGCCATCGATCTCACTGAAAAGATAAAATGCAGACAGATGGAAATTTTGCATTTATTGGTACCCAGTGTTTCACAAACTCGAGTAGGAGAAAAGAAAAGATGACAAAGAGTGAGAGAAACAGTCGTTACTAGCTATCATTGCGTCGACCCCCCATTCACGACAACCCTATGTGTTAAATGGAATAGAACTGCTTCACAAGGTTTTCTGGGCTGAAATCTTTATGGAAAAAGTTTGTCAGGTCTTTCTTCTATGGCACCACTGGGTGGGTCTGAACCACAAATCTTTAGGTTAGCAGCTGATTGCAAACTGCTTGTGCAATCTAGGCTCTTTGAGAGAAAGAAAAAATCTTACTAAAATCCAAATTTTTCATGCCTTATTTTCAGAGGTTCTGATACAGCATTTGCATTTTTGAAGCCCACCCCCAGGTGCATTTCTTAAACTATACTTAAGAAAAACTGAGGTGGACACAGTCAAGTATCAGAGGACCAGAACAGAGTTTAACTATTATGGGTCAATATCAACCAAATAGACTTCCCAGCAGAATCAGGACTTTGAATATAACGGATTAACAGAGTTCTTAGAGTATTATCTCAGAATATGCTGAAACTGCTGTGAAATATACTTGATTCACAGAGGTAGACAAATACTTCCATATGCCAGGATCTTCTGTTCTTTGTCAAAACCAACCAGGCAAGAGCGGAAACACTGCAATAACTTATCCACCAAAAAAGAAAAGAATCCTTGTCAAGAGAGTTAAAATAAATTTAACACTGAGAAACATTTATCTGGGGCCCTTTCACATTATGCACATTGAATACATTCCAGAACGTTGGAATTTATCAAGTTTTTAGTGACAATCCAGAAAGCAATACTTAGAGATAATTTCAGAGTCACCAAGAGACTTTTATCCCATGAGTAAGTCCTGCTATACCTCTGTGAAAGCTGTAGTGTTAAATATGATTACTCTAGATTCATGAGGTATCAAATAAAAATTATTATTTGAACATGCATACCTGCCTTTCTCCAGATATCTCAGGCTGTCTACTGTATTATTTCATTCCTTGTACTATCCACGTAAAACCAGCACATCTGTCAGGATCCAACCATAAAACAGTATTTAAAACAGTGGAAATTTAATACTGGAGGGCACTGGTTTCACAGGTGATAAAAAAGATGAATAACCAAAGGGGACACTGAAGCAACTGAGAGATTAGCAACATAGGCAGCCTCTTCCCCTGGGCTGGAGGGACAAGGAGAGAAGGGGGTCTTTCTGGATCCCAGGGGCCGTATCACCTGTCTGAAGCCAGAATGATGCGGGCTGCCTGAAGAAACTAGAGTGATGGAGGAGGAGAAGCCGAGGCAGAGAGAAACCAGTTCTGTGAAGTCACCTCCAACTCATGGCAGCCCCATGTGGGTCAGACTACAATTATATTCCTTAGGGTTTTCAACGGCTGATTTTTTGGAAGTAGATTGCCAAGACTTAAACCTCCAACCCTTCAGTTAATGAGAGCGTTGACAGTTTGCACCACCCAGGGACTCAGAGGCAGAGAGAAAGGGGAAGGAATACCTGCTTCTCCCAGCCTCAATCTCCTGCAAGTACTTCTACAGCTGAACCCAGCTGAAGGCCAGCTGACTTGTAATCCAGGAAAGGCAACATACAGAGGTCAGCTGCCTGCTCTACAGAGCCACACGGAAGAGCAAGAAAGGAGCCTCAGAGCACACAAGCCAAGGGCTGTCTAGGAAGGTGGTGATGACGGTGGTGGCACTCACTATTTTTATGGTATTACTTTAAAATGGAAAAACTGAGTTTCCAGAAGGATTGTGAACTTTTTAGATTCTCAATCCAGTATTTCACTTATTCAACAATTCATACAGCCTCTAGATACATTACATTTTATCCTCTTATTCTTTACCACTCCAGTTTCATGTGATTTAAAATCTAATGCTTGAATAAGCTTCATTATCCTTTTTGTAATATTACTAAATGTAAATCCTTTGTCCCTGCTCATCTCCTATATATCAGGAGATACTTTTATATCATTCTTGCTATCTTTTTATTATCCAAATGTCTTTATTTCATCTTCTAAAGAACAATCTAGTATTAAACTCTTCCATAATTTTACTCCCATCTGCACTCATTAATAGGATTCCTTTGTAATCTCCATTCCTCATGTGAAAGGCCAGATATTAGTCTCTTTAGCCTGTTTATCTAGTAGCAAGGGTGTTCTCAGAAACAAAGTTTGCTATTTTCCCCCAGAAAAATTGGATCATATTAATTAAGCACTGTGATGGAGCTTTATGTTCAGCAAAGTGCTTTGTGAATCATGGGCCGGGCGGGGGGAGCTTCAAGGATGAGAACAAAGAAGTACAATTGTAGGACCCAGTGCTTCCATTCATGCAATACATGAAAATATAAATGCAATATATAATGATTTGACAATGATATAGTCATCGTTATGGATTGAATTGTGTTTCCAAAAAATAAGTGTTGTAAATCTTAATCTCTATACCTGTGGTTGTAATCCCATTTAGGAATGGGTTTTCTTTGTTTTGATAACTAGACAGTACTAGCGTAGGGTATGTTTTAAGTCAATCTTTCTTGAGATAAAGAAGAGCAGATTACACATAGAGAGGCAAGCAGACACGGGAGAAGATAGAAGCCACACCACGTGAAGACTGCCAAGGAATCAAGGAACAAGGGCCTTCCCCCACAGCCAACAGACAATAAGCCTTTCCCTAGAGCCTGTGCCCTGAATCTGGACTTCTAGCCTCCTAAACTGTGAGAAAATAAATTTCTGTTTGCTAAAGCTACCCATTTGTAGCATTTCTGTTATAGCAGCACTAGATAACTAAGACAATCATGTTCCCAGAACACATAATTCCCTTTTATCACAAAGTTACCTGAATTCCACAGGTTATACTTCAAGTGATCTACACTCCTCCTTAATAACTAGTTTCTAATCTCATAAACCTCCTCAGTAACCATTCCACACCCCCATGCCTAACTTGGGCTCCATGATTTTTCTAGTCTATTCCCCCTCCCCTAACATTCCACTCTCCATGTCCTTTCCATTCTCCAACTCTTGGTCTCAGTCTCATCTCTTTCATGTAATTTGCCCTAATCACCCAACCCAGAGGGAACCCTCTCCCTTCTTTTGAACTCCTAAGACGCTTGATGCCTCAATGATTTAATTTTTAATTCATTATTTCATGAATGTACTTTGTACCTACAAAATTCCTTTAAATTATATTGAGGGCAGAACCTATAATATAAATCCAAGAAAATATGTAAGAACAGTGCGTAAAGAGCAAGTACTCAGGACATCCACTGAATGCCGCTGAAGTTTAATAATCAGTCCTTGAGAGGTGTTTTTGAAGTTACCAAAAAATGATGGGGAAAAGGTCGAAAAGAATGGTATTACAGTGCAAAATCTAAAAGAAAAGATGAGATCCCAGTGACCTAGAAGAAAGCAGAAATAAATTGATTTCAGATATGCAGGAGTAGATCTTTTTTAAAGAAACTTCTAAATTCGGGGGAAGTTTCAAAGACATTCCTTTGGAAAAAAAAAAATCGTATTTTTATCTCCACTGATTAAATTTCTTTTGTTTTAGCCAGCAATATATTCCTGCTGCCTCTCGCATCTTGAAAAATAACTCTGAGGAATTTCATCTCATAGTCACTCTTTATTATCTGTCTTCTACCCTGTCTTAATTCAGTTGCATCAGGAGGATCAAATCTAAAGCCCATCTGTAGCTCTGATTAGGTGTTCACTAAATGTGATTTTAAAAACTCTACTCTCATGATATCATCACTCTCAGAGCTTCCTGAAGGTCAACAGGGATTACACCAGTGACAATTAAACAATGTGACTTCCCCTCAGGGTGTCCCCACCCCCACCTGCGCCTTATCATTCTGACCTATCTCCTCATTTAAACCTCTCAACACCAATATGTCTTCAACTTAAAAATCAATTTTCTCCCTGTTTCAGCTTCTCTTTCACAGTTGCTTCTTCATTTAATCTTCAGGGTCATCTCAATACCCATAAATCTAAACATAGCAATCAAATGTCTTGTCTCTTTAAAACGTCTCGCCACAGGTGGGGCACAAATCCCCCTTCTGATTGATTGGGCAATTTAAAAGAAAGATAGTGAAGGGAGGAAATTATATCTCCAGAGAAGGGCCATTTTATGGGAAACATGAAACGTGGGGGTGGAGGGGACAGCTTTTGTTTTTGTTGTTGAAAGCATTTATATTTTAATCTCTGCTTTAAGCATGCTTTTTCTTGAAAAAAAAAAAATCTTGTCATTTTTGAATGAGATCTGAAAAATCAAGGTTTTGGTAACCTACCGCCATGTGTTTTGTTTACTAAAATGAAAACACTCCTACTAAACCTGGAGTGGCCTTAGTCATCTACCCTCTGTCACCTATACAGATACCTACTATTAGGAAGAAAGGCTTGGCAATCTACTTCCAAAAATCAGCCAGTGAAAACCCTATGGATCACAACAGTCAGATCCGCAACCTATCCTGGGGATAGCGCAGCACTGGGCGGTGTTTTGTTCCACTGTGCGTGGGGTTGCCATAAGTTGGAGGCCAACTCCACACCAAATGACACCAGTACTTAAAATGTCTTCAGTAGGTTTCATGCTAGGGTTCTCTGGCTAAGTACTCGGCCAGACACTGAGAATAGAACAAACAAAAAAAAAAAACAGGCATAATTTTTGCACTCAAGGGGCCTCCATTCTTCTGAGTAGGCAACAAACATTAATCAAATGATCAGACTAAGGACTATAGCAATATGGATGGAGAACATACACCAAAGGCCCCTGATATAAACTCTACAGTCAGGGAAGTGACCCTTGGGCTGAGATCCAAGGGATGGGTAGGAGGTGAGGACCTCGGGAAGAACATTCCAGACATGGCCAAAGCAAGAACGAAAAATTGCTCTAGGAGTTTCCGAAGGGAGAAATTCTTGGGGTCGGGGATGAGGCTTCCTGGAACAACAAGAAGCACTAGCACTGGCCTTTGCTAAGGGGAGGATTTCACTGAGCAGAGACAGTGGAAAGATTTGAAGCCAGAGAAGGCAGACAGGCAGGACAGGACAAGGAGTATGTAGGAAAAAATGAATAGCATGCTTTAGTTAGGTATATGTGCTGTTTTATTTAATCTCCAGGTCCCCTTGAAATTGGTGTTATTATCCTTTTTATTCCGCCTTCTTTATTTTCAAAAAGGAAACACAGAAAAAGAATTGATACTATATTCTAATTGTAGTGCTGGCAAAGAATATTGACTACACCATGGACTGCCAGAAAAAAGAACAAATCAGTCTTAGAAGAAATACAATCAGAATGCTCCTCAGAAGCGAAGATGTTAAGACTTCAGGCTTGCTTGCTTTGGACATCAGGAAAGACCAGTTACCAGAAAAAGACATCATGTTTGGTAAAGTAGAGGTTCAGCAAAAATGAGAGAAACCCTCATTGAGGTGAATTAACACAAGAGCCAGAACGATGGACAAACATATCAACCATCACCATAAGTTGAAGCAATATTCTTTTTATGCAAGTGAGAAACTGAGCCTCAGAGAAGAGCAAGCTGACAAGTTACAGACTGATTCCAAGCTTGTTCAACTTCAAGACAAAAAAAATGTTCTAAGGTTTTTCTTAGTTTCCAATTCTTACACTGTTCACCATTCCTCAAACTCTATTGACATTCAAAGAGGATTCTCTGTGCTCTGAAAACCTCTGGTTGAATATGGGGAATTCCCAAAGGGCCCCCATGTGTGACATATTTATCTATGGGATGAGAGAGAAAAGATTTCTGATAAAACATGCAATTGGAAGACTAGGGGAAAAATAATTCATTTCTGCAATGCCTGGTCTATCACTCCCTGAAATTGCAATGGCAGAGCATTTGCAAGACTTGAAAACCAGTTAGTGAATTCAGTATATTAACTTCCTCTTTGTTGTTTTTATTTTCCCTGTAGGGATCAAAAGATGAGGAACTCTTGTCAAAGCTCGTAACTCCCTAATTACTTAATTATTAACAGTGAAATTCTGATTTTCGAAGTTGTTTAATGGTCATGCAATAAACCAATGTAAGAGGACAGCTGATGCAGCAGCTCAGGTCTCCAAAGAGTTCAGTAATGTTGTAGTCACTGTTATTTCCAAAATGGAAATAGAAAAGCTATGACTACAATATTGCCAGGGATTCCTAGTCACTGCCTGAACAGGTAAATTGCCTTTTCGACTTAGACAGGGTCAAGGAGGGGCTTGTTACATAACAAGTTTTTTCCCCAAGCAGTCTTTGGCATAGCAAGTAAAAATAAAGTTGATTATTAGGCAGAGGAGGGGAAAAGAAAAGATTGAACCAATTATTAAGCATATTGCATTATGCTTAAAATTGTTTTCTGGTTCCTGTTACCACCGCTGGCTGTGAATTTCAGCATTAATTATCTAGAGGCATCAAAAGTACACTGATAATATAATTTGGAACTATTATACCAAGTATTTCAGCTCTAGCTCATCATGCCTAGCAATAAACAAGAAGGTGAAATGCAAAGTAGCCGTAAAAAGAAAAAGTAACAAATGAATAATAAATAGACAATTTTATATTAGTCTTGGGAATGACAGGAACCCATCCATGAATATATCGCACTGGCCACGATTCTCTGAAGGTCTGCCCAAAGGGTGATAAAGCCATTAATTGAGGGAAACTCCAGCAATAGGCTCATTTCTGGACCATCACTGAAAGGAAGTATTTCAATAGGACCTGGCTGTATAGAATGTTTTAGAGTAGTCTTTCCTAAGGACAAGTGCCTTTTAGGGATCCAAGGAAAGTGGAATAGACCTCTTCTTCTCCTTCAAAGACAAAGTGGAAGCCATCAGATGGGGATCTCCCAATTTTTATTAAATCCGCAAATCAGCCTGCAATGGCACATGCCCTCTCTCCTGTTAGAACTGAGGTGGTACCATCCTCTAGAGTACAGCCACTCCTTCCACTTGCATTCTGGTTTCTATCTCCTCCAACATTCTGGGATACGTGGTTCTACTGGTCTTTATCTCTCTCTTCTCAATGTATCAGTATCAGTTATCCTTTCACTCCCTATTGTTGTTTTGTTTTTCATGGACAGCATTTAACATACTCAAGTCTCTTCTACCTTAATAAAAAAAAAAAAACCATGAACTCTCCATCCAACCTTCCAACCAGCAATGTTTTCTTTTTCTTTCTTGCCTCTCCTAAATGAATTTCTACCCCATCTTCTTCATCTCCTTCTCATTCCTCAAGCCCTTTAAATATGGATTTCTACTTCATTCTGCACAGAAAATGCTCACCAAGATCACTGCTGTCCCCCATGTTGCTAAATCCAATGGTCACTTTTCAGTCTTTTTTTTTTAATCTCCCAGCAGCATGTGACACTACTTGAAATTCTCTTTTTGTCTTGACAGCACATACTCCCAAGTTCTCTTCCTACCACTTTGGTACTTCTCATCTTCTACTGGTCCTATAGTTCTATAATTTTGATGTTTCTCTGCACTCTGATAGGGGCACTCTTCTATTCTCACCTATAGGAACTTACCCTCCTATGGCTTCAAGTACCATCCTTAGGCTGATGACTTTGAAGTCTAGGTATATCTCTAAATCAGAACTGCCTTTTAAGTTCCAGTTCCATATATCCCATTGGACCATTGGACATCTCATTTAGGGTCTTGCAGGTATTTCAAACTCAACATGTTTAATAAAAAACTCAACTTATTCTCTCCAAACTTACTCATCCTTAAATGTTTCCTACCTTCATAAATGGTATAACCTAGAGCCCAATATCCAAATCAGAAATCTGGGAATGATTTTTAACTCCCTTTTCTCCTTTCTCTGTCATTCATTTACTAATTCATTCCACAAATATTTATTGGATCTATCATCTGTCTTAGGAACTATGGGGAGCAAACCAGTCAAAGTCTCTGTTCTCATGGAACTTACAGTTTAGTGGGGAAAATGGTCACTAAACAAGTAAACAAACAAATAAGAAATTACAAAGTGAAAAACAGGAAATACAAGGGGGGGAAATGGGTTGAGAGACAACTCTGCTTGGACTAGAATTGGGGCAAAGAGAAAGAAAAAAATTAAATTGCACTAAGATGTACTGAGAGGTCAGACTGAAAAGTATTCTTGATGGATTGGATGCAGGCCTTAAAGAAAGAGAGAAATCAAAGAACATTCTAGACTTTTCACTTGAATATCTGAGTAGATGTTATGTTACTGATTGAAGTGCAGAAGACAAATAGATTTAGGGGAGATGTGAGGAACCAACAAGTCAGTTTTAGATGGGTTGAGTTTGAAATGTTTGTGAGATTCCCAAATGGATTTGTCAAGTAGGCAGTTGGAGTTACATACCTAGAGCTTCAAAGAGAAGCCTAGGCTTGACATATGAATTTGTGAGTCAGTGGCATACAGACAATAAAAGCACCTTGAAAACCAGTGTAGACATGACACTCTAGAAAGAAAAGGGAAGCAATCCCAGGATCAACCCTGAAGGCCTCCAACATTTAAGGTTGTTTAAAAGGAAGAAAAATAGTTGAAAAGATGCTGAAAGGGTAGGTTAAAAAGATGGATTGCATCTAATCCATCAAGAATACTTTTCAATTTGACTTCCCAATACATCTTAGGGCCATATACTTTTTTCTTTCTCTTTTCCCCAACTCTAGTCCAAAATATGTCAAAAATAGAGTGAAAAAGGAAGGAAGTACATAAAAGGAAAAGGAAAGAATCATGACACCAAAGTAAAGAGGTCAACTATCTGTAATACTATCAAATAAAACAAAAAGTATCTATAGACTCGGCAATATTAAGTGACTACGACCAGAAAAGGCAGCGTTAGAAGAGTGATGAAGGCATAAACCAGAAATACATAGCTTCTGTTTTCTAAATACTTCCCAAAATATGCTAATTCATTTCATCCTAACTCACGTTTAAACCACTATCATCACTCACATATGTTACTTTTGCAACTCCTTCAACACCCAACATCCAGAATAATCATGCCAAAACACAATCCTAAACATGTCACTGACTTACCCCATTAGGATACAGACCAAATTCCTTGTGATGCCTTAAACTGCCTGCACATTTGGCCTCTGCCTGCCACTCCAATCTTACTTCACTTCCCTTTCAAGTTCAGCACGTCAGCCATATTAACATCTAAGAATCATGCACACCCAATATTAGGGACTTCCCAGGATCATCTAAGTCAGGTAAGAATTAATATGAGAAAAGTCCATCTTTGTAAGCTTGGGGGAATAGTCTTAGGTGGGAACCAGGTAAGTGTTGTATAATTGAACTCACTCTTCTTTCCCATCCTTGCTTTTTCTTTAACTTGGGTTATGCTCCCACTTTAGAATTATACTTTCAACTGTTCATATCTCTTATGATCAGGAAACAAGCCTGATGCCAGTTGTTTTATGATACCTTAAAATGCTGGGCTTTTCCCCGAAGAACTTTATTCCTTGTGTTCCCAACTAAACTGTAAACTCTTTAAAGTCAGGAGTCATGAAAAGGCCAAGAGTACGGGCACCTGTGTTTAAATTTTGGCTTCTGGAATCCTTCAGCAATTTTTTTTTATAAACCTCTGAGCCTCAGTTTCCCCATCAATAAAATTGGAATAGTAATAAAAACCAAACCTGTTGCCCTTGAGTCAATTCCAACTCATAGTTACCCTATAGAACAGAATAGAACTGCCCTATAGGGTTTCCAAGGAGCAGCTGGTGGATTCAAACTGCCCATCTTTTGGTTAGCAAATGAACATTTAACCACTATGCCACCAGGGCTCCTGGAATAGTAATAGGTACCCAGTATCCCAATTTTTCCATGAGATAACAGTGAAGTGCTTACTACAATGCTTGGCACACAGTGAGCACTCAGTAAATGCTGTTATTATCATTTTGACAGTTAATATTATTTTCTAGACCCCAGAGTGCTTTATACAGCACTGGGAGCAGAGTGGGGGCTTAATACTGGTTGGTCACCTGATAAATGGTACTGCACCGACCTTCTTCCCATGATTGTTACGGTGTATTATTCAAGGACAAGAATGGTACGCCCATCCTTATGATTAATTCCCTTTTCCATTTTCATTTTGAGTTATGTAAATCAAGCTTGCACATTTCACCCTTCAGACAGAAACGGAGTCGTTCTAATTTGATTTAACCTAAGGTGGGAGGGGTAGGGGATACAGAAGACTATAGAAGTTAAAACTTTCTGGTATAAAAGAAACAGCAGGCTGCCTTATGTTTTCAACATTAGCATTTAAGTTCACTGCAGCTGAACTCAATTCCTATCAGTGGAGATTTATATCAAACAGTGGGAAGGCAAGTCATATCCTACTGCTGTCTTGCAGAATTATCATCAGGAATGTAGTCAATTTTAGCACAAATAAATGGTAGTTAGGGAAGTAACGTGTACGATCAAGTCCTATAATGGTCATTCTTTGATTTAGAAATATGTTCTAAACCTGTCACTTTGCATGAACTTGATTTTCAAAGGAAAGGAGAAAAAAAAATGCTACACTTTATCCTGGGCAAATAGCACAATAAGCAATAAAAAATAGAGAAAATTCTGCTCACTATTTTATCATTTTAATTATATAGAAAGTATTAGTTTTTGCACACTTAAGGATTAAATTATACACAACATAGTTCACTATCATCACCACTACACAGCACTAAACCGAGACATTCCTAAAACTGTCATCCTGTTGGCAGTCAGAAAGACTGCGAGACACTGGTTTGAATTTTATCTCTTTTATCCCCTTTATGAAGTAGGAGAAGTGCTTTATAAAAGTTACAAATGAAGAATGGGAGAAAAAAACTGGTTCACTGAAAAAAAGAAATGAAGGTATCTTTAGAGGAGGAAGAGACCTTAAAGACTTCAACCACCTCAGTTTAAGGACGAGGAAACTAAGAGCTCAAATAGCCTGCCTAAGGACACACACAATTGAGACTGCATCTACATCTCTTGCAATACCAAGTAATTCCCAAGCCTGGCTAAAACATCAATCACCTGAGAGCAAACACACAGGTTCCCAGACACACACACTTGCAGAGTCAGAATCACTGGGGGTGGGATCCAAAACCCTGTGGGTTTAAAAGAGCCCTAGGTGATTCAGATGCCACACTTCCCAGGGACCAATGCTTGTGAACCACTAAGCTATACCATCCATGGTCATTGGCTGGACTTGGGAATGAGGGCTGGTATAACCTGTTCATTTTCTCAAATTTAAACCACTATATTATTATAAACATCAAATTAGAAAATCATGTTTTCTACCCATTTATTTACATCCACCCTAAAAACCGTGAGACTGACCACGTTTTTTTCCTTATTTATAAAAGCATATGTATTATTATGTCCCTTAAGAAAAAAAAAAATCAGGATACTTTTCTATATATATATATGTTTTTTTTTTCCCCTAGGATGGAAAATCAATGACTTTATCATTTAAATCAATTTAATTACCTGATAGTGCTACTCATATCAATAATGTGACACATATGAATACCAACAGAACAAAGAAATACAGTCACCCCAAAACAATCCTACATGCAGTATTATTTGTTTACAATTTTCCCTTTAGTTTATAAATGCATGCTAGTGCCTGCCATGGGAATACCCTCTCACAACAAAAGGAAGAAACAAACTCTTCCCTAATCACAAAACCTGATGGATTAAAACCTGTTTTTCCAGCTCTTATCTGTCTCTTAAATTTCAGACTTATTTATCCAAGTGTTTACCAGACATCTTCAACCACATGCCCCACAAGTAATCCAGACTCGATGTGCTCCAAGCCTGTACCTCCTCTGTGCTTCCCACATTGCTTAATCCACCCAATTGCCCAAGGCAAAATCTGGGAATCATCTATATTCAATAAAATTTCAATTTCATTTGCAAGTGAAAGAAATTCAACTTGGGCTGCCTTGACTAGAACACATAATTTATTGTTATCACTTAATTGGAAAATCTAAAAGCAGATTTTATCTTTAAGTATGACTGGAACCAGCTAAATCATGTGATACAATTATTCTCCTGCTCCCTTCCTCATCTCAGCTCTTCTCCATTGCTGCTCCATTCTAGGCTGGGCATGCCAAGTTTACACCCTTCCAACTTCAATTCCAATGAAAAAAAATTCCCTTTCCTAACAGTTTCAGTAAGAGTCCTGGTCTTGTCAGACTAGCTTAGTTTAGTGGTCTACTCCCTGGACCAGTCACTGTGGTGAGAAAGGTAGAACTTTTGAGTCATATTCACATACCTTGGATGAATGAAATCAAGAAATAAACTGAGCATGGGGGAGAAGTAATTCCTTAAAGGAAAACTGAAGTGGTCTTCAAGGAAAAAAAAAAGGAGGGAGGAACGTTGTGATGGGAGAAACATCAGATAACTTCTAGATCATCTTGCACTCCCCCATTAGCCCCCTGATCCAAAGAATGGCTGAGCTCATATCCTTAATATACATCTTACTTGTCTTCTTCTCCCAGATCCACTATTGCTGAGTTACTTCAAGTCCTTACTGCGTCTCACCTAGAATTGTAATGTCTCTACTTATAGTGCTGTTTCCTGTTAGGTATACAGGTACTCTTCAACTTACTATGTATTCGAGTTATGACTAGCCACACTTACCGCTGTCCTTTTTTTTTTAATGCACATCTTATCATTACTGTAGAAATTTACAGCCTTAGAAACCCTATGGGGTCACTATGCTTTGGAATTGACTCGACAGCAGAAGGTTTGGTTTTGTTTGGGTATCATTAGTAATATGTACTACATACAGTATTGCAGCATGTAATTTGCTGACGTTATTGTTCTCAGAAACTCACTTGCAGATGTTCAATTTTATGATTTACTCTTCACAACACTGCCAAATAGCAGGATATGGCCTGTCTACAATGAAGCTGGTGTCAGTGTTGGGAGTCGTAATGGATAGAAAGTTGGGCAAAGTTCAACTCTAATGACAAACAACAATTGAACTGCACACGTGTCCAATAGCAGTCACAACTCTAACTTCATTGTTACCACACCGACGCCTACTTCATTGTAGGCCAGGCCTATAGTGTGATCTTATTCAGTGATTCATACCATCAGAATCATCAGTGGTTAATCTGAAGCCACGCTGTTCAAGTTTCTCTAACTGTAACACCTGTACAGCTTATGTGTTATTCTTAGGTGCTGTTGAATCAATTCTGACTCATAGTGATCCTATGCACAATAGAACAAAACATTGCCCCATTGTTGCAGTCATTGTGTCAATATAAAGATGAGGATCATTAAGGCCTATGACAATGAAAAGAAAATAAGTGAAATAGCACGTGAGGAAGGACTATCTCATTCAACCATTTCAACAATCGTTAAGGATAAGAATAGGAGTTTTGGAAGCAGCTAAAGGAGCAATTGGCATAAAATTGACAATTTTAACAAACAAGAAACAAGGGACAGACCAGGAGACGGAGAAGCTGTTGATGACTTGGATAGAAGACCAAATCCAGAAGAGGATTCCTGTGAGTTTACCGAAGATTCAAATGAACACACACAGCCTTTTTGAAAACCTGAAGTAACAGCAAGGAGAAGACTACTGCTAGTACTTCAGTGCCAGCAAGGGCTGGTTTTACCACTTCGTACACAGATTTGGCTTATATAACATGCATATAACTAGAGAAGCAGGAAGCACCAATCTTGAAGTGGCCAAAAATTCAAGGATAAGCTGGACAAGATGGAATAGAAAGGAGAGAAGTTGTCGAAAAAATTTTACAGTGAAACGACTAGCTGGAGTTTTTTTTCTAAATTAAATCAGGGGTTTTAGTTGCTTGAAAACATGGACCCAAATAACTCATCACTTTGTTAAAGTTGACAGGCAGATTTGGGAAGCAGTGAGATGTTACCCCTAAATATATGAAGGGGGAAAAAAAGGACCACACAGACAACTTTCACTAGTTTTCTGACTAGAAATGCCATCCGCATTCCCAGGGATAATCCAGATGATCCAGAACCTTCCACAAGTGGTGTTATTAACACAACTGACAAAATACCAGCATCATCCAACTCTTCATCAGAGTAAATTTTTACGGTTTGTGTATTTTTGTATGTATGTATGCATTAAAATATGTCTTTACGTTTATATGTAGTGTTTCCAACCCCCAAAGACAAAGATTGGATTTATAAAGATACTGATAATAAAATGCAATAATGTTCGGGCCAGCTTTAGCAATTGCAAATTGCCACTTCCCCTGGGCCAGAATTAGAGCCCATCACAGGCCCTGAGTCATTCTCCTGGCCTGGGAGCAGCAATGAAAAAACAATTTGCCAGCTCTCCTAAGCCGGGAACTCAGGGCAGGTACAGCTCCTTTGCCTAGGCACAGGCATAAGGGGCCCGAGGACTTTGAATGCCTTTCGCCCCTGCATAGACCAGTTGCGCACATTTCAGTAGCATAGGCCCTCATTAGCACAGTAAAACATGGTATATACCTAAAGCCTAACTTCACTGTATCACCTATATGGTGGAGTGGCAGGTCTGTGACATTTGATACCGCTCTTTCCATTAAGCAGGGTCCTCACCTGACCATATCAGGGGCCTGAGGACAGGTGGCTCCACCCACTCCACCTAGCCACCTACAACAGGGGTTTGAGAATAAGTGGTACCTCTCAGTCCTTACAGCCAACTTCACTGGGTGCCTGTAGTCCAGCTGTAAAACTCACTCACCTATGCACTCTAGGGAACAGGGACACGCTTTCCTCCCAGACACTCAGGGGCAGCCATCAGCCTCCTGCCTTGCTTAGTGTGTGACCCGCTACTGCAGCCAGATACCTATGCTTACTTCAATCACTCCTGCCCATCTAGGACTGGAGGTAAGGGCCTGCACACACACTTGGTGACCGACTATCTGGACACCTGAGCTGAATTCATACAAGAGAAGGAAATGGACTCCTGGGCTCACATACCTAGTAACAAATCTAAACACGTGGTGACAGGACATTAGAGCTTCAAAGGTGCCAAAAATCAAACTAGCTCACACAAGGAGCCTCTTTGGGCATATCAAAACAAAACAAGAAGCTAGGACACAGTAAGCAAACATAAAATAAATAAATATAATAACTTACCGATGGCCTGGAGACAACAGTCAACATTAAATCACATAAAAAGGCAGAGTATGATGGCTTCAGCAAGCTCCCAAAACAAAGACTCAAGAAATCTTCCAGAGGAAGATAACTTCCTGTAATAATTGGAGGTAGAATACAAAAGATTAATTTACAGAACGCTTCCAAGAGATCAGGAAGGAGATAAGGCAAAAGGCAGAACAAGCCAAGGAATATACAGATAAAGCAATAGAGGAACTTAAGAAGATCATAGAAGAGCACAATGACAAATTTAACAGGTTGCAAGAATCCACAGACAGCTAACAGAAACTCAGATGATTAACAACAAAATTTCAGAATTAGACAACTCAACAGAAAGTCATAGGAGCAGAATTGAGGCTATGGAAGTCAGAATTAGTGAGATTGAGGATAAAGCACTTGACACCAACTTATTTGAGGAAAAATCAGATAAAAGAATTTAAAAAAAAGAAAAAGAAAGAAACCCTAAGAATTATGTGGGACTCTATTAAGAGAAATAACTTGCAAGTGATTGGAGTACCAGAACAGGAGGGATAAAAGAAAATACAGAGAGAATTGCCAAAGATTTTTTGGCAGAAAGCTTCACTGATATCATGAAAGATGAGAAGATAGCTACCCGAGATGCTCATCGAACCCACACAAGGTAGAGCCCCAAAGAAAGTCACCAAGACACATCATAATCAAACTTGGCAAAACCAAAGATAAACAGAGAATTTTAAGAGCATCTAGGGATAAGCGAAAAGTCATCTACAGAGGAGAGTCAATAAAACTAAGCTCAGACTACTCAGCAGAACCCATGCAGGCAAGAAGGCAATGGGATGACATATATAAATAAAGCCTTAAAGGAAAAAAATTGCCAGCCAAGAATTATATATCCAGAAAAATTGTCTCTCAAATATGATGGTGAAATTAGGGCATTTCCAGATGAACAGAAGTTTAGGGAATTTGCAAAAACAAAACCAAAATTTTAAGAAATACTAAAGGGAGTCCTCCTGCTAGAAATTGAAAGACATCAGATAATAGCCCAAGACTAGAATATAGGACAGAGGAACCAGATACAAACCCAGATAGGGAAGTTACAAATCTAAATCAAAGCTAAAACACTGAAAATAGGGATACAGAGGTGTCAATATGTAAAAGATGACAACATTAAAACAAAAAAGAGGGATTAAAAAATGTAGTCATAGATCTTCCATATGGAGAGGAAGTCAAGGCGATACAAAGAAATAAAAGATGGGGTTAAACCTAGAAAAACAGGGATAAATATTAAGGTAACCACAAAGGAAACTAACAATCCTACACATCAAAATAAAAAACAAGAAAAACATAAAGATTCAGCAAATACAAAATAGGAAAAGAAAACACATAAAGAAAAAATGACTCAGCACAGAAAATTAATTGGAATAAAGAAACTGTCAACAACACACAAAAAAAGACATCGAAATGACAGCATTAAACTCATACCTATCCATAATTATGCTAAATGTAAACCAACTAAATGCACCAATAAAGAGACAGAGAGTGGCAGAATGGAGAAAAAAACACGATCCATCTATATGCTGCCTACAAGAGACACACCTTAGACTTAAAGACACAAACAAATGAAAAATCAAAGGATGGAAAAAACATATATCAAGCAAACAACAATCAAAAAAGAGCAGGAGTGGCAATATTAATTTCTGACAAAATAGACTTTAAAGTTAAATCCATCACAAAGGATAAGGAAGGACACTATATAATAATTAAAGGGTTAATACACCAGCAGGATATAACCATAATAAATATTTATGCACCCAATGACAGGGCTTCAAAGTATGCAAAACAAACTCGAACAGCATTGAAAAGAGAGATAGACAGCTCCACAATAATAGTAGGAAACCAACACAGCACTTTTGGTGAAGGACAGGACATCCAGAAAGAAGCTCAGTAAAGACAGGAAAGATCTAAATGCCACAATCAACCAACTTGACCTCACAGACATATACAGAACACTCCACCCAACAAGAGCCAAGTATACTTTCTTTTCCAACACACATGGAACATTCTCCAGAATAGACCACATATTAGGCCACAAAGCAAGCCTTAACAGAATCCAAAGCATCAAAATATTGGAAAGCATCTTTTCTGACCATAAAGCCACAAAAGTAGAAATTAGTAACAGAAAAAGCAAGAAAAAAATCAAACATATGGAAACTGAACAATATCTTGCTCAAAAAATACTGGGTTATAGAAGAAATTAAGGGTAGAATTAAAAAATTCACAGAATCAAATGAGAATGAAAACACATCCTACCAGGACCTTTGGGATACAGCAAAAGCAGTACTCAGAGGTCAATTTACAGCAAAAAACACACACATTGAAAAAGAAAACAGGCCAAAATCAAAACATTAACCCTACAACTCAAAAAAATAGGAAGAGAGCAGCAAAAGAAGCCCTTGGGCACCAGAAGAAAGCAAATAATAAAAACTAGAGCAGAATTAAATGAAATAGAAAACAGAAAAATAATTGGAAGGAGTTATCAAGACCAAAAGCTGGTTCTTTGAAAAGATCAACAAAATCAATAAACCACTGGCCAAACTGACAAAAGAAAAACAGGAGAGGAAGCAAATAACCTGAATAAGAAATGAGATGGGTGACATTACAACAGAACCAACTGAAATTAAAAGAATCATAACAGAATACTAAAAAAAAAATTGTACTCTAACTAATTGGAAAACCTAGAGGAAATGGACAAATTCCTAGAAACACACTACCTACCTAAACTAACACAAACAGAGGTGGAACAACTAAATAAACCTATAACAAAAGAAGAGATTGAAAAGGTAATTTAAAAACTCCCAACACAAAAAAGCCCAGGCCTTGACAGTTTCACTGGAGAATTCTACCAAACTTTCAGAGAAGAGTTAACACAACTACTACTTAAGGTATTTCAGAGCATAGAAAAGGGTGGAATACTCCCAAACTCATTCTATGAAGCCAGCATAACGCTGATACCAAAACCAGGTAAAGACACCACAAAAAAAGAAAACTACAGAACAATATCTCTCATGAACATAGATGCAAAAACCCTCAACAAAATTCTAGCCAATAGAATTCAACAACATATAAAAAAAAAAAAAAAATTCACCATGATCAAGTGGGATTCATACCAGGTATGCAGGGATGGTTCAACATTAGAAAAACAATCAGTGTAATCCATCACATAAACAAAAGAAAAGACAAGAAACACATGATCTTATCAATTGACCCAGACAAGGCATTTGACAAAGATCAACACGCATTCATGATAAAAACTCTCAGCAAAATAGGCATAGAAGGAAAGTTCTTCAACATAATAAGGGGAATTTATACAAAGCCAACAGCCAACATCATCCTAAATGGAGAGAGTCTGAAAGCATTCCCCTTGACAAAGGGAACCAGACAAGGATACCTTTTATCACCCTCTTGTTCAACATTGTGCTGAAGGTCCTAGCCAGAGTAATTAGGCTAGAAAAAGAAATAGAGAGCATCCAAATTGGTAAGGAAGAAGGAAAAGTATCTCTTTTTGCACATGATATGCTCTTATACACAGAAAACCCAAAAGAAGCCACAAGAAAACTACCAGAACTAATAGATTTCAGCAACATATCAGGAGTCAAGATAAACATACAAAAATCAGTTGGATTCCTCTATGTCAACAAAAAAGAGCTTCAAAGAGGAAATCACCAAATCAATACCATTTAGAATATCCCCCAAGAAGATAAAACACCTAGGAATAAATCTAATAAAAAAAAACTAATGAGACACGTAAAAAACCTATATAAAGAAAACTGAAAGACATTACTCCAAGAAACCAAAACAGACCTACATTAAGTGGAAAAGCATACCTTGTTCATGGATAGGGAGACTCAACATTGTGAAAATGTCAATTCTACCCAAAGCAATCTACAGATACAATGCAATCCTGATCCAAACCCCAATGACGTATTTTAATGAGATGGAGAAACAAATCACCAACTTCATATGTACTGGAAAGAGGCCCCGGATAAGTAAAGCATTACTGAAGAAAAAGAACAAAGTGGGAGGCCTAGTGCTACCTGATTTTAGAGCCTATTATATCGCCGCGGTAGTCAAAACAGCCTGATACTGGTACAACAACAGATACATAGACCAATGGAGCAGAATTGAGAATCCAGACATAAATTCATTCACCTATGAGCAGCTGATTTTTGACAAAGGCCCAAAATCCATTAATTGGAGAAAAGACAGTCTCTTTAACAAATGGTGCTGGCATAACTGGATATCCATGTGAAAAAAATGAAACAAGACCCATACGTCACACCATGCACAAAAGCTAACTCAAAGCGGATCAAAGATCTAAATATAAAATCTAAAATGATGAAGATCATGGAAAAAAGATAGGGACAATGCTAGGAGCCTTAATATGTGGCATAAACTGAATACGAAACATAACTAACAATGCACAAACACCAGAAGAGAAACTAGACAACTGGAAGCTCCTAAAAAATCCAACATTTATGCTCACCAAGAGACTTCATCAAAAGAGTAGAAAGACAACCTACAGACTCGGAAAAAATTTTTGGCTATGACAAATTCAATCAGTCTAATCTCTAAAATCTACAAGACACTGCAAAACCTCAACAACAAAAAGACAAATAACCCAATTAAAACATGGCAAAGACTATGAACAGGCACTTGGCCAAAGAAGGCAATCAGGCAGCTAACAGATACATAAGGAAATACTTATCATCATTCACTGTTAGAGAAATGCAAATCAAAACTAAAATGAGATACCATCTCACCCCAACAAGGATAGCATCAATCCAAAAAACACAAGAAAATACATTTTGAGAGACTGGAACACTTACACACTTCTTGTGGGAATGTAAAATGGTATAACCACTTTGGAAATCGATTTGGCGCTTCCTTAAAAAGCTAGAAATAGAAGTACCATATGATCTAGCAATTCCAGTCCTTGGAATATATCCCAGAGAAATAAGAGCTGTCACAGGAATAGATATATGTGCACCCATGTTCACTGCAACACTGTTCACAATACCAAAAAGATGGAAACAACCTAGGTGCCCATCAATGGACAAATAAACAAATTATGATATATTCACACAATGGATTAGTACTCAACAATAAAGAACGATGATGAATCTGCAAAACATCTCATAACATGGATGAATCTGGAAGGCATTATGCTGAGTGAAATTAGTTAGCTGCAAAATGACAAATATTGTATGAAACCACTATTATAAGAACTCAAAAAAAGGTTTAAACACAGAGGAAAACATTCTTTAATGGTTTGACAGTTACGAGGGTTGGGAGGGAGGGGGAGGGGTATTCACTAACTAGATAAACTAGATAGTAGACAAGAATTTTCTTAGGTGAAGGGAAGGACAACACACAATAGAGGGGAAGTCAGCACCACTAGACTAAACCAAAAGCTAAGAAGTTTCCTGAATACAACAAAATACTTCGGGGACAGAGTAGCAGGAACAGGGTCTGGGGACCCTGGTTTCAGGGGATTTGTAGGTCAATCAGCATAACAAATTGTACTAAGAAAACATTCTGCATCCCACTTTGGTGAGTGGTATCTGGGATCTTAAAACCTAGCAAGCAGCCATCTAAGATGCATCAATTGGTCTCAACCCACCTGGAACAAAGGAGAATGAAGAACACCAAAGACACAAGGAAAATATTAGCCCAAGAGACACTTACATAAACCAGAGACTACATCAGCCTAAGACCAGAAGAACTAGATGGTACCCAGCTACCACCAATGACTGCCTTGACAGGGAACACAACAGAGAGTCCCTGATGGAACAGGAGAAAAGTGTGGTGCAAAATTCAAATTCTAGTAAAAAGACCAGACTCAATGGTCTGGCTGAGACTGGAGGGGCCACAGAAAACATAGCCCCCGGACTCTCTGTTAGGCCAGAACTGAAACCATTCCCAAACCTAATTCTTCAGACAAAGATTTGGGTGGACTACAAGACATAAAATGATACTCGTGAAGGCAGTGATTCTTAGCTCAAGTAGATGCAGGAGACTAAATGGACAGCTCCTGCCTGGAGACAAGATGAGAAGGCAAAAAAGGAATAGGAGCTGGTTGAATGCACACAGGAAATTCGGGGTGGAAAGGAAGAGCGTGCTGTCACATTACAGGGAGAGAAACTAGGGTCACATAACAATGTGTGTATAGATTTTTGCATGAGAAACTAACTTGAACTGTAAACTTTCACTTACAGCACAATTTAAAAAAAAGGCAATCATAATGAAAATTAAAAAAAAGAGAGAAAGAGGCATTTGACTCATGTCACAACTGACATATGATGGAGTCCTTGGAATGGAACCCCATCCTAAGTCAGGGACTGCTTGTACTGCAGTTCAAATCCAATCATGGGTACTTCCTTCCTTAAAAATCTATAAAGGCCTCCTGACTACACATAGTATAAAGATCAAGTTCCTTAGTGGACCACTTAAGATGCTCTAGGATTTGTCCTGCTTCCTCTTTCAACACTCCGCATCACACACCTTAAGGTGGCTGGAATCATACTAACACTAATAATGAAAAATATTTCCTGAGCTTTTATCAGGCTTTAGGTTTTATATAAAGAGCTGTGTTCTGATGACAACCTTATTACATTCCCCACTTTATAGTTTTAAAACCCCAATCTCAGAGAGTCTAATCCAGTTGCCCAAAGTCACACAGCTATTATGTGCTAAAGCCAGTATTAGAACTCAGGTCTGTCTGAAAACAAAGTCTCATCTCTCAGCTATCTACTATGTAGCCACACTAAACTGCTTTCAGTTCCCTGGACTTGCCCTGTTTTTTCACAGCTCCGTGATTTTAAACAGGTTCTTCTTTCTCCTGCCTATGTTCTGCTCTTACATGTCTGATTGGTCAACCTCCATGTAATTTCAAGATCCAGCTCAAGCGTCTTGGCTTCTACGAGGCCTTCCCTGAAGTATACAAGCAGAGTTTATTATGCTCCCCGGAATTAGTGATAAACAACAATTTGTGAAAATTCGAAATCAAAATATTTAAGATAATAGAATGATTAAATAAATGGTAGGCAGGGTCGCTATGAGTCGGAATCGACTCGACAGCAAGGGGTTTGGTTTTGGTTTTTTATATCTTGGAATCCACTCGACGGCAACGGGTTTGGTTTTGGTTTTTTATAAGTTGGAATCGACTCGATGGCAATTCATTTGGTTTTTGGTTTATGTTAGAATATAAAACAATCTTTAAAATCATGTTTTAGAAAAATACTAATGACCTGAAAAAGGCTCCCAATAAAGGTGATTTGGGAAGGGAGAGCAGAATACAAAGTGCTATACTATGCGTGCATCTACCTTCATAAAAATAGCAAATGTGTCATAAAAAATTGACATAATCAGAATATAGTGATTAAGACAAAGGACTTTAGTGTTAGAAATGTGTTTAAACATCATCTTGCTGCTTCCTAGCTCTGAGACCTTGGGAACGGTACATAACCTCTCTAAATGTCTAAGTATGTGTGTGAGCACCCGAGTCCTCCATATATCTCTATCTCTAAGGGAATCTGTATCTATATCTAAGAGAATAAGAAACTGGAAAGATATACATGCCAAAAGTTAGCAATGATGGTGATTTGACTGGTATTTACTTTCTTCTCTATATTTTTATGTATTTTCTAAATATTTTACAATGCATATGTATTTCCCTTACCTATATTCTGATCTGTTCTCTACACTAATATGCTGTGTCTAATTTAAAACTTGGGCCCCAGGAGCAGAAAGCGCATCTAATCATCTAATTATGCATCCTACATGGCATCAGTGTCAAATGACTTGGTGGTTAGCATCGTCACAGCCATGGAAGATCTTTTTGGTATGCTTAGGAGGTCTTCCTTTGAGATATAGTCAATTTTTGACAATCGAAGGGCTGGTTATCTAGCCTGAAATTCTCTACATCCTTATACTCCGCAACATTTCCCTCCTGCTGACCAAATTTGAAGGTTTCATGGCTCCTTAATGTCTCTACCATGGTAAGAAAAGAGAAAGCAAAAGTGATGATATTCTAATCAATCAAATTGGAACCACTGATTACTATGTCCATTCTAGAAGCTCCAACAGAAATTCCTTTTAACATGTAAACACAGGGAAAAAAAAACTTTCTGTCTCCTGAGAAAATACTCTGTTTTCTTTTTTATTGATAAAACGATGTACTTTGTATTTCACCTTTTGTCTTGGCTATTATTAGAAAGCTTAACATAATCTGTTGCTCCTTCTCCTTGGCCTAAACCTGATTTCCTCATTAACCTTATTTGTATGCCTTTTTTTTTTTTTTTAAAGAGTTGTCTTTGGGAAGAGTTATCCAAATCAGAAACTTAGATGAGTTCTATTTAGAAATAAATCCACTAAATACCAATTCTGAAAAACCAGTGCTAAAAAATATCAAGACCTTATATTCTTTTTTTTTTTATTATTCTACTTCGCATATCATGCAGTTTCACGTGCATTACCTCACCTAACTGTCATTGCCTTATACAAAGGACAGCCATTATCCCTCCTTCACAGACAAGAAAACTGACAAAAAGCATATGGGAAAGGAGGAACAAAAGACTTGAACTTCTGGAACTAGATTGCCTGAGTAGGAACCCTGGTTCTACCAGAAGATATGACCTTGGATAAGTTGCTTAACTTCCTCGTCCCTCAATATTTTTACCTGTAAAATGGGGAAGGTGACAATAATAGTAGCTACCACATCACCACATAGGATTCTTGTGAGGATCAAATGAGTTAAACACCTGAGGCACATACAGCAGTAAGGACTCAATAAATGTTTGATATCGTTACACTTAACCTCCTGTCATTTACTTCCTAAATTGACTATTCCTCTGTATTCTGTTCATTGGTACTTTGTTAGCTTTCACACTATGCTGGGCTGAAATCTGCTTTTGACATAGATACAAAGAATACTGAAAACATGATAATGGGGTCATATTAAACCCAATTTCAAAGGGAGAAAAAACACTTTTAGGACTTTTTCCTCTATCACTAAAAACCCATAAATCTCACCGAACAGTCTAATAACAGAAGCATTAGTGTCGGACAGCCCTAGGTTTGAGCCACTCCTGTCACTTGCTAGATATGGAGCCTTGGAAAAGCTCCATAATGTCCAGAGCCGTACTGTGCTCATTTATAAAATGGAGATAATAATGGCTCCTACTTGGTCTGGTTATGATCTGAAGCACATAGAGAAGGCCAGGGCCATAGCAGGCAATTAATAAATATTACTGTGACCACTGTGGTGTTGTTATTATCCTTATAAAGTAGGCCATGTGCACCAAAAGCAATCAAACTCAATTTCTTTTACAACATATTGCAATTCCAACTTATAAAAAATAATTCAGAATCATGTTCAAGTAAGTTACAATTACCAAGAATCCACATTAGATAAGGGGGAAAAAAGTGTTTCCCCCAAATACAAAGTTTTGTTGAAATTTTCCTCCCTAGTTTCTCACTGACCCTAGTGCTCATTATATAATACTTTTTTCTTTTAACTTGATAAAATTTAAACTTAAATTTAAATTAAATTTTGTTACATACGATCCCAGAGGAAACCCTGGTGGCATAGTGGTTAAGTGCTACGGCTGCTAACCAAAAGGCTGGCAGTTCGACTCCCCCAGGCGCTCCTTGGAAACTCTATGGGGAAGTTCTACTCTGTCCTATAGGGTCGCTATGACTCGGAATCGACTCGACGGCACTGGGTTTTGGGTAGAATCCCAGAATTACATGATAAAGATAGACCTCAAATGCCATATAGACTTTCACCCTGAATCTAATACCACACCAAAAAACCAAACCCTGCTGCCATCGAGTCGATTCCGACTCCTAGTGACTCTATAAGACAGAGTAGAACTAACTGCCCCATAGAGTTTCCAATATTGTTAAAATGTAAGACTTAGATTTTGTTGGTGGTTATATATATTTATATATATATATATATATTTTCTTTTGAGGGTGGAGGGGATATGTGTTTGAGGATCAGGAGGGGTTAAGTCTAATTGTCTTCAGTAACTATAATCACCTTAATTAAATTTGTACTTGGCAATGGATTTTCTTGAAGGACAGTAACCAGATGCTCCTAGAACTGTCATCTTAAAAAGTCACGTCAAGAACACAGTAGGCCCTTCTTTAAGGAAATCTAAAATGAAAAGCCTATAAAACAGAGAACCAAGCCAGTTGCTGTGAAGTTGATTCCTGCTCATGGTGATCCCATGTACGTCAGACTGTCAGACCAGAACTGTGCTCTGTAGAGTTTGCAGTGGCTGATTTTTCAGAAGCAGATCACTAGGCCTTCCTTCTGAAATGCCTCTGGGTGGACTCAAACCTCCAACCTTCCCAACCTTTAGGTTAATAGTTGAGCACATTAACTGTTTGAACCACCCAGGGACTCGGTAAAAGGGAGAGAGAATGGCTATTTGTTTTTCAAAGGAGATTCTTTGTTCCATGAATAAGTAGCTTTCTTCCAACATCAGGCTTTATGTAGTATTTTAAATGATTCAGTGATAATAAATTTGATTCACACAGACCACAAACATTGAATAAGATCAAGTATGCTTGTGTCTACGGTAAATAAAAAGTTCACTTTTTTCACTCTGATGCCACTATTTCATGCATCTTCTAGCAGATGCCTATAGTTGAAAAATAATAATCCATTTGGATGCATTTGGCCTTTTATAATTTTAGAGCGGGTCTGGTGTACCTCACTACAACCAATGTGAAAATGCAGGCCCTTGACAGCTCGTATTAAGTATCACACAGAATAGGTATAATTAGCATTTCTGTGCTGATTAAAAGTGATGCTGGGTTAGTTCCAATATCATACTTTTAAATGACTAATGTCTCAAGAGAACAAAGTTGAAAAAAAGAATGTATTTCAAATGGAAAAACTCTGTGCAAACTTTCTTAAATGATTTGCATTTGTTGTTGTATTTATTTACATCTCATTATAATGGTAGACTTCAAGATGACTTCTTTTAATCAGTTTACCATTTTCACTTCCCCTACTTTGTAAGCAGTAGAGAATTCAAGATATTTTTCTCCTCCTTTAAATCCTCTGACCGTCTGCTTTCACACAAAATTAATTAAGGATTTTCTAAATAGAGGACATGCCATGAAAGACAGCAGCAATTCAGGATTTTCGGTTTTTACTTTGTACGGTGCTAAGTACATAGTGTATTCAGCCACTTCAGTCTTTCCTACAACGGAAAATTTTAAAGACAAATACCACCTCCCCTCAACCCATTGCTTTTTCAAATAAACAAATGATTGTCAGTGATTAAATACTTTTTTTTCACACATAGACCAATTATTCAAAATCACAAAGGTTCCACATGGTGTTAAACCTGATTTTCTTTCCAGATGAAATGTCGGAGGATCACCAAGAGGTGGGGAGAGAGGGAAACCATTGTTCCACCACATTCCATTCCTGTTAAATCAACTTGATATACTCGATAAATTAAGTCTGCACTGCAGGTCAGTGAATTTCTATTAACTGCTTATTATGGAAGAAAGGAAAGCAGCCCAGTCAAGAACTCTTATACTTCAGCCAAAGGAAGCTGTCACTCTGTTTAATTTTACAATAAATGTTCCTCAGTCTCATACATGTGAAAGAAAAAACATCATTTGGTATTTAAGCTCTCATTGCCAATGTGCATTAAGGCGAAGAATCAGCCTAGATTGATTACTTCTGATTTAAAAAGTTAAGAAATGGGATTTTGCTAAGATTTTGCTGATTTATAATGTAACCATTTAAAAATAGGCCTCTAAACCAAACCCACTGTGTAGAGTCAATTCTGACTCATAGAGACCCTACAGAGCAGAGTACAACTGCCCCACTGGGTTTCCAAGGCTGTAATCTTTATGGAAGCAGACTGGACATCTTTCTCCCAAGGAGCAGCTGGTGAGTTCAAACTGCCAAGCTTTCAGTGATCAGCCGAGCACTTAACCATCAGGGCTCTAAAATAGGCCTCTAGGAATTCTGAAAATATCTCTACCTTGCTAAGGTTTTGGAAACCCTGGCGGCATTGAGGTTAAGAGCTACAGCTTCTAACCAAAAGGCTGGCAGTTCGAATCCACCAGGAGCTCCTTGGAAACCGTATGGGGCAGTTCCACTCTGTCCTCTAGGGTTCCCATAAATCAGAATCTACTCAATGGCAGTGGGTTTTTGCTAAGGTTTGTTACAGCTGAATTCCCAACTCCAGTCTATCTGCTTATTTGGGTCTAGTGAGTGGGAAAGTGAGGTCTTCTACTCTGAGCGAGCCTCTGAGGGAGGAAATAGTTTAAAGTTTTCTCCCTTGAGGCTGGATGAAAAAGAGATGACAGGAGATCAACCTCAGAAAGCCCCAGTGCGAGGATCATAACTCCCAGGGTGCTGGAAAGAGTCTGGTCCATAGAAATCAGTGGGCTTCTATGCCGCATGAGTGTGTCTGGTTTTTTTAGACAAGAAGTAGATAAGCAGATAAGGAGAAACCCAGCAGGTGGGCCTAGTTCTTCCTGTCCCCAGCCCTGGACAGTGTCAGAAAATCTGAGCAGGAGGTTTCTTCCTGCTGCCTCAGTGTGTGGAATGGGGCTAGAGGCTGTAGCTAGGCCACCCACCCACAATGCTCTGACCACGTTGCCTTCTTTCACCTCCTGAACTGCTGCTACATCATGCTTCCAGCAACTAGACCTGAAAATAATGAAAAATAAAAATAAAAGAAAGAATGATAAGAGCAGCTTCAATTAAAATGAAGAAGAAAAAGTACTTTCTAGAGGAAAAACAAAACAATGAATTCTCAATTACCAATTTAGTAGGTGAATTTCAAGAGTGAATGGTTACTGTTAAGATCCAATTTAGTGGCTTGGAAAATAAAAGCGCAAGGAACATCTCGAAACACAAAGTCAAAGAATAAAGAGATGGGAAAATATACATATAAAGAGCTAGACATACAATGAGATAAAAAAATACAAAAAGTTAGAAATATTAATAGAAAAAAAAATTTTTTTGAAGGACAGAGCCAGGAGACTTAGAATTCTTCTCCCAGAAGAACACTGAAAGAGATGATAGAGATGCAATGTTCAAATAATAAAGGACAATTTTCCTAAACTGAAGAAAGACCTGAGTCTGCAGATTGCAAGGACAAAGTTCAAGCATGGATTGATGAGAAAAGACACAGACGTAAGACTACCCTAATAAAATTTATGGATTCTAAGGAGAAAGAGAAAATTTTACAAACTTCCTAACTGAAATAAAACAATCTACCACAAAGGAAAAAGAATCAAACAGGCATCAGACTTCCCTTCTGCAACACTTGGACTTATGAGATGATGAAATAATACTTATAGACCACAGAGAGAAAAGGGCTGTAAGGAAAGAGGGTAGTGTCAAAAATAAACAACTCAGAACAACATTAAGAGATTGCTACGCAGGTTTAATAGACAATTTGCAATTGGGCAACACATCATTTACTGAGTAAAATGAGTGCACCAATTAATTGGGATTCTTAAAGTGCTTATATACAAAGTTATCAGAAACTTTGAACAAAATTTCTGAATGGCTAACATTTACATTAAAAAACAGTATGTATTCAGATATTATTAAAGCTTAAATAAAAACTTTGTTAAAAAATTACAAGACAATCCTAAGATCAGTGACTCATGGTTACAAGACCCCTAAAGTTTTGAAAAAAGGATATGTTCATTTATCTTGAAAACAGGATATACTCATTGATCGTGATGTTTTTTGAAAGAATAAATTTTCAAGTGAAAGCTAATGAATAATGAAACTAGCATCTTTGGTTTCAGTGAGCCTGGTCACCTAGAAACAATTATGTGAAACAAAACAAACTGCTTCTAAAGGTTATAATTTAAAGCATACCTAAAATATTAATTATTTGTTACAGTGTGTAGATTTTAACAATACTTAACAAAATGACCTTTAGTGTTGTGGGTAAGAGGACTCTGTTTTCATAATGCAAAATCTGTAAATTTTTTTACAGTAGGAAAGACATAAATGACAGTACTGTAAAGGACAGTATTGGGGTGGGGTAAATGAAGGGAAACTGCTTCTTGGTAAGAAAAATACCTAGCACCTTATTTTTCAAATAATATTAGACAAATATACATAAGACTATGATTTTTTTTTTTTTATGAGTACAGGGAAAGGAAAGGTAACCATTCATGGACTGAAATAGTACAGCAGAACTTCCAAATAAACAAAAGGAGAAATGAAATGTGCCACAGGAATAAATCAAAATTAGTGTAAGAGGAAAAAAGAAACAGCAACATAAATCATAAAAGCAATATGAAAGGAATAAAATCAAGTTATTACACTAAAAATGAATAGACTGAATGCTACCACTGTATGAAGGAAACCATCAAATGCAGTTTAAAACACTTTACAATGAACTGATTTTAAAAGACTGAAAACATCTAAGATGCATCAGTTGGTTTAAACCCACTTGGAGCAAAGGAGAATGAAGAGCACCAAAGACACAAGGTAAATATGAGCCCAAGAGACAGAAAGGGCCACGTAAACCAGAGGCTGCATCAGCCTGAAACTGGAAGAACTAGATGGTGCCCAGCTACCACCAATGACTGTCCTGACAGGGAACACAACAGAGGGTCCCTGATGGAGCAGGAGAACAGTGGGATGTGGACCTCAAATTCTTGTAAAAAGATCAGATTTAATGGTCTGAATGAGACTAGAGGGACGCTGGAAGTCATGGTCTCCAGCCCCTTTATTAGCCCAAGACTGGAGCCATTCCTGAAGCCAACTCTTCAGACAGGGATTGGACTGGACTATAAGACAGAAAATGATAACTGGTGAGGAGTGAGCTTCCTGGCTCAAGTAGATACATGAGACTATGTGGGCAGCTCCTGTCTGGAGGTGAGATGAGAAGGCAGGGGGGACAGGAGCTGGTTGAATGGACATGGGGAATACAGGGTAGAGAGGAGGAGTGTGCTGTCTCATTATGGGGAGAGCAGCTAGGAGTACATAGCAAGGTGTGTATAACTTTTTGTATGAGAGATTAACTTGATTTGTAAAGTTTCACTTGAAGCACAATTTAAAGAAAGATTGAAAACAAATGTATGGGTAAGACAAATGCAAAAAAAAGGAAATATATATTAGACAAGGGAGAATTTGATGTCAAAAGCACTAAAGAGAAAAAATGGGATCATATGTTTTGATAAAAGGCATAGATTAAGAAGATATAATAACTATAATTCCATACAAGAAAAAAATTTTTTTTTAATTTTTTTTTTTATACAAGAGAGCAGCTAAATATAAAAAACAAAGATTATTAGAAATGCAATAAGACTTTGGTAAAAATATAATTGTAGTTTGAGAAATAAATACATTTTTTGAGCATTATACAACTCTAACCCACTGCCATCAAGTTGATTCTGACTCATGGAGACCCCATAAGGTTTCCAAGGCTGTAAATCTTTATGGAAGCAGACTGCCACATCTTTCTCCCATGGAGCAGCTGGTTGTTTTAAACCGCAGATCTTTCAGTTAGCAGTTGAGCACTTTAACCACTGCATTGCCAGGGCTCTCTACATATAACTCTAGTTCACTAAAAAATAGGTAAAGTCAGAAAAATTGAATAATGCAATTAATAAACTTTATTTAACAGATCTATGTTGTTTTCTGTGCCGTCAAGTAGATTCTGATTCATAGTGATACTATATGACAGAGGAGAACTGCACCATAGGGTTTGCTAGGCTGTAAATCTTTACAGGAACACATCAACAAGTCTTTTCTCCCACGGTGCCACTGGTGAGTTGGAACCGCCAATCTTTCAGTCAGCAGCCAAGCACTTAAACATTGTGCCACCAGAGCTTCTTCAATAGATCTACACTGAAGCTTTTAATTCTCAAACAGGGAATGTGTTTGTATGTGAGTGTGTGCATATGCACAGACAGAGATATATGACCTGTAGGTCATCTATAACTAGTCATGTACCTAACCACAAAGAAAACCTTTAATATATTTTTTAAAACTAAAGGTTTTACAGGCAACGTTCTCAGATTATAAAACAATATAATCAGGAATAAAAAATAAAAAGATTTTCACCAAAAAAATTACTACTACTAGAAACATATTTTAAGAAAGTTCTACGATAATCAAAGAGAAAATCAAAAGGCAAATGACAAACTATTTTGAAAGCAATGAAACAAGGATATTATATGCCAAAATCAATGGGAAAATGTTTTGAAACCTAAGGGAAAGAAATCAATTAGCATGGAAGACTTGAAATTAAAAAAAAAAAAAGCAAAACCCAAAACAAACGTACCATTAGAAAAAGCATCCATATCAAACAGGTTCTCAGCTAAGATTTTCAAACCTATTTTTTTTCAACTGGGGCACTATTGACATTTGTGGTGGAATAGTGCTTTGCTGATGAGCAACTGATGTCGTTGTTGTTATTAGGTGCCATTGAGTTGGTTCAGACTCATAGTGACCCTATTCACAAAAGAACAAAACACTGCCCAGTCCTGAGCCATCCTTACAATCGTTATGCTTGAGCTTATTGTTGCAGCCACTGCGTCAATCCACCTCGTTGAGGGTCTTCCTCTTTTCCACTGACCCTGTACTCTGCCAAGCATGATGTCCTTCTCCAGGGACTGATCCTTCCTAACAACATGTCCAAAGTATGTAAGACACAGTCTTGCCACCCTTGCTTCTAAGGAGCATTCTGGCTGTACTTCCTCTAAGACAGATTTGTTCATTCTTTTGGCAGTCCATGGTATATTCAATATTCTTTGCCAACACCATAATTTAAAGGAATCAATTCTTCTTCGGTCTTCTTTTTTCATTGTCCAGCTTTCACATGCATATGATGCGATTGAAAATACTATGGCTTTGGTCAGGCACACCCTAGTCTTCAAGGTGACATCTTTGCTCTTCAACTCTTTAAAGAGGTCCTTTGCAGCAGATTTGCCCAATGCAATGCGTCTTTTGATTTCTTGACTGCTGCTTCCATGGCTGTTGATTGTGGATCCAAGTAAAATGAAATCCTTGACAACTTCAATCTTTTCTCCGTTTATGATGATGTTGCTCATTGGTCCAGTTATGAGGATTTTTGTTTTCTTTATGCTGAGGTGCAATCCACACTGAAGGCTGTGGTCTTTGATCTTCATTAGTAAATGCTTCAAGTCCTCTTCACTTTCAGCAAGCAAGGTTGTATCATCTGCGTAACACAGGTTATTAATGAGTCTTCCTCCAGTCCCGATGCCCCATTCTTCTTCATATAGTCCAGCTTCTTGTATTATTTGCTCAGCATACAAATTGAATAGGTATGGTGAAAGAATACAACCCTGACGCACACCTTTCCTGACTTTAAAACAATCAGTATCCCCTTGTTCTGTACGAACAACTGCCTCTTGATCTATGTAAAGTTTCCTCATGAGCACAATTAAGTGTTCTGGAATTCCCATTCTTTGCAATGTTATCCATAATTTGTTATGGTGGCCATCAACGCTTATATGCAAGTTCAAGTTGAAGCTAAAGAAAATTATAACAAGTTCACAAGAGCCACAGTATGGCCTTGGTTATATTCCACCTGAATTTAGAGACCATTTCAAGAATAGATTTGACTTATTAAACACTAATGACCAAAGGCCAGATGAGTTGTAGAATGACATCAAGGACATCATACATGAAGAAAGCAAAAGGTCCTTAAATAGGTAAGAGAGAAAGAAAAAAACAAAATTGATGTCAGAAGAGACTCTGAAACTTGTTCTTGAATGATGAGTTGCTAAAGCAAAAAGAATAAATGATGAAGTAAAAGGGCTCAACAGGAAATTTCAAAGGGCAGCTCCAGAAGACAAAGTATTTAATGAGATGTGCAAAGACCTAGAGTTAGAAAGCCAATAGGTAAGAACACACTCGGCATCTATCAAGTTGAAAGAACTGAAGAGAAAATTCAAGCCTCAAGCTGCAATATTGAAGGATTCTGTGGAGAAAATATTAGACGACACAGGAAGCATCAAAAGAAGATGGAAGGAATGCACAGTCACTGTACCAAAAAGAAATGGCTGACATTCAACCATTAAAGGAAGTAACATATAATCAAGAACCCATCGTAGTAAAAGAAGTCAAAGCTGCACTGAAGGCACTGGCAAGAAACAAGGCACCAGGAACTGATGGAAAACCTACTGAGACGTTTCAACAAATAGACGCAGCACTTGAAGTGCTCACTCTTCTATGCCAAGAAATTTGGAAGACAGCTACCTGGTCAACCAACTGGGAGAGATTCATGTTTGTGCCCATTCCAAAGTAAGGTGGTCCAACAGAATGTGAAATTATCAAACAATACTATTAATATCACATGCAAGTAAAATTTTGCTGTGAAGATCATTCAAAATGGTTGCAGCAGTGTATTGACTGAGAAGCAGCAGAAATTCAAGCCAGATTCAGAAGAGGACATGGAAAGAGGGATATCATTGTTGATGTCAGATGGATCCTGGCTGAAAGCAGAGAATGCCAGAAAGATGTTTATGTGTGTTTTAGTGGCTGTGGAAGGACATTTGACTGTGCAAATTATAACAAAGTATGGATAATATTACCAAGAATGGGAACTCCAGAACACTTAATTGTGCTCATAATGAACCTGTACATTGACCAAGAGGCAATAATTAGAACAGAAGGAGGGGATAAAGTGTGGTTTGAAATCTGGAAAGGTATGTGTCAGGGTTGTATTTTTCACCATATTTATTCAGTCTGTATGCTGAGCAAATAATCCGAGAAGCTGTACTGCATGATGAAGAACATGGCATCAAGATTGAAGGAAGACTCATTAACAAACTGTGATATGCAGATGACACAACTTTACTTGCTGAAAGTAAAAGAGGGCTCGAAGCACTTATTGATGAAGATGAAAGACTACAGCCTTCAATATGGATTACACCTTAACATAAAGAAGAGTCCTCACAACTGCACCAATGAGCAACTCATGATAAATGGAGAAAAGATTGAAGTTATCGAGGATTTCATTTTACTTGGATCCAAAATCAACACCCATGGAAGCAGCAGTCAAGAAATCAAATGATGCATTTCATTGGGCAAATCTGGTGCAAAAGACCTCTTTAAAGTGCTCAAAAGCAAAGATGTCACTCTGAGGACTGAGGTGCACCTGACCCAAGCCATGGTGTTTTCAATCACCTCATATGCATGGGAAAGCTGGGCAGTGAATAAAGAAGAACTGACGCCTTTGAATTATGGTGTTGGCGAAAAATATTGAATATACCATGGACTGCCAAAAGAAGGAACAAATCCATTTTGGAAGATATACAACCAGAATGCTCCTTAGAAGCAAGAATGGCAAGACATTGTCTCACAAACTTTGGACATGTTATCAGGAGAGACCAGTGCCTGGAGAAGGACATCATCCTTGGTAAAGCAGAGGGTCAGCTAAAAAAAGGAAGACGGTGACACAGTGGCTGCAACAATCAGTTCAAGTCAAACAATTGTGAGGATGGTGCAGGACCAGGCGGTGTTTTGTTCTGTTGTACACAGGATTCCTATGAGTCAGAACTCACTCAACAGCACCTAACAACAACAGTACTTTGTTGTACAGAACTGTCTTATGCATTACACAACTTTAACCCATTCCTAGTTCCTGTTACAAAATAATAGTTGCATCTCACCATCATGGAAATAGCCAAAATACCAGTACAACTTAAAATGTTCTGAATGAACAGATAATTTCAGTGCTGGATGAACTACAACAGGCCACAGAAAATGATGGAAAACTCATTAACTGAACTCAGATTTACTATAATGCTAAGTCTTGATCTTGTTGTTATTTTCAGGTGCTGTCAAGTCGGTTCCGATTCCTGGGGACCCTATATACAACCACACGAAACACTGCCCAGTCCAGCCCATCCTCACAATCATTGCTATGTTTAAGCCTATTGTTGCAGCCACTGTGCCAATCAATCTCATTTAGGATCTTCCTCTTTCTTGCCGACCCTTTACTTTACCAAGCATGATGTCCTTCTCCAAGGACTAGTTCTTCCTGTAAACATATCCAAGTAGATGAGATGAAGTCTCATCATCCTCGCTCTTAAGGAGCATTCTGGCTGTGCTTCTTCCAAGACAGATTTGTTCATTCTTCTGAAACTTCATGGTATATTCAATATTTTTCACCACCACCACAATTCAAAGGCATCAGTTCTTCACTCTTCCTTATTCACTGTCCAGCTCTCACATGCATATGAGGCAATTGAAAATACCATGGCTTGAGTCAGGCACACCTTAGTCCTCAAAGTGACATCTTTGCTTTTGAGCACTTTAAAGAGGTCTTTTGCAGCAAATCTGCCCAGTACAATGCGTGGTTTGATTGCTTGACTGCTGTTTGTATGGGCGTTGCTTGTGGATTCAAGTATAATGAAATCCACATCTGCAGTTACTTCCTCAACTGAAGTCTTGGACCCCTCCTCAAACCATCCATAAGGGTGGGAATCAACTTCTTCCAAACTCCTGTTGATGTTGATATTTTGACCTCCTCCCATGAATCACGAATGTTCTTAATGGCATCTAGAATAGTGAATCCTTTCCAGAAGATTTTCAATTTACTTTGCCCAGACCCATCAGTGGAATCACTAAGACAGCTATGAAATGTATTTCTTAAATAATAAGATTTGAAAGTCAAAATTACTCCTTGATCCATGGGATGCAGAATGGATGTTGCATTAGCAAGCATTGAATACAACACTAATCTCCTTGTACATCTTGGGTAACCAGGTGCATTGTCAATGAGCAGTGATATTTTGAAAGGAAACTTTTTTTCTGAGCAGTAGGTCTCAACAGTGGGCTTAAAATATTCAGTACACCATGTTGTAAACAGATGTGCTGTCATCCAGGCTTTGATGTTTCATTTATAGAGCACAAGCAGAGTGGATCTATCATAATTCTTAAGGGCTCTAGGATTTTTAGAATGGTAAATGTGCACTGACTTCAACTTAAAGTCACCAGTTGCATGAGTCCCTAACAAGATAGTCGGTGTCTGCTTTGATACTCTGAAGCCAGGCATTGACTTCTCCTCTCTAGCTATGACAGTCCTTGATGGCATCTTCTTCCAAATAAGGCTGTTCCATTTACACTGAAAATCTGTTGTTTGGTGTAGCCCCCTTCGTCAATTATCTTAGCTATATGTTCCGGATAACTTGCTGCAGCTTCTACACCAGCATTTGCTGCTTCACCTTGTACTTTTATGTTGTGGAGAGAGCTTCTTTCTTTAAACCTCATGAACCAACCTCTGATTAAAAAAAAAAAAACCCCAGTGCTGTCGAGTCGGTTCCAACTCATAGCAACCTCTGAGAGCTTCAAGCTTTTCTTCCTCAGCTTCCTTACCTTTCTCAGCCTTTATAAAATTGAAGAGAGTTAGGGCCTTGCTCTGGATTAGGCTTTGGCTTAAGTGAATTCCGTGGCTGGTTTGATCTACCAAAACCACTAAAACTTTCTCCATGTGAGTAATAAGGCAGTCTAACTTCCCTATCATTCCTGTGTTCACTGCAGTAACACTTTTTAATTTCCTTCAAGAAATTTTCCTTTGCATTCACAACTTGGCTGTTTGTCACAAGAGGCCTAGCTTTTGGACTATCTGGGCTTTCAACATGCCTTCCTCACTAAGCTTAATCATTTCTAGGTTTTGATTTAAAGTGAGAGACAACTCTTCCTTTTGCTTGAACACTTAGAGGCTGTAGAGAACACTCAGGGAATAGAGAGGCCTGAGAAGGAGAGAGACACAGCAATGGCTGATTGATGAAGCAGTCAGAACACACACAACATTTATTAAGTTTAATGTCTTATATGGGTGCAGTTCTAGGCACCCCAAAATAATTAAAAGAGTAACATCAAAGATCACTGATCACAGATCACGATAACAGATATATTAATAATGAAAATTTTGAAATTACCAAATGTGACACAGAAACACGAAGTGAGCACATGCTGTTGGAAAATTGGCGCCTACAGACTTCCTCAACACAGGGTTGTCACAAAGCTTCAATTTGTAAAAAACAATATCTGCGAAGCACAAAAAAGTGAAGAACAATGAAATGAAGTATGCCTGTAATCCATACTGAAGGCTGTAGTCTTTGATCTTCGCCAGTAAGTGCTTCAAGTCCTCTTTGCTTTCAACAAGCAAAATTGTAACATCTGCATATCCCAGGTTGTTAAGAAGTCTTCCCCCAATTCTGATGCCACATGCTTCATATAGTCCAGCCTCTCAGACTGTTAGCTCAGTATACAGGTTGAATCAGTATGATGAAAGGATACAATCCCCAATGCACACTTTTCCTGATTTTAAACCACACAGTATCCCCTTCTTCTGTTCGAAGGAATGCCTCTTAATTTATGTACAGGTTCCTCATGAGCACAATTAAGTGCTCTGGAATTACCAGTCTTTGAGATGTTATCCATAATTTATTATGATTCACACTGTCGAATGCCTTTGCATATTCAATAAAACACAGGTAAACATCTTTCTGGTATTCTCTGCTTTCAGCCAAGATCCATCTGACATCAGCAATGATATCCCTTGTTTCAAGTCTTCTTCTGAATCCAGTTTGAATTTCTGGCAGTTCCCTGTCAATGTACTGCTGTAACCGTTTTTTAAATTATCTTCAGCAAAATTTCACTTGCATGTGATGTTTTTGTTAATTTTACTTGAGTGTGATATTAATAAAATTGTTCAATAATTTCTGCATTCTGTTGGATCACCTTTCTTTGGAATGGGCACAAATAAAGATCTCTTCCAGTTGGTTGGCCAGGTAGCTGTCTTCCATATTTCTTGGCATAGTCGAGTGAGCACTTCCAATGAAGGTCCTGAAAACTTAACTCCATCTACATCATTAATGTTGACTACTTTAAAGAGGCAGCTCTTTCCTAGTTGTATTTTCAGTGCCTTCCAACCTGAAGGGCTCGTCTTCTGATAGTATAAGTTAAAAATTGATAAGATAGTAGAAAAAGAAAACTCTAGTACAATCTCACTTAAAAACTGACCTATGTTATCAGATAGAAAGGTTTGTTGTTAGGCGCTGTCAAGTCGGCTCCCCCTCGTTATGACCCGATGTACAACAGAACAAAACACTGCCCAGTCCTACACCATCTTCACAATCGTTGTTATGTTTGAACCCATTGTTACAGCCACTCTGCCTATCCAGCTCGTCGAGGGTCTTCCTCTTTTAGCTGACCCTCTACTTTACCAAGCATGATTTTCTTCTCCAGGGACTGGTTCCTCCTGATAACACGTCCAAGGTACATGACACAGTCTTGCCATCATCACTTCTAAAGAGCATTCTGGCTGTACTTCTTTCAAAACAGACTTGTTCATTCTTCTGGCAGTCCATGGTATATTAACTATTCTTCACCAACACTATAATTCAAAGGTATCAATTCTTCTTCAGTCTTCCTTATTTATTGTCCAGCTTTCACACATATATGTAGTGATTGAAAATACCATGTCTTAGATCAGGCACATCTTAGTCCTCAAGGGGACATCTTTGCTTTTTAACACTTAAAAAATGTCTCTTGCAGCAGATTTGCCCAGCTGAATGTGTCATTTGATTTCCTGACTGCTGCTTCCACATATGTTGATTGTGGATTCAAGTAAAAACAAATCCTTGACAACTTCAATCTTTTCTCCATTTATCTTTTCTTCTCTGTTGTGTTGCTTATTGGTCCAGTTATGAGGATTTTTGTTTTCTTCACGTTGAGGTGTAATCCATACTGAAGGCTGTAGCTTTTGTTCTTAATACCACAAAAATGTCTGTATCTACATCTATATTGATCTACATATTTATATTACATTTTATGCAATTTCAATTTTTTTCCCAGTAGCAGCAGAGGAAAAAGGAGAGTCAGGAATAGGAGCAGAAAATAGAATGCACGGCTAATAGGCTCCATGAACAAACTGCCTTCTTTGTCATGAGACCAGAATAACTGGGTGATGTCTGGCTACCATTACTGAACATTTTGATCAAAGATATCACAGACGAATCCTAATCAACCAAAGAAAACCCAAGCCCATCTCCATTGAGTCAATTCTGACTCATGGAGACCCTATAAGATAGAGTAGAACTGCCCCATGGGGCTTCCAAGACTGCAAATCTTTATGGAAGCAGATTGTGACATCTTTCTCCCACAGAGCCGCTGGTGGGTTCAAACTGTCGGTCTTTCGTTTAGCAGCCTAATGCTTAAACACTGTGCTACCAGAGCTTCTATCTTGATTAAAAGCTGCAAAAATGTGGAACATAATTTTAAATGTTCTTGGATTCCAGATTTTCTGGAGCCACTGAGGCTGGAAGAACCCTCAAAACTATTTCCATGAGATAACTTTTAAACCTTAAACCAAAAATATCCCCTAGAGTCTTCTTTAAAACAAACAATAGTTTAGCTTAATGAGTAAAGAATGTCTGCCTTGATCACTGTGCTCTTTTAAGGAACTATCTCAACAGGATCAAGTTGACAACTTAGGTAGGAAGCTTAGGAGCCAATGAGTTTATGTTAATGAGGGAGGAACAATTCGGAAAAGGAGGATGAGAATTGTTGAAGAACTTGAATGTAGTCAATGTCACTGTATTGTACACATAGAAATTGTTGAATTAGTATATGTTCTGCTGTGTATATTCTCCACATCAAAAATTAATAAAATAAATATTAAAAAGAAAAAAATTAGTTATAATAACCTTATATATACAGTTGTTTATGAAAGGAGAAATACCTAAGAACAGCAAAAAAAAAAAGGAAGAAAAATAAAATAAGGGAGACTTGCTTTACCAGGTATCAGAGCATACTACTAAGAGAATACAATATTGACTAATAAATAGAATATTATATCCCTGAAACATAATAGAAAGTCAGGAATCAGATGCCAGCATATGAGTGTTTAATATATGACAATGGTAGCATTTCACTTCATTTGGTAAAAATGAATTATTTAATAAATTATCCTGGCTGCACATCTGGAATAAAACTGTTTGGACTACCATCTTACATCATATACCCAAACAAATTCTAGATGCATCAAAGATACAAGCATAAAAATATTTAAAAAAAACCTAGGAGGCTGTGTGTATATTTGAGGGGCAGGGGATCCCTTCCCAATCCAGAATGGAAGCTCACATACCATGAAAGACAAAACAGACATATTTGACTAGGTAAAAATCAGACACAAAAGTTGAAAAAGGTACCCTAAACAAAATGAATAGATAAACAATAGATGTGGGAAAAAAAATATTGCAAAACAGATGGAATGCAGACAGTTAATATATATGTACACACGCATACACACAAAACCTAAAAATTAATAAGGGGACAATCTTTTTTCCCCATAGGAAAAGAAGAGGAGGAGAAAACTCACAGAAGAGTTCATATAAATGGCCAAAAAATACTCAAAGTTGTTCCATTTCACTGTGGAATGGGAAATGAAAATTAAAGTAAAAATGTGATAGCCTTAAACCCATTAAACTGCAAAGCATGAAAGCGTATTGTTGGTGTTGAGCTTTAAAAACATGTTCATTTCACATTTCTTAAAGAGGATAAAAATGTGTACAAGAGTAAAAATGGGTTTAAAAGAATATGTGAATTGTTTAACAGCCTTTTGGAAAGCAATCTGTTCACATTCATTAAAAATAAAAATACACATAATTTTGACCCAAATAATCCCCCTCCTGGGCATCTAGCCCAAGAAATAAATGCTCCAATACACAACAATATAATACAAATATGTTTATTGTAGCACTGTTTGCGAAAGCCAAGAACAACAAACTAGAAACAAAGTGAATGCTCATCATCTGGGCACATCATGGAATATTATTTAACCTTTGAAAAAATGAATTAGAAATTTACCAGTTCATAGAAGGAGTTTCCACATGGTATTTGGAGCGAGGAAATCTAAATGTAGAAAAAATGTTTATGAAAAACACGTATTATAAACCAATGATGAACCCCCTAAAATTTTACATTTATGTACCTATATGAAGATTTATATATGATTATCTGATCAGGGAGGTAAATACAGATTATATATAATAAACATTCTAAATATTATATTGGGTATACAATTTAATTGTATGACCTACAATTTAATTATATGTGTTTGTGTGATGCACACACACACACACACACACGAACACACATAAACACATACATATAGAAACCCTGGTGGTGTAGTGGTTAAGTGGTATGGCTGCTAACCAAAGGGTTGGCAGTTCGAATCCACTAGGCGCTCCTTGGAAACTCTATGGGGCAGTTCCACTCTGACCTACAGGGTTGCTATGAGTCAGAATCGACTCGATAGCACTGGGTATACCTTTGAGGGGTAAGGTATGCCAAAATGGGAGGAAAAATAGACTCTATGAGAAATATATTTACATAAAATTATGTGCATAATAATAAACATCAAAATAACTTACTTCATTCTAAGATATAATTTTTTATCTTTTAATATCTCTGAAACCGGAATTCATGTTACAATTTAATTGGCAGGTTTTTTTTTCTTCTTCTTCGTTCTTTCTTTCTTAATGGTACATAAAATAATGGTCTGTCAGTGGATGAAATATGGAATTATACAAATATCATACCCTTCAAAAAATGCTTTTAACCCAAGTTGATAATGATGCCTTGAGTTGAAGAGCAGAGCTTTAAAAAAGTCTTTTTCATATTTCTTTAAGTGGATTTTTTAAAAAAAGTATGCAAGGGTAAAAATGGATCCATTAGAACAGTTATCTAGTGGCCAAATCATCAAACAGTGTAATCCCTTACATGCGGATTAAAGGAAGAGAAACCATGCATTAAAATCCACACAGGAGGGCAGTTTAAACAACAGTATTTCATTGTCCATTCTGCAACCATTAGGCTTGACAAGAAAAGATTTTCCAGACTCAACTGCCATCTCACTGGCAACCTCAGACCCTGATTTTCTTCCTTATCTTGGTAAAGGGAACAGCAAGCAGGAAGACAGTATTTCTTAGGGGTTGTGAGTACCCAAAGGAAGCTGAAATTTGACCATAAGGCTCACTAAAGTAGAACCCATACTTTGAATCCCAGTGTGCCCACTTAAATTACTAGGTCATTCTGATTTCACCTGGGATTTTCCAACAGAAAGCATTTAGGAACAGGAAATGCTATCTGCAAAGATTTTCCATTTGCTTTAAAAATAGTCCTTTACAGTTAATATATGATGAACAAAATGCATTTATTTAGAATTTTTCAATGTCTAGAACACTTCCTCTCTTTTAGAATTTGAACATCCTGATGACTCTCAGACACATTTTAAGTTAGTTTTTATACTCACAACTCCTAAAGTAATTTTGCCTTCTCTTAATTGTTCTCCCACCACCCTGATCAGAATCTCCTAAATCTAGAAAAGAAAAGAGAAGACAGGGGATCATATGAGGCTAAAAGTCAACATTTTGGCTCCAAATTCTGTTTGTTAGAAATCACCGTTCAATTCCACTCCATATTTTAATGGTCTTATTACAGGCCTAGCATTGGCTGGATAGTGGGATATATAAAATAAGTATCTAACACAATTCCAGAGCTCGAATGACTTATAATCAGGAAATAAATCACAGAATTATATATAGAATGTAATACCGCTAAACAGTTTCTCAGTGTATGCTATTTGCAAATATGCAGTTTGTGTGAATGTTCTCTGTTCCCCAATGTCCCCCTCCCTACTCCCCCTGACTTCCTCATCCATCTGTACAATAACCAAATTGTCCTTGGGTAACAGGTCCAACTGGTGACTGGTACAAGATGTCCTGCCCCAAAGTCTCTTCATTACCACCTCATTCCCCCCAGTGGGATCACATATATGCTATTATAGACCATTTTCCTGTTCTTTGCTACTTACAGATCTGTTGATTTTACCTCAGCAACCATTTCTCACCAGTATACATTATCTTTACCTCATTTTCTTGCCCACTTTCTTCTAATGCCAATTGTTTCAGGAAAGAGCTAGGACAGGCTTCAAGCATATTATAATGTATGATTAAATTAAAAAAAACTTCTCTAACTTAATAACCATTTGAAACTTACAAATTTTTAAGAGAAAAGAAGGTTAGCACTTCTAAGATTTTTTTCCAAAATGAAAGGATCCAAAATAGAAAATACAACTCACAAAAACTGGGTCTTTCAGAAGCCATGACTATTACTTGTACTGCTTAAAGTATGTTCCAGTATTTGAATGATACATTCAAACTGTGGTGCTAGGGAAGAATATTGAACATACCATGAACTTGCAGAAGAGCAAACAAATCAATCTTATAAGAAATCAACTAAAATGTTCTTTAGAAGCGAGATGTCAAGACTTCAGCTTGCTTATTCTGGACATGTCATCAGGAAAGACCAGTCACTAGAAAAGGGTATCATGTTTGGTAAAGTAGCAGGTCAACAAAAATGAAGGAAACACTCAATGAGATGGATTGGCACAACAGCCACAACAGCAGACTCAAACATACCAATGATCATGAAGATGGTGCAGGACAGTGCAACATTTTATTCTGTTATACATAAGGTCAAGAGTCAGAGCCACCTTGACTGCAACTAACAGCATCAACATTGCAGAAAGAGATGGGGGAGAAATCAAGGAGACAACAAAAGAATATTCAGGAATGGATGCATGTGAAGTCCTTTTTAAAATGATCAACCAAGGGAGGCCCAGGGCCAGCACAAGCCATATGACAAAAAAAAAAAAAAGTAATTAAATGGAGTCAACCACAAGGAAAAATAATAGATGTAGGGAGCAAGCCTAGAAGCTGAATGGAAAAAAAAGTATTTGTCCTTTTGGTTTTGAGGAGTGGCAGAGAGGAAGTGAGTACATGGCATTATTCAGCCCAGGGCCTTTGTGTACGGTTGTACAGGTTGTGGACTGCACAAAAGCTCCCAGTGAAGGTGAATGGGAGTAGAGGCTGAATTCAACCTGTGTCCTCTGAAGTGGGCTATACCAAGCTGGATACCACGGTGTGGGGCTACATTTGTTTGAAAAAGGAACATCTTTTTCTTGCCCAGAGATGTGCTCTTTCTGGTTTTAAAAATGACCTCCAAATTCTTTGATACCTCTCCCATCAAGAGGTGGGGTACATATTCTACTCCCTTTGCTCTTGATTTGTGACTTTGGAGACCCCATGTGTTACAGAGTAGTACTGCTTCATAGGACTTTCTTGGCTGTAATCTTTATGGAAGCAGATTGCTAGGCCTGCTTCTTTCTCAGAGACACTACGTGGGTTCCAACTACCAATCTTTTGATTACCAGCCAAGTGCAGATAAGGACCTTGGTCCACTCCCTTTGAATCTGAGCTTTTTACTGATTGACCAGTAGAATACAGTGGAAGTGACACACTGGCAGCTTCCCCTTCTTGCCTTTTGGGACTTTCATTCTTAGAACCTAGCCACCATGTTATGAGGAAGCCCAAGCCACATGGAGAGGCCACAAGGAGGTGTTCCACCCAGTAGTCCCAGCTAAGGTGCTGGCCAACAGCCAGCATCAATCACCAAACATGTATGTGAAGACACCTCCAGATGATACTCAGCTATTGTGTCACCTCCACCCTTCTAGTCTCTCCATCTGAGGTCCCACACATCTTGAAGCAGAGACAAGACATCCCTGCAGTGCCCTGTCTGAATTCCTGACCTGCAGAGTCTGTAAGCATAATAAAATGACTGTTTTGTGCCACTGAGTTTTGGGGTGGTTTGCTATGCAGCAACAGATAAGTAGAGCATCACCTACCCAGGACCTATGTCTACCTCATACAGAGTCTGCATAGGCCAGTGACAGCTCTGAGTAAATTCCTGCTAAGTGCTGTGGCAGGTGATGGTTACCAGACTGAGTCCTCAGGCATTCACTACTATGTATTATTATTACCATTTCATGGAGCCAGATTGCATTTATTCTCTGAAGCTCAAAGTCTAAATTCCTTATCCAGACATACAAGGCCCTTGGCTTACCTCTCTTGTCTCATCTCCCTCCATTCCCCCAACTCACACACCATGTTCTAACTATGCTATCACTTCTCAGAACTATATTCTCTCTTGCCTCTGGGCCTTTGCATATGTTTATCTCTCTACCTAAAATCTCTTTCCTCCCTTACCATCCTCCACCCCCATTATTGTGTTCTTACCTTCTAATCTGGCTATCTAGTGCCAAAATTATCAGCAAATGCAGGGGATTTTTGTATTCTTTTATTCTGAACTGAATATAACACCAGGAGGAATATAACACCCACTAAGGAATGATATAAATTCAGGAAGCTCTGTCAAGTCACATCAACCCGATGTCAGCAAGGGCATGCATCCCAAAGGATTCAAGATGTTTAAATCTCTTAGTGACTTGAATTTCAGAGTAAGCAAAAGTGGGAAATAGTCTGAATTCATATTTAGGCTTCATTTCATTTGGTCCGAGAAAAGATGTTATGAGGTGGTGTTGAACCCACAGCAACGTAACAACCCACAGCCTAAGTCCGTTACAGTGATCATTCGAGAAACTGAGCTCAGAATTAAGCCTCTGGAGGTTTAATAAAAACAGTTTAAGAGCTCGGCACAGAACAACTCATTTCTTCCCAATGAGTTTTTTCACTCTTACTTTTGGTTTCTTCTACATATAATAAAAAAAAAAAAACCAAAACAAAAATGATGGATTTGAAAAAATGATAGATTTAATTTCGAAAAAAAAAAGTACATATAATGAAATAAATTCTCATTTTCAAATATAATCTTTCAGGTATTGTGAAACGAAACAGCCCTAATCTCTCAAATAACAAAGATGAGGCAAAAATGATAGAATATGAAAGTCAAAGAGACTCACAGGAATAACTAGAAAGTTGATAGACACCCCAGAGTTTCGAAAGCACTTTTTAAAAGCCAGAACACATTCTTTGACACAATACAAAACGTGTAGCATTCCATGGGAAAATAAATGTTTATTTTAAATATAAGCTTTGAAACTTGTAAATAAAAATAGACAAGATCTTTTCCCCAATGCTGAGGGCACTGGCATGCTAGCAGGCATTTCAATTAAAAAAAAAAAAAAGTGAATCTCTGAATTGAAAAAAGTGATGTCTGTCTCACTCTTCCCTATCAGCCTGCCTTTTTTCTTTCTTCTTCTCTCTGTTGGAAACCCTGGCGGCATAGTGGTTAAGTGCTATGGCTGCTAACCAAAAGTTGGGCAGTTCAAATCTACCAGGTGCTCCTTGGAAACTCTATGGGGCAGTTCTGCTCTGTCCTATAGGGTTGCTACAAGTTGGAATAGACTCAATGACAACAGATGTCTCTGTTATACTTTTTTCCTCCGTCCGCACCATCTCTCCTTTTTCCCCCCTCATTTTCATTTTCCTTTCTGATCTCTCTCCTTTCAATCAAATAACCTATTCACTGCTACCCTGCTCTGTGCAAGTCAATTTGTTGGGCCTTAGAACAAACATGGACTACAATATGGGGTCCTTGTTAGGCTGGAAAGTGCAATCAAGTTGGAGATATAAGACAAGAATGCAGACAGTAGCTCACTACATAAATGTCCGACCACAAATGCTAGAGAGTTTCGTAGGATGTAGACTCTACTGTTGGCTGCTAGGATCCAAGGAGGCAGCCCTAGAGCTGGGCCTTGGAAGATGAGTAGACTCCAGTGGAAGGAACATTCTGGCCAGGGGAATATTATCAACAAAGACATGTTTGCCGTAAAGGCGAGACCAGTAAACTGTTTTGTCTTTAGTGCGCGGTTCTCACAGGGAGGTGGTAAGGAATCAAGCTGCAAAAACAGATGGGATCCAAATAGTAGGTGGAATGTCCAGCAAAGGAATTTAGACTCTACTTTCTTTTCCACAGTGGAGAGCCGTCTTTTTTCTGATGGAATTTTTAAGACCTATCTTTGAAAATTCTCCCTTCCCATCCTCTCATTCTGGCCAATTTTCCCCTTGTTATTTGTTTCATTTACAGAATAAAATGTTGTATTCATTATCGTAATCTCTATTATAAAACTAGGTGAGCTAAATGTTTTATGATTTCCTAAGTCACACATATTGCTTGAGTTTCTGTGAATGAGTAAACAACCCTGCCCCCAAAAGAAAATAATAATCAGTTCTAGTTATTTAAAGATATGATTTTGAAGGTTATCTACTAGAGAAAAAGAAAAAAAAAATGAGATAAAGCCAAGTCCACTAAAAATCCTGTCAGCTGCTAACCAACAGGTGGGCAGTTCAAATCCACCAGTTGCTCCTTGGAAACCCTATGGGGCAATTCTACTGTATCCCACAGGGTCATGATGAGTCGGAATCGACTCTACAGCAATGGGTTTGGTTTTTTAATATGCATATAGAACAAATGTTCATAATAAACCTTATTTTCAAATAAGGTGATTTTTGATTATTTTTAACAGATATTCACCAATTTTATTGATATTTTCCAAAGACCCAGCTTTTGATTTCACGATTTTCTCTATTGATTTCCCAATTTCAATTTCACTGATTTCTGTTCTATTATTTCTTTTCTTCTGCTTACTTTGGATTTAATTTGCTCTTCGTTCTTGTGTTTAGTAAGGTGAAATTTTAGACTAGATGTTAGATCTTTCTTATAGGGTGAGCTTTTTTTTTAATAATTTTTATTGTGCTTTAAGTGAAAGTTTACAAATCAAGTCAGTCTCTCACACAAAAACCCATATACACCTTGCTACACACTCCCAATTACTCTCCCTCTAATGAGACAGCCTGCACTCTCCCCCTACTCTCTTTTTCGTGTCCATTTCGCCAGCTTCTAGCCTCCTCCACCCTCTCATCTCCCCTCCAGGCAGGAGATGCCAACATAGTCTCAAGTGTCCACCTGATCCAAGAAGCTCACTCCTCACCAGCATCCCTCTCCAACCCATTGTCCAGTCCAATCCATGTCTGAAGAGTTCGCTTTGGGACTGGTTCCTGTCCTGGGCCAACAGAAGGTCTGGGGGCCGTGACCACTGGGGTCCTTCCAGTCTCAGTCAGACCATTAAGTCTGGTCTTCTTATGAGAATTTGGGGTCTGGATCCCACTGCTCTCCTGCTCCCTCAGGGGTTCTCTCTTTTGCTCCCTGTCAGGGCAGTCATTGGTTGTAGCCGGGCACCATCTAGTTCTTCTGGTCTCAGGATGATGTAGTCTCTGGTTCATGTGGCCCTTTCTGTCTCTTGGGCTCATAATTACCTTGTGTCCTTGGTGTTCTTCATTCTCCTTTGATCCAGGTAGGTTGAGACCAATTGATGCATCTTAGATGGCTGCTTGCTAGTGTTTAAGACCCCAGACGCCGTTCTTCAAAGTGGGATGCAGAATGTTTTATTAACAGATTTTATTATGCCAATTGACTTAGATGTCTACGCTGGCTTTCAAACCATTCCGTTTACTCAGGAAACTTCTTTGCTTTTGGTTTAGTCCACTTGTGCTGACCTCCCCTGCACTGTGTGCTGTCTTTCCCTTCACCTAAAGTAGATCTTATCTACTACCTAATTAGTGATTGCCCTTCTCCCACCCTCCCTCCCTCCCCCATCTCGTAACAACAAAAGAATATTTTCTTCTCAGTTTAAACTATTTCTCAAGTTCTTATAATAGTGGTCTTATACAATATTTGTCCTTTTGCAACTGACTAATTTCACTCAGCATAATGCCTTCCAGGTTCCTCCTTGTTATGAAATGTTTCAGATTCCTCACTGTTCTTCATTGACGTGTAGTATTCCATTGTGTGAATATACCATAATTTATTTATCCATTCATCCGTTGAAGGGCACCTTGGTTGCTTCCATCATTTTGCTATTGTAAACACTGCTGCAATGACCATGGGTATGCATATATCTGTTTGCATAAAGGCTTTTATTTCTCTAGGATATATTCCAAGGAGTGGGATTGCTGGTTCGTATAGTAGTTCTATTCCTAGCTTTTTAAAAATAAAGGGAGCACCAAATCGATTTCCAAAGTCGTTGTACCATTTTACATTCCCACCAGCAGTGTATAAGTGTTCCAACCTCTCCACAGCCTCTCCAACATTTATAAGTCTGTGTTTTTTGGATTAATGCCAGCCTTGATGGAGTGAGATGAAATCTCACTATAGTTTTGTTCTGCATTTCTCTAATGGCTAATGATCTTGAACATTTCCTCATATATCTGTTAGCTACATGAATGTCTTCTTTATTGAAGTGTCTATTCATATCTTTTGCCCATTTTTTAATTGGGTTATTTGTCTTTTTGCAGTTGAGTTTTTGTGGTATCATGTAGATTTTAGAGATCAGGTACTGATCAGAAATGTCATAGCTAAAAACTTTTTCCTAGTCTGTAGGTAGTCTTTTTACTCTTTTGGTGAAGTCTTTGGATGAACATAGGTGTTTGATTTTTAGGAGCTCCCAGTTGTCTAGTTTTTCTTCTAGATTCTTTATAATGTTTTCTATACTGTTTATGCCATGTATTAGGACTCCTAACATTCTCCCTATTTTTTCTTCCATGATCTTTATCATTTTAGATTTTATATTTAGGTCTTTTATCCATTTGGAGTTAGTTTTTGCGCATGGAGTGAGGTATGGGTCTTGTTTCATTTTTTTGCACATGGATATCCAGTTATGCCAGCACCATTTGTTAAAAAGACTGTCTTTTCCCCGTTTAACTGTTTTGGGGCCTTTGTCAAATATCAACTGCTCATATGTGGATGGATTTATGTCTGGATTCTCATTTCTGTTCCATTGATCCATGTATCTGTTCTTGTATCAGTACCAGGCTGTTTTGACTACTGTGGAGGTATAATAGGTTCTAAAATCAGGTAAAGTAAGGCCTCTCACTTTGTTCTTCTTTTTCAGTAATGCCTTAGTTATCCGGGGCCTCTTTCCCTTCCATATGAAGTTGGTGATTTGTTTCTCCATCTCATCAAAGAATGTCGTTGGGATCTGGATAGGAATTGCATTAAATGTATAGATCGCTTTTGGTAAAATAGACATTTTTATAATGTTAAGTCTTCCTATCCACAAGCAAGGTGTGTTCTTCTACTTATGTAAGTCTCTTTTGGTTTCTTGCAGAAGTGTACTGTAGTTTTCTTTGTGTAAGTCTTTTACATCTTTGGTAAGATTTATTCCTAAGTATTTTATGGATTTTATCTTCTTGGGGGCTACAGTAAATGGCATTGATTTGGTAATATCCTCTTCAATGTTCTTTTTGATGCTGTGGAGGAATCCAGCTGATTTTTGTATGTTTATCTTGTATCCCGATACTCTGCTGAACTCTTCTATTAGTTTCAGTAGTTTTCTGGAGGATTCCTTAGGGTTTTCTGTGTATAAGATCATGTCATCTGCAAATAGAGATACTTTGACTTCTTCCTTGCCAATCTGGATGCCCTTTATTTCTTTATCTAGCCTAATTGCTCTGGCTAGGATTTCAAGCACAATGTTAAATAAGAGTGGTGATAAAGGGCATCCTTGTCTGGTTCCCGATCTCAGTGGGAATGTTTTCAGGCTCTCTCCATTTAGGGTGATGTTGGCTATTGGCTTTGTATAAATGCCCTTTATTATGTTGAGGAATTTTCCTTATATTCCTATTTTGCTGAGAGTTTTTATTGTGAATGAGTGTTGAACTTTGTCAAATGCCTTTTCTGCATCAATTGATAAAATCATGTGATTGTTTTCTTTTGTTTTATTTATGCGGTGGATTACATTAATCGTTTTTCTAATGTTGAACCATTCCTGCATACCTGGTATGAATCCCACTAGGTCATGGTGAATTATTTTTTTGATATGTTGTTGAATTGTATTGGCTAGAATTTTGTTGAGGATTTTTGCATCCACATTCCGGAGGGATATAGGTCTATGATTTTCTTTTCCTGCGGTGTCTTTACCTGGTTTTGGTATCAGGGATATGGTGGCTTCATAGAATGAACATGTAGTATTCCGTCCTTTTCTATGCTCTGAAATACCTTTAGTGTTAGTGGTGTTAACTTTTCTCTGAAAGTTTGGTAGAATTCTGCAGGGAAGCCATCCGGACCAGAGCTTTTTTGAGGGGGTAGTTTTTTTGATTACCTTTTCAATCTCTTCTTTTGTTATGGGTCTATTCAGTTGTTCTACCTCTGTTTGTGTTAGTATACGTAGGTAGTGTGTTTCTAGGAATTCATCCATTTCTTCTAGGTTTTCAAATTTGGGTATAGTTTTTCATAGTAATCTTATATGATTCTTTTAATTTCAGTTGGGTCTGTTGTAACATCGCCCATCTCATTTCTTATTCGGGTTATTTGCTTCCTCTCCTGTTTTTCTTTTGTCAGATTGGCCAGTGGTTTATCAATTTTATTGATTTATTCAAAAAAACAGCTTTTGGTCTTGTTAATTCTTTCAATTGTTTTTGTTTTCTATTTCATTCAGTTCTGCTCTAATTTTTATTATTTGTTTTCTTCTGGGTGCTTGTGGGTTTCTTTTGTTTCTCTATTTCTACTTGTTCAAGTTGTAGGGATAATTCTTTGATTTTGGCTCTTTCTTCTTTTGGGATGTGTACATTTATTGATATAAACTGGCCTCTGAGCAGCGCTTTTGCTGTGTCCCAAAGGTTCTGATAGGAAGTGTTTTCATTCTCATTGGATTCTATGAATTTCTTTATTCCATCCTTAATGTCTTCTATAATCCAGTCTTTTTTGAGCAGGGTATTGTTCAGTTTCCAAGTGTTTGATTTTTTTTTCCCCTGCTTTTCCCGTTATTGATTTCCACTTTTATGGCATTATGGTCAGAGAAGATGCTTTATAATATTTCAATGTTTTAGATTCTGCTAAGGCTTGCTTTATGACCTAACATGTGGTCTATTCTAGAGAACGTTCTATGTGCACTAGAAAAGAAAGTATACTTGGTTGCTGTTGGGTGGAGTGTTCTGTATATGTCTACGACGTCAAATTGGTTGATTGTGGCATTTAGATCTTCCGTGTCTTTACTGAGTTTCTTTCTGGATGTCCTGTCCTTCACCAAAAGTGGTGTGTTGAAGTCTCCTAGTATTACTGCGGAGCTGTCTATCTCACTTTTCAATGCTGATTGAGTTTGTTTTATGTTTCTTGCAGCCCTGTCATTGGGTGCATAAATATTTAATATGGTTATACCTTCTTGATGTATTGTCCCTTTAATCATTATATAGTGTCCTTCCCCTTTCTGATGGATTTAACTTTAAAATCTATTTTGTCAGAAATTAATATCGCCACTCCTGCTCTTTTTTGATTGTTGTTTGCTTGATATATATTTTTTTCCATCCTTTGAGTTTTAGTTTGTTTGTGTCTCTAAGTCTAAGGTGTGACTCTTGTAGGCAGCATATAGACGGATCTTGTTTTTTAATCCAATCTGCCACTCTCTGTCTCTTTATTGGTGCATTTAGTCCATTTACATTCAGGGTAATTATGGATAGGTATGAATTTAGTGCTATCATTTTGATGTCTTTTTTTGTGTGTTGTTGACAGGTTCTTTTTCCCACTTGATTTTATGCACTGAGTAGATTTTCTTTATATATTGTCATTTCCTCATATTTGTTGTTGTTGATTTTGTTTCTGCTGAGTCTCTATTTTTTTCTTGTATTTTATTTTGATGAGTAGCATAGTTTGTCTCCTTTGTGGTTACCTTATTATTTACCCCTATTTTTCTAAATTTAAAACTAACTTTTATTTCTTTGTATCACTGTATCTTCCTCTCCATAGGGAAGGTGTTTGATTACATTTCTTAGTCCCTCTTTATTATTTTAATGCTGTCTTCTTTTATGTAACAACATCTCTGTTACCCTGCTTTGGGCATTTTTTTTTTTTTATATAATTTTGCTTTGTTTTTTTGGATTTCCCTGTCTGGTTTGACTCCTGGTTGCTCTGCCCAATGTTCTAGTCTTCGGTTGATACCTGATATTATTGATTTTCTAACCAAAGAACTCCCTTTAGTATATCTTGCAGTTTTGGTTTGGTTTTTACAAATTCCCTCAACTTGTGTTTATCTGGAAATGTCTTAATTTCACGTTCAAATTTAAGAGACAGTTTTGATGGATATATGATTCTTGGAAGGCAATTTTTTCCTTCAATTTTTTAAATATGTCATCCCATTGCCTTCTTGCCTGCATGGTTTCTGCCAAGTAGTCCGAGCTTATTCTTATTGGCTGTCTTTTGTAGGCAACTTTTTGTGTATTAATTCTCTCTGTATCTTTGGTTTTGGCAAGTTTGATTATGTCTTGGAGACATTCTTTTAACATCTACCTTATGTGGAGTTCGTTGAGCATCTTGGATAGATATCTTCTCATCTTTCACAATATCAGGGAAGTTTTCTGCCAACAAATCTTCAACAATTCTCTCTGTATTTTCTGTTATCCCTCTCTGTTTTGGTACTCCAATCACTCATAGGTTATTTCTCTTGATAGAGTCCCACATGATTCTTAAGGTTTCTTCATTTTTTTTAATTCTTTTATCTGATGTTTCTTCAAATATATTAGTGCCAAGTGATTTACCTTCTAGTTCAGAAATTCTAGCTTCTACTTGCTCAATTCTGCTCCTCTTTCTGTTGAGTTGTCTGATTGTGTAATTTTATTCTTAACTTTCTGATTGCTGTCTGTCTATGGATTTTTCCAGCTTATTAAACTTTTCATTATGTTCCTAAATAATCTTTCTAATTTCTTCAGTTGTTTATCTGTGTATTCCTTGGCTTGTTCTGCATATTGCCTCATTTCCTTCCTGATGTCTCGAAGGGATCTGTATATTAAACTTTTGTATTCTGCATCTGGTAATTCCAGGAATGCACTTTCATCTAGAAGATCCCCGGATTCTTTGTTTTGACAGCCTGTTGAGGTGATATGGTCTGTTTCTTTATGTGACTTGATATTGACTGTTGTCTCCAAGCCACCTATAAGTTATTGTACTAGTTTATGATTGCTTACTGTGTCATAGCTGCTTGCTTTGTTTTGTTTTGGTATACTCCTATGGGTTGCTTGAGTGAGCTAGCTTGATTATTTTTGCCTTTGGCGCTCTGATGTCCTGTCCCCAGCTGGCTAGAGCTGTTATCAGGTATATCAGTCTAGGAGTCCATTCAGTTTTCTTGTATGAATTCAGCTCAGGTTTCCAGGTAGCTGATCATCAAGTATGTGGTACGGTTTCTGTCCTACAGTCTTAGAGGGGCAGGGGTGATTGGTGTATATACCAGTATCTGATTGCAGCAGGGGTTTATGCTCTGAACAAGGCAGGGGGCTGAGAACCGACCCCCAAGTGTCTCTGAGGAAAATGCGTCTCTGTTCCCTCTGTTCCCTGCAAGGGCGGGTTCTACAGAGGGACCATGGGCACCCAAAGTTTTTGGTTGTAAGGACTGGGAGGTACCAGTTGTCTTTGGTCCCCTGTCACAGTGGCTGGGTGACCTGAGTGGAGCTACCAGTCCTTAGGTCCCTGATGTGGGTAGGTGAGGACCTTGTTTAACAGGCAAAGCAATGTCAAACGTCAAACACCCACCTCTCCACCGCATAGCTGAAATGGTTGGAGTTTGCCAACAAGGGCCTATGCTCCCAAAAGAGGCCCACACAGGTCCATGCAGAAGGGAAAGATGCTCCAGGTCTACGGACCATTTATGCCTGGACAGGAGCCACTTCTGTCCTGAGCTCCCCCGGTTAATGGAGCTAGCAAATTATCTTTTCCCCCCAGTTGCAAATTTTTTCCTTCCCCAAGGCCAGGAGGATGGCTCTAGGTTCTCACCATGGTCTAACTCAGGCCCAGGGACTCAGCCGCTGAAGCCGGCTTGGGGGTGGAGGGGCACAGTAAAATACATGCAAGTACTTAGCTTTTGCCGCGAGTGCCGTTCTCCTCAGTTTCCAGAGGTGTGTGGCTGGCTGCTTCTCCCTGAGGAAACTGCGGCCGAACACTAGTACCAGCCCGCTGCCACCACCGCTGCTGCCACTCCGAGAATGGTGTCTGAGGGCTCCCCACAATTCAGGTGCGGTCATTCCTCTCCACTTCTGAACGGTCTCTTTCTCCCCCTGCCCCTCAGTTCATTGTCTAAGCTTGCTTTTGATGCTCAGGGCTCCCAGCTTGTCACAAATATACTCGTTTCACTTCTTTTTCGGGTCTTTGTTGTAAAGAGGGCTCGCCGGAAGCGTCTGTCTATTCTGCCATCTTGGCTTTGCCTCTCTAGAATAAGTTTTTAAAACAAAAGAAGCTACATAGGATGAGGAAGTATTTCAAGAAAACTAAAATTGCAATAACAGAATTAACTCACACTTAGGTTTTAAACAGTAGACTTCACGCTGCAGAAAATCAAATAAAGAATTGGGGAGAATATGAGTACTGTAGTTGTCTATGAAGGTAAGAGAAAGTAATGCCAGGTTTGAAAAAAAAAAGCCACTGTCATCAAGTCGATTCTGACTCATAACAAACTTATAGGGTTTCCAAGGCTGTAAATCTGTACGGAAGCAGACGGTCACATCTTTCTCTCGCGGAGCAGCTGGTGGTTTCGAACTGTCGGTTAGTAGTCGATCACTTTAACCACTGTGCTATCAGGGCTCCTTAATGTCAGATCCAACCCCAAACCCAAACCCATTGTCATGGAGATTTCAACTCATAGCGACCCTATAGGACAGGGTAGAACTTGCCAGATAGGGTTTCCAAGGAGTGGTTGGTAGACCTGAACTGCTGACCTTTTGTTAGCAGCATGAGCTCTTAACCACTGAGCCACCAGGTTTCCTCTACTGTCAGATAAGAAGACAAAAATAAAGGTATATAGTCTATGAGTCAGAATCTACTGGATGGCAATGGGTTTGGTTTGGTTTGGTTTAGTTTAGTTTAGACACACTAGATAAATCACAGAATATGGTTAGCATTACTTTGCTTGCGATAACAGATCCAGACAAAGGCTTGAGAGATAAGAAAATTCAGTCATCTGAGTGGCGGCCCTTCATGCAAATGATCATCATGCAAATGACTAGAGTTCAATCAGAAAGTAAAGAGGTTGGGAAGGAAGATAGTTACAACCTTAGTAGGGGTATTACAGAACTGAATAAGCGTATTTCTTGAACCTAAGAGGAGCGACTCTCTAAACTAGCTGGACTCAAAGTCCCCCTTGGTCTTAGCTACAATAAAGATGTAGTATTTCATAGTGAGTAAGCAAAATGACACTAGTTAAATGCCATCAAGTCAGTTTCAACTCATAGCAACCCTATGTATAATAGAACGGGACACTGCCCAACTCTGTGCCATCCTCACAACTGTTACTATGTTCGAGCGCATTGTTGCAGCCATTGTGTTACATTTGATTTCTTGAATGCTGTTTCCATGGTTGTTGATTGTAGGTCCAAGCAAATGTAACATTTGCAGCTATTTCTTCTCATTTTGAGTTGTGCCGTATTAGCAAATGAAGGTCCCAAAAGCTTGACTCCATCCACATCATTAAGGGCAACCCTACTTTAAGGAGGCAGCTCTTCCCCAGTTGTATTTTGAGTGCCTTCCAACCTGAGGGGCTCATCTTCCAGCACTACATCAGATAATATTCTGCTGCTATTCACAAGGTTTTCACTGGCCAATTCTCTTCAGAAGTAGATCACCATGCCCTTTTTCCTAGTCTGTCTTAGTCTGGAAGCTCTCCTGAAACCTGTCCCCATGGGTGAGCCTGCTGTTATGTGAAACAACGGTGGCATACCTTTCAGCATCACAGCAACACACAAGCTACCACAATATGACAAACTGAGAGACCAATGGTGGACAATGACACTGCCAGGGTTTGAATATGGATCCTTCACCATGTGACTTTTGTCAACTTATCTTTTTTCTTTTTGCCTCAATTTCCTCAGCAGTAATATTAAAAGATTGGCATATAAATGTAGTTTTATACAACTGCCGTAAGGATCAAAACAGTCATGTTATGCAAAGAACCTAGTATGTAAGGAAGAACTGCATAATTTGAACCAAAAGGCACAAACTTCATACAAAGGCAGTGGACTAGGGATGTCCTGCTATCATGACAAAGACATTATATTACCACTCCAGATTCTAAGCATCCTGGACAAAATCTCTAGCCAATACTCATCCTTAGCTCACTGATATGGAGGGCTGGTGGTGCAGTGGTTAAGCATTCAGCTGCTAACCAAAAGGTCAGCAGTTCAAATCCACCAGCCGCTCTTTGGAATCTCTATGGGGCAGTTCTACTCTGTCCTATAGGGTCACTATGAGTCAGAATTGACTTTATGGCAGTGGATTTTAGCCCACTGATGGAAAGTCTAGTTCTCCCAGAATGGTAACTCCAACTTCATTGGGATGGCAACATCAATTTATTTCAGGTGAAATGTAGGAGGCAGCTATCTTTTCATTCCAGGAAAGTTTAAATTAAATATAGAAATGATGAAGTGAATCAAACCTACAGAACTGATACTTTTGTGTTAAGTTTAGGAATAGGTTTTTAATCATGGGGCAATATTTATGTATCTAGTATATAAAGAGGTTTAATGTTTAAGACCATATGGCATATCAGTGAATATGACAGATTAGCCTTAGGATTCCAATTTAAAAGGTGTAATTGGGTAATGGATTTTAGACTTTTACCTTTAAGTGGAAAGATTTAGAGAATTTAATCAAATTTCAGAAGTACTGGGATGGTTAAGAGAGCATGTGATTTGTTATTTAAGTTTAATTTATTAGATTTACTGGAGCTGTTAAGATTTGACGGGTAGGTCAGGCATCTGAAAAGCTTAAAAAGGAAACTGAATGTATTAAATTTATAAATGAAGTTTAAATACTTAAGGGGGTTTTATTAACTAAGTTGTAAAGGGACCTGCTTGGAAGTTGAATGTGTTCAACTTGAATTGATCAAACATTATTCAAAGGCTCCCTTGAAAGCAATTGTTAAAATTTACTAGATTCATAAATCAAATAATAAAGTGTGTAAGGTGGACTTAAAGGCTTGAGAAAAACTGGTTTTAAAAAATTGTACCTTTAATAATGTTAATTTAAAGCCCTGAATAGTTGCAAAGAATTTTTCTCTGCACAAAAGCAGCCTTCAGACAAAAAAAAATAGTCACAACTGACATGGAGATTCCATCTAAGAATTATAAATGTTCCTGAAAAACAAACCTGTACAAATGAAGTAGAAGCAATAATCAGATATGAGTGAAAATTACTTTCCAAAGCTGGAAAACAAATGACTTGAGTACATAGAATGAAAGAGTTCACTATGCTCATCAGGCAAAATTAAGAACTATGGCTACATGCTGGTGAAAAAAATAATAATAATTGAATCACGTGGATAAAAAAGAAATTATTTTAGACTTCAGAGAGCAAAATAAAAGAGCACTATATATTTTTATCCTCAAAGGAAGAAAAATCAAGCTGCCCTCAGGCTTCTCTTTATAGCCAGGGCACAATAGATAAACAGTTACGGAGTTTGAAGGAAAAAGGTTACCATCTAAATATTTTATACTTTACCAACTTGTTATTATGTATCAAGCAAAGAAAAAGGCATGCTCGGATATATAGACACTATGAGTGCTTGAAGATGCATTACCATGAACAAAGATGGATAAAAAGTAGGAGCCTAGAAATCAAACATTCATCGTGTAACAAAGTTGTGGTGAACCTTCCATGAGTTAATGAGTTAAGCATAAATAATTGCAAATTTTTTTTTTAATCTTAATTCCAGTCAGGTGGCAATAAGCACAGTCATTTAATTCCCTTCTTTACATTCGCCACCAGGGTTTCCCAGTGAATATCAAAGAAATCCTTTACCACCAAGCCCTGGAAGGAAAGTACACCATCCATATGGTAAAACTTTTTTTATTCACCGAAGATTAAAGAAGGGCCCAGCAGAGGATTTCTTTCCCTCTGGGTTGGAGCGCTGGCAGTATAGCAGTTAAGCACTCAGCTGCTAACCAAAAGGTTAGCAGTTCAAACCCACCAGCCACGTCCTGGGAGATGTGGCAGTCTTCTTCCTTAAAGATTTACAGCCTTGGAAACGCCATGAGGCAGTTCTACTCTGTCCTATAGGGTAATTGTGAGTTGGAATTGACTCGAGAGCAATGGGTTTTTGGTTTGGTTCGTTTGGTGAAACCTCCGAAGCAAAACCAGCTTTATGTACCGTGTCTGGGTCAAGCTGTGGTTTGATACTTGCATACAATATCTAGTCCTTCCGTATGACAGCCCCAGCACCACATCCCCAGCACCATGCCAAGTTTCTGCTTCAGGTAGCTGCCAAGCGGAACCTGAGGTCACATTCTTTCCAATGTCAATGATTATCATGTGCTTGATGGAGTGAAAGTGGTCCCCAGTTGTCCTAAATCCAGCTCAAGCCTCCAGCTTAGGGATGTCAATGAGGTTCTGCCAGGGCCCCTTCACTTATATCCTGTTCAATTCACATGGCCTCGTTTCTAGGAAAGCAGCAAACACAGGATGCTGTTATTTATTTACTTACTTATTTAATTTATTTAATTCACTCGACAAATATGTATTGAGTATTAACCAAGTAGTAAGTAAAATAGGCGTGATCCTCTGTTTCATGGTCTCTGACAAGGCTGAAATTAAAGTGTCAGCCAGGGCTGGATCTCATCTGAAGGCTCAATTGGGAAATGCTCTGCTTTGTTCACACGGTGGTTGGCAGGGCTGAGTTCGTTGCAGGTAGTTGACTAAGGGGTCTCAGGTCTTTTCTATATGGGTCTCTCCAACATGGCAGCTTATTTCACCAAAGTTAGCAAGGGAAAAGCCTGCTAGCAAGGAGGCACGTGGTGCAAATAAATAGTAAATGCAACAATATGTGCTATAATAGATGAAGTACAGGGAGATACTAGCTCACCAACAGAAGCATCAAGCTCAAACTTGGGCATCTGGGAAAGACTTGCTAAAGGTAATTATCTGTATGTGAAAAAAAAGTTACAGCAGGTGAAAGATTTGGGGTCAGGGCAGGTGGAGAAGTACATAAGAGATTACTTCAGGCAGAGAGAGCAGAAAGGGTGAAGACCAAGAGCGAAGACAACATAATGCATTTAGGACTGAAAGAGAAGGAAGCAGAGGGCCAAGTCATGGAGAATCTTCTGAGTCAGGTTTAAAGCTCTGGACTTCAACCTAAGAACAACGTGGAACTTCTGAAGACTTTTCAGAAGTAAAACACCCAGTTTCCATTTTAGAAAGATGATTCTGAAAAGAAGAAATTGGGGTGGGGTGGGGAGAGAAAGGGAAAGGTCATAAGACTAGTGGTAGGGTGAGGGGTTAGAAGGCAGCTATAATAATTCAGGGGATTCATGATTATTCCTGACCTAGATTTTTTTTTTTTTAGATGGCTGGTTGTGGACATGGAAAATGAGCCAGATTTGAGAGATATCAAGAAGCTTGAAGGGACAGAATTTGGGGACTAATTGTGTATTAGTTATCTGTTGCTGCGTAACTAATTGCCACCAATTTAGTACACATTTTTAATCTCAGTTTCTGTGAGTCAGGAGTCTGGGCATGGCTTAGCAAGGTCCTCTGCTTCCTAGTCTCTCACGAGGCTGCAATCAAAGTGTCAGCCAGGGCTGCGATCTCATCTGTTGATTCAACGGGGGAGGGATTTGCTTTCAAAGCTCATGTGGTTATTGGCAAGATTCAGTTCCTTGCAGGCAGTTGGACTGAGGGCCTCAATTCCTTGCTATATGAGTTTCTCCAATATGGCAACTTGTTTCACCAAAATCAGCAAGGGAGAGAGTCTTGCTAGTAAGACGAAGTCACAATCTTACATTACCTAATCATGGAAGTGACCTCCCATCTATTGGTCAGAAACCATTATCTCTAGGAGGTAGGATTACAGGCAATCTTTATATCCTTCTTGCTTGCTTGCCTGTACTTTCTGTCTTGGACATATTCCTTTTATAAAAAGGAAATCAAGTTGATTTTTAAAAAAAAATAACTCCACCATAACCAAATAGAGTTTATCTATCTAAGTAATGCAATAAAGGGAATTTTATTAATATAAGGCATCAAGTATAGTAAAAAGCATATGGAAAACTCAAAATAGATCCATTTTCACTTGTGCTAAGATTTTCGTTTTCACTGAGAGACAACACTCAATGCTCATAATGTTATCACTGAGGTAGGAACCATCACACACTATGGCTAGAGTATAAAATATTATAGCCCTCCTAGAAAGCAATTCAGCAGGGGGTATCAAGACCCATACAATTATTTATAGTCTTGAAATTAATTCTACTTCCAGGAAATTTTCCTATGCAAATAATCAGAGATATGGGCATAAATTTACATACAATGAATTCACAGCTACATTATTGATGACACTGAAAAATTAGAAACAGCTATCAGATAATTAGAAATGGTTAAACAAACGGTTCATCTACACGCAACCCTAATGTCCACTGACCTCATTCAGATGTACACAAATGTGCCATGTTTACTATAATACTCTAATCTGTAAGACCCCACTGGTTTGATTACCAGCAAGTCTAGACTTTTCCAGGAATCCTTTCCCCAGTTATCTTCTCTTGATTCTGGGGTGGATCAAAGAGGGAGTCAGGAAGAAGATGGCCATGTAATTGAGCCCTGCAGGCCCTCTGTTCTTCCTCTCCCTATCCCTATGCTTTATCGGTAGTGCTCACGCTGCTATCCTCACCTCTGCCAGCCTCCAAAGGAAAGTCAATCTCTGGTGTTCATCTCAGGCCAAGACAAGAGTTCCTCACACTTCCTATAAAAAGCTGTTGCAAAGACTTTCCCACAGCAGAGTTCATGGACCTCCAGAGACAATTCTTTCCTAGACACCAAAACACAGAGACGCTTGAGAGGCTGGGGTTACGGACCAGTTAAGGTATTGTCCTAGAACCACTGCTCTCTCGGGGATCCAGGCCAGCACACTCTGGTCAACCTCAAAGTCATTTCACTCTGAGTCCCTCATGTGCTTGCCTCCAGTCTGGCTTCCTCAAGGAATTTTGGTCCATTCCCACAGGGCAACACATGCCTAACTTCACTGATGGGCCAAATTCTGGTTTCCTCCCAGAGACAAGTCAAGGACATGGCTGGGAATCTTTTTCTACGTCTCTAATTGTCCATTACAGTAAAGAAGTCTCTTCACATGTCTGTCACTGATGAATGCTGGTCGTCTTTTTGAAGCAAACAGTGGGACTCCATGGACAATCTTCCCATCACCTTTTAAATCAGATTTTTCAAAGCTGGGATTCTCTATTTTATAGTGTGAAATATGCTTTTCTTACCCATATGTGTACATTTCTAAGTAATTTAAAAAATGTTTTAGTCCTAAATAGCTTCTCTGGGGTACATATAACAACCCAAACTTCTATTATAGTCCATTAAGACCAAGAGAACATTTATTCATCCATTTAAGAATTATTATTTTTGACTTACATTATAGATATTGCAAGGACTACTTAAATTAATAAAAGTTTGGTCTCTCTTCTCAGGTAGAAGACAAAGAGGTAAATAAAAATAATTTTATACAATTTTATACATAAAAATACAATTTTTATGATATGAATTAAGAATGATACAATGGCACAAAAAATGAAATATGATAGTTCACTGAGGTAAAAAAGAATTTCAGAATAATGATCAAAAAAAGCTTCTTGGTGGGCCAAGCAGTAAAATAAATGTAAAGAGTAACATTTCAAGGTATAGACTATGGAAGGTTGGGTTTAATTTCTTGCCTTTTTTTTTTTTTTAAAACAACCTAAGCCTTTAACCTAAGTGTTAAACAGCAAAGATGTCACTTTGAGGATCCACCAAGTGCTCCTTGGAAACCCTATGGGGGGCAGTTCTACTCTGTCCTATATGCTCACTAGGAGTTGGAATTGACTTGATGGCAACAGGTATTTTTGCTTCTTTTTTGACCCAAGCCATGATATTTTCAATTGCCTCATATGCAAGAAAAAGGTGGACAATGAGTAAAGAAGACCAAAGAAGAACTGATGCCTTTGAATTATGTCGTTGGCGGAGAACACCGAATGCACCATGAGCTGCCAGAAGAACGAACAAGTCTGTCTTGGAAGAAATACAGCCAGACTGTTTTTTGGAGGCAAGGAGGGTGAGACCTCATCTCATGTACTTTGGACATATCAAGGGAAACCCCCTGGAGAAGGACATCAGGTTTGGCAGAGTGTCAGAGGAAAACCCTTGATGAGATGTGCTGACACAGTGGCTACAACGATGGGCTCAAGAATAATAACAACTGTGAGGATGGCAGGACCAGGCAGCGTTTTGTTCTGTTGTATACAGGTTGCTATGAGCCAGAATCAACTCGATGGCATCAAAGAACAACAGCAACAAGCCTTTTAAACTACATTCTGTAAAAATCTAGTTCTGGGCTTTCTTAGCTGGCATTGTCTTGCTTGCAAATCTTAGAAATCTAACTCAAAGTTTCTAGCTTAGAGAAAACAGAGAATTTAGTGATTTTTTTTAAAGAATACTAGAGACATTTCATGTGAGTACAGAAAGGAATAAGGACAAACTTCATGATAGGTCCAGGTTTTATCAAGTATTCATCCCTGGACCTGCCAACTAAAGCTGGACAGTGTGGACATGTTTTTATTAAACAAATGGCAGCTCCATGAGACTCACAAGATTGAAATCAGAGAGACAATTTAAAGAAGGAGAGAGTTACAGAACAGATAAATTGTAAAGTCATGCATTCTCAACTTAGTAAAATTTTAGTTCTTTACCTTATAAGAAAGATTCCTCCCTGAGAAGTATTCAATATCACATATAGATGGCTAGGCAGTGATCTTCCTGTTTCTCTTTCAGGAACAGCATGTACTTTACAAGGAAACTAAGAACACCTCTAGGCGTTCCTGGCAATCCTAATTCTGAAAGTACTGAGAAATCCCAGGTACAAATTTCCCAGGGATCATCAAAATATAGGCTTTGATGTGACCTATTTCGTGCAGCAACACTTAAACCGATGCTCATACCTCCTTTAACTTCTCCAGTCCTACAACCAGGTCATGAAAAACGCAAGTTTCACAGTGGCCTCTTCACTGAACGCCTGAATAAGTTAAGGTTTTATTTAACATCGTTTCACCTGGTTAAATCTAAAGACAACTGCCCTGGATCCTTGGGCTTCATTGTTCCCAGGCTATGACCTCATATAACAAGATTCTCAGTGAGAAGGACTAAACAGCTGCAGGTCTTCAGACCCCCCAAAAACTCTATGCCTTTTGATGTTCACTTTTATACAGTAAGAAGGCCATTAAAATGTATACATATTAGTTAACAGCAGGCTTTGCTTTGATGAATATCAGCATGCTGTACAGGAATATGCACGGTCATTACTAGTACTCCCCGGAGTTTTTCTGAAATAATTGAAGGGTCAGGGGCTCAATACACCTGCACCACAAACAACCAACAACTCTCAGAGTTTACTGAGCCCTCAAAGTAGAGATGCCAGATTTAGCAAATAGAAGTACAGGGTGTCCAGTTAAATTTGAACTTCAGATAAACAATAGATAATTTTTTTAGTTAGAAGTATGTCCCATCTAATACTTGAGACATGCTTCTACTAAGAAATTTACTGTTGTTTATTTGAAATTCAACTTTAACTGGGCATCTTGTTATTTTATCTTGCAATCTTCTCCTCCAAGGTTTCTTTGGTATTTAATACTCTTCCCTAAAAGGCTGCAGTCAGTCTAACCAGCATCCAAGAACTAAATTTCACTAAATATCTCATCTAAACTCTGTAAGATTTTTGCACCTGCCACTAATGGTCATTAAACTCTGAATTTACAGAAAAGCCAAGGAATGACAGAAAACAGGAAAAACAGGATAAAAATGTTGTTGTTATTAGTTGCCAATGGCTTGACTCTGACTTGTGGTGACCTTATGTATAAGAGACCAAAACGTTGCCCAGTCCTGCACTATCTTCATGACTATTGGTATGTTTGTATCTTCTTGCACTGTATAGGAAAAATATTCTGTTGTGATCCATAACGTTTTCATTGGCTGATTTTCAGAAATAGATTGCCAGGCTTTTCTTCATAGTCTGTCTTAGTCTGGAAGCTCCGTTGAAACCTGTCCATCATGGGTGACCCCGCTGGTATTTGAAATACTGGTGGCTTAACTCCCAGCACCATAGCAACACACAAGCCATCACAGTAAAACAGACAGAAACATGGTAGACAACAAAAATAAATACATTTATTTTCTCTTTCATATAATTCCTTTTTCCCCATGCCACTCCATCCCAAAAACACTGCTGCCAATGATTCCTTGGGGTAGGCCTATTACAGTCAAATGCATAGGACAATGGAGAGCTCCTGTAGAGCAAGTAGCATGGCACTGTTACCCCTAAGTACCTGAGGGAGAATGCCAGCAACACCAAATATGTCTTTGCCAGGATGCATGTGGCCCAAAGCAGAGAAATGCTACTGCCACAGCACTTCACTGTCTATATATCATAAGCATGTGCACATCCTTGCAATAGGTCTGCCACATGGGAGAAAGGAGACCATATATTACCTCTCAACATCTAGAATTTATATTTAAACCTACCCTTGCAATGTCAGGTCTGGGAGATCCTTGTATTAAACATGAATCATAAAATACTTGAAGAATGAACAGGAAAACCATAACTCTTCCTTCAACTCAGTGCCTCTACTGTCACTTCTGATTGAGAATTTTTACTAGTTTTTATTGGAGGCAGGATAGGAGGCAGGGCAAAGGGTTACACTTAGCCAAGAAAAATAATATAATTCTAGAATGGTTGGGGCAGAAGGGGAGCAAACAATTTCACCAATGACCTTACCAAATAGAGTTTAAAGCAATCCCTAGGTCAGTCATAATTGTTACGTAGCCATCAATCTGGTGGCTGAAGCCCCAACACATGACTCAGAAGGCTGATGGATGAAGGAAATGAATCAAGCATTTTTTTAAAGTCCTTTCTGCACTTTCTGGTGACACATGATGTCTTTTGGTGTAATCAAATAGTTCATGAAGGAAATTTCTTCTTTGTGGAAAAATTTCCACTAATAAATGCAGGAGGACTGATAGAAGTAGAAAATCACCTTTTGCAACCCCGTAAATGGAATAATGGATCTTGACAGTAGTCATCAAAGGAACCAAAGCTTGATAATGGTGGGATGAGGCTGACACCTGAACCTACTCATCAATCTTAGTGTCGCTTAAAATGGGACAACCAGACCCTACAGCCCTGAGACTCGAAGTAAAAGGAAGTGGAGAGCACCACCCAGAAGAGAGTCTTGCCTAAAATATTGAACTTGAATGTAATTGAACCTTTAGATCATTATATCATTCCTTCTACTTTTGCCTATGTTTGAAAATTTCCGTTTAACAAGGTTTCTAAAAAACAGGTATGCAGAGTGTTCTTGAACCTTTTTTGGCTTCAGACCTTGTTGCAAATCCTTCTAATAGGCACTTTTAGTTCCCTTTCCAGCCTAAGTACATTCACCATCCTGAACACAGCTGAGTCTTTCTCTGATGACTGAGGTCATCACTTCAGGCTTATAAAGATAAACTTCAAACAGCAGTTCTCATAGGTGCTGATTTAAATCATGTGAAGGAGATTGAACAGAATCTACACTAATTTCAGAATATTCATTCATCAGTCGTAAACGGTTTTCAGGATCTTTCATGCATTTGGTACCACCACCATCTATTTTCTTGATGTTTAACTTTTTCTGGTGAAATTTTTAAAAATATTCAAAACTATGGTGAGTGGCATTGGGAACTAAGACTATTAAAACATTCTGGTTAATTGGGTTTTGTTTATATGAGGTTTCAGGCAGTAACCAGTTGCCACCGAGTCAATTCCGACTCACAGTAACCCCACGTGTGTCAAAGTAGAGCTGCACTCCACAGGGTTTTCAGTGGCTGCTGGTTTGTTGTTGTTTTTGTTTTTTCAGAAAGATTGCCAGGTCTTTTTCCTAAGGCACCTCTGATGGACCCGAACTGCCAACCTTCCTGTTAGCAGCAAAGTACATTAACTGTTTGCACCACCCAAAGATTTCAATATGAGGTTTACCTCATACAAAAGGACCTATGTCAGGCATGAGGGAGCCTGGTTAAGACAATTCTGAAAGGGGTGCTGCTTACCCTTTCTATACATTCCCTGTGCCAGATCCTTGGCTGAAATAGGTTTCAGTTGTCTGTCTGTAATAAAGCCAGGTGAGGCTAGCCTGAGGCTTCATGAAAATAACAAGAGCACTGAGAATGACTGAACTTTACTCACAAACAAATATAAAGAAACATCTTGTTTTTTCTGATGAAATAAATGCTGAAAATCCATAGCCACTGAGGGTGGGAGATTATCTCTTTTGATATGAGCTGAATTGTTCTATTCCCGCCTATCTTCACCATCCTAATCTTATTCCATACAGGTCCACAGTGGAGTGGCTGTATTTTTCATCAGTGCCCTTTTGTGAAATCTCTCTTAACGCACTTGATGGGAGTTCACTTTACGTACCTCGTTATCAATCATATTTTGGAGGATGCTTTGTTTCCTTCCAACATCCTCTGTAACATGCTGTCTGCCTACCTTCTTTGTCAACTTCTGGGATACACCGTTTGTCTCTTAGTTCCTGGCGTGTTGTGACTTATTGCCTGTCTATTGTGAGCTCTCGGTAGGCTACGTTCTAAATCTTTTGCCTGCCTGTGGCAAAGGAAGGAGAGAGTTTTGCTTGTTTGTTGCTTATTTTTATTTTGTATTTGTGGAAAGGGTAACTTCCTGATTGGAGTCCTTGCTGAGGTTTTAGCCAGTAACCTCAGCTGTTTCTTCCTTAGTTTGTTTCTGAACCAATGCCATGAATCTTGAAAACACCTAAGATCCCTTCTGGCTGCCCTCTGGGGATGTACGCATTTCTCAGCATACCATGCCCAATACCGAGTTGACTCCAATAGCAATCTTTTAGAGGTTGGTTTTGCTTTTTCAAATTCCACAGACAAACTGCCAAAACTTTGCTTATGGGAAGGCTAGAGATCAAGACTCTAAGAAAGAAAGTACACTTCTACAAAACCCAGAGCTGAGTTATATAGTTAAGGATCCCTGTCACTGTGATCCTTGCCCTCTTCTGATAAAAGTAAAATAAAGATCTCCTGCCTCTTTCTTCCTTAAATACTCTTTCTCCCCCCTTCCAGTCCCATTTCCTAGACACAATAAAGCTTGAAGGTTAAGACCACCAAGCATCTGTTACCCAGGAAGCACAGTAGATAAAAGTCTCAAGTTAAATGACATGTGAAAAAATGTCATCGCTTAAAAAGGATATGGAAAATTCAGAGGGAAGCAATGTAAATGCTAATGGGTACCTATTGAGAAATGAGGGCAAAGAACAAGATTTCATAAGAGTAACCCAAAACATGATAAGACAAAATAATTACGGTACAGAGAGAAGAGGACCAGGATCTGTAATAAAAATGAAAGAGCCAGGGAACAAGAAAATGGGTCCAAAATCAGGGACTATTGACATCCAACTGTACTGAGAGAAAGAGATGGGAATGGAGAGGCTGGGCATCTGAAAGCAAATCGCTCAAAGCCAGACCCAGAGAGAGTTACCTCTCCTTAATGATTCAGGTCTGGACCATAGGAAGAAAGGACATTCAGAAGAAATCAGACCATTCTCTTCCAGATGATAAATGGGAAGCTAAAGACAGAAAACAGCTCAACTTGGGACGTAAGGGTAAAAGCAGGCTGAACTAACCAACAGAAGTATTCATAACTAAAGGGGCAAAATTTGCCCTAGATGACAGCCACTGGATCAGAGAGGTAGAAAGGAGCCAAATTATGAGTGGCTTTGCACAGGGTTTGGATTTTTTCTTCTAGGCAATGGAAGTCATTAAAGGAATTGACATAATCAGCTCTGTAGTTCAGATATATCACTTTTGTATGGAGAGTGATTTGTAGAGGGACAAAGCTGGAGTAAGGAGCCCAGTTAGGAAGGAGGCTACTGCAATAGTCCAGGCAAAGGAGGATGTAAGCCTGAACTGGGGCAATGGTACTGACAGCAGAGAGAACACGGCAGAACACAGGAGAAAGATAATAATGATGCCATGTCCCCCTCACCACTCTCTTGGTCAAAATAATAATCAAAGAGCAAACAGGCTAAATCTTCAAATGATTATAACTGGTAAACAGTTTTACAGTGTGGTGATAGAAAAATGAATACTTCATGAAGCTTCCCTGTGAAAGCATTACTCCTTCTTCAAAAATCATTTCACATTAAAATTAATACATTCATTTATTTAACAACAACACTATTAGCTTCTAGGGCTACCAGAAAATAGGAGAAACTATGTGTAAACATATGTAGGATTACGCGTGTCAAACAAAACCATAAGACTTGCTTGGCTGGTGGCCTGCGAAATCCTAAGAGACCTCAATCTTCTTCCTCTTACCCTTACTTCAGAACCTTACCCTAACACCATGGATGAGAAAAAAAAAAAAAAAAAGAAACTTTAGGCACACAGCGTTGCCTCTTTTAGGGAGATGCTCTTTCCTGCACACACCCAAGCACATCCTGTTCTTGAACTTACATGGCACCATTTGTCCAATGATCTCAAAGTGTCAAGGCATTTCAGGAGCCAATTAATTGCATTTTCTCTGAGAGGACTTTATGTAAGAAGATTAAAATGCTCTTGCTGGGATGACTGTCAGATCGTGACATACAGATATACCACTTACTGTTACCTTTATCACTGCTGAGATGTGCAAAAGCAACGAGAGAAAACGGGTAGTTCGTGGCAACACCACCACATTCCACGCACTGGGCTACCCAATCAGACTGCACACCTGCTAGTCTTCTTAACGCCATTTCCAGCCCTCTCCCAGGACTGGGCCTAAATCCCACATTCACCAGCCTCTCCATCTCATCTCTGCATGATGGAAACACAAAATCTGTGTTCGTGGAGATGTCATACAAATTGAAATTAGGGTAAAACCACAGATGGTGGAACAGCCAGCCTTGAACACCACTCTGGTAGGAGAAACATCGAATTGAATAAATGAAAATTTTTCTCCTTTAAAGTCTTTCTTTTCCTCTACCTCTTCTATTTCATTTTTAAAAATCAAGTAACTGACTTATTAGCCAATCTCTCTAAAGACTGCTGGTCTGTCCAAGGAGACTTATAGGAAAAGCTTATTCTGCCCAAACTTACTATTACTGGAACACCTCAGGAGACATAACATTTGTAAACTTCCTGTCACCCAATGTGCTGTTCAGAAGCCATTCATTTTAACTTAATTTGCAGGGCTGAAAGTCTCAAACTCACTTGCTATATAAAAAGTGACTTTTTTTAGCTATTACCCATTATCATTTTGCCTCCTGCCAATGGTACAAAGTTAAAGAGTGCTGCTGAGCTGGAAACCTTCGGTTTGTAGCTAAACAATGAGCTCCAAGACAGTTCTTACCTGGAAGGCAACCTTTTTCCCCCCTCAAACTCTAATAACAGTATCAATACAGCAAGCAACTATTTTTCTTACGGTGCTGATGCTGGCAATGTACTACTTTAGGGTCAATGAATACTTTATGGAAATCTTCGGAAAATGCAGTTTAAGAATCATTTTTTTCCTGCCACCTGGTCTTCATTTGTCTCTTCCAATATTTATTTCTGTATGTGCAGAAAAACAAAATGCTTATCCTAGAAAATTCTCTATCTGCTTGTATAAGAAATTATGCACCCTAGGAATATATCCTAGAGAAATAAGAGATACCACACAGATAGACAAATGCACACCCATGTTCACTGCAGCATTATTCACAATAGCAAAAAGATGGAAACAACCTAAATGCCCATCAACAGATGAATGGATAAACAAACTATGGTACATACACACAACTGAATCCTAAGCAACAATAAAGAACAATGATGAATCTGCAAAAAAACATCTCACAACATGGATAAATCTGTAGGGCATTATGCTAAGTGAAATAAGACAATCACAAAAAGGCAAATATTGTATGAGACCACAATTATAAAAACTCACGAAAAGGTTTACACACCAAAAGAAGCAATCTTTGATGGTTACGAGAGAGGGGATGGGTGGGGAAGGAAAAACACTAACTAGACAACAGATTAGTGGTAATGTTGGTGAAGGGTAAGACAGTACACAATACAGGGGAAGACAGCACAACTTGACCAAGGCAAAGTCATAGAAGCTTCATGGACACATCCTAACTCCCTTAGGGATAAAATTACTGGGCTGAGGGCTGGGGCTCATGGTCTTTGGGGACATTTAGCTCAACCGGTATAACATAGTTTAAAAAGAAAATGTTCTATACCCTACTTTGGTGAGTAGCATCTGGGGTCTTAAAAGCCTGCAAGCGGCCATCTAAGATACATTTACTGGTCCCATCCCTGCTGGAGCAAAGGCGAATGTAGAAAACCAAAGAAACAAGGGAAAGATTAGCCCAAAGGACTAACAGACCACAACTACCACAACCTCTGCCAGACTGAGCCCAGAACAACTAGATGGTGCCCAGTTACCACCACCAACTTCTCTGACAGGATCACAATAGAGGGTCCCAGACAGAACAGGAGAAAAATGTAGAACAAAATTCAAATTCATAAAAAAATAAAAAAGACCAGACTTGCTGCTCTGACAGACTGGAGAAACCCCTAAGAGTATGGGCCCCAGACATCCTTTTATCTCAGTTGAGGTCACTCCCAAGGTTCACCTTCAGCCAAAGATCAGACAGGTCTATAAGGCAGACAGTAGCACATGTGAGGAACATGCTTCATAGTTGAATCATGTATATGAGACTGAATGGGAACACCAGCCCAGAAGCAAAGACAAGAAGGCAGGAAAACTGGATGAATAGAAACAGGGAACCAGGGGTGTAAAAGGGGAGGATGCTGACACACTGTGGGGTTGGCAACCAGTGTCACAAAACAATTTGTGTATTGTTTAATGAGAAACTAACTTGCTCTGTGAACTTCCGCCTAAAGCATAATTAAAAAAAAGAAAAGAAATTATGTACCACTTTATGGTATGGTGCTGGATAAACTAATCAAATAACCTGCATGTCCTTCCAAAACAGACCACCGGCCTACAACTAAATTCAATTAATACTCACACCATATCTTAGATCTTTAACAGTATGTAACCTAGATCGCTAAAAAATAAACTAATAACCTGGAGCCTGAGGTTACTAACACCTACCTGGAACCAGACGTGTCAGTTAACACAGCAGGTAACTTTTGAGTAAGAGGATGAATCAGGGTCATACATTTGGGAAAAGATATAGCATCCTTTTCCATTAACTTTGAACCACAGCCAGTCTGCCTGAGCTAGTCAAACAGAATCACATCATTTGGATATTTATGTTGTATTCACTCTATTGCTCCCTTGAAACTATGTTTGGCAAAATCAACAATGATCTCATTTTTGCTAAATCCATCTATTGGACACTTTTAAGCCTTTACCTTAATTGTCCTCTCCCATCTTTTCTCTCTTTTTTGTCCTCTTTTTTTGTGCTACTTTCAGGGAGATTTCCTCAACTTTTTCTCTCAATCATTCTAGTGAATGTTTTATTTGAGCAATATCTCTAATTTCCAAGTATTCTCCCATGGTCTTTGTATTTTGTAATTTATAGCGTCTTGTTCTTTTTATGAATATCTTTCAATATCCTCCCAAATCTCTCTGAAGACAGTAGAATTGACATCGTTATTTTTATCTTCTGTTTCCTGAATTTTCTGCTTTTTCAGGGGTCAGTTTTTAATTATCTTTCCTTTCTCTTCCATAATGCAAACTTCTTCAAATATAAGGCTGACTTGTCATTAGGTGCTGTTGAGTCACTTCCAACTCATAGTGACCCTATGTACAACAGAACACTGCCCTGTCCTGTCCCATCTTCACAATCATTGCTATGCTTGAGCCCGTTGTTGTAGTCACTGTGTCAATCCATCTTGTTGAGGATCTTCCTCTTTTTTACTGGCCCTCTACTTTACCAAGCATGATATCCCTCCCCAGGGACCGATCCCTCCTGATAACATGTCCAAAGTACAATAGACATAGTCTCACCATCCTTGCTTCTAAGGGACATTCTGGTTGTACTTCTTCCAAGACAGACCTGTTCATTCTTTTGGCAGTCCATGGTATACTCAATATTTTTCACCAACACCACAATTCAAAGGCATCAATTCTTCTTAGGTCTTCCTTATCCATTGTCCAGCTTTCACATACATATGAGGTGACTGAAAACACCATGGTTTGGATCAGAAGCACCTTAGTCTTCAAGGTGACATCTCTGCTTTTCAATACTTTAAAGAGGTCTCTTGCAGAAGATTTGTCCAATGCAATGCATTGTTTGATTTCTTCTGCTTCCATGGGTGTTGATTATAGGTCCAAGTGAAATGAAATCCTTGACAAATTCAATCTTTTCTCTGTTTATCATGATATTGCTTATTGGCCCCCTTGTGAGGACTTTTGTTTTATGTTGAGGTGTAATTCATACTAAAGGATGTAGTCTTTGATCTTCATCAGTAAGTGCTTCAAGTCCTCTTCACTTCGAGCAAGCAAGGTTGTGTCATCTGCATATTGCAGGTTAATGAGTCTTCCTCCAATCCTGATGCCCCATTCTTGTTCATATAGTCCAGCTTCCCTAATTATTTGCTCAGCATACAGATTGAACAAGTATGGTGAAAGGACACAACCCTAACACACACCTTTCTTGACTTTAAACCACACTGTATTCCCTTGTTCTGTTTCAACGACTGCCTCTTGATCTATGTACAGGTTCCTCATGAGCACAAGTTAGTGTTCTGGAATTCCCATTCTTCTCAATGTTATCCATAATTTGTTATGATCCACACAGTTGAATGCCTTTGCATAGTCAATAAAATGCAAGTAAACATATATCTGATATTCTCTGCTTTCAGCCAGAATCCATCTAACATCAGCAATGATATCCCTGGTTCCACATCTTCTTCTGAATCTGGCTTGAATTTCTGGCAGTTCCCTGTTGATATAGTACCATAGCCACTTTTGAATGATCTTCAGCAAAATTTTATTTGCGTGTGGTATTAATGATTCCAAAAAAAAAAAAAAAACAAAAACCCATTGCTGTCAAGTTGA